>NC_056691.1:32607500-33240000 GCF_018350215.1 Panthera leo | reverse complement strand
AATGTATATATTGCTTTGGGTAGTATAGACATTTTAACATTATTTGTTCTTCCAATCCATGAGCATGGAATGTTTTTCCATTTTTTGTGTCCTCTTCAATTTCTTTCATCAGTGTTTAATAGTTTTCAGAGGACAGGTCTTTCATTTCTTTGGTTAGGTTTATTCCTAGGTATTTTGTTGCTTTTGGTGCAACTGTAAATGGAATTGAATTCTTAATTTGTCTTTCTTCTGCTTCATTATTTGTGTATAGAAATGCAAGATTTCTGTATGTTGATTTTGTATCCTGTGACTTTACTGAATTTGTGTATCACTTCTAAACAAGTTTTTGGTGAAGTCTTTCAGGTTTTATATAGAGAGTATCATGTCGTCTGCAAGTAGTGAAAATTTTACTTCTTCCTTGATTATAGGATGCCCTTTATTTTTGTTGTTTTTGTCATTGTGTGATTGAGATGGCTAGGATTTCCAGTACTGTGTTAAATAGCAGTGGTAAGACTGGACATCCCTGTCTTGTTCCTGACTATGGAGGAAAAGCTCTCAGGTTTTCCCCATTGAAGATGTGATTAGCTGTGGGTTTTTTATATATGGCCTTTATTATGTTGAGATATGTTCTCTCTAAAACTACTTTGTTGAAGGTTTTTATCATGAATGGATGTTGTACTTTGTCAAATGGCTTTTCTGCATCTATTCAAATGATCAAATGGTTACTATCCTTTCTTTTATTAATGTAGTGTATCATGTTGATTGATTTGTGAATATGGAACCACACTTGCAAGCCAGGGATAAATCCCACTTGATCGTGGTGAATGATTTTTTTAATGTATTGTTGAATTCAGTTTGCTAGTATTTTTTTGAGAATTTTTGCATCCATGTTCATCAGGGATATTGGCCTGTAGTTCTCTTTTTTAGTAGAGTCTTTATCTGGATGTGATATCAGGGTGATACCGACATCATAGAATGAGTTGGGAAGTTTTCCTTCCTTTTCTATCTTTTTGGGATGTTTTAAGAATATTCTTTAAATGCTTGGTAGAATTCACCTGTGAAGCCATCTGACCCTGGACTTTTGTTTGATGGGAGTTATTTTATTACTGATTTAATATCTTTGCTGGTTATCAGTCTGTCCAAGTTTTCTATTTCTTCCTATTACAGTTTTAGTAGTTTATATGTTTCTAAGAATTTATATATTTCTTCCAGTTTGTCCAATTTGTTGGCATATGGTTTTTCATAATATTCTTTTACAATTATTTGTATTTGTATGGTGTTTGTTATTTCTCCTCTCTCAGTTGTGATTTTATTTATTTGGGCCCTTACTCTTTTCTTTTTAATAAGTTTGGCTAGAAGCTTGTCAATATTATTAATCTTTCCAAAGAACCAGTTCCTGATTTCATCAATTGGTTCTATTTCTTTTTTAACTCTTCTAGGTGTAAGATTAGGTTGTTTATTTGAGAGTTTTCCTGCTTTGTAATGTAGGCCCATATTGTGATATACTTCCCTCTTAGGACCACTGTTGCTGCCTCCCAAAGGTTTTGGACCATTGTGTTTTCATTTTCATTTATTTCCATGTATTTTTTTAAAATTTCTTCTTTGATTTCCTGGTTGACCCATTCATTGTTAATAACATGTTACTTGACCCCTATGTATCTGTAGTCTTTCCAATTTTTCTTCTTGTGGTTGACTTCTAACTTCATAGTGTTGTGATCAGAAAACATGAATGGTATGACTTCAATTTTTTTTTTTTTTTTTTTTTTTTTTGCATTTGTTGAGGCCTGATTTAGTACCTAATATGTGATCTATTCTGGAGAATATTCCATGTGCACTTGGAAAGAATGTGTATTCTGCTGTTTTAGGAAGGAATGTTTTAGGAAGGTCCTGAATATATCTGTTAAATCCATCTGGTCCAGCATGTCATTCAAAGCCACTGTTTATTGATGTTCAGTTTAGATGATCTATCCATTGATGTAAGTGGAGTATTAAAGTCCCCCACTATTATTGAATTGCTAGCGATTAGTTCCTTTATGTTTGTTATTGACTGTTTTATATATTTGGGTGCCTCCATGTTGGATGCATAAATATTTGCAATTGTTATATCTTCTTTTTGGATAGATTATTATTATATAGTTTCCTTCTTTATTTCTTGTTACAGTCTTTGTTTTAAAGTTGGATAGATTATTATGATATAGTTTCCTTCTGTATCTATTGTTACAGTCTTTGTTTGTTACAGTCTTTGTTTTAAAGTCTAGTTTGTCCAATATAAGTGTTGCTAATCTGGCTTTCTTGTGGCATTCATTTGCACGATAATTGTTTCTCCGCCCACCCACCACTTTCAATCTACAGATGTCTTTAGGTCTAAAATAAGTCTTTTGTTGGCAGCATATATATGAGTCTTGTTTTTTGTTTTTTTTTTGTTTTTTTTTGTTTTTTTTGTTTTTTTTTTATCCATTCTGAAACCTTATGTCTTTTGATTGGAGCATTTAGTTCATTTACATTCAAGGTAATTATTGATATACATATATATTGCCATTTTATTACTTGTTTGTCATTATTTCTGGAGATTTCCTCTGATCCTTTCTTGTCTTTGTCACTTTTGGTCTTTCTTTTCCACTCAGATTTCTCTCTCTTATTTCTTGCCAGGCTGATTTAGTGGTAACAAACTCCTTTAGTTTTTGTTTGTCTGAGAAACTCTTTGTGCCTCCTTCTATCCTGAATGATAGCCTTCCTCGAGAGAGTATTCTTGGCTGCAGATTTTTCCCATTCAGAGCATTAAATTTGTCATTCCACCCTTTCTGGCCTGCAAAGATTCTGTTGAGAAATCTCCAGCTAGCCTCATGGGTCTTCCCTTGTAAGTTAAGAACTTTGTCTTTTCTTTCTGCTTAAGATTTTTTCTTTATCATTATATTTTGCAAATTTAATAACAATATGTCTTGGTGTTGGCCTGCTTTTGTTGATTTTGATGGGAATTCTCTGTGCATCGTGGATCTGGATGTCTGTTCCTTCCCCAGATTAGGGAAGTTTTCAGCTATTATTTCCTCAAATAAATTTTCTGCCTCCTTTTTTCTCTCTTCTTCTTCTGGGACTCCTATGATATGAATCTTATTATGTTTGATGGAGTCACTGAGCTCCCCAAGTCTTTTCTCATGTTCCCCAATTCTTCTTTCTTTCTTTTTTTTTTTTTTTTTTTTTTTTTTTCAGCTTCATTGTATTCCACTGCTTGGTCACTAATTCATCTTTCTGGTTCTTCCAGCCTGCTGTTCATTGCATCAGGTCTGTTTCTAAGCTCATTTATTGAACTGCCCTTATGATTGTTGCTTTCAATTCTTCATCAGGCATGTTACTTATATCTGTTTCACTTATATCTCTGGCTATGGCCTTATCTTGTATTTTTAATTTGGGATAAATTCCTCTATCTTGACATTTTGTATAAGTCTCTACCTTCTTCTCAGAATTAGTGAAGCTCCTGAAAGTAATGGCTATATGAAGAAAAGGTCATGTGGTACCCTGGGCCTGGAACTTCAGAGAGTGTCTCTGGTGTGTTCTGCATGTACTCTGCTATTGTGTTTTGGCTCCTTCAGGCCAATCGTCTATAGAGGCTCTCCTTGCCTGCTATAGGCAGCGTTTGGTCCAAGGCCTGAATGTGGTGACTCTTAACAAGATGTGTTCTGGTCTACTTGTAAATTGAGACCTGACACCAACTCCACCAGAACTAGGGCTCTGCAGAACTCTTCAGGAGATGTGGTATGTGTAGAGGTTTGCACTGGTCTTCTTGGGTATGGGCCCATCACACTGGGACTGAAGCAAGCTTGACTGAGAAGAGCATTCCCAACAGAGCACAGGGATGTGGGGCTTGGCATGTGCAAGTTAGGCAGCCAGTATTGACACTGGGCTGCTTCCTGCTGGTGGCTCTGTATTTATGCTGAGGGGTAGGGGAGGGAAATGGTGCCAGCCAGCTCCTTTGCTCCTGGAGAAACATCTCTGTGAACAGTGGCCTCTCAGGGATGAGCTCCAAGAAGAACACATAATCTCCACACTGTGTGCCCCAGGCATTCTTCAAATCACTATTTCCATGTCATCTGCCCCCAGGATCAGGGAAGTGCCCTCCGGGATCTATCCCAGCCCAGCCTGCTGACCTTTAAAACTCCAGACTTTAAGCCCTGCTGGTTGCAAGAACTCATGAAACTCAGCCCCTCTCATTTTCCAAGCCAATGGCTTTGGAGAAATGGTCTCCTTTTGTATGTTCCCCTGTGTAATCTCTCTCTCTACTCCTTCACAACCAGAGCTCCTTCCCCTCCACAGCACCTGTGATCTGTTTCTCCCCTAAACCATGTCTCTGCATTTCCTACTTTCTTCGATGTGGCCTCTTCTCTCTCTTTAGTGGTGGAGTTTGCTCTTTCATTCTTAAGGTCAACTTCTGGGGTATTTAGGATGATTTGATAGTTATCTAGTGGTGTTTGTGAGACAAAACAAACCTAGGATCCTACTACTCCATCATGATCCTCTGATCAACCAGGAGGTACAAGTTTAGATGTCAAGACTCAGGTCACCACCAGTGATCTTAGATAAATCTATGGTAATGATTCTCAAATTTACACCTTGGGACCGCAAATCTTCCTGACCTCCAGACTCATATATTCAGTTTCCTTTTGACATTGCTGTTTGGATGACTAATCAATGTCTGGAATTTAATATTCCCCAAATCAAAATCAAGAAACTTATGATTTCTCCTTTTATTTCCCCAATCTGCTTTATCTTTGTCCCTTTCCTAAGAAGTGGCATCTCCATCCTCTCGGGTGCTCATATCAAAAACCTGGAAATCATCTTTGACTTTTCCCTTCCTTTTATAATACATACCTGTTAAATTAATTAAACAAAGAGACCATTAGACTGAGGTTGCTTTAATGTCATGGTGGCTTACACAAACAAATGAAAATCTAAACTTGTAAAAGCCTCAAGGTTACGAAATCAAAACACAATGGGCAACAAATCACAAGGAGCCAAATATGCTTTAAGCTATAGTCAATCAATAATTTCTTCTTTGCTCACACACTTTTCTCCTATATGAATCTTTTCCCTGGCTTCTGTCCATGAGTGCTCCTATTTGCTTCTTAACACTGTCTGATTTGAATTAATTTTTATTCAAATAAACTCTTAAAAATTTTAATAAGCCTCAGTTTATCTTTTAATACACACAACCCCACAATAAGTCCTGTTAGTTTTATCTTCAGAACATTTCTAAAATCTGACCCCTATCACCACCTACATCATCCTGCTTCAAGTCACTGCAGCTGTTATGGACAATTATAATCCTCTCCTGACTGATTTTCCTTCTTGTGTTATATCTTCTACACTTTCACCACACATAGCAGCCACAATGACCAATTCAAATGTAAATTTGATCCTGTCTTCCTCCTTCTGAAAACCCACCAATCACCAATCGTTTCCTATCCACACTTAGAATAGATTCTAAGCTTCTTTTCTTGGCTTTCCAGATCTTATGTGATTGAGCCCTGGATAGTTGTGTGATCTCATTTCACACTTTCCCTCTTGCTCACAGAGTTCTAAATATACACCTTGCTGTTTTTCAAACGCACACATAGCATCCTCTCATCTCAGAGTGTGCACTCACTGTTCCCTCTGCCTGGAACTCCTCCCCTCAAAAAGTCACATAGCTTGTGCTTCACATCAGTGATACCTGCTCAAACTCCCTCAGAGTGTTTTCCATCCAATCCAGAAGAGCTCCTGCATTTGCTCCCAGTACTCTATCTCTCTTCCGCACTCTTTTGATTCCTAATACCCACCACTGCCTGACATTCTGCTCAAACATATATGCACACCTGTTCACTCCTCAGTCAAATGTAAGTGACATGAGGACAGAAACTTGGACTGTTAAGTTTATAACCCTTTTCCTAATAACTAGAACAGTGCCAGGTATTCACTAAGAGCAAAAGGAATAATTGTCAATTAATGAAGATATGCAGACTCTTGGGCCTGTTTCTTTTCTGTAAAATAAAAGTTTCAATCAGAGATGCTCTATAAGAAAGCCACTAGCTTTTGGACACCTGGGTGGCTCAGTCGGTTAAGCATTGGACTCAGCTCAGGTCATGATCTTGTGGTTCATGAGTTCAAGCCTTACTTTGGGCTCTGTGCTGACAGCTCAGAGCCCATGACCTGCTTCAGGTCTCCCTCTGTGTCTCCAAATTCCAAATTCCTCTTTATGCTGTTCTGTTTTTAATGTGTCTATTCCCCATGAAGGAGAAATAATGGAAGATGGAAATAAGTTTATCATATCACAATTAGCAAAATCAGATGGTGGAGGGTTTGGAGGAGCCTTGCTCAGAAGATGGATTTTAGAGAAAACCAAGGCAAGGGTGTTAAGCAACAGTAACAACAACTACAACAACAACAACAAACAACAAAAGTTACAGAAGCTAGAGACAAAGCTTTACAATCTAGCTTTTTCTTCTTATATTATGGTCAATATAGTACGTGTATAGATTTTGTACATTAGCTCAAAATCCCACCTGAGAATGTCCCAGAGATCTGGTTCTGCTTCAGCAAGTTATAAGTGAGAGAAAAGAAAAGCAAATGCAAGGGTTAGATCAGCTCTTGACTGGCAGCTCTGTTGCCATAATTACAGCCAAGTTTAAGCCCAAGGTTCATGAGGTGTATTGGCTGTGAACTGAAAAGAACAATCCACCAACACATCTGAGCACCTGAGATTAGAATGTGCAAACCATTGTGTTCAGCATTCCAACTGTAGTACTGAAATATAACGTCAGGCAGAGTAGGGAGCCATAAAACGTGAAGTCAAAAGGCTGACTGAGTTGTCACTGGAAGGTTCATTACTAACTCTGATGTGCTTTTTGGCATTTACCCAGACAATCTGAGGCTATGACATTAACATGCAGTTCTTTATGTGAATCCAAGCCTTGCTGCTTCCCAGAAAAGAAATGTAAGAGGGAAAAACCCAAAATATTTTAATTTCTTCTGCAGTTTCTCTAAAAGCCCAGAAATAGTTTTAAGTATATATAAAAGGTATCATTAAAAATAAAAGTGTAAGCATTTTTATAATTTCATTCATATATTCGTAATATTAAATGCTATCATTGTTTCAGATACTTTTCCAATAAATGTGCATGTGCATCTTCAAAAAATTTTAAATGACTAGGGAAAAGTGAACTATTCCCTCACACCACTAAGTGTTATTAAATTTAAAGGAAAAGAAAGAGAAAATGGCTTTTCTGCTTTTTATAACAAAGCAATGCAAAGGTCTTTTCCAATTGAGAAGAGCAACTTCTAAACATATATCTAAACGTATATCTGTGTCCAAGGTTTGTACTGCTTTTTGACAACCCACGACATAAATCCTGCTTAGGGAATAATTGCCTGGGATAGTGCCGAGTTACCAGGTCATTTAAATCGATGCTGTGTGCTATTGCACACTTAAAATTATTTACACTGCTCTTATCCTAGCTACAATCTGTTCTCTCTCGCTAATGCAGTGGAGAGCAATTTACTCCAGAATACCAAAGTCCTTCTGATTTCATTTTTGCTCCCACATCTGCTGCTGCGAGCACAAGTCCTAGAAATAAAACCAAATAAAGAAGCACAAGGAAGCTTTGGGGGAAAGTAGGTTTTAGAGTAAACATCAATGAAATCTTCAAAGTTCTGTTTCTGACACTTGGTTCTAATTAACTTTAATGGTTGGTTGCAGTTGTTCATTTGAGAGATATGGAAGAGTTCTTTCCTCTTATGTCCGTTCTTCCTTCCTTCCCTCCCTCCTTTTTTCTTTTTTTTTTTTTTTAAATTGTTGTCGATACAAGCATTTGATGCAGGATTAATGTTGTTGATACAAGCATTTGATACAAGCATTTGATGCAGGTGCTTTGGCATTTTTCATTTGAAATGAGGCTGTGGTCTGTGACTCATGTTATTTGCACCATTAAAGTTGTTGGCTGTTTGTGAAAAGTGAGAGAGTTAGAGAGCTCTGATCAGCAGAATTGAAATGACTGGCAAACCTAAAATATATCAAACATCAATGTTTCGTTGATCTCAATTGTTTCATTATTAAACTCTCATGTTACTTACACCCACCTGCAAAGCTGTTGAAATTTCTTAGTTTTGTTTTCCACTGAAAGGAAAAAAAAGGCAGGAGCTGGTTAGAAATTGAAAAATCAGACACTGTAGATTGTGGATAACTAATCAAAAATCAAAACAGTAAAATTGAATTGAATTGAATTGAATTGAATTGAATTGAATTAAAACCTCATCATTGTAAGCCAAATTCAGATATGCTTCTGGCTGTTCTATGGTTCCAGAGTGGGAATCTAAGAGTTGCAGACATGCCAGAGATTAGAATATGAAAATTCCATTAGTCTTCCAGAGATTTTCATCATGGAGGGTGAGGAGTCTTTTAGTAGTTGGTTCCCTGTCCCAAACCCACCTCTTTCTTCTCTGCTAATAACTCCGACTTTATTTATGTGTCTAGCCCTGAGGGAGAAAATATTGAATAGTCTAACAACAAATAAATAAAAGCCTCACAAGGTTAATCTATTCCCCTTGATGGTGATTAGATTAGGAGTGAGCATGAGATCCACTTCTAGTCCGAGAGATTAAGGGTCAATTTGCTAAGAATCTTGTGAAAAAGGTTTCCTCAGTATTGATACAGACATACAGGAAGGGATGAACCCTTCTTTTCTTTTGATTCTTGTGTCTGTATTTGATGCCTGACACTCTTGTAGCTGTCCTGTGACTATACAATGAAACAATGTGAGAACTAGCCAACAAACTGGTTGGCACAGCAGGCAGACAGAAATCTATGTATTTGATAACATTGTTAACTCAATTAAAAGCATACGATTAAAACCTTCTATGGAAAAAAAAAAAACAATCTTAGACTACCAGAGAGCATGTTGAAGTCAATAAACTTGATATGAAGTTGAAGAAACTAAAAAAACCCAAATATATATATATATATATATGTATATATATATATACGTATATATATATATATATATATATACGTATATATATATATACATATACGTATATATACGTATATGTGTGTATATATATATATATATACATATATATATATATATATTTGAGTGTCATTAGCTCCCTAGCAACCTTCTAAACTCCATCATGAGTGACTTCTGATCAATTTCTGTGCATAGGAAGATATGACCAAATGAGAAGCACATCACCTACTCTCCAGCAAGATAATGCAGCTAGAAGTTGAATCCATTTAAAGTTTTGGATGCAGAGGACGACACAGGACTAGATGAACAAAGTATTGGTCACTGGGAGGGTAGCCTTTTGGAACTAAAAGCAGGAAAGCAGGACCAAACTGAGTTCCTGGTCTGGGAGGTTGAAAGAAGAAAACCACAGCAGCTCTGAGAGCTGCTTTCATCAGTAGCAGAGCCAGGACACATCCGAGATAGTTTCAGAGCAATATTAATGCAGACTTGAAGAGCAAGAAAGATGAGGCCATCTAGGGAGCCCATCTAGGGACCACATGAGAGCACATATGAAGTACCTTCTAGAGACTTACTGGTTGCATTGGGAGGCATTTGAAGTTGGGATTGCTGGGTGTCCAGCCAGAGGGCTATTCTTTTGTTAACTTTATTGCCATCTCCAGATAATTGTGACAAGGAAAAAACAGGGTTCTCTGTTATCAAGCCAATAATCACTTTAATTTGGGTTAGAACAGAAAACTGATGTGTGGAGAGACACTCCTTCAGATCTACCAGGCAAAATTCTGATTAATGGTATGTTGGTGGCTTGTGGTTGCTGTTTTTTAATGGAGTTCATTAATGTTGCTTACTCCTAACACAATCAATGAATGAATTCCGGAGTAAGACTGGTTACCCATTTGAGATCTTATACAACTCAAGTTTCTGAAGTATTGTTTCTGAAGCAGTAATGTGCTTAAGACTCACCTAGTGTTCTCATTTAAATTGCTGAATTCTGGAGTCTGCATATTCTCATTATGAAGGCCTGGGTTAGGGCCCAGGGACTTGAATTTTTACTAGGTTACCCATGTGACTCTAACACAGGTGATCTGTGGGTCCCACTTTAAGAAACTCTGCTCTAAGAATTCTGCATTAAAGTGCAGATGTTATAAATAAATGTAGCTTTCCCTTCCAAGTAGGCTTTGCGTTTGAAAAATTGTTCCACTGTTAGGAACGAGGTCGATACTGAATAGTCCTCTTGGGATCTACAAATAGTCCATGGGTTGTGATTCAACCACCCAAGAGCTATTCTATTGCCATCATTTTTATTCATAGAGGTTCCTTAACTTACAGAAGGAATTTTGTTGTTGTTGTTGTTGTTTTTGTTGTTGTTGGGAATGAGAAATATGGAAGACAACGTTCACTACATATTTCTTCCCTCAAGCAAGTGGAAGCATAAGAGGAGGTCAAAAGTCCATCATCCTTGCTTGAGACCAAGAAACAAAGTATTTATTTGTGATTTTCTGAGAGCAGAGGAAGCTATCCATCTTTGCCTTTCCAGCACCCACTCGTGACATTGTACTACTTACTACTTATCACATTACAGGAACTTGCTAAATACCTGTCAAATGTTAGTGGACTTGGGCCACAGTCTTTGGTCTGAGCTTATAGTAACCCTAAGATAGCAACACACTAAATCCTTAGCTCCAGAAGGGAAGATAAATGTTTTTCATTTATTTGCCCACCCTTCTCTATAGTGGGTACTAAATAAATGTTTATTGAATAACTGAATGAATGTGTGAGGGTATAGCAACCCTAAAAATTTATAGTCATCTTTTACATGACATTAGGTTTACAAACTATTTTTATAGTAAAAGAACCCTCCTTTCAAATAAAAACTCATGCAGGATCCTTCCAGATAAGACAGACAAAAATAAAATTGAGAGATTGGAAGTTGAATATTCTTCCTGTCTGTATCGTCCATTAGCAATAAAGAGTCTAAACCAATTCTTTTTTTTTCAATATATGAAATTTATTGTCAAATTGGTTTCCATACAACACCCAGTGCTCATCCCAAAAGGTGCCCTCCTCAATACCCATCCCCCACCCTCCCCTCCCTCCTACCCCCCATCAACCCTCAGTTTGTTCTCAGTTTTTAACAGTCTCTTATGCTTTGGCTCTCTCCCACTCTAACCTCTTTTTGTTTCCTCCCCTCCCCCATGGGTTTCTGTTAAGTTTCACAGGATCCACATAAGAGTGAAACCATATGGTATCTGTCTTTCTCTGTATGGCTTATTTCACTTAGCATCACACTCTCCAGTTCCATCCACGTCGCTACAAAGGGTCATATTTCATTCTTTCTCATTGTCACGTAGTACTCCATTGTGTATATAAACCACAATTTCTTTATCCATTCATCAGTTGATGGACATTTAGGCTCTTTCCATAATTTGGCTATTGTAGAAAGTGCTGCTATAAACATTGGGGTACAAGTGCCCCTATGCATCAGTACTCCTGTATCCCTTGGGTAAATTCCTAGCAGTGCTATTGCTGGGTCATAGGGTAGGTCTATTTTTAATTTTTTGAGGAACCTCCACACTGTTTTCCAGAGTGGCTGCACCAATTTGCATTCCCACCAACAGTGCAAGAGGGTTCCCGTTTCTCCACATCCTCTCCAGCATCTATAGTCTCCTGATTTGTTCATTTTGGCCACTCTGACTGGCGTGAGGTGATATCTGAGTGTGGTTTTGATTTGTATTTCCCTGATGACGAGCGACATTGAGCATCTTTTCATGTACCTGTTGGCCATCCGGATGTCTTCTTTAGAGAAGTGTCTATTCATGTTTTCTGCCCATTTCTTCACTGGGTTATTCGTTTTTCGGGTGTGGAGTTTGGTGAGCTCTTTACAGATTTTGGATACTAGCCCTTTATCCGATATGTCATTTGCAAATATCTTTTCCCATTCCGTTGGTTGCCTTTTAGTTTTGTTGGTTGTTTCCTTTGCTGTGCAGAAGCTTTTTATCTTCATAAGGTCCCAGTAGTTCATTTTTGCTTTTAATTCCCTTGCCTTTGGGGATGTGTCAAGTAAGAAATTGCTACGACTGAGGTCAGAGAGATCTTTTCCTGCTTTCTCCTCTAAGGTTTTGATGGTTTCCTGTCTCACATTCAGGTCCTTATTTTGAGTTTATTTTTGTGAATGGTGTGAGAAAGTGGTCTAGTTTCAATCTTCTGCATGTTGCTGTCCAGTTCTCCCAGCACCATTTGTTAAAGAGACTGTCTTTTTTCCACTGGATGTTCTTTCCTGCTTTGTCAAAGATTAGGTAGCCATACGTTTGTGGGTCTAGTTCTGGGGTTTCTATTCTATTCCACTGGTCTATGTGTCTGTTTTTGTGCCAATACCATGCTGTCTTGATGATGACAGCTTTGTAGTAGAGGCTAAAGTCTGGGATTGTGATGCCTCCTGCTTTGGTCTTCTTCTTCAAAATGACTTTGGCTATTCGGGGCCTTTTGTGGTTCCGTATGAATTTTAGGATTGCTTGTTCTAGTTTCGAGAAGAATGCTGGTGCAATTTTGATTGGAATTGCATTGAATGTGTAGATAGCTTTGGGTAGTATTGACATTTTGACAATATTCATTCTTCCAATAGATGAGCACGGAGTGTTTTTCCATTTCTTTATGTCCTCTTCAATTTCCTTCATAAGCTTTCTATAGTTTTCAGCATACATATCTTTTACATCTTTGGTTAGATTTATTCCTAGGTATTTTATGCTTCTTGGTGCAATTGTAAATGGGATCAGTTTCTTTATTTGTCTTTCTGTTGCTTCATTATTAGTGTATAAGAATGCAGCTGATTTCTGTACATTGATTTTTATCCTGCAACTTTGCTAAATTCATGTATCAGTTCTAGCAGACTTCTGGTGGAGTCTATCGGATTTTCCATGTATAATATCATGTCATCTGCAAAAATAAAGCTTGACTTCATCTTTGCCTATTTTGATGCCTTTGATTTCCTTTTGTTTTCTGATTGCTGATGCTAGAACTTCCAACACGATGTTAAACAACAGCAGTGAGAGTGGACATCCCTGTCGTGTTCCTGATCTCAGGGAAAAAGCTCTCAGATTTTTCCTATTGAGGATGATGTTAGCTGTGGGCTTTTCATAAATGACTTTTATGATCTTTAAGTATGTTCCTTCTATCCTGACTTTCTCAAGGGTTTTTATTAAGAAAGGGTGCTGGATTTTGTCAAAGGCCTTTTCTGCATCGATTGACAGGATCATATTGTTCTTATCTTTTCTTTTATTAATGTGATGTATCATGTTGGTTGATTTGCGAATGTTGAACCAGCCCTGCATGCCAGGAATGAATCCCACTTGATCATGATGAATAATTCTTTTTATATGCCGTTGAATTCGATTTGCTAGTATCTTATTGAGAATTTTTGCATCCATATTCATCAGGGATATTGGCCTGTAGTTCTCTTTTTTTACTGGGTCTCTGGTTTAGGAATCAAAGTAATACTGGCTTCATAGAATGAGTCTGGAAGTTTTCCTTCTCTTTCTATTTTTTGGAATAGCTTGAGAAGGATAGGTATTATCTCTGCTTTAAACGTCTGGTAGAACTCCCCTGGGAAGCCATCTGGTCCTGGACTCTTATTTGTTGGGAGATTTTTGATGGCTGATTCAATTTCTTTGCTGGTTATGGGTCTGTTCAAGCTTTCTACTTCCTCCTGATTGAGTTTTGGAAGCGTGTGGGTGTTTAGGAATTTATCCATTTCTTCCAGGTTGCCAGTTTGTTGTCATATAATTTTTCATAGTATTCCCTGATAATTGCTTGTATCTCTGAGGGATTGGTTGTAATCATTCCATTTTCATTCTTGATTTTATCTATTTGGGTCATCTCCCTTTTCTTTTTGAGAGTCCTGGCTAGAGGTTTATCAATTTTGTTTATTTTTTCAAAAAAACAACTCTTGGTTTCATTGATCTGCTCTACAGTTTTTTTCGATTCTATATTGTTTATTTCTGCTCTGATCTTTATTATTTCTCTCCTTCTGCTGGGTTTAGGCTGTCTTTGCTGTTCTGCTTCTATTTCCTTTAGGTGTGCTGTTAGATTTTGTATTTGGGATTTTTCTTGTTTCTTGAGATAGGCCTGGATTGCAATGTATTTTCCTCTCAGGACTGCCTTCGCTGCATCCCAATGCGTTGGATTGTTGTATTTTCATTTTCGTTTGTTTCCATATATTTTTAAATTTCTTCTCTAATTGCCTGGTTGACCCACTCATTCTTTAGTAAGGTGTTCTTTAACCTGCATGCTTTTGGAGGTTTTCCAGACTTTTTCCTGGGGTTGATTTCAAGCTTCATAGCATTGTGGCCTGAAAGTATGCATGGTATGATTTCAATTCTTGTATACTTATGAAGGGCTGTTTTGTGACCCAGTATGTGATCTATCTTGGAGAATGTTCCATGTGCACTAGAGAAGAAAGTATATTCTGTTGCTTTGGGATGCAGAGTTCTAAATATATCTGTCAAGTCCATCTGATCCAATATATCATTCAGGGCCCTTGTTTCTCTACTGACCGTGTGTCTAGATGATATGTCCATTTCTGTAAGTGGAGTGTTAAAGTCCCCTGCAATGACCACATTCTTATCAATAAGGTTGCTTATGTTTGTGAGTAATTGTTTTATATATTTGGGGGCTCCTGTATTCAGTGCATAGACATTTATAATTGTTAGCTCTTCCTGATGGATAGACCCTGTGATTATTATATAATGTCCTTCTTCATCTCTTGTTACAGCCTTTAATTTAAAGTCTAGTTTGTCTGATATTAGTATGGCTACTCCAGCTTTCTTTTGACTTCCAGTAGCATGATAAATAGTTCTCCATCCCCTCACTCTCAATCTGAAGGTGTCCTCAGGTCTAAAATGAGTCTCTTGTAGACAGCAAATAGATGGGTCTTGTTTTTTTATCCATTCTGATACCCTATGTCTTTTGGTTGGTGCATTTAGTCCATTTACATTCAGTGTTATTATAGAAAGATATGGGTTTAGAGTCATTGTGATGTCTGTAGGTTTCATGCTTGTAGCGATGTCTCTGGTACTTTGTCTCACAGGTCCCCCTTAGGATCTCTTGTAGGGCTGGTTTAGTGGTGACGAATTCCTTCAGTTTTTGTTTGTTTGGGAAGACCTTTATCTCTCCTTCTCTTTTAAATGACAGACTTGCTGGATAAAGGATTCTCAGCTGCATATTTTTTTCTGTTCATCACATTGAAGATCTCCTGCCATTCCTTTCTGGTCTGCCAAGTTTCAGTAGAGAGATTGGTCACGAGTCTTATAGGTCTCCCTTTATATGTTAGAGCATGTTTATCCCTAGCTGCTTTCAGAATTTTCTCTTTATCCTTGTATTTTGCCAGTTTCACTATGATATGTCATGCAGAAAATCAATTCAAGTTACGTCTGAGGGGAGTTCTCTGTGCCTCTTGGATTTCAATGCCTTTTTCCTTCCCCAGATCCGGGAAGTTCTCAGCTATTATTTCTTCAAGTACACCTTCAGCACCTTTCCCTCTCTCTTCCTCCTCTGGGATACCAATTATGCGTATATTATTTCTCTTTAGTGCATCACTTAGTTCTCTAATTTTCCCCTCATACTCCTGGATTTTTTTATCTCTCTTTTTCTCAGCTTCTTCTTTTTCCATAATTTTATCTTCTAGTTCACCTATTCTCTCCTCTGCCTCTTCAATCCGATCCGTGGTTGTCTCCATTTTATTTTGCAGATCATTAATAGCATTTTTTAGCTCCCCCTGGCTGTTCCTTAGTCCCTTGATCTCTGTAGCAATAGATTCTCTGCTGTCCTTTATACTGTTTTCAAGCCCAGTGATTAATTTTATGACTATTATTCTAAATTCACTTTCTGTTATATTGTTTAAATCCTTTTTGATCAGTTCATTAGCTGTTGTTATTTCCGGGACGTTTTTTGAGGGGAATTCTTCCGTTTGGTCATTTTGGATAGTCCCTGGAGTGGTGCGGGACTGCGGGGCACTTCCCCTGTGCTGTCTTGAAAAACTCGCGTTGGTGGGCGGGGCCACAGTCAGGCCTGATGTCTGCTGCCAGCCCACCGCTGAGGCCAGTCAGACTGGTGTGTGCCTTCTCTTCCCCTCTCCTAGGGGCGGGATTCACTGTGGGGTGGCCTGGCCTGTCTGGGCTACTTGCACACTGCCAGGCTTGTGTGCTGGGGATCTGGCGTATTTCTGGGGTGGATCAGCAAAGTGCAGGGGCAGGAGGGGCAGGCTCAGCTCGCTTTCCCTTTGGACATCCGCTTCGGCAAGGGCTCTGAGGCACCTGGAGGGAGTCAGACCCGCTGAAGGGATGGATCTGCAGAAGCACAGCATTGGGTGTTTGCGCATGAACCAATTCCTTTTAACCTACTTTAAAACTGTTGGTCTGTAGAATCTTCACAAGATACTTGTGCAGCTTTTTATACTTTTGTATTTTATACTTTAGTATCATGTATTATTAATAAACTAACTTTTAGGGACACCTGTGTGTCTCAGTCGGTTAAGTGTCTGACCTCAGATCAGGTCATGATCTCAAGGCTCAGGAGTTCGGACCCTCCATCATGCTCTGTGCTGACAGCTCAGAATGTGGAACCTGCTGCAGATTCTGTCTGTCTCTCTCTCTATATATATATATATGTCCTCCCCCCACTCACATTCTTTCTCTCTCAAAATTAAATAAACATTAAAAAAAAACCCTAACTTTTGTGTAGCCCATTTTTTTCCCTCACAGGTGAGAAATATTTAAATCTTCTATCTATAGAATGTACACACTGTGCTTTCTTCCTTTATAAAATCCAAAATAAAATATTATAATAGGAAACAAAGCCATTCTAAACATTTAATTTTAATTTAATTTTTACACATTGGTTCTATCATAAATTTTACTTATTCATAGTAGACTATACTAGCTATAATTTTCCTTTTCTTTACACACTTTCCCACCAGGTTTTTTCTGGATCCTATGGTGAGCTGATGGGACTAAAATTCATGGTGTTTCCTGACTCCAACCCTACCCACTCTACTGCCTACCACTGTCAATACTGTCATCTCAGGGTACAGACATCAATCAGGCAGGCCAATCAAAGTACTAATCTTCCTAAATATAGTGATTGGCTCAGGAGTGAGCATGTGACTTGGGATTGATAGGGAGGTGCTGGGAGGGAATGATCTTTTTTCTATTTTAATGCTATGTTATAAACGTAGGGGGTTGGTTATACTGGTGACCATGCTGCTTACCACATGGGGGAAAGCAAGACAAGATGAAAAATGACCTGAAGATATCATTTGAACTCCCGAGTCTATGTCACACACTATTCCACTCCACACTTATTAGTTTGAGCTTAAACCTTCCCTTTTGTATTAAAACAGACTGAGTTCATTTCTGTCACTTAGAACAAAAAGATACCTTTTAAATAAACTCTAATTGTTTTCAGAACATGAGGAATTTATAAAATAATAGACCAAAGAAGAGCATGTACTATATTGAAAAGAATTTGTTCCTAATTTCTTCCTTATTGATTTATACTCTCAAAAGGACCATGTAAACTAGATGTGAGATTATACTGAAGGTTGTCTACAAACGAACTTTGTAATTAATAAAACTTTTTTCAAATAGCCACATAGCTACATATGGAGCTACAAGGATTCTAATATTTTATTTTATTTTGACAAACGTCACTGCATGTTTTGTGTTTTATGCACTATTCTAGATGAGAAGTTCAAAAACAAGTAAGAAGTGGGTGTTTCTATTTACTTAAAATTTCTTCTCTGTACTCTTTTTTTTTTTTTTTTTTTTTTTTGCATTTGCCAAACTTTAACCAGGAATTATGCATTGACTTTTAAGTTGCTTTTATTTGTTTTTAAGTTTATTCATCCATTTTTGAGAGGGGGGAGGAGCAGCGAGAGAGGGAGACAGAATCCCAAACAGGCTCAGCACTGTTACCACAGAACCCGGCTTGTGGCTTCAATTCATGAGCTGTGAGGTCATGACCTAAGCCAAAGTTGGACGCCTAATCGACTGAGCTACCCAGGTGCCCCACTTTTAAATTGCTTTTAATAAATTAATATTAATAATAAGTTAATTGGAACTTAAATTGTGCTTGATACATGCCAGGCTAAGTACTTATGTACATTAGTCATTCCTCACAACAGCCCAGTAGTATTGGTGTGGTAGCCAGACATCAACATGACCTCAGTGATCCTTGTCTTCTGGTATTCTCACTCTTGTATAGTCACTGCCCACACTGAATAGAACTGACCTATGAAACCAACACTACATTTTAGAAAGGTTGATGTATGACTTCTGAGGCTAAGCCATAAAATATACTGCAGATTCTACCTTGCCCTCCCCTGGATTCCTCACTCTCAAGGACACTGGCTGCATGTTGTGAGAGCACTTATGTAGCCCTGCAGAGAAGTCTACACAGTGGAAGGCTGAGATGTCCTGTTAACAGCCAGCACCAATTCATCATGTATAAAAGTGAACAGATCTTTCAGCCTCAGTCTAGCCTCTAGATGACTAAAACTCCAGGGGCGCCTGGGTGGCTCAGTCGGTTGAGCGTCCACCTTCAGCTCAGGTCATGATCTCTCAGTTGATGAGTTTGAGCCCAGCGTCGGGCTCTGTTCTGACAGCTCAGAGCCTGGAGCCTGCTTCAGATTCTGTGTCTCCCTCTCTCTCTGCCTCTCCACCACTCATGTTCTGTTTCTCTCTGTCTCCAAAATAAAGATAAACATTAACAAAAATTTGGATAACTAAAACTCCAGCCAACACCTTGACCACAGCCTCATGAGAGAACATGAACCAGAACCATCCAGTTAAGCTGATTCCAAATTCCTGACCAACAGAAACTATGAAATAATTTTTGTGGGTTTTTTTTAACACACTTGATTCTTGGGAAATTTGTTATGTAGCAAAAGAGAACTAATACAGTTGTTTCTACTGCTATCCCCAATTTATAGGTGAATTTTAAGTTTTATGGAGGTTATAAAACGAGCTCAAGACCACAAAGAAAATAAGTGTGAGCGCTTGGATTAAAAGGGAACTCTTTTAGATTTCAAAGCCCTATGCTTCTTACTATACATGCGTATTCTGGAAAGGGGACAATAAAAATAAAAGTCACTTTTAAATGGCTTCCCACACAGCAACCACTGCAGGTATTGTTTATCCCACTAACCTTGGAGAAATAAAGGGAAAATGATATGATATTGTCATTTTTATAGTTTAAAAAAGTTGGATATTGATCATTTTATATATTATGACCTTATAGAAAATATACCCACAGCAAATGCCTCCTTTTCCTGTAATATCATATGGAGTCTGTGACATCTTTTACAGTGTTTACAAGGTTTTGACGTAGAAGCAAATAGTCTCACATGTAACAATGCTCAGAAAGGTTTAAATTAATAAACACCACTTATTAAGTCAAAAATAGTAGTGGAATTTTAAAAACAGGGTAGACAGAAGAATAACACAACTAATAAATCCAATTGCCTTTTCAGCTATCCCTGTCCTCTGCTACCTTTTCTGTCATTGCACTTCCCAAGTCTTTGCCTTAAATGCTACTGACAGACTGAGCCCCAGATGCCATCCTCAGGGTCTCTACCTTCCTCTATGCCAGCCACACATGCCCACATGTCTCAGCTGTCCTATACACACACACTTCCTACCACAGAAGAACCACCACCTTCCATTGCAATAAGAATAAGAATGTGCAATTGTGCACTGTCTGTGACCTGACACTCTTCATCCAGCTGCATTTTCAGCAGCCACAGTTAATTCTGCCACAACAACTCATCCTTCCTTTTACTAACCCTGAACAGAACTCACTTAAGATTATCCCTGCATTTTCTTGCCAGAATGTTGAAAGCAGAACCCTACTGGCTAAAGCACAACCATGTAAGCTACACAAAACATGAAGGTGAAATCAAAATGAACCAGCAGGACAGACAACAAACAGAAATAAGCACTGGGACAACACTATTTATGTGGGAAAACTCCAAGGAGACTAGAAGCCCCCAACAGTTCTTCCTAGAGAGCAAAGAGACATGGTGTCTTCAGAAAGCAAATATATATATATATATATATATATATATATATATATATATATATAATTTAGGTAATCTCTACACTCAATGTGGGCTTGAACTCATGACCCCAACTGAACCAGCCAGGTGCCTTAGGGAAGCAAATATTTTGTAATGGGCACAAGACATGAATAGACACTTTTCCGAAGAAGACATCCAGATTGCCAACAGACACAAGAAAAGATGCTCAATGTCACTCCTCATCAGGGAAATACAAATCAAAACCACACTGAAATACCACCTCATGCCGGTCAGAGTGGCTAAAATGAGCAAATCAGGAGACTATAGATGCTGGCGAGGATGTGGAGAAATGGGAACCCTCTTGCACTATTGGTGGGAATGCAAACTGGTACAGCCGCTCTGGAAAACAGTGTGGAGGTCCCTCAAAAAATTAAAAATAGAACTACCCTATGACCCAGCAATAGCACTGCTAGGAATTTACCCAAGGGATACAGGAGTACTGATGCATAGGGGCACTTGTACCCCAATGTTTATAGCAGCACTCTCAACAATAGCCAAATTATGGAAAGAGTCTAAATGTCCATCAGCTGATGAATGGATAAAGAAGATATGGTTTGTATATACATTGGAATACTACATGGCAATTGGAAAGAATGAAATCTGACCATTTGCAGCAATATGAATGGAACTGGAGGGTATTATGCTAAGTGAAATAAGTCAGAGACAGACAGCTACCATAGGTTTTCACTCATATGTGGATTTTGAGAAACTTAACAGAAGACCATGGGGGAGGGGAAGAGGGAAAAAAGTTACAAAGAGGGAGGGAGGCAAACCATAAGAGACTCTTGGATACTGAGAACAAACTGAGGCTTGATGGAGGGTTGGGGAGAGGGGAAAGTAGGTGATGAGCATTGAGGAGGGCACTTAGTGGGAGAAGCACTGGGTGTTGTATGCAAACCAATTTAACAATAAATTATGTTAAAATAAAATAAAATATGTATGGCTTGCGATAGTAAAAAAAAGACTGATTTAAAGTAATATTTTCTTAATTTTTCTAACTACCACAGTCCTAAAATGAAAGTAGATCAGAAAAGCAGAAATAACACTAAATTGAGTATTCAAGAAGCATGAATTTTGGTATTAGCTCTGCCAATAGCTTAGCTATGTAATTTTGGCAAATTTTTCCATTTTTGAGTTTTATTTTTTTCCTGTATGAACAATAACATTTGACTATAAGATTTTTGAAGTCATTTCTGCTTTAACATTTTTTTAAACATTTACTGAGGAAGGAGCCTCAATTTTAATGGAAGTTGGAGAAAATGAGCTCATTAAGGAAAACTCAAAGTAGTTAGATTATAGAAATGGTTAAGTCAGCAAATAATGGTCTTTATTTTAATAAAGTGATTTTTTTTTTAAAAAATGAAGATCATCTGGACTTAATCTTAACTTTAGCATGAGAGCAAATGTTCTCTATTTGCTGAAATTAGTTTTAACAGGGACTGCACTGGATGTCAAAGTTGCAATAGGTAATGGGAAAGAATGCACAACTCTTCTTATGACTACTTTCAATATGTAATTATCTCTTAAATGGTCTATTCCAAACAGAAGAAAAAAAAAAAAAAACTACAGTTTGCTTTTCATTGATCCTTTGATTTCACTCATTGTGTGAATGGAGTATTTGATGTAAGACATTAAAATCCTTACTTTTAGTCCTTATTCCCTTCTTTTTCCAGCATCCATCTGCCATCTGTCTGCCCCACCGAAGTTCACAGTGCTTGAAAACAGAAGACAGATGATCAAAATACAAGTGCCATAGGCTTTGGTTTGCCAGTAAATGTTTAATAACTCTGGGGGTTAGGTAGGTGCCCTGATTTGTAGTGCTTGCCAATTTTCATGGTGTAAATACTCCCATTTGGTTGATTTCAAGTAACCAATATTGAACCAACTAGCTACAAAATTTCTAAACACTTAAAAATCAGCCCTTAGGAGGTAGCATAAGTCACTTCTAGCACACCACTGAAAAGGTACTAACAAAATGATGTAGAAGCTCACTACTAACTGTGTCCAGAGGAGGTAGGTTGTCAGGGGCTGGTATAACAGCTGCAGAAGTTGTGAGGTCGTGGTAAATTAGGACACAAGTAGTTTGCTAGGGTGGGTCCTAGGTTTGTGGTGGGAATTCAAACAAAAAGCAGAATGGGAAATGTTAAGGGCCAGGAAAATCATACTAAGGAGTTAGGGTTTCATCTCGAGAACAAAGGGAAACCTGGGACACATCAAGGTGGTGGTTCAATGCAGAGTAATGAATGATAAAAAATTATTTTAGGAAAATAACTCTAGTGTGAATTATGGACACATTCTGAATCTAACTTGATTTTTTTAAGGAAAAATGGGAAAATTATTATAATGATTACAACTTTATAGCAATGCATGTGAGTCAATGAAATCCAAAAGCCACTTGGACTATACCAAGCACAGGAAGGCTGCCAGGAATCCAACACATGTTCTCTCTCTCTGTCTCCTGAGTTTGCTTTGCTCTGTGCCTCTGTTCACTTCTCTCTCTTTTTCAAAAGAGTGGCTTTCTCTGACACTTCACTTATTTGGTAAGAGGACAAGTGTTCCATACTGATCCAATTTAAAAAGATGAAGGAGGAGAAGAAGGAGAAAGAGAATGAAGAGAAGGAGAAGAAGGAAAGAAGAATCTGGTTTACCTGGCTCTGATCAGGTATATTCTTCTTATCCAATAACCTATGTAATGGATGTGGCATGGGAAAAGAAAGCCAAATATGAACTATAACTTTAGGAAGATAAAAGAGGGGGTGTATGGGGAGAGGTGAGAAGTTCTCACAAAAAGAGGTCACTAGAAGTTGAGTAGATATTCTCTAAAAGTATATACTAGAGATTGGAAGTGAAAGAGAATATTAAGGAAGATCCATGTTTGAATCCAGGTTTGTTAACATATTTTCTATGTGACCTTTTAGCAAGTTAAGTTACTTCTTCAAGAAATAATTTATTCATGAATAACATGAAGATAATGGTTGCACCAATATTAGTAGGTTACTATGAAGAATTACTGAGTTATAAACCACTTAAAGGAATCTAGTCACAGTACCTGATATTTACTAAGTCCTAATTAAATATTTATTGTCATTATAAATCCTATTAATTTTAAATAGAGTAATAAATATAGCAAATAACTAAAATATTTGTAAAACACAAAAAGAACATATAAGTAAATCAAAATACCTACATCCCCAGTATCCAGAATGTAACACTGTTAACATTTTAGTAGAGAGTCTTCTAATAAAAGCCATTTTTGCATTTCTGAGTTAGTACTGAAAAGCCTTTCCAACTGTTAGAATGTAGTCAGTAAAAAGGTGGAAAAACCCAACATAAAGTTTATAAGCTTAATAGATTAAAGCTCATAAATCCCAATAGATAAGCTATTTTGGACCTACTTTTCTCCTTGACACAATCTAACAAGCTTTATTTTTTCAGTTCAAAGTTGATAAGAAGCAACAAATTGGGAAAAGAGACACTGGAGGAGATAGTCTTTTAATTATTCAGTCAATAATTAAATAGTCATACCATAGTGATTTAACAAGTGATAACCAACAGCCTCAGTGGATGGGAAGACTTCTAATATTTTGGGAGAAAAAAAGTAAGTAAAACTTAAAAGGTAAGATTTTGAAGTCATTTAGCATAGGTGTAATAGATATCAGTCATAGTGTAAGACTTGACTGAATGATAATCTTTGCAGTGATTAATGATAGTGACCTTGAATCATCAAGGACATTTTATTATGCTCCTTAGAGTATAATAAAATTCCTAAAATTCCAAAAGTCAATGTAATTAAATGATGACATGTTAGAAGAGTTTTTTCACAAGTCATAGGAAATAATTTTCATCTGTGATGCCAGCTCTAATAGATTGGCATAAACTGTGGAGAGTACTGTGTTAAGTACTGTGTTAAGGCTTACTCTATATTCTATACTCTAAGAAAAGAGAGCGTTAATGCATATCAATAATGTACACTTCAGGTTTCAGAGCTAGTAGGGGCTGCCTCTGTATATTTATCTATTCTGGGCTTGACCATAGCTCAATTAGTGATATCAATATGCATACAAAAACTGTCAAGGGAGGTAGGGATTACTATAATGGAACCCGTCCAAGATTGGCCAACTTTATCAGTAGATAACATTTTCAAAGGATATCCTAAATTTTAAAGATGAGACAAATTTCTTCAGAGAAATGTTCTGTCATTACTGTTATTTTGGAGGTTTAGAGTTTAGGCTTAAATAATCCCTGCACAGTTATTCTTTCATACAACAATAAATTTCTCAATTAGGATTTGAGACATTTCAGACACCTTAATAATCAAGGAGGAATGTCCTCTTTAGGGGGCATGAAGATTCTGATCACTAAAAATTAATATCTAATATGAATAATTAAGAAATATATATTTACAATTATGACTTTTGTAAGCTTGATTAATGTAAATAAGTCACAATTTCCCCACTGACCCCAAATCTATAGCCTTGGTCAACTCCAAAGAAAGAATCATCACTGAATATATAAGATCTTCAAAGAAAAATGACTGAATTTAGACCTAATTTTATATAAAAATATTATAATTTTAAAATTATGTAATTTTATGATTTTTTTCTATTAAGACCTCCGCTCCATCACACCCCTCAACACACACAGAGTAGGGATCAACATTCATATGATAAATATTTATTATTTATATAATAATAAATATAATAAATATAATAAATATTTATTATAATTACGGCTGTAGAACGTAAAAAAATTATCATCATAGTTAACATAGCTTAATATATGAAGGTTTTATGTTGAAGACTTACTAAATGATCTTATATAATCCTCACAGTAACCCCTGGAAATGAGAATTATTGTTATCTCCATCTTCCAGGAAAGAATCCAAGGTTTGAAAAAGTTAAGTGTCTTAAGGTCATACAAGTAAATGATAGAGCCAAGATCTGAAACATGGTTGTTCAATTCCAAACAAAAAGATACAAAGGTCTGATTCATTCAGTTCCCAACTTGAGCCTGACCTTAGGCCTTTATTCAGGGAGCAATCGGATTCAGTTGAGAATCATTGCAATACAAAAATTCAATTTCTTACCTGCAAGGGGAAGGACCAGACTCTGTACTGTGGTGACCAACACTCACAGCACAGGTTGGCCTTTATACTAGTGACTTTCAAGTGCCTTTGTCACCCACAGTAAGAATTATATTTTACATTACATCCGAGGTCTCACACACACACACACACACACACACACACACACCACCCCTAACAAACAAAACTTCACAGAAAAGTACTTATTCACATTATATGTGATATACTCCAATTTTTCTATTCTACTCTATGCCATTATATTTCATTACTGGTCAAGACTCACCAAATTGACTTCCTGCCTGCACATTTAAATAATGCTCCTTTGTATGATTCCTCAAATGGTATGTCTCCCACTCCATTTCTCCTTGTTTTTATCCCAACTTAGAGTGCAATATGATCAATGTATTTTGTGAGAGACACATGTTTTTTAGAAATGCTTTTATTGAACATGTTTTAAAAAAATTTTGTCATGTTCCAGTGAAGAGGAACATTCATTGTTTGGCAATAAATACCTCATTCCTTTATGATGCCAGATAAATAAGTTTGTATAAACAAAATAGGAATATAAAAAAAACATGCAACAGAATCAAATAACAATTTTTTTAAATTCTAGTATTTACACATTCATATATACAAATATAAATATAATAGTTAAATTTCCAACTATGTCTGTATCATCTTAAAAAACTTGGATAGACTTTCACCAAGTTGAAAAAGTAAATTTGGGATTGTGTCTAGCCTAAAATATATGTGACTCATATAAAATTCAATGTGAAGGCCCCTGGGGAACATGTTAAATAATTAGTCTCCGAACTAAAACTGCTTCTTGGTACAGACAGAGCTTCCATATTGACATGTCAGAGGCAATGGGTTCAAATATGAACACCAAGATGAAAATACAAATGTAAGGGACAAATGCTATAATCAAAGGTTGGTTTCTAACTTGAAGCTGCTCACATAGGACCCTTTAAGTAGTGCAAATGACAATAGGGATTTACTTATCCTGAACAATAGGGAAAACACCTAATATTTACTAGGATATTTTGAGGGCATAGGGACTTTTGTTTCTCCTTTGTTTCTGAGGGAGAAATAACAGAGAGAATGAGAGAGTAAAGCATGAAAGCACAGAATTTAGCCATATGGAGGAAGCCTGAAGCCCTATTTTGCAGAAATAGCTATAAGACTTTAAGAAAAAATTTCCTACCTTAATTTTTATATAGCTTACATTTCTGAAATGTAATCCTCTCCTTTTCCCTAAATATTCATTTATATCCATAAAAGCTTAATAACAAATTTTCTGTTTTTAATTTTTATTTGTTGTTTATATTCTGAAAATCAAGTAAAGGGATTGCATTTTACATCTGGATTGATACAGTGAGTCTTAAGAACAGCACATTTGGCATGACAGGAAAATGTGTAACTGAACTACATTAGCAGAAGAACCTAAGTGGCCATGAAAGGCAAATCTTTCTAGGAATTCACAAAAGCATTTTCTGATGGCACTGGATCTTCCACAGAATGCACACTGGGGTTTTGAATTGATCTTACTTAGATCTCAAGAAACAGTGACTCCAACTGATGAGTATTCAATTTTAAATAAATAAACCTACATTTGGTTTTTAAACTTATGTTTAAACCCAAAATATACACATATTACTTAACTTCAAAAAAAGGGGGTATGTATCACACAAGAAGACAGTGTCTGGTAATTTAGGCTGGAAACATTGTTGGGGACCTAGGCTTTTTATGACACTAACAAGCAGAGCTTCCACTAAATGTTTAAGACCAAGTGAATGAATCCAGGATTCCATACAGTTCATATTCTTTTTTTTTTTAAGTTTATTTATCCACATTGAGAGAGACAGAGAGAGAGAGCATGCAAGCAGAGGAGAGACAGAGAGAGAGGAAGACAGAGGATCTGGAGTGGGCTCTGTGCTGACAGAAGAGAGCCTGATGTGGGGCTTGAACTCACAATCTGTGAGACCATGACCTGAGCCAAAGTCAGATGCTTAACCAACTGAGCCACCTAGGCACCCCCATAGAGTTCATATTCTTATATTTAGTTTAGGGATTTCTAATTGTAACGTTAAAAAACAAAGAAAAAAAAAAAGAGAGAGAAAGAAAACTGTATAAAATTAAAGAAATCCCTACTTTAAAGAGTTTCTATAGACCAAAATCTTTTTTTGTGTGTTGAAAACCTGATTAAAGCAACACATACAAAGGTGGTTCACTTAAAAAAATAAATAAATAATGGTTTATTTTATTATTTTTGAGAGACGGAGAGCATGAGTAAGGGAGGGGCAGAGAGAAAGGGAGACAGAGTCTGAAGCAGGCCCCAAGCTCTGAGCTGTCAGCACAGAGCCTGACACAGGGCTCAAACTCATAAACTGTGAGATCATGACCTGAGCCGAAGTCAGATGCTTAACCAACTGAGCCACGCAGGCATTCCTAGGGTGCTTCACTTTTTATGCCACTCCTTTCTTCTATTTCATCTGCACCCCTCTGTGTCTTAGCCTTACTGGAAATGTGTGTCATAGTCTAAGAAAAAAAGTCTTCTCATTTTCTAATGATCATATTTTAGCAATATTCACATCCTTTCTACAAGAGTTTGCTTAATAACAAAGAGAAACAAGTAAGGGCAGAAGAACAGAAAAGAATAGAATTAATGTCAGTTGAGTTCCTATGTGCCTCTACTAGACCCATTATGGAGGTCTTTCCTTCATATGTTATTTCTTTAAATTAATTTAGTCTTTATATATTATCCCCATTTCATAAAGAAAGCTTAAGAAAATTAAGTTACTTGACCAAGATCACATAAATGATAAGAGAGGTCCAGTTATAACCACACCATAGGTTTCCAAAGTGTGCTTAGATGTGTCAATTAAGTCTGTCCCAAAGAATTAGTTGCTTTATCACATAAGCTTGGTAAATTCTGGGTTAAACAACACCAAGAAGGTTTCTTCACTATAGGACTTTCTGAGTTTTTAATATGATGAGGTTGACTTTCATTGTCCAAGAATATAGTAAGCAGAAACTTTTGTTAGTTTTTTTTTTTTTTTTTTTTTTTTTTAAGAGTAACTTCTATAATTAGTGTTCAGTGAATTACTCACTTTGGGAAATAAATACTACACGAAACTACGTTGCCTCAAAAAGATAAAAAAAGAAAAAAAGAGGGATCTGATCTATCTAGAATCAGTGCAATGACATGATCACAATCTGCCAGAATATGGTTCAAGCCAGGTGGCTGATAACACATAAAACATGCCCTGCAATTCAGAGTACAAGTAAGGAGTCTTTATTGATTTTCTGTGGTTGCTTGACAGCCAAGCCCATGGGTGATGTAGAGCTACAAATCCCATCAAATTCACAGGAACTTTTCAACAGACTATGTCTGCCTCCTACACTGCAGTGATATGGTTGAACCCTTCCTGGGTTTATACATTGATTATAACCTTTGATAATATGCCACTGCAATTTCCAACTTTCTGGCTGAAGAATGGGACCTGCTGAGAAAAATAAAAAGTAAATAACCAATGGAATCTTCCTCCTCTCTGATGCATATTTATATTTTTTATTTGATAATTACCTTTGCTAAAAATGTAATTCTATTATATTGTAGTAATTTTGATTGAAAAACCAACTTTTATCACTGTTGTTGAAAATTCTGGTAAACATTTCAAACACTATGAAATCATATATAATTAAAAAAAATTATCTTCCAATCCATCATGCTTGTCTTCTTTGCCAAGTTGACTACTGAGACCAGTTGCTTGAAATTTTTTTTCAGATGTTCTCTATGTATATATAAGCAATATATGCATGAGTGTATTTAAGGGTCTTTTTGCAGGGAGGTACATATATTCAGAATTACTATGCACAGTGTTTTGTTACTGATCTTTGGATTTCCTGAATGAAAATATTTTTCATATAACTTAACTTGAGACAGAACAGACTAATATAATCCTAGAATGGACTCATATAACCCATTTGAAGTAAAATGCCAAGTTTGACCAGCTAAATCAATCTTTTTTAAGAAGTACAGTCATATTAACTGATGCACCTTACAACCCAAGCATGCTATAAGACTATGACACCATTCTATGATCTGATTGTTTTTTTTTTTAATGTTTATTTATTTTTGAAAGAGAGATTGACAGACTGTGAGCAGGGGAGGGGCAGAGAGAGAGAGGGAGATGCAGAATATGAAGCAGGCTCCAGGCTTCGAGCTGTCAGCACAGAGCCTGATGCGGGGCTCAAACTCAGAAACTGCGAGATCATGACCTGAGCCGAAGTCGGACGCTCAACCAACTGAGCCACCCAGGGGCCCCAACTTTCATCTGATTAATCCTCAGGGAAATAGTGAGTAAAGGACTATGGCATGAATGTGAAGACAGATAGGAAAGCAGGAACTGGTAGGCCATATACACAATGCGGCTTTTATTGTAAAGGTTAATGTGAAAACATTTAAAAGTTTGACTGGTAATTGGGTGATTATACTGGTTGTACATCCTGTGTCATCCAATACAGTAGCCAAGAGTCACATTTAGCTAGTGAACATTTAAACTGTGGCTAGGCTGAATTGAGATATCCTAGAAGTGTAAAATGCCTATTGGGTTTTTATATTTTAATTAAAAAAATTAATATAATTTATTGTCAAGTTAGCTAACATACAGTGTATACAGTATGCTTTTGGTTTCAGGGGTAGATTCCCATGATTCACCGCTTACATAAACCACATTGGATTTTTAAAACTTAGATTTGGAATTAGGAGCAGCTGGGTGGCTCAGTCAGTTAAGCGTCTTGGTTTCAGCTCAGGTCATGATCTCACGACTTCTGTGCAGATCCGGCTTGGGATTTTCTGTCTCCTCTCTGTCTGGATTCTCTATTTCCTTCTCTTTCTGTCTCTCCCCCACTCACTCTGTCTTTCTGTCTCAAAAATAATTAAATAAACATTGAAAAAAGATTTAGAATGAAAAAAAGATTGTAAAATACATCAATAATGATTAAATTGGTTACATAGTTAAGTGTTTATATTTTGGAAGTGTGAAATTAAATGAAATATAAAAGCAAAATTAATTTCACCTCTCTTTTTAACTTTTTAATGTGGCTACTAGAAAATCTTAAAATGTTATATTTCAATTGGACGACATAATAGAGACAAGAAGATCTAAGTAAGTGCACACTGGAATTGCTCTCTATTGGATTTCTCATGGCTCTGAAATCCCATTTGAATTATTTTCTAGAATGGATATTAAGCCTAGGATGACTCAACATTTTTAAGAGGTTGGTTTGAAAGATAATACAGTTCTTAGAAATAAATTCTCCATGTCAGCATCTGAGGATTACTACTTACTCTGAGAAGCCATGTGGTATAGTAGGAAAATGATCATAGTCAGTGTTATGAGGTCTGCATTCAAGTAATGACCATGGACATGTCATTTAAACTCAATTTTCTCACCTGTTAAACAAGAGTTATATCGTCTGAACTATTGTTTATCTGAGTGTTATTGTGAGCATCAAATGAGAAAGCAGATGAACACTTATGAATTATTAAGCACATAGATGCATTAAAACAAAGAACTAAAATATATTAGAAATTTTTACACTTAGAAGCTACTTAAGAAACAACACTAATGAAAACAATAGCTAACATTCATTGATTTTACACTAGCATTGGACGCATTATATAATTTATCTCATTCATCTAATAACCCTTGAGATAGGTATTATTAGAGCCTATTTACCAAGTGCTACATAGTGCTGCAACCCAGGCTCTATGAGGTCAAGTAACTGGGTCAAGGTCACACAGTGAGTGAGTGACAGACCAAAGATTTGACCCCTGTTCTCTTCCATTCAGAAGTCCATGTTATCGATCCTTGTGCTTCTTGCCCAAAAGAATGGAAAAGCTGGCAGAGAAGACAGTCATGCAGACAACAAGCCAAAGCATAATTTAGTTCATTCTATAACAAAGATATGTACAAGGTTCTCAAGGAGCCCAGAGGAACTTTGAATTGTCTTTCTGCTTCTCCTAGTCTTTCTCAACCCAGTAAATGGCACCACCACACATCCATTCCATTAAACCATTTCTTAACTTAGTAAGTTATGCTTAATCACCCTTCATACCATCCAAGTCAATTCTACCTCTAGTGTGCATCCCTCACTGTTCTGTTTTTCACCTGCACTGTCATAACTTTCCCATCTCTTCTCCATCCCCACCATAATTCCACATCTGAAATATAAAACAGCTAGTATTTTTCTATGAATCATTTTGTACTCTCCTTGCACAAGATTTCTTCTACCAAGGAACCAAAACAATCTTTTTTAAATTGTAATCTCATTATGCTCTTCCTCTTAGTCAAAACTTTAAATGACTTCACAGTAACTTTACAATAAAAAACATATTCTATACATGGTCTACCAGCCCCCTGCTTTCCTCCCCAACTTCTCATTCATGCCACCTTCCCTTGCTTGTTTTGCTTTAGCCATATTGCCTTCCTTTTAGTTCCCAGAACAAGCCAAGCTCTTCCCCTCCCAGAGACTTTATACATTCTTCTGATGGGGTGTCCTGTTCTTGGCATTTTATGTGGCTGGGTCTTCCTCATCTTGTAGTCTCAGCTTAAATGGCTGCTGGCACCTCTAAACAGGTTTCCACTATCTACTATCTTCATAGCACTTTCATCTAATTGAAAATACATATTTATTTATTTAGGGACATGTTTATTGGATTCTCTAGGTTGCAAGCCCCATGAAAGGCAGGGATCATGGTAATCTAGCTGCCCTCTGAATACCCAAGACTTAATCTGGTACCTGCTGCATAGTAGATGTTTAGCAAATGTTTGTAGGATAAATGAGTAACAATTATCTTACTGGAAAGATAATGAACTTGCGCTAAAAGAGCAAATCACTGACTTTCACTTCTCTCTCTCTCTCTTTCCCTCTCTCTCTTTTTTTGTTTGAATAGTTACATTTCTTTTTGCTTTCATTCTCCTGCTAGAAAAATTGTAGGTAGCTCATCATGCAGTTTCCCAGAATTGGAAAAGTCAATGTGCAATGCTTGTAATGTTCACAGTTTGGGTGATTTGCCTTCAATATAGTCCTGCAGCCATGCATTATGGATGGTTCTCTTAAGTAAAAACTGCCAGAGAAATGAATCAGCAAGAGCTAGAAGTTGCTGTCCCCATCCAGACACAGCTGTTTTCCTGACTTTATTCAATTCTTACTTCCTGGCCACCTAATTCAACCAATGATTTTCCAGAGAGAATAGCACGGTAGTTGGTATGTAATAAGATACACAATTCTCTCCCAGAAACAAACAATCTGAGTCTCTGAGTTGGATTTTTACTTCACCGAAATTTATTCCTAATCTGGGCATTAAATGTTAGCCATACAGCAAAAATCTAGCACAGTAAAAATTTAAATTCATTGTTACTGTCTTAAAAACATTTTTTTAAATGTTTACTTATTTGAGAGAAAGAGAGATAGAGGGTGAGCCAGTAAGGGTCAGAGAGAGAGGGAGACATAGAATCTGAAGCAGGCTCCAGGCTCTGAGCTGTCAGCACAGAGCCTGACACACGGCTTGAACTTATGAACTATGAGATCATGACCTGAGCTGAAGTTGGATGCTTAACTGAGCCACCCAGGCACCCCTTAAAAACACATTCTTAAAAATCTATTACCTACTTCATCAGGATAAGGGGCAAAGATTAAAGGGAGCAGAATGGAAGCTAACTTTTTTGAGTATCTGTTGGCGACAGGAAACTGGCCGAATACACATTGCTTCCTTTATCTTCAGAAAGAAGCACTTTCAAGTAAATATGAACATTACCATTTTATCCTCGCCTTATGTTGACAAAGCAGAAAGCTTAATTAATTTACCCAAAGTTATGCAACAGGTCATAGGCAGAGCTAGGATTTGAAATCATGGTTAACTTTGTCTGAAGCCCACTCTCTCTGAAAAGAAGAAAGTGAAATTCAAGCTTATTTGGGGTTTCTGGTTAGCCAACTCAGTTCAAGTTTTGGTCAAGGAGAAATTGAAATCAGGGCCTAAATGGTATTTCTGGACCATCTGAGAAGCATCTGAGAGACACCCATGTCTCTCTACATCTGGGAATAAAAATAAATCAGGTAAGTTTTAATATAGAAGCTAGTTTGAAAAGAATATGACAGATTTTGCCATTATTTACTCAGGAGTTCCTTTCCCTTTAGATTTTTGAAAAGCACTGATGTGACAAGAAGTATTTGACCCTTGGCTAGCCCAGACAGAAGAAAGATACAGATGAGGACAACCAGCACAGAGCAGGAGTGCAGTGGTTAGTGTACAAAATTCATACTTGGGACAAGTTCCACAAAGTATTAAAAAAGCTGACCTATGAACTAATTGTATACTAAAAACACATCTCAGTTCCAGTGATACCCAAACAGCTGCCCAGTAAGGCACCCTCCAACAAACTCCATGGTTGCTTTCTTTCCTCCCTCCTTCTTGATTTCTGGGATCACCTGCTAAATCCTTGTCTGAAGTTCTGAATTTTGGACAAAACCAAACCAAGGCAATTTGCAACATCCTAACTGATAAATCCAAACTATTACACTGAACACCTTCCAGGGATTTGATATAATTATTGTAAATTTGTTTACTATAATATAGCAAGATGATTTCAATACTTCAGTTTCCCTATCTACAAATTGGAGATAATAATAATTTCTACCTCACAGGGGTTTTCAAACATTTAAGGAGACATTGTATATTAATATGCTTTTATAATGTCTGCCACATAAAAAGCAATTTAAAATGTTACTAATTACGGATTACTATCATCATTTTTATTATGAGATTAAGAGTAATGTGGCATATGAGTCTCTATTGACCTTGTTGGTGACAATAATCTTTGGCCTTTCAGCCAGTCTTTAGCCCATACTGCCCTCTCCACACCACCAAACCCCATACTGTCTGTTACAGACAAAATATATGATAACACCATATGTATGCTATATCATGTTACTGGGTTTAATTTCACTTTCATTATTTTACCCAACCTATTATTTCCATTTATTTTTATAGAAAAAGAGAAAGGAGCAATCTTTGTGAGTACTGAACATCAAGAGGTTTAACAGAAAAAGAATTAAGTGTTGAGAAAAGATTTAAAAGAAAATCAGGTACTGAGGGAGTAAAAGATCAAGAAGAGAGTGTTCATCTCAACTTAATGGATGGCAGTTAAAGAAGGAACAAAAGTAAAACCTAGATAAGAAGATTAAGGAATAGCCAAAATTGGATAAAGGGAAGGAAATTAAATTAGAAATACAGGAAATCAGAGAAGATTTGTAGGAAACTCAGAATGTCAAAGAGGCTGAAATTGAGCCCATGAAGCCATTTCCTGGAGAAAAGTAAGAAGCAGTCATGATGGTATAAAATACTAGAGCTTAAAGGCATTTTAAAAATTATCTAGCCCAACCATTCCATTCAAAAGCAAAGAAACTGAGGCTCAGGGTACAATAGCCTGTTGCTTTCGCAAGGCTACATCACTAGTAAAATGCCAACTTGAGCTGGAACCCAGGATTTCTTACTTTTAGCTTAGTGACTAGTTCTACTCAATTATTTCTGATAAAAGACTTTAATGAAAAAAAAGTGATTTGATCTGACAAATGAGGCATATGATTAGCAAATTAAATCATCTGAGTATTTAAAGTGATAATCATTAATAAATCCTATTATTAAAAAACCTTTATGTGGAGTTGTTTACAATCACACAAAATTTAGAAACAATCTAATTATCTAATCATGATAGTATGGTTAAAAAATAATATTGCAACTTTATGACAGTCCTTTAAAAATAAGTTTCCTAAAGGATTTTGTTGACCTCAAAACTTGCCATGATACTGAGGTAGAAAAAAAAAATACAAGATACAAGTATAGCAGCAATATGATCTCAATTATGTTTAAAATATGAATGGAGAAAGGAACATACCAGAATATGCTAACAGTGGCAATCATTTTCTGTGTTGTGCTCATAGATGAATTTTATTGTCATATTTAGTATACATTTTCCACATTAAATATCATTACTATACTAATTAGAACAAAACATTTAACTTTTTTTGGTTTGTTTGAAAAGCTTGGTTAGAAATTTTAATACATCTGATGTTTCAATTTGAGAGCATATTTCGTCCTACCTTCAGAATGAAGATGGGATCGTAATACTCTTTTATTCTTTCCAAACACTGCAGACTTACCTCCTTTTTAAATGACTATTCATTCTGGGACACTTGAATGGCTCAGTCAGTTAAGCAACCAACTTCAGTTCAGGTCATGATCTCACAGTTTCTGGGTTTGAGCCCCAATGGGTCTCTATGCTAACAGTTCAGGCCTGGAGCCTGCTTCACATTCGGTGTTTCCCTCTCTCTCTCCCCCTCCCCTGCTCACACCCTTTTTTCTCTGTCTCTCAAAAATGAATAAAAACGTTAAAAAAAAGATTTAAATGACCATTCATTCTATGCAGTAACTTTGGATATCCTAATTACTGCAGCAAGCTTATGTTATCAATTTGCATCATTTATTCACATCTTCACTTATTCAATCAGTATTTACTAAGTACTTTTATTTCTACACATTATCAACTACACATTGTTCTACCACAGACAATATCTTACCCTTAAGAGGTGTCCTTACCTGAGGGAAGAAGGCAGAAAATGAACAAAAGAACAAATTAATTTTAAAATTTATGGTGTAATAGAATAGAGATGAACAATGTGGTTTGGTAGAATGCTATGTACAAGCATAATTATAAGAATTGGTATAGTGTGGTTAGTCAAGGCCTCTGTAGTGTATAGTGGATGCTCACACCCCCTTCCAGGACCTGAGCTCTCATTTCCCCAGCTGTGGAGATGTTCTGCCATGGGTTCATTGCTGAGTCACTCTAGGAACTGTCTTTGGCTGAAAGGAGCTGCCTCACCCACATTACTCCCCCTTCCCAGGATCATTCTGCATCCAAAACCTGACTGATGTGGGGTACAGAGGTCCAGATCTGTTCCTTAATATAGGACAATTCTGAAGGGCCACTCTGGCTCTTGAGCTCCCTGGGAGATTGACTGTGGCCTCTGTCATGACTGTATCACAGCTCAGTTTTTACCTCTGTCCAACCTGATTTCCATCACACTTCACAGGTATTATTCCCAAGGGCATTCCCCAATCATCATTCTGTACATGCACCTACATGTCAGAATCTGCTGCCCAAGGAACATGGCTATAAACAGCCTCTCCTCAGAGAGAATAGATGATTTGAAATCTGAAAGATGAGAAGAAGCCAGCTACGTACAAGAGAAGAAAGGCAAAAAGGCTGGAAGCCAAGGGGGAGATTTCAAATTTCAAGGAAAAGAAAGGAAGCCAATATAGCTGTCTTGCCCAAATTTATACAGCCAGAAGGTAATGGAACCAGGATTCAAATCTGGGTGTGTCTCACACTGAAGTCTGTCTTTCTAACAAATTATGAGTTTCTCCCAGGTATTATAGGTCTTTATTGTGTGAAATACACATATTCTATTTTAGTCATGAAGCATTAGCTCTGCCAATATAATCACCAAGTTGTAATTTCTTTGAATTGGCTCCTCAGATACCTCTGTGACTTTATTCTTAAAGTATCATGACTTTAAGTATCTTAGTAGTTTAATTATATCCAATTAAATGTTCTTTCATTTTGTCTGCATGTACCTGTAGGAAGCATTTGAAAATCATGAACACACCATTAATTCTATCTGCACACTTTTTGCATATATTTATATGTAGATAATAACTATATTAGGTCCTTGCTTTAGTCATGATATTAATTCAAAAATTAACCTGAGTTTTATTTTCTCATCCTGGAAAATACATCTCATAAATGTTTTCATGGTGCAACTACAATAACTAAGCAAATTTGCTTTCAGTGCTCATCAAAGCTCAGTTACCTGGATTTAGCAAAATGATATGGTGAAGCCCAGTGTATTCTGAGCTCTAATCGTTCTGTCTGCCTTCAGACACCTAGTATACTCCATCTGAATTTAATTCATTCATTCACCCATTCATCAAACATATCATATTGCACAGTAATAATTTGACATATTCTGTATGCCAGGCACTGTGCTGATCACTTGGCATATACTATGAAATTCTCTCTTCTTGGGGAATTACAATTGAATGGGGTGGGGGGGGGGAGTAGGTGGATCTATCACAAAAGCATACCAGTAAGTGCAGTGTTACAAAGTGAGTGCTTAGAAGGAAAAGAACATAGTTCTCTGGCTCTCATCACAAAGAAACTTAATTTTGGATCAGAAATGAAGGGAGTGAAGGGAAACAAAATATGCCACTCTTCTTTGGCATGTTGATTATTTTGAATTAAAGTTTTTTAAAGAAACAGTGCAAGAAAAACACTGTAGCCCTCCTCTGGCCACTTGGAAACAGGAAATATATCTCCCATGCGGAAGGTACCCTCCCTGTACGAGGAGGGTAAAGGCAGAGGTAGGGAATTCAAGGATGAAATGCTATATAAACAAAACTGTTACTTCACTAATTTATTAACCCAAGCCCAAACCCCTTTGTCTTGTTAATTCTTCACAAATTTATTGGTTTTTTTTGTTTTGTTTTGTTTTTATTGTTGTTGTTGTTGTCCTCATCATGGATGTTATTGTTGGCTAAAAGGTGTAAAAGCTACCAGCTTTGGTCACTTCTTTGTGTTTCATATCTCTTATAGGCTCCCCTACATACAAAATTGAATTTGCTATTCTCTGTTGTCTCTGTCAATTTACTTATAAGACCACCCAAAGAACCAAGAAGGGAAGAAGAAGAAAGTTTTCTTCCACTCTAGGAGACAAGAGGCAATAAGGTTGTATGGGTTGGAATGAGGTGGGGTCAAAGAAGGCTTTCTCATGAAAGTAAAACGTCAGCTTAGATCTTAGCTGATGGAGACAAAAATGGAAAAAAAATTCTTTGTCAGGAGGGCCCAGGGCATAATCAAGGATCTGAAAGAAGACAATATAACTGAGCTTTGAAAAAATGAGCAAAGAGGAAGATGAAGGTGGAGGAGCAGGCAAGAATAAGAATATAGGTAATTTATAATCCAGATTGGGGGCTTTAATTGTAATTTCTTGTAAAATCAATGAAAGCCAAATTCCTCAAGTGGTAAGTCTTACATAAGTTTCTGCACTGACAAAGGCAAGTAGATCCTTTCCTTAATGACAAGGGCTCACAGCCCAATGGGAGATAATGGGTGCTTAAACAATAATCATGGCACAGAACTATAAGGACTATGATGGAGACAAGTAAAGATTACAGTGGGAATGCTGTGAAGGTCTCCTAACTTATACTGGAAGATCATGCCAGGCTTGGAGAAAGTACTACCTGAACAGGGTGTCAAGTGTACACATCTAAAGTTGTCCAGATCCCAATTCCAATCACATAGGGGAGCAGGTTCCCCACAAGTGTAAGCAATTCTTGGTACACTACCTGGGTGTCCTACAATTTAACTCAATCCTGACTCTATCTATCCACAGATAGCATCGGATCCCATGGGTTAAGTCTCAGTCCCACAAGACTGCACCGCCCCCTCACTTCGGATACCAGTCCTAAACCCAGTTTGTAACCTGTGCTTCTGATGGACCAACTACAAATTATAAGTTCTAACGACCTCTGGGACCCAGGATGCCAGTTGCAAGTCCAAGCTGTTACCTGTACTTCTGAACAAATGGCTATAAATCAGAGGTTTCCACTACCTTCCTCCTGGGTTCAATTAAGTTTCTAGAATGGCTCACAAAGCTCAGAGAAACATTTTACTTACTAGATTATGAATTTGTTATAAAAGTATACAACTCAGGAATAGACACATGGAAGAGATACATAGAACAAGGTATATGGTAAGGGGCAGGGAGTTTCCATGCCCCTTCCAGACATACAGGGAAATAACCACATGTTCACCAACTCAGAAGCACTTAAACTCATTCCTTTTGAGTTTTTGTGGAGGCTTCAATACATAGGCATGATTAATTAAATCATTGGCCATTGGTGTTGAACTCCATCTTCAGTTCTCTCTAGAGGTCATGGAGTAGGGACTGAAAGTTCCAAATCTCTAATACATGGTTGGCTCCACTGGCAGCCAATTCCCATCCTTAGGTGCTTTCCAAAAGTCACCTCATTAACAAAAGACACTTTTATCACAATCTCAATATTTAGGAAATTCTAAGAGTTTTAGGAACTCTGTGCCAGAAACAGGGATGAGGACAAAATATATATTTCTTATTACAGGTCACAATATCACAACACTTCACATATATAATTGTCCATCCCAACAGGCCTACTCAAATACTTTGATAAAAGTGTGGGATCTGGCTTCCGACTCATGGTTTTCTATTGTCTACGTGATTGGTCTCTATGGAACTAAAATACCAAAGATAATGATATTCCTTCGCAAGACATGGTACCACTAGGAGACCTTTTCTCAGAGGCAAGTCTTTGTTGAGCTTTTACTATGTGTAGGGCAGGAACTGGGCTTAGCATTGGGAAAGAACAGCAAATACTAACCCATGATCATGCATCTTTGCTTTCACACCAAAGTTGTGCAACATGATAAGGAATCCTGGCTGAGCTGGAGCTGAGAATCTAAATGTGTCTGAAGAGGGAGTTGGGGACACCTCTCTGCTCAAGTATGTATCTGGAAAAAAGGAAAAATAACTTGTTTGTTTTGAAGAACATGGAGGAGAGATGGTGCCAATGGGATATGTGGTGTCTGTTCTTCCTTGAGGACTGACATTTGTTTATTTGATAGATTGCTTATTTGTTTCAATTGGAAGACAGGGAGGAGAGACTAGAGCCATAATCTGGAAGTTTCTTGGAAAACATGTAAGATCTTAGGCACAGTCATCTTGGTTCAGGGCTGAGGAAAGCTAGTGTGAAATTGAGCTGGAGAAAAGGGAATTTCTCCCACCATCCATACTCCACTTCAAGTTTCATTGCAGACATGGAACCCCAAAGGCTCAGGAAGGCAAGAGCAGGGTGGAATGCAGTACCCGGCAGTGACAGAAAGGCCATGACTCCCTGAAATGCCTGGTAGGCAGTTTAATGAAGTCTGACACAGGCATGAATGGATTTGCCTCTGCACATTTGTAAGCTGACTCTTTCTCCTTAGTCCTCTTGGAAATAACCAGTAAAGCCTTCTGGGGCTGTCAGCAAAGCCTCTACAATTGTTTAGGTTGGCGATATCACTCATTCAAATTTGGGCATTAATGTTCATATATACTCAGAAATTGATGACATCAATTTATTGTAGATTGGCTTGCAGTGAGCAAAACTCTGACGAAAGAAGAAACAGGGCAACCAAAGCATTATTGGCTGACCTACTAGATAACTTTGGACAGGACATTTTACTTCCTAGAGCTTCAGCATTCTCAATTTTTTTTAAATTTTTTTTAATGTTTATTTATTTTTGAGAGAGACAGAGGCAGAATGCGAGTGGGTTGGGGCAGAGAGAGAGGGAGACACAGAATCTGAAACAGGCTCCAGTCTCTGAGCTGTCAGCACAGAGCCCGACGCGGGGCTCGAACTCACAAGCTGCAAGATCATGACCTGAGCTGAAGTTGGACGCTCAACCTACTAAGCCACCCAGGCGCCCCAGCATTCTCAAATATTAAATGGGGTGGAAGATGGAAATAAATTAATAATCCTTAACCCAGTAGGCAAAAGGCTCAGAACAAAGGGTGGAGTGCAACTTTACCAAAAGGTATCTGAGAACCATTGGACTAATCAGAATCTGAAGCCCATCCAACCCCTTAACTTCCAGTAAAACAGAAAATCTCCTAATATTGATGCCCCATTTGCCTGGTTTTGTTTCTGTGGGATTCTCTCAACTCTACCCTCTTCCACTTCTGATCTTCCTCTATTTAGCAGTTTGAAGCCACATCCCTAACAGCAGTGCAATAAAAAGAAATATTTAAATACTGATTTCTCCTGGTCAGGATTCTATGCTAAAAACTTCAGTGATTTCTATGGTATTTGTGATGTTCTTATAACTTTAAAATTATGGATTTGCAAGGTATAATGAGGCTGTTTTAGATACCAGAGAGAAAAACCCAACAGATCTTGGTGACTGAAGAAGGAGAGTCAAAGAAATGAGTCTAGTTAATTGAGAAACTGGTGGTGCTATTTGTGAGTGGATGCTGAGAGGGAGAGCTGATTTATAACTAAACAAAATGATGTTGCTTTCAGACCTGTTGAATCTAAAATACCAACAAGACAGAGATTTGGGAATTTCCCACAGCTGGACGATTAGAGGAAGCCAAAGGTTTACTTGAAAAGCAAAAGAGCAGAGTATTATTCATGAACACTTACTAGTGTTCATGCCATTCCTGAAGCAGGCATGTTTCATCAGCATTCTCAGTAAATGCTATAGTGAAGTAAGTATTCTTACTGCCATTTCATAGACAAGAAATCAAAATGGAGGAAAATTCAGTCATAGATCAAAAGACCTGGATTTGGATATACATCACCTTGACATCAAGATGTGTGTCTTTCCCACAATACTCTGTCTGCCTTGTCAGGGGAAAAAAATAAGGTCTTGAGGTCTGCACATGTGTTGTTTGTGTTTTAAGCATCAAGTCTTATAGTCCTCACTCTCTACAAACATACTATTTATATTTTATTTTAATACAGAGCTGAGAATCAGCATTACAGGTTTTGAAACACAAAAAGTTTGAGCACTTCTCAGCAGTCAGGATCTTGGCTTTCCACGTGGAAACCAGTGGGATTGGGAAATGAAAGGCTGAGCAGTTTGAGGCTGGTTTGCTCCTTTCTGTTCCTTAAAATATCTTTATACCTAGCAATCAGCCAAGTGACCAAGGACAAAAGATCTAGAAATAAGCTCAAAACCAGTGGTTTGGGAGATTGTCTGGTAGTAAGCTTACTAGCTGGCTGCTAGTAAGACCACCCTAGCATGGGTACAACACTTGCTTTGGTCTCTTGTCTGAGGGCTTGAGCATAATAGACTTCTGGGTTTGTACCAAGACTGGGCGGAGCTCCTGTGGGCCCTGGGTTTTTCTCTTGGGGTTTGGGGACAGTCACAGTGTACTTTCTTTCATCACTTTGAGGTCCTCCCGCCAAACCTTGAATCTGAGATAAGTGCAGACTCCTCTGTTTTCAGATGCTTTTTCCTCAAAGATATGATGGCTTGTCTTTAATTTTTCTATAATTTTTTAATGTTTATTTATTTTGAGAAAGAAAGCATGAGTGGGGAAGGGACAGACAGAAAGAAAAAGAATCCCAAGCAGGCTCTGCAATGGCAGCTCAGAGCCTGACACCGGGCTCAATCTCACGAACTGCAAGACCATGATCTTTGCTGAAATCAAGAGTCAGCTGCTTAACTGACCAAGCCACCAAAGTGCCCTGATATGATGGCTTTCAACTGAGATGCAAATAACATCTGTTGCTTCTCCTTGGGGAGTGGGAATTAAAAGGCATCTGACTTAAATGAAACATAATGGTGAGTTTGTATCAAGTTGCCTTCACAGCTTTGGCTGATAGAACAGCAGCTACTGAAACCTACAAGGCAAGGTTTTGGGAGAAGTTACATGACACTTTATAAGGTAAGATGCAGCACAAAAAGGGACTAATTTCTTGTGTCTGTCTCCAAAAGGAGCTCTGTAAACTGGCTCATGGAACAGAAGAGGATGCCCCCTGCCTATTCAAGCAGACATGTGTTTCAAATGCCAGGTTTTACATGATCCCCAAGGGAGGCATCCAAACCCCCTGGCAGGCTGCCAGTTCTCTCTAGGCTCAGAGTCCCTCCACATTCCTTCTCATTCTTTTTCTTTCCTTCACACTTTTTAAGTGCGTGCGTGTGTGTGTGTGTGTGTGTGTTTTAACACCCTCTCCTGTTTTCCTGATTAACCCCTATTCATTATTTCAAACTCATCTTCAGAGACTCTACACAGGTCACTATCTCCTTTGGATATCTTCTTTGACCACTTTGGCTCAGGCTGCTTCAGTGGTCCTTCATGGTGTTTTATAGCACCTTCTATATATCTCGAATACTGATTTTATTTTTTATGTTGTTTTACAAGTGTCTTTTTATATGTCTGTCTTTCCCTGTTTGTAGCAGGGATTGGCTAGTTGCTGCCCAAACAGATTTTCACTTAGGCACACAGTGCTATTGCAGTTAGATATGACCATAGGGTGATATTAACCAAACAGGAGGAGGCATAGTCCTCCATGTGCTCTCTCTTCCATTGTCTGCTGGCCAGATGCAGAAACAGTGGAGAACTCCAAGATTTTAGAGATGGTAAAGCCTAGATCCCTGGAAGCCTACTTGAAAAAGTGTCTCTCACTACTGACCCACATTGTTCTGGGGCTTCAGCAAGACACAAACCACAAAGATCTGGGGGAGGATTTTGCAGTAGCTAGCTTGCTGTATGCTCCTGGGGTGACCACAATATCTGCATGTGATCACCAGCTAGCCTAGCAAATAGCAGTCACTCAAATGACATGCAAGGAGTGAAAGCATCTTGACCTTGACCACATTTTTCACAAGAAAGGTTATCAAACTAAATCGTTCCCATTTGTAACTTCACTAATAGTTTTTTGATCAACTAAGCTAAAAATTTTCTTTTTATTCTTCCAAAGTTCTCTTACTAGAATTCTATACTCTTTGGATTTAAATTTAAATAAGTTGAACTGGAAGAAGCAATCCAATAGGGCCCTAGAATGTGATCATTGAGGTCTCCTTCCAGACTGGTACACATCCATTAATCAATCCTTTGGGTATTCAGCAAACAATTAAACTAGAAATTATTCAACCAGCAATCAAACCAGTTAACCCCATTATCCCAATCCACAGTTTTCTATTTTATTAGCAAGATAAGTCTCTATTTAATGCCTTCATAAATCTAGCTTCCTCATTTTTATAGGATCCCCTAATTTCCTAGCCTGGTAACTACATGCAAAATGTGAATTATGGTTTGACTTGTTATCTCTATGTAGGGAGTCTATGTTGGTTCCTTCATGTCACCTTGTATAAACTGCTCATATAATATCTGTTAGAAAATTATGTTGGGAAACACCATCTAGTTTAGCAGCCTCGAATCCAGGGACAATTTTCCCCCTCTGAAAACTTTGTAGTTGTCTGTCCCCACTGTCCCAGCACCTTTCTCATTGTCCATGATTTCTCAGAGACAACAAACAGTGGTCCCATATCACATCAGGCAATTCTTTTGGTTACTTGGGAGGTAATTCTTGAGTTTGACAACTTGAACTAACTTTAAGAAACTAGGCAATATCTTATGATCAGTTTCCATTTCTCTCTTAAACAAAAAAGAAAAAAAAAGAAACCTCAGTTTTATGCTTTACAATTGAACAGGCCTGACAGCTCTCCACCTCTCCACTCCTTGTTAATTTGAGACTAGTCCTTTCCCTTCCTCCTTCCCTCTTATATTTAGGTTGTTGATCCATGTTGAGTTAATTTTTGTAAATGAAGTAATGTCCGAATTCATTCTTTTGAATGTCTTTATCCAGTTGCCCCAGTACCAGTTTCAAAGGGACAGACTATTCTCCCCCTATTGAATGGTATTGGTGCCATATAAAAAATGAATTGGCCATAAATATTTAAATTGATTTTTTAATTCTCAATTCTATTTCATTGGTCTATATGTCTATCCTTATGCGAGTACCACACTCTTTTAGCTTTGTGGTAAGTTTTGAAATTGAAAAGTCTGAATCCTACAACTTTGTTTTTCTTTTTCAGTATTGTTTTAGCTATTCTGGGCTACTTGCAATTCCATATAAATTTGAGGATTGGCTTTTCCATTTCAGGGGGGAAAAACCCACCATTGGAATCTTGGTAGGGATTGCACTGAATCTGTGGATTATTTGGAGGAGTACTGTCATCTTAACAATAATATGTCTTCCAATCCATGAGCATGGGATGTCTTACAATTTAATTAGGTCTTTTTTAATTTCTTTCATCCGATGTATTATAGCTCTCATTGTGCAAATTTTATACTTTCTTGTTTAAAGTTATTCCTATGTATTTTATTATTTTGGATGCTATTGTAAATTGAATTATTTTCTTAATTTCCTTTTTGAATTGCTCATTGCTGGGGTATAGAAACACAACTGATTTTTGTCTGTTGACTTTCTACCCTACGACTTTGCTAAATGTATTTATTAGTTCTAGTAGTGTGTGTGTGTGTGTGTGTGTGTGTATTCTTTGGAATTTTCATATACAGAATCATGTCATCTGAAAATAGTTGTACTTCCTCCTTCCAATTTGAATTTCTTTTGTTTCATCTCTTGTTTCTTTTTCCTGCCTAATTACTCTTGCTAGGACTTTCAGTGCAATGTTGAATAAGTGGTGAAAATGGTCATACTTTTCTTGTTCCTGATCTTAAGGGAAAAGCTTTCAGTCTTTCACTATTTTATATGACATCAACTACGGGTTTTAATAAATGCCCTTTATCATGTTAAAGAAATTACCTTTTATTTTTAGTTTGGTAAGTGTTTTTATCATGAAAATGTGTTGAGTTTTTTTTCAAATGTTTTCTCCATGTTTATTGAGATGATCACATGTGGTTTTTTTTTCCTTTTACAGTTTATTACATTGCTTGATTTTCTTATGGTGCACCACACTTGCATTCTTGGAATAAATCCTACTTAATAATGGTGTATAATATCCTTTTTAAAAAAATGTTTATTCATTTTGAGATAGAGAAGGGGGGAAAGGCAGAGAGAGAGGGAGGGAGAGAAAAACCTAAGCAGCTTCTGCACTGTCAGCATACCCTGACATGGAACTAGATCCGGTGAACCATAAGATCATGACCTGAGTTCAAATCAAGAGTTGGATGCTTAATCCGTTGAGGCACCCAGGCACCCTTATATAATATCCTTTTAATTTGTTGCTGGATTTCATTTCCTAGTTTTTTTGTTGGGGATTTTTGTATCTGTATTCATAAGATATTTGTCTGTAGTTTTCTTTGCTTGTAGAATCTTTGTCTGGCTTTGGTATTTGTTCTATACTGTATTTGGTGAGTTGCTTTGCTCTGAAAATGTTACTAAGGGTCCTTTCAGTTGTCTTTGCAAGTTTTGCAACTCTTACCTTATTCTGGACTTTAGCTTCTTTGACTATTTCCTTTATGCATCTGCCTTTATTATGTGTACTCCTCTCCCTCTATACATGCATCTTTATATATCTTTAAACATATTAAGTCATTAGAGAGCTCCCTATATGGTAATATAAATACTTCCCACTTCTTCTTCTTCAGAATCAATCATCATTCCTCTCAAACTTCTATGAGGGAAATAAATGTGCTTTGTTTAGCACTGTGCATAGGCTGTTCTTGTACAGTGCATAGTACATGGTAAACACTAAATAAATATTCCTCTCATAAGTAGTGACTAATTGAGCACTTACTATATGCAGGGGAATGTTCTAAGCACATTGCATAAATTAGCTCATTTTTTTTCTCCCAGTAATTAGAAAACAGTTACTATACTTTTCCCATTTGAAAGATATGAAAATTGAGGTAAAGAAACTGTAAGTAGCTTACACAGTGTCACAAAGCTAGGAAGTGGCAGAGATAGTACTTAAACCCCGGCAGTCTGACTCTGGAATTATTCTTTTAGCCACTGTGTTTTGCTGAATAGACTGAGTAAATAAAGGGGTCTCAGTCATGTGCTTATTCATATCTTTACTCTGAGCATGTTAGTATCGCCATTCCTAAATATCACTCAACCAGGCATAGCTGGTTATGCCTACTGTTCTATACTTTCATTGTTACAAAACCCTGTTCTTGTTGCATTTTCCATTTCTATTAATTACATCTTATGCATCTAGGTGCTCAGATTTGCATCAACTCCTTTCTTCTGCCCATACTTTTTTCCCAAACCCCACTCAGGGTTAGTTACAAGTTCTGGAATTCAGTGGTGCCAATTGAATTAACATGTTAAACTGTCCTGTCAATCAGCTGCAAAATAATTCACTATTGATAATAATAAAATGCCAAAGTTTATAAGTAATTTACTTCTTAACTAGTATATACAATAGAGGGGGTACAAATCAACTCTAGAGAAGTCATCACTCTCACTCATATGAATTCTGATTTTTTTTCCTTTAATTATAGAGAAATAGATGGAAGTGAAGTTAACACACTTGGAATTGTATATATCACTAAATATGCCCACAGGATTAAGTAGTACAGTTGAACTTTATTTATAATGTATGAGAGCTGGACAGAAAGGGTAGAGAGAACCATGGCTATAGAATGAATCTCCATGAAGTCTCTCATAATTATATCTTTTCCCTTCCATTCTCTTCATCACAATGCCTGGTTTGGATTTAGACAATTTTGCTTCCTAGTTGATCTCTCTGCCTCTTTTCTCTATTCTCCGTCCCATCTGCAACCCACTGTTGACCTGGCTGTAGATTAATCTTCCTAGAGCGTAATTCTGATGATCCATCACTTCCTTGTTCATTTTATAATGTCCTTCCAGGGTATTTGCAGCACCTGTGAGGTGTTCCCACTAGCTTTATCTAAAATAACTTTCCTTCCCCTACTCTGTATGACCACTAAACAGGATGACATTGCTTTCTCCCAACCTCCAAGGCCTAATTCTGCTCCAAGCCATTCCTCTGAAATGACCTTCCCCTGCTTTTTATAAGACTCCTTATTTTACAAGAGTCAGCTTGAAAGCAAACTCTAAAGTTCTATGTGTACTGAAATGCAAAGATTTCTAAGATACACTGTTCCTTGCAAACAGCACTATGAAGAAAATTATATATAATATGCCACTTTTGAGCAAGAAAGGGGAAAAATAAGAATACATGTATTTGCATTTTTTTCTTGGATTTGCAGAAAGAAACTCTAGAAGGACATGAGACTACCTGGTTTAGTTTTGGGGGGTGGTAAGGAAAAGAGGGAAGAGTGAGACTTTTTGTTGCATACCGTATATCAGCCTGATCGATGACAAGATAGTACATCATCAGAATAAGGATTAATAAACAATCATCAAAACTAAAGCAACCTCAGGAAAGCATTTCTCAACGCCCTATTCTATGTTTCATATTATGCCTTGGGTTTAAGCTATTTTCAGATTCTTTCTTGACTCTTGAAATACATTTAAAAAAATCTGAGCAGATATCCTGACTTATTGATTGTTTTATTCCCCACCTTCAGGCCTGGGAACAATGCCTTACAAATGCCTGGTGTTTATGATATTTCTGAACTTGTAGAAAGTTGCTCCCCAGCCTCAAGGGTCTGAAGGATGAAGGATTCAAAGGGAACATCTCCTCACTAGCTTTAGAGCAGTGATTGACTGCTTCTCAGTATGTTCAGAAGTGAGAGGGATCTTGACAAAAGATAAATGAGTCTTCTAATTCATTAACCCTTCAAGCTCACTGGTTTCATTCATTAATGTACTCATTTATTCATTCAATAAATATATATTTAGCTACTAATTTGTGTCCAGGCACTGTGTAAGGCATTGAGCATCCACTGGTGAGGGAAATGAGGAATAAGTAAATGTAAAATAAACTTGCATGATATTTACAAAGTGTGAAAAGTCCCATGAAACAAATAATGAGTAAAAGTAGAGACTAAAGTTTTATTTACAGGCCTCCTAATCCCACCAAAGGGCCCAGTATTCCCAGATTACTATTTTTTTTCTGCTTAAACAATGGAAATTTATTTCTCATAGTTCTGGAGACTGGGAAGTCCAAGATCAAAGCACCAGCAGATCCAATGTCTGATTAGGGCACTCTTTCTGGTTTGCAGACAGTTGCCTTCTCATTTCCTCACAGGGCAAAGAGAGAGACAGGCTTGCAAGGGCACCAATTCCCTTCATGAGGGCCTTACCCACATGGCCTAATTACCTCCCAAAGGGAGAGTATTGGTGATTAGGATTTCAACATATGAATTTTGGAGAGACACATTTGGTCTAACTTTCTTCCCCTTCCTTTTCAAATGCAAACTACATTAATTCCAACCCAACAGTTCTCAAATTCTTAACTTGTTCCAGTATCAACTATAAAGTCTAAAGCCCAAAGTATCATCCAAAATATCCTCTAAATGAGATATAGGTGAGAGTGAGGTAGACTCATCCTGAGGCAAACTGCTCAGCTGTGAACCTGTGGAACCAGACAATTTATGTGCTTCCACAAAAATACAGTGTTGAGACAGGCACAGGACATTCCCATTCCAAAAGAGAGAAGTAGAATAGAAGGAAGGGGTAATGGATCCCAAGTAAGTCTAAAACCCCTAAGGCCAATTACCTGAACTCTTAAGAATAATCCTGTTTGGCTCAATGCTCTGCTTTCCAGACCCACTGGGGTGGCAGGCCAGTCTCCACCTCAGAAAGGTGTGGTGGAGGAGGGGGTATCCAGCATGCCTGAGGCTCCAGGCAGCCCTACCCCATGTAAGATCACTCTCTGTCCCTTTCATAAGCCCATCTTAAATCATTCATATTTTTTTTTAGGGTATAGATTTTTGTTGTTGTTGTTGTTAATTTAAAAACACCTCTTAATGGTAGAATCTTATTTACTGGAAAAGCATTGCAAATAAGGAAATCTTGAGATCTAGAGGAATCTATGTGGCAAAGATTCAGTTAAAACAAGTCCTCAGGATGGCTTCCATTCCTTCTGGTTCTTGAGCTAATTCCAGAGGTGTTTAGTATTTTTTTTTAATCTTTGACAGGAGTTGTACTTAGTGTATATGTCTTAATTTATGCATTTATTTACCTTTTAATAGGTCCAGAACTGCTGAAGACTCACATCTTGGATATTGAGAGAGCTATGGCTTTACAAGTAGGTGGTAGGAATGACAGGCATGTCTATAAAGCAGAGATTTTTCAACCTGGCTTGCACAGTAGAGTCATCTGGGGAGATTTTAAAAAGTATGATGCTTGAGACCCACCCCTTATTTATTTTTCTTTAATAGCTCTGGAGTGAAAGAAAGGAGTGGATAATTTCAGAAGGCTGCCCAGCTGACTCTAAGGTTCAGTTAAGGTTGAGAACCACTCTTTGAAGCAATTTATAAGGGGAAGCCTGTGTCCTCGAGGGGGTTATCATCAACAACAATACAGAGTAAAATGAGAAAATTGGATAAATTATGTTGATTAGAAATAGCTGAATGAAGACTGGGAAGATTCTTAATGGCAACAATTACCATTTGTTACATTTGTTATAAGTAATCACAACCCAAAACATGGCTTAATTTCCCCTTGTAACAAGTGAGAAAACTGAAGCTTGTCCAAGTTCAGTGACATGCCCTTCATCACCAGACTACTAAGTGACAAGGTCAGAATAAAGAGTGGGCAAAATCAGACACAGACATTTTTTTTTTTTCTCACTTGACTTAAAGAGGTTATGAAATGACCCAAGGTTAAATGCAGAGAGGAAGCCAGACTCATTGGAATATATTTGTAATTAAGACTTATGGGTTCTAACTTTGGTCCTTGTGTGTAACTTTGAACATGACTTCCCTTTAGGTTCCCCATCCATAAAAAGAATAAAACAGCAATATATCAGGCCAAACTGTTTCAAGGATTCTGTGATGATTAAGGAATAAACTGTAAGGTACTTAGTGAATACAAAGTCATGGAAGATGCTAAACAATAAAGTATTTTGGAAAGGTATGAAATTGTGTTTGTTTTTAGCAAACTTAAAACCTGTAGAACCATTCTGTATGATTCATATCTTTGTGAAAGGGACTCAACACGTGATCACACAAAGAAGCACATGGGTTTTCTGTGCATAATATCTGAAACTTGCAAAATATATATATATTTTTTTTTTCTCACTGAGGCTATGCTTCTTTTTCAAGGAATTTTTGAGGTGGGGAAGACTTGAATAATTCTCTGGTCACTGTTGTTCACAAAGAAGAGTGTTACTTTGTGACCCAACATTCTCTGTCCCCTAAAGAGAGAATTCCTCAAGCCTTAAAATGACAGTTTCAGGAATCACATCTCAGGTCTCCGTATCCCTGCAACCTTGTGCTGTGCTCTATGAATTCAGGTGATGGGCCCATGGTCAGAAGTGTGATGGGGATACTCACAGTCACAGAATAAGCTAGGGTCAGTGTTACTCAAAGACAGAGGCAAAAAGTCTTTAGCACTAAAAGAAGTACAGTTATATTATGGAATAGAAAAAAACTGCACATAGCTAGCTAGAATGTGGGCTTTCAAAAGTAAAAAAGAAGAGCCTTTTTATGACAGGCCACTTTGGCTTGTGCTTGTGATTACCCAGGAACTTCCACTGTAAGGAACTTCTGAGAATAGACCCACCTGAGACCGGAGGAAAAGTTACATCCAGGACTGAAATACCCCTCTCATCTGTTAACCTCTATTTTGGAATTTGGTGCCCCTTCCTGTCTCTGTTGTCTCCTGTGGAAAATGTGGGTCATGAAAATATATTCCCCGACAAACTGACAAGGATGATTTTAAAATCAACTGAGAAAGAACACAAAAAATGCTTTTAAAACACAAAATACAGGACAAATAGAAGTTGCCTTTTTTAATTATTATAGTAGACCATAATGTCTTCATGCCTTACTTAGCACTTAAACATTTAAATTCTAATGTATCATGTTATACATATATTGGAACTTCTTAGATTGTTTAGTTGAGCATATCTAATGTTGAAAATAGACACCAAGATCCTTGGCTCTTATTTCTTGGGTAATAAACTAAAAAATAATATTTTGTATATTAGTCAGGGTTCTCCAGAGAAACAGAATGAGTAGAGTATACATTAATAACTAGAAAGAGGTTTAGTATGAAGGACTGGCTCAATGATTGCAGGGGCTGAGAAATCCCATGATCTGCTGTCTGTAAGCTGAAGGTCAAGGAAGGCCAGTGGTATAATTCCAATTCAAACTCAAAAGCATGAGAACCAGAAATCGATGGTGTACAAAGTCCTGGTCCATATCTGAAGACCTGAGAACAAGGAGCACTGATGTCCCAAGGCAAGAAAAGGTGTGCACCCCAACCCAAGCAGAGAACAAATTTGCCCTTCTTCTTTATTTTTGTACTATTCAGGTCCTCAACAGATTTGATGATGTTCATCCATATTAGTGAGGGTATTAATTTACAAATTAGCCCTGCTGCATGGAGGGCAAGGAGATGAATAAAGAGGCAGGCCACTCCAGATTGGTAGGTAGCAGTTTTAACAAGCCAGAGAGGGAACTTACTGGAGCAACTTCAAGATGAGTAGATCTCTGCACCCACATGCCAGAATATTAAAAGTTAAATAGAGGGCTTAACTGGGTTTACTCACATACACTGTCCACATGGGTCAACAACATGGTACTCACTCAGGACAGCTCTGGTGCAGTCCTTAAGGCAGTTTCTGGTGCAGGGAAGACAAGCAGAATGCACATTTCGAGAACTGGGGAGGGATGAGGACCTCCAATTGCCCAGGTGCAGGTGCAGCTGTCAAGTCCTCTCAGTAACCTCCTCCAGAGGAGGACCATCTTCTTTTCTTGGTCTTCTGATTCAAATGCTAATCTCTTCCAGAAACAGTCTCACATACACACCCAAAAATAATGTTTTACCAGCTGTCTGGGTAACCTTTAGCCCAGCCAAGTTGACACATAAATTTAACCACTACACACTATAAGAGGTGCTCAAAATACCTTTTAAAATTATTTTAATATAACCATATTTGAAAAGATGCTTCGTATGAGAAAGAGGAGAGAGCATGGAGAATGACCTATGTTTTTTTGTTTTTTTTTTTTTTTTGCCATCATAAGATTTGTGGTAGATGTCCATCATTTTTGCCTGCCTAGGACTTCATCCAAATTTTCCTTATGAAATCATCCTTTCTTTTCTCATTTCATATGATTTGATTGGAGTTTACCCTGCCCTAGTGCAAGGTGAGCCTTGGCCTGAGCCAATAAACATATGCATCCTGTTAGCTACAATGATTGATTCAGGAATGAGCAACTAAACCAATCTTGAACAACACAAATTAGGTTCAAGATTTCTGTGGAACTGCAGGGAAAGAAATAAGACTTTTTTTTTTTTTTTTCTTTTATAAGGACACTAAGAAGATAAAAGCCATGAATGGAGCTACTAGCAGCCATTCTGTCAACACAAGGAGCAAGTCTGTCTGAGTTGGAAACCATTACAGAAGAATAATGGAAAGAATGAGATCAAGTCAGAATATATACTCTAAACCCTCTGCTTTTAGCCATGACCAACAGATTGGGCCATTTTGATCTGTGAACAAATCATTCTCTAATTTAGCCAAGGTTTTGGGGTTTTGTTTTGTTTGGTCTCTTATAACTAAAAGAATTTGACTAAAGCAACATTTATAATTTTTCTTTCAGATAACTCAATGGATATCTGTCTTCTCCATGAGGCTGAAGACTGAAGGAATCACATCTGTCTTTTGATTTTTAAATCCCCAGTGTCTAGCAGAGCGCTTGATATGTGGTAGAAGCTCATTATATATTGGTTGAGTAAATGCATGAAAAAAAAAATAGAATACCCATACTCAAGGATGTTTTGGCTTAGAATTGATTCACTATCTCAAATGCAGCTGGATTGTTGCCATTGATTTCTAGGGATATTTTAGCCTGATGAGTGAAAAGGCTTGAGGGGGCACTTGTTTCCAAAAAAGATCTAATTTATCCTCTTCCCTTCCATTTCTGACCAGTTTGTAACTTCTTTTTACCATATGCAATCCTTATTAAATTTAAAAAGTCTCAGCATTTCCTAGTAGCTTGATACTTTCAAATATAACTCCTATCATAGGAAATATTAGAAAAATTATAGAATGTACCCCTGCCCTCCCCCCACCACCTTCTTTTGAGACCTACTACCTTTCTTCTTTAGGTTGCAATCTGGATTTCTCAAAAGTCTGCTAAAGTTTTATTTGACCTATAGTTTGCATGGATCCTCCCCACATGTTTTCTACCCCACCCTCAAATAAGGCCAACACAGGTTGACTTTTGCTTAAGCTAATTTTCATCTCTGTGCAACAATTAAAATTTATGCACCAGAGATTATGACCAATAAACACCACTAACTTTAAACCATATCCTTACTCCTGTCCAATACATCCCAAAGTTTGTTGAGTTGACGAGTATTAATTTATTCATTCATGTTCCCACCTGTGCATCTAAATTCAGACACATTTATTTGGTCATAGGCAAATAATAGTGAGAGAAAGGTTAGGGTGTAATGGATTAAACTTGCAACATTTAGGTTTTAAGGAAATTCTTCAAATACTAACCCAACCAAGAACTCAAGCACAGGATCAGTGTCATTAGTTAGAACGAGCGAATAGACAATGAGCTGACCAATTATAAAGATTATTCTTGAATTTTATAATGAAATACTCTTTTCTTCTTGTCCATATCCTTAGTAAAATTGTACAGAGACTGCATAGCAGGTGCTCAACAGGTATGCTCTTAAAAAGTGTTGATTGCCATATCGATCACTATAACTATTTAGGCTTAGTCCTGAAAGCTATGCATTCCTTTGTTTATTAGTTCTAATCAGCATTCATTCTGAGTGCTATTATACTGCCTTGTAAACAATATTGTTTTGCAACCTTAAAGTCAGTAATTCTGTAGAAATTAAATTGGGTTTACAGTAAATCCATGATTACCATATAATCTGTGGAGTCTAAATAATGATGTACTTAGCTGTAGAATTGCATGTAAAACACAGAGCGATGATTACATGGCTATTTGGGGCCTAGGAAAGAAAGCGATGCCAAATGTTTTGATGGTTGAAGAGCTGAGAAATCTTTTTGTTTTTAATGTTTCAATTTAAATATTATCTTTAAACATCTTGATACTACCCTAGATGCCTTAAAAATGGCTTTAAAATCTACTACTAAATATTATGCCTTACATTGTATGTTGTGAGCTGTTTAATAAATTAAGACTTGTTACAAATAGAAAATCCATCTGATTTAAGGTGACAATAGAAAAAACTAAGCAGGCTTGCCTTTAGCAAATAATTCATCTCTGTTTTAAGGGGATCTTTCATGAAAGTGTTCAGTTTAAGCTTTAAGCAATGTTTTTAGACAAAAGAACAATTAGTCAAATGAGCATTTCATCCAAGGGCTCTTGCCTTGAAGTTTTTCTAAAGGTCTCATTCATGACTAGACATGCTCTTAATTAAGTTAAATCAATGTATATTGCTCTCCTAATACAGCCCAAGCTCTGAGCCATGATAATTATTGAATCTTGCAGAGTGGCCCACAGAGATATCTACAGAGGTGATATGATTGGTCAAAGTCATACCATTGCTTCATGGCAGAGCTTCATCTAAAACTGATATGTCTTACCTCCTAATCCAGAGTCTTCCACACTACATCAAGCCCTGTAGAGGCTTGATACATCTACATAAATTAGATGTAGACCCCACTCTTAAGGGGCTGAAAATTTAGTAGAGAATATGAGACAAGAAGAGCCAAAATATCACAATAACTAAAGAGCAAGAAAGCTATCACAGAGGTGGTATTGTGTAATAATGAGCAGCATGGGACTGACATTTCAGTAGCCCAGAGATTAAGCCAACTACAGCAAGATGTGATCTCCACTAAGACACTTACTAATTCTAACCTTAATTCTTTTTCCTGTAAAATTAACAAGTAGGATTGTTGTGAGGATGAAGTGTAATAATCTATGTAAGTTAAGTTCTTAGCACAGTGGTTGGTACACGGGAAGAATTCAGTAAATTTTAATTATTATTAATGGAGGGGGAAATTATGAGAGTGTCATTAGTGGGAAGGGACCACCAAATTAGTACAACTGGGAAAGGCTATGAGGAAATAGCATTTGTGAAGCAGGAAGGACAACCATGGGCCTCAGAGTTGAAAGAGAAGGAGATGGTGACATCTTCAGCAAGATTGTAGTATGTAAATATGGGAAAGTAACAAGGAAGAAAAATGAGAGGCATAGATAGAAACAGCATGCAAGGGGTGTCTGGGTGGCTCAGTCGGTTAAGCGTCCGACTTCAGCTCAGGTCATGATCTCGCGGTCGGTGAGTTTAAGCCCCGCGTCGGGCTCTGGGCTGATGGCTCAGAGCCTGGAGCCTGCTTCCGATTCTGTGTCTCCCTCTCTCTCTGCCCCTCCCCCATTCATGCTCTGTCTCTCTCTGTCTCAAAAATAGATAAAACGTTAAAAGAAACAGCATGCAAAACTTCCATTTAGGCTGAATTCATATTTAAGAAATAATAGTAACTGTGAGTATTAACCATCGATTCATAGGACTGAGATGACAAAGACATGGGAGACCACAATAATGTGCAGGTGAGTTAGACCCTTCTCATGGGGAGTTTTGAGTCCACAGATGGGCATGTCAAATGTTGAGGGGTGACTGAAAACTTGGAACAGTAGAGGTATGGCATAGTTGGACCTGGATTTCTGAAAAATGATTTTGGCAGTGGTGGGAAGGATACACTGCAAAAGGAAAGAATACTTTGCAGCCACAGCAGAGAAAATCCCACCACAACAGTTCAAGTGATGGAGACAAAAGTCTGAAATAGATGGTGGCTATACAGAGGATATAATGGAGAGGGACAAGAAATGTGGTAGATTATCTTCCCAAGGGCTACCATAACAAATACCACAAACCAAGTAGTTTAAACCAATAGAAATTTATTCTCTCCTAGGTCTGAGGGTAGAAATCCAAAATCAAGGTGTCAGTAGGTCTGTGCTTCTTCTGAATGTTCTAGAGAAGCATCCTTCCTTGACTGTCTCCTAGTTTCTGGTTGTTGTCAGCAATCCTTGGTATTCTGTAGCTTATATCTTGCATCACTAATAATCCCTGACTCCATCTTCATGTAGTCTGTCCCTGTGTCCAAATCTCCATCTTCTTTCTTTTATAAAAGTTCCAGTCATTGGATTTAGGGCTCACTCTAATCCAGCATGAACCCATCTTAGTTAACTATATAAACAATTCTGTCTCCAAATAAGACCACAGTCACAGGTACTGGAGTTAGAACTTGTACAGTTCAACCTACTATATGTGGTAACCACAAACTTGAAACACGCTAAGATGTGGGAAACCAGAAAGGGGTCACTTCCATTCTCCTGCTTCCATGATTTTTTTCTAGTAAAAAGAATAAAAGAAGAAGTAGTCTTTTTGGTCCTTTGATTGGATTAGTTGAGCTCATTGAATAGCCCACATATGAGCAGACTTCTATAAACTGCCCTTCACTGAGGTTAAGCTAATGTGTACTTTCCTGTTCTGACAGCTTCCCTAGCTCTCAGCTGAAGGAGAGAAGATCTCCTCAGGAAGAGGTTTAACACCTGGGGAAAAAAGAGGATGTGGATCCAAACTGAATACCAGGCTTTATATACCAGTCTGAGCCTCAGTGTCATAACCTATAAAATGAACATATTGAGTTGATGTAACAAATAAATGCTCTTATCTCAGTACTTACTGTATATTTAAACACTATGACTTGGTGCCATTATAATGATTATTATTCCTTTTGTTAATAATAGCCATCCTTTGGGGCACCTGGTTCTCTCAGTCTATTTGGTGTCCAAATCTTGGTTTTTGGCTCCGGTCATGATCTCACAGGTTTGTGGGATCAAGCCACATGTCAGGATCTGTGCTTCTGTGCTGACAGCATGGAGCCTGCTTGGGATTCTCTCTCTCTCTCTCTCTCCCCCTCTCTCTCTCTCCCTCTCTCTGCTACTCCTTCCCCATCCCTCACTCTCTCAAAATAAATAAACTTAAAAAAAATAGCCATCTTTTGATTGTTTCTTTCATCAGACTTCCTCTCAGCTTATATGACTTAACTTGCACTCCTGAATTGATCTCTGTGGGGGACTGTGCCACATTTGTCACTGGTATGCCAATTTTGAATGATTGTCTTTTTAAAAAAAAATTAATGTTTTGTTTTTTTTTTAATTTATTTCTGAGACAGAGAGAAACAGAGAATGAGTGGGGGAGGGACAGATAGAGAGGGAGACACAGAATCTGAAGCAGGCTCCAGGCTCAGAGGTGTCAGCATAGAGCCCAACCGGGGACTCGAACTCAGAAACCATGAGATCATGACCTGAGTCAAGGTCGGTTGTTTAACTGACTGAGCCACCCAGGAGCCCCTTGAATGATTGTCTTAAGGCCACAGTCCAAAGGTAAATAGAGAAGATGTACGTCCCTTAGCCCCTAGGTCATTTTATGCTTCCAACATAGCTTATATTTCCCTTTCCCATTCTCTCTGGGAAATTATTTATAAGTAAAATATCTAAACCACTGGGCATATTTTTTAAACTCATAGATCAAATCCTATTATGACAAACTCCAGGGGACATTTGAAACACATTTATTGTACTGAAATTTCGTTGTACTAAATATTGTTTGAAACCTAAACTGTGGCTGAGAAATATTTTCCTGAATAGATTTTTATAAAAACAGTTGCTGTAATGGAGGATTGTTCCATAAACATCACATGAAAAAATTATCATTGCTTCTTCCTCCCACCTAGTATATTTCTTAATGTGATTCATATGCCTTTAGTTTTAAAAGCCACCCAAAGACAGTGTCCTTGACACTATGAAAAGCTTCAGGTAGCTCAGTAGGTTGGTTGGTACTCCTCAAGGACAGGAGATGCTTGTCATTCATTCTTGTACCCCCAGGTCCCTGCCTGGTACTTGGAGAGTAACCAAAATAGTATTTGATAAATGGATGAATAACTAAATAACTGAATTCATTAGCATCAAATTAGAAGAAGCCTCTTGAGACTGTGCCCCTTATCAGTTTATTTATAAACACTTACCAAAAATATTTTACATGTATTTAGTATCAAAGCAAAATTGGGGGTCTCACAAGAACAGAATGAGCTCCAAAGAATCATCTGAGTACCACCTGCAGGCCAATCAAAATATTGTTTCTAATTGGGATTCCTACAAGTGGTTAATTTTTCCCCTATGCCTGACTTGAAAGCACTCAGGTGCAAAATTTGTTCCTCTCTTTGAGACTATCTTAATAATCACTCCCTGTCTGAATCTTGGAACCAGAATCCCCCACTGATGGGTACAAATGAGGGAGAAATATTGTCAGCACACATGGGCACTGGCTTGTGGCAATGAAGATTTATTTGATCCAGTCAGCCAAGTGATCACCAGAAGCAAGTAATCAAGAGAATGAAATTCTAGGATGGGTTCCGCCAGTACCTCTTTTGTTCAACAATATGCCTCTGCCCATCTACACAGAGCTCAGTCCAGGAAATAGTGCATTTGTTAACTCAAATCTTGTTTGAAGATATTGACCCTAAAAATATTGAGACTTTGGAGCTCAATTTTTGTTCTTAAATGACTTTAAACTTTTGTTTGTGGCTCAGTCGATGTCACTGGGATTTATTTGGCTGCTGGCTCTGAGTCGGTATTTGAAAAGAGCAGCACCATATGCAGCACATGCATATTCAATGGTGCAGTTCTTTTTCTAGGGGGAGGGGGGAGTGCCAGGACTCATAGCTCACAATATGAATTTGCATTCCACTTTGCATAAATTTGCATGTAGACTTCATAAGCCTCTAATTTCAAGTATGTAAAATGAAACAAATCAATGCAATCTATGGCAATTGTTTTCCAAGGCATTAATCACATGAAATACATACCAGCTTTCCTTAACCAATTAATTTAATCATACCCAAGGTTAGGAGAGACAGGGAAGTGGTGAATAATGGCTGTTAAGTGCTTGGCCTAAGGCTGGAAGGATATGCAGACTAAACATTGCTCCAATATGTCTTCTTTCTAACCCCTATGTCTCCTGTGGAGATTATGTTATTGTTTGCCCAGTATTTCACTTCTCCTCTCTTCAGTGAGTGGCCATAAGACTTTGAGCAATGAAATGTGGGCAAAAGCAATGCATGTCCCCTCAAAGCAGCAGCTTTAAGACCCCACACGTGGTTCATTATCTCTCATTTTCTGCCATGATATAAGCACTATGCCATCTAGAGAATGCTGTATTTGCTTGAATCCCAGGGTGCTATAAGTTGATGATATTTTCATTTGTTGTTGCTGCAGCATATTCTAGTCTATTCTGACTGATGATGCTTTTGCAGAATTATTACAATGAACTTTAGCTTCAGAGGTTTGTGTCAGTTTTGAGTACATAAGAATATGTGTGCAGTGTTGGGGTGGAGACAAAATATTAAATGATATGGTTCATGTGGTTAATAAACATATGAAGCAACTGGAGAAATAATCCATACATTCAAGATCAACTAAATGTCACCACAATGAAGAATAATAGAAGACATATTTTATCCTCCCTAATTAAGTGAGATGGAATAGACTATTTATAATACTTAAGATTGGCAAATTCATAAAATTTGGTCTGTATTTGAGACACATGCCAACTTTCTCTTTGGAAGTGCCTTGGAATTCTTCAGGTTCCATTTGGGGAAAAGTCTCAATTAAATGTCAATTTTTAAACACCTTTTGTTAGTATCTTTCAATCCACTATTAATTTAAGAGTAGAGGAATTTGAAACCACAGGAGAGTACATAGTGAATTTTCAAACATGAAATCTTAAATCTTGAATCTGGAAAACTAGATCTTTATGTTTTTCCAAAGTGCAAAAGTTTGTGTGGCAGGAACTGAAAATAATATAGGAATACAGATTATAGAAATACATGGTAAAACTTGCCTTCCAGCCAACTAAATCTAGTGGCTTTTCTTCTACTTCCACAATGCTGTCCTACAAACTCCAGGGTTAAGCAGTCCAACACTGACCCAAGGATGCAGAATGTCAAGGGAAGAAGAAACATGCCATACCAAAGATTATTTTTATTCTCATAAGGAAAAGATTAGAAATGTAAATAAGATAGCTCCTAACAGAAATGAAGGAATCATAAATCACAAGTGTGTGGGTTCTTCTTTTTTCCCCAGGCCACATAGCCAAAAAATGGTTGTGCATTTTGCAAACTCTTCTGCACTAAGTACATTACTATTTATGCTGTCTGGATTACATGGTAATCACCCTTGAATAGAATCTGCTTCCTTCCCAGTATAATCTCTACATAATTAGTAGTTTGAAGGTTGCCTAAGAACTTTAACAGACCTCCAGAAGAATGAATTTTCTCTAAAGAAAGAAAAAAATATTTACACAAATTTTATGCTATATGAAACAAACCCCAAGGAAAAAAAGTAAACACTTAAAGTGCTAAAACACGGGGAAAACAAAACAAAAAGAGAGAGAGAGATGGCAGTCTATCAAAGGATGGGAAGTTTATTTTGCTTCCCCCCAGTTGCCCAGAAGTGTACTTGCATCTCTGATACTTTTTGGACAAAGAGATCTTCCAGCAGAGTGAGACTCTCCTGGTAGTTCTTATATTACAAATGCCACAGAATAGTTTTTCTTCACTAAATCAATTTCTTGCCCATAGCCAGAAACAGTATGTATGATTAGATGACTGGTTTTGAAAATCATTTTCTGAGCTCTTTCCCATCTCAAATGTTTCAGAATTAGCCAGAAGTGGACTTGAACTTTTAAAACTGGATTGATTCCTAGAGTAATAAACACCTGTTAACTCAGCTTTTGAATGAAAACTGATCTTCCAGGTTAAGAGGCATTTAAATCAGAGAAGGGGTGAGGTAGGGACATCATATAGACTACAGTCTTTCAAAATGAGTGTTAATTAAAAAAAAGTCACAGGTCTTGTGATAAGATTGTGTTCACCGGCAATCAAGTGGACCCTATCTCCATAGGGATAGTTCCTGAGAGTGCTCCAACAATTCTGAGTTCTAAAACTTTCCTTCAAGAAAATGAGACTTTCCTATAGCTGTCTCTTAAATTTGTCAATTGTCTGAGCCTTGGCCATGCAGTGGTTTGAACAGGGAACTACAGGGTTGTCTGATCTTTTATGGGAGGGGTGGAGGGGCTTGAGGATTAAGGTCTGATTCATGATTTGTGATTAACCTGACACGTTCTCTTTTGAGAGAGTGGAAGACACAGTATCCAATCTCATCCTCTCGCAGGAGTTTCTTCAGCTGCATATTTCTATTTGAAAGCAGGACTTTAGTCAGATTCAGAGGGAAAAAAAAGTTAGGCAGAAACGTTGAGACTGAGCAAGAATGCTAGATCATTCAAGTCTTCCAGCCTCCTTGGATCCACCTAGTCTTCCTCATTTCTCCCCCTAGTTAAATGTATAGAAATTTCCCCACCGCTCTCTATGTCTTTCAAGACTTTCCTATAGCTTTGCAGTCAAATTGGTAGTAATTTTCCACTGGTATGAAAGGAAGCTTCAGATGTGACCTATGGTCTCAATGTCACCATAATTTAGCCATCCCTAATATGCCCATTCTTTGGAACACCAACTTTTATTGCTATAATAATTCTCACATTATTTATAAATAATATAGTGCTATAAATACTGACCTTCAGGGCCAGCACAAGATCTTTTTAATCAGGCTTTTGCCTGGTTGAGGTAAGACTCCAACTCTTCATAACATTTTATTGCAGATAGCTATGTTAAATTTTCTAAAAATGTCTAGAACATATAGGGACATAGATATTGTGCACCCATAAAGTGACACTGTAGGGTTCAGAAACAAGCACAGTGGAACCCCATTGTGACTCCAATGTTCTATGATAAGGAAAACCTTGTCAGATTTTACAGTAAGGAAATAGAGTGGGGTCTTGTTTCAACAGTGGATTTTATTTCTAGGGAGGCACTAATTTGATCCTCCAAAGGAACAAACCCATGCTACTTTTAAGGAGGTACTACTTTACTTTATTTTCCCCTGTGAAACAGGTGAGATTATTTCCCTATATACAAAGGAAAACAAGTAAACAAATGATCTTGAGATTTAAAAACATGGGTGACTCTGGTACTGGAACAAAATGAAAAATGAAATAATCATGGTTTCAGGGAAGCTCTCTATTCAGGAGGTCGTGAAAAGGAAATTGTCCTCAGTTAGGGTAACATCAGGAAATAGACTTATACACAGATGGTTGAGTTGAAGAGGTTTTGATGAGGGGACTATTCATATTAAGAGTGGGTGACTTAAACTGACCAGTGAAGAGGTTGAGGCACCCAGAAGTTAGCAAGAGTGGAGAGTCATTATTGCTCCTACATATGATGGGGCAAAGGAAGAAAAGTGTGTTACTGAAGTCCAGTGAGACTTCATATATCGGTCCCTATCTATAGTATCTACAGTAATGAAAAGGTATAGACCTTACCAGAACCATAGCATGGAACAAGAAGCAGCAAGAAAGAAATGCCCCAACTTCTTTGCCCTCCAAAGCTAAAATCTCCTGCTGGTGCCTTCAATGGCTGAACCCAATGAGAAGAGAGTTCAAAGGAGCCTGGATGATGTGCCCCATAGGTTCAGTCTGCAGGAGCTCAGGTTATAGCAGAACATGAATCAGGGGGATGTGGGAGGACAAAAAAGGAAACAGACAGTATGCTGAGGCAGGCTATTGTCTACCAAATGTTCTTTTTCCTGTCTTCAGCAGGATCGTATTTTGGTTTTAAGCAACACTGAGGCCTACACCAGCAAACTGCAGTGGAAATGTAAAACCCCATGCTTGTCAAGGGACTATTTGCCACAACTCCAAGTGTCTCAGTCTTAACTTATCTAGCTTTGCTTAACATAAAATCATGGAAGCTTTTCTTTTTCCAAGGTGCCTATTTATGATCTTTCTTCATCCCACTATTCTGTTTCTCTCCCCTTATACTTGATTGTCCAAATTTATATTCTGCCTCTTTGTATATTACCTATATCAGATAACATTACAAAAGTGTCATCTTTAGCAGATTTATTTGTAACAGACACCAGCATTTGAAATTAATCGCCAAGGGAACAATCCAGTTTTCCAAGTATATGGGAGACCATGATATTTTGGGGTGAAGTGTGTTGTGGATAGACTAGGTTTGCCATAGTAATATTGCAAAGGCCTTCTCTGCCAAACATTCTGTCTCTATCAAACATTACAAGCTCATGAAAAGAAAGAATGAAAGCAAGGATTTGAGTCAATGAGGAACTCAGAGAACAGGAGGATGACTTTGAAGTGGAGGGGATACTGAAGGCAGACAGGAAACTTCCAAGTAGGAGGAAAATGGCATGAACAGAAGAAGTAGGACCCATAGTTGTAATCTGCTCCCAGGTATCAGGAAATTCTCTGAAAGCTACTTGATGGTGACCCATGAGGGAAAATGCACTCTTTGCCTTGGAGGCAGCACAGAAAGGAAAACCATTCTTCGTGGGGTTTATAATAGTCTAGGCCTCATGTAATATCTGGCTCTTCTCTTTCAAATCTGTGACATTTTGTGTAAATTATTTTGCTCTTCCACATCCAAAATATGGGGAAAATACCTAACCTTTACAAATTATTAGAAGTAAATATGATGGCATGCATAAGGCATTAGACATATAGTAGGTATCCAAAGGATATTAATGTCCTTCTCTTCTTTTTAAAGTTTAAAATAATCCTGCTTTCTTTACCACATAATTTTGATATACTCCAATAGAGACCAACAATGGTTTCCCCTAAGTCAGAGGGGAAATTAATTTAGACTCTGCATTCCTCATGTTTATGTTTTCCATTTCAAAGCTCCCTTTTGTTGCTAACCCAACACATGTCATAAAAATAATTAAAAGAGAAAAATATGCTCACTTAAAAAAAAAGAAAAACAAAGCTCACAATATATGTCAGTGTAAGGAAACCTTATGCTAAGAGGCTAAATTTCTTAGCAGAGAGGGAAAAGAAAGATCTAGAAAAAAGGGAGGGAGCAAAGCAAAACTGAGATTTTTACAAATCTTGTAAGCATGTCATTTTATAAGTCAAAGTGAGGACAAGAATAAGCGCTATTATGGCAATTTTCAGTCTGTTTGCTATTTTGATTGCTGTGAATATGCTGGGGAATGGCATCCACTTTCTGAAATGGCATGTATTTATGTACTGATAAATAAAGCAGCAAGCAAATCCAAACCTCAAAACCAACAGGGCATTTCACTCCAGAGTAAGGTCTATGGAGCAGTTAAGCAGATTTGAGGCCTTGTGTAGGTATCTTCCTAACAAGGGCAGGGTGTAACTATCATCAGGTTACATCAGCTGTGTATTAGTTCCTATGACTGCTGTAACAAATTGCCAAAACTAAATATTTGCTAATAATTACCACTTAGTGCTTTAAAACAATGTAAATTTATTATCTCACAGCTCTGGAGGTCACAAGTCCAAAATACGTTGACAGGACTTCATTTATCCTGGAGATTCTAGGAGAGAAATCTGTTCCCTTGCTTTTTCCAGCTTCTCAAGACTGCTTCTATTCCTCAGCTCATGGCCCCTCTGCTCATCACTCTGACCTCTGCTTCTGTTATCCATAACCTTTTCTTACTCTGATCCTCCTGCCTCCAGCTTATAAAAACCTTTGTGATTATTTTAAGACCATCTGTATAATCCAAGGTAATCTCCCCATCTCAATATCTTTAATTTAATTGCCATTGTAAAGTCCTTTTTGCCATGTAAGGTAATTCATTCACAGGTTGAAGGCATTAGGATATAGAGATCTTTGGGGGGCCATTATTTGGTCTGCCACAAGCTGTTTCCCCACAGGCTCATTTATCATCAATGCTACTAGTATGGTGCAACAGTGAGAAGCATGGCACTGTGGTCAAACTTCCTTGGCAAAAATCCTGCCTCCCTCCATCAATGGCTAGATGCCCTTGAGTAAGTTATACAGTCTTTCTGAGGATAATTCTAGTGACTACTTCTCAGATTGCTATGACTTTTAAACAAAAAAGAAGGCTTGCACAATGCCCAGTTAGGGTTAACTCATTATTTTTGTTGTTATTATTGTTACAAATGAAGAGACATACACTGTGGCTGGCCTGAGACTTTGCGGTGTTTCAGGCGGGTTGGTCTGTAAGGACGTGAGCTGAGCTGTATCCCGAATCAGGGAAGCCAGCTGGGAAATAGCCAACTCTGAACCTGCGCGGGCCGCTGTGTTGCGCTAGTTCTTCCCTCCGGACAGGCTGTTAAGTGGGCTTCCCTGAGGTTAGCCCTGCAGCGGTGCGCTTGCGCCCTTGTCCCCGGCCAGCGCACTTATTACAGGGACTCAGTGGCCACACTGGGTACCCAGCCGGACTCAGGTTCTGCCATCTACCAGGAAAACTATGAACAGATGAAAGTACTTGTAAATCAGCTCCATGAACAAGCACAGAAAATAAGATTAGGAGGCAGTGAGAAAGCCCGAGAACGCCTCATATCAAGAGGAAAACCTTTAGCCAGAGAAAGAGTGGACAGTCTTATAGTCCCAGCGTCTCCATTTCTGGGATTATCCCAGTTTGCAGGTTACCAGTTATATGCTAATGAGGAGGTGCGTGCCAGTGGCATTACAGGCATTGGGAGAGTATCAGGAGTAGAATTATAATTGTTGCCAATGATGCCACCATCAAAGGAGGGACCCACTATCCCGTGACTGTGAAGAAGCATTTGTGGGCACAAGAAATTGCAATGCAAAACAGGCTCCCCTGAATCTACTTGGTTGATTCAGGAGGCGCAAACTTACATTGGCAAGCAGAAATATTTCCAGATCGAGATCACTTTGGCCATATATTCTATAATCAGGCAATTATGTCTTCTCAAAATATTGCACAGATAGTGGTGGTCATGTGCTCCTGTATGGCAGGTAGTTCTTATGTGCCTGCAATGGCTGATGAAAACATCATTGTACGCAAGCAACGTACCATTTTCTTGGGAGGACCCCAGTTGGTTAAAGACGCAACTGGAGAAGAGGTCTCAGCTGAGGATCTTGGAGGTGCCAATCTGCACTGCAGAAAGTCTGGAGTAACTGACTACTATGCTTTGGATGATCCTCATGCCCTTCACATAACTAGGAAAATTGTGAGGAATCTAAATTATCAGAAGAAATTGGATGTTTCCATTGAGCCTTCTAAAGATCCTTTGCTTCCTGCTAATGAATTGTATGGAATAGTTGGCACTAACTTTAAGAGGAACTTTGATATCCAAGAGGTCATTGCTAGAATCATGGATGGAAGCAGATTCAAAAGCCTTATATGGAGACACATTAGTTACAGGATTTGCTAGAATATTTGGATACCCTATAGGTATCATAGGAAATAATGGAGTTCTCTTTTCTGAATCTGCAAAAAAGGGTGCTCACTTCATCCAGTTATGCTGCCAAAGGAATATTCCTCTGCTGTTCCTTCAAAATATTACCAGATTTAGGTTGGTAGAGACTATGAGGCAGAAGGAATTGCCAAGGATGGTGCCAAGATGGTGGCTGCTGTAGCCGGTGCCAATGTGCCTAAGATAACTGTCATCATTGGGGGAATCCTATGGGGCTGGAAACTATGGGATGTGTGGCAGAGCATATAGCCCAAGATTCCTCTACCTGTGGCCAAACACTCATGTCTCAGTGATGGGAGGAGAGCAGGCAGCCAATGTGTTGGCCACAGTAGCAAAGGACCAAAGAGCACGTGAAGGAAAACAATTCTCCAGTGCAGATGAAGCAGCTTTAAAAGAGCCAATCATTAAGAAGTTTGAAGAGGAAGGAAACCCTTACTATTCCAGTGCAAGGCTGTAGGATGACAGGATTATTGATCCAGTGGACACCGGACTGGTCCTGGGTCTTAGTATTAGTCCAGCCTTCAATGCACCAATCCAGAAGACTGACTTCAGTATCTTGAGGATGTTACTGGAGTGTGAAGTATCTTCCATTGGACATGTACCAAAATTAATATACGAGTAGCCTTAAAATTTTAGACTTTTCCAACATGTGGCTATTACGGCAAAATTGTTTTCTTAACACAGTGCATCATACTTTTCTGCATTAAACAAAAATCAATGAAGATATTTATGGATAAACTTCAATTCCTTGTCTATTTCTTCGAGAAACTTTTCTGTGGTTCAGCTTTACCACCCATAAAAAAAAGAATAACTTTCGGTTATCCTTTCTAACCCACAAGTAGCATGAAAAGTCCCATAACCTATACACTGCAGGTATGATTGAGATTATTAACAGAAAGTCATTTTTCTTCTGAAATGATTGCTTTGCTGATTATGCATGATGATATTTTACCACACACAATTTTTAAAAGCATCTATTACTCATCTTTTTAGCCACTACTCCTTCCCTTACCAGTCAGACTTGTTGTCTGCATTCAGGGCTCTATTTCCTACCAATTATCTCTCCGTCCTTCTCCTCATTGCCTTCCCCTGCCAATAGCCCTCTCCAAGGTTTACCTCCATGTTGCTCGGTGCGTTCTTTTCTGACTTTATCTGACTGAATTCTCTGAGGCATTCAGTGCAGTTGAACACTTCCTCCCCGTCATGCTGTCCTTAGCTTCCAGACCGAAACTTTAGGTCTCCTGCCAACCTCTTTGCCCCTTCTTGTTACGTCTCCCTTGGCCTGCCCCTGTTCCTCTGGTGATTTCTCTCCTACTCCCTTTACTATCTGTCCTGATTTTTCATTAGCAAAACATAAATAGATCATTATTCTAAAACATACAAAGATAACATGAAAGTATCCCCTCGTTCTGTTTTTAAAAAATTGTGTTAAAATATATAGAACATAAAATGTATCATTTTAGCCATTTTTAGGTGTACAGTTCTGTGGCATTAAGTCCATTCACATGGTTGTGCTACCATCACCACCATCCATATCCAGAACTTTTCATCATTCCAAACAGAACTCTGTTATTAAATAGTAACTCCGCATGCCCTCTTTCCCCTCCTCTGGCACTTTGCTCATCTTTTTTTTTTTTTTAGTTTTTTTTAATGTTTTTATTTTTGAGAGACAGCACTTGAGTAGGGGAGGGGCAGAGAGAGAGGGAGACACAGAATCTGAAGCAGGCTCCAAGCTCTGAGCTGTCAGCACAGAGCCTGAAGTGGGGCTCAAACTTATGAGCCATGAGATCATGACCTGAGCCGAAGTTGGATGCTTAACCAACTAAGCCACCCAGGCTCATTCTTAAATGTATATGTTACTCATGGTTAGGTTTATTCCCTCTTGGTCATTTCAGCCCTTCTTATGGCTTCAGAAACCATCTAAATGCAGATGATTCCTGTGTCGACGTTGTTCTCCCTGAGCTCTAGACCTATGTATCTTTTGGATCTACTGGATATCTGCACTGGTGGTCTTTTAGGAACCTCAGATTCAGTCATCAAGGTTGATTGATTTTGCCTCCTCACTATCTCTTAAATTCCCCATTATCTTTGTCTTTCATCTCCAAAGGCCTTAGAAGTGATCTACCTGCTTCTAGTCTTAGCTAGTCTTGCCTCTCCATCACTGTGAGGTAGGATGACCGTTCTAAGTGCACACCTGGTCATGCTGCTCCCTTGCTTCAGTGTCACATGGGTTCCCTGTAGAAGTACCAGACCCCTCATGCCCTCCATAATTGTGACCATCACATCCCCTCTTCTGTCTCATCTCCTTGACTCCTCCCCACACTCAGTGCTCCATCTGTTCTAGACTTCTAGCTCCTCAAACCTACACAGTCCTTCCCACTTTAGGGTCCACCACCTAACATTCCCTCTGCCTGTACTTTCTCTGAAACACTTACTTTTTGTCTCTGTGACTTCTATGGGCTGGGTTAGACACTATGTGCTCTTGAAAAGCACCAACGATTTTCTCTGTCCTATGTATTTATGAGAAACATAAATATTTCTTTAATATTGCTTCCCTGCTAGACTGTAAGCTCCCTGAGAGCAAGGATCTTAGCCTGCATCTCCATTCCCTAGCACTTGGAGATGCTCACATGTTTATTGAATCAATGAAAAATCCATATTTTAATTGATGTCCTCAGGCCACATTAAAATTAAGTGACTGATTAAATGATCAAATACAACTATCAAATGGTTTCCTAATAAAATTAATATTCCAAAAAATGAAGAGACATAAAAATATGTATGATTCATGTGAAGATCAGGGAGAAGCTGTTTACTTATTTATTTTTTATTGCATAGTTATCTTGGGACCCACTGAAAGTTTATCAAGACTTAGATATGCAGATGTTAGCTTTGCAAGTCACAAAAAAAAAATCCCGTTTTCATCAAAACTTCTATTGAAGAATTTATTCATCCATCCATTCAATAACTCTTTATTGAGACAACAGATGTTCTGCCTTAGATGTAACTTTCTGTTTTCATATAAAAGTCATTCATTCATTCATAACTTTATTGATTCTGAAGAGTTTTCTGAGAAAAACAAACAAACCAACAAAACAACCTTTAAATTTACCTCCACACATAAAGCATTTCATTCATGCAAAGCATGTATATCCATATGTTTATCCATTCAGCATACCTGTATAAAGCACTTCTGCTCCAGGTTCTGTCAATAGACACACTCAGTGATGGAGGAAGCATAGCCAGCAGCCTAAGAGCCCACAGTTTTGCAAAGGAAACACATACACACATATATGCAATAGCTGCAAGACTCACAATACATATCCTTTCAAAGGGTCTCTGACCTCCTGTCTACTCACAACAGGTTGTACATGGAACTCAAGGATACTGAGGTGAAACCGAAGGTGTTCTGCCTTTCTTCTGTGACCCTTCAGATGCCTAAAGTGAAGTACAGGCAGTCTTGTTAGTTATCCATAGCACTTCCTAGGAAATCCCCCAGAGTTTCTACTGAAAAGAGGCAATGGTGCTTTTCCTTCCATTGAAGAGCTTTGGTGTTGAAACAATTCTCAGAGCACAGGTGTAAGAAGGTGTAAAACTGTGTCAGGCAGTTGGAGATCATTGGTAATCCGATGACAGCTCTATCAAATGAGCAGGTCAATATCATGATAATCATATCAACTTTACCTGGGTCCCTTGTAACTCCACTGGTCTCTTCTCTTCACTCTCTGTTATCAGGGTTGGCATAACCATAGCTGTGGACTATGAGACAGGTACTGCCCCTCTCCTGCTGGATTCCTTTACTCTAGATGTTCATACCAGCAGATGGGCCTGCTTAAGATCAGATTCATGGGAAATTCACCCTGGAAGGGAACTTAGCAATCAACACATCCACAATCTTTGTCTACAGATAAAATTTACAGACAATCAGTGATGGGCCAAAGTGACACAGCCATGCATGCTAAGAACAGTACTCAGGTTTATATGTCTGCTGATTTTCAGTTAGACTCTTTCACCTATCTATGTCATGCATTGACAGAGAGTTCGAAGTACTAGAGCGATTTCTATCCAATGAGTTTTTAATGGTCTGCCATTTTTGATTATTCACATCAATACTTTCAGGGATGACAATAATAGAAAGTCACATAGGCTCCTTTGAAGGGCAAAAAAAGATTTCTTACAAATAATAAAATTACTTCCCTTATCTCTCAAATGTACATTTGAGATGCCTCTGAGACTGAAAGAATGTCTTGAAGGTACGTGTTCTAAAACAGTGGTTCTCAAATTGTATTTCCCAAACCAGCAGCATCAGCATCACCTGGGAACTTCTTACAAATGTCAATTCTTAAGCCTATCTTGACCTGTTGAGTCAGAAACTCCCAGACATCTATGTGTCAATAAGCCCCCCCCCCACCATGTGATTATGATGCAGGCTAAAGTTTGAGAACCACTAGCCTAGAGAAATCAGTATTTTCAAAGGTAGACCTAGACTTTGGCTTGGAAATGGTCAACAGGCATTATATAGTTGTAATAAAACAGAGTGAAAATAAATTTTTTATCCCTCTAAAGTGTGAGCAATTCTTTCTTAAGGAGCAACTTATTTACAGTCAAAATCTGATGTATATGTGTGAAATGTATATGTATGAAATGCAGCAGTTAGCAAAAGCCTGACTAGATTTCTTTCCTATGACAGGACAGGCTTGCTGAGCCATTAACAAGCACACTGGGTGGTTTGAAACTTAAAAAAAAAAAAAGGTTTATTAATTTTTAAACTAATTAAGGTACAAAGATATAGTATTCCGAACTGTATAAGACACAGGAATAAAGCAGCCCATAAACACCAGATTGGGGACAAAAGCTGTAAGAATACCAGATATCACATTTTCACACCACCCCCTCTCACTATCAAATCCCCAGCAGGATACTACAGAAAAAATTGCCTGTCAACAGACTGAAATGAATAGTATGTGATCCCTGGTATAATTCCCTTGGAATTCAATTTACACCAAATGCAGAAAGAACCAAGGAAGAGGGTGGAATTGGAGAAAAGACTGGTCATGCACATTAGAAAAATTAAAATTCTGCAGCTTCCAAAAGGGAATCATTCATGGTCCAGTCCCTCATGGCAGAAGTGTCTCTGGCTGCAATTCCTAGTGTGCAATTTTAACTCCTCAGGAATGAAGATACCAAGTTGCTGTTCCATTCCACTGCAGGCTCAGGCTTAGACTAAGGACAAATCACCAGGCTTTCTCTGCCTCAGCCAAAACTGCCTGTTTCACCATTTACTTCCAAAATGATCCTTGTAAGGAGGTGTGAAAGTCTCATTGCAAATTAGAATATGTTTATTTCTCTAATTTCCAGCAATGTAACTGTGGCAGACAATGTTGTTGGTCTATCCAAGAGTCATGTGCGTTTATTCCTTGCTAAGAAAATCTGATTTTGCACATATTATAAGAAAAAATTGAAAGACTTTTAACTGTACCAAAAGATTCTAAGATGTCTTCAAATGAAAATTATGTATTTTTTATTTTATTTTTTATTTTTTTTAACATTTATTTATTTTTAAGACAGAGAGAGACAGAGTATGAACAGGGGAGGGGCAGAGAGAGAGGGAGGCACAGAATCTGAAATGGGCTCCAGGCTCTGAGCTGTCAGCACATAGCCCGACGCTGGGCTCGAACTCACAGACCGTGAGATCATGACCTGAGCTGAAGTCGGACACTTAACCGACTGAGCCACCCAGGCGCCCCACATTATGTTTTTTTTAGAGCCCACTCTCCCAAGGCATCTGATTTTATGTTGTGACTTTCATTGTCTTTGAGCTATCTTACAAGCCTGGAGAGATAGAAGTTAACTTGTAGAAAACTGACGGTAAAACAAATTACAGTAAAACCTTGATTTGTGAGCATAATTCATTCTGGAAACATGCTTGTAATCCAAAGCATTTGGATATCAAAGCGAATTTCAAGAACTATTGGCTCAGTTGTGGTCATGTGACATTCAACATCACATACTACTTGCATTGCAAGACATCGCTTGTTTATCAAGTTAAAATTTATTAGAAACATTTGCCCATCTTGCAGAACACTCACAGAACAAGTTACCCTTAGTCCAAAATTTTATTCCTTTCTATAGATATTCAAATAAATTCTGTTCCATGGAGGTTCAATTGACTTTTCTCCCCTACAGTGGAAGAAGCTAGTTTTTCACTGATTAAATAAATTCACTTCAGCAATCATGATGATCTTATATATTTGTTTGGTCCTTGGAATCTCTTTGGAACTGATTGTAACTTCTTTTCTGGTTTCCTTCTTAATTCATGTGTTAAATGAAATATTTGACATCTATCCATTTTATATCTTTACGAGAGTATTGTTAAAGTTTAAAAAAAACCAAACAAACAACTATCCTAGTGGCATTTGGATGGCTCAGTTGGTTAAGCGTCCCACTTTGGTCCAGGTCATGATCTCATGGTCCATGAGTTTGAACCCTACGTCGGGCTCTGTGCTGACAGCCTTGAGCCAGGACTCTGCTTCAGATTCTGTCTCCCTCTTTCTCTGCCCCTCCCCTGCTTGTTCTCTGTCTCTCTCTATCTCTCAAAAATAAATAAATGTTAAAAAAATTTTAAATAAATAAAAAACAACTCTCCTTTAACAATATATTCTGCAACAATATATACAAAGAATATTGCCTTTCTATTCTGGTAAATAAATCATGAGAAATCTAATCTGACTATGATAACAATAATCTTATTCCCCTTTGCCTCTGATTGGTTTGGAAGTAATCATGTGGCCACATGCTAGTCAATTGTGAAATAAAGGAAGAGTTTGTGAGAGAAGTTAATCTCTCTGATAAGTAAACAAAAGGGTGTAAGGGGCTAGAAGTGGGAGTAGGAAGTAACCCTTCTCTCTTGCCTCTGGATGTCTTTTAACTGTGATGTTTGGAAATGAAAGCTACAATTTTGCAATAACAGTATAGGAGGGAGCATGAGGGGGGACCAAAGAGAATCTCAGAGCAGCCATCTCTGAGCACTGACATCATTTATTGAGTGTCCAAATCAATCAACTTGGGAATCATTTCCTCCAGAGTTATTATATAAGATATAATTCCTCAGTTGTAAGCCATTTCAGTTGATTATATAGTTACATGTATCTATAAGCATTCTAATAAATACAATCACAGAATCAGAAAGAAAAAGTACCCAGGATACCTAACATAGAGTGAGAAGTTCTATAGTAAGCCATGTGTGCAATGGTGACAGTGCTGGGAAGAAAAAAAGGTGGTTGTGGTGAACTGGGAAAGGGATAGGTATTGAGGAACAATATAGTAGGGTGGTATGTGATAGGACTAGTGGTAAAAGAATTATATGACGCAGAAATTAACAAAGAAATATTGTCCATTTTTCCACTGTTGTGGCTAAACTACTCCTAGTCCTTCTAGTCCCAATTCCCTGCCTCACATGACATTACAGCTGAGCTAGCCTAGAATCCAGGTCCCCTATTCCCCATTAGACATTTTCCTCAACTGTAAGTGACAGTTAAATATTATACACTGTCAGTGATCCATGTTTAATCATTATTAACTTCATCATTCCCATTTATTAAATATTTACTACATAAGTATTTGATCAACATAGTATGTACATTATAGTATTTAATTTATTCAACGACACCATGATTGGATGTGGTAGATTGTTGTAGTCCGAGTGTGTGTGTGTGTGTGTGTGTGTGTGTGTGTGTGTGTTTTCTCCCTCTATCCATGGCCTTGGATAATCAACTTTCACACTAATTCTGAGCTTGGCCAATGAAACAATGTGACTTGTATTGGCCAGTGAGATAACATGAGACAAAAAGGGGCTTGTAAATCACTTAAGCATTGAGTCTTGCCCTATCTGTATACTCTTGGGAATCTTGGGATTGTCACCATCTGAATACACCCAAACTAATTCGCTAGGTACATATGGTCCATTCATCCCCATGACCTTGACTGACAGCCAGCACAAATTACCAGATATGCGGTCAGTATAGACATTAGCTAATCCTATAACTGAATATAGCCATATGCATGAGTTCAGGTGAGGCCAACAGGAAAACTCTTTAACTGAGTACAATTGAAATTGTCAACTCTTAGAACCATGACCTAATAAATAATTTTTAAGCCATTAAACTATGGGCAACAAAGCCTAACTGATATACTGGAGTATATAATAGCAATGTCCCAGTTTTACAGACAAGGAACACCAAGACACAAAAATCACCCTGTAGAGCTGGCAAGGGCTGCATCTAGGATTCAAACCCAAGTCTATCTGACTTCAAAGTCCATGTCTTTGACAGCATCTCCAAATAATATATTCTGAGCAAACCATTAAATTGCAAGGGACCAGAGATGTACCTCTAGAACCTTTCTACATTGTACATTTCTCAACCTTGAATTTAACTCTTTAACCTACTGGTAAGTGTGCATATCACTACCCTATACCACCTCTTAAAGAAAAAAAAAGTTTCGTAAATTTATGATCCACCATGAAATGTTGGATTAATTGATGTTTTTTTTTTTATTTTTGTCATCAATTTACATTTTTCAGACTTGTAAAGCTGGCCAATTTCTAGTAAAAAATTCTATGAAAAATTCTATATTCTCTATGACTTTGTGATTTCACCATGCCCTTCTGTATACCTGTCACTTGCCTAGGATGTTTCTCCTACTTGGAATATCTCCTTCAAATCCCCAGTGTCCACAACCTCACATAAAAAGACTCTCATTTTGGTTTAGCTCCAATCCCAGACTCCCCAAGCAGCATTATTTCCTCTCCTTTGTATTTTATGGCATTTTGTACACACTTCTATTATTGTGCTTACAACACTTACACTCATAATTGTCTTCTCCAATAGACACGTTTCTTATTGAATCCTCAACATTTAATACAGTATCTGCATATAGCAGGTGCTAAATACATTTTGGTGAATGAATGAATGAAACAATCAATCCATCAATCCAAAGTAAAAGTCTTCTCAACCTACTTCTTTAATTTTATCTCAATGATTTCTTATCTCCCATCCTCTATTTCTTTTTATTTAATTTAATTTTATTTTCTTAATATAATTTACTGTCAAATTGGCTAACATACAGTGTGTAAAGTGTGCTCTTGGTTTTTGGGGTAGATTCCCATGGTTCATCACTTGCATACAACACCCAGTGCTCATCCTACCAAGTGCCCTCCTCAATGCTCATCACCCACTTTCCCCTCTCCCCCACACCCCATCTACCCTCAGTTTGTTCTCAGTATCCAAGAGTCTCTTATGGTTTGCCTCCCTCCCTCTCTATAATGTTTTATCCCCTTCCCTTCCCCCATGGTCTTCTGTTAAGTTTCTCAAGATCCACATATGAGTGAAAACATAGGGTATCTGTCTTTCTCTGACTGACTTATTTCATTCAGCATAGTACCTTCCAGTTCCATCCACATTACTGCAAATGAAATGATTTCACTCTTGCACATTGCCAAGTAGTATTCCATTGTACATATAAACCACATCTTCTTTATCTATTCATCAGTTGATGGACATTAGGCTCTTTCCATAATTTAGCTGTCATTGAAAGTGCTGCTATAAACATTGCGGTACATGTGCCCCTATGAATCAGCCCTCCTGTATCCTTTGGACAAATTCCTAGTAGTGCTATTGCTGGGTCGTAGGGTAATTCCATTTTTAATTTTTGGGGTAAACTCCACACTGTTTTACAGAGCGGCTGCACCAGTTTGCATTCCCACCTACAGTGCAAAAGGATTCCCTTTTCTCCACATCCTTGTCAGCATCTGTTGTTTCCTGAGTTGTTAATTTTAGCCACTCTGACCTGTGTGAGGTGGTATCTCAGTGTGGTTTTGATTTGTAATTCCCTGATGAGGAGTGATGTTGAGCATCATTTCATGTGTCTGTTGGCCACTTGGATGTCTTCTTTGGAAAAGTGTGTATTCATGTCTTCTGCCATTTCTTCACTGGATTATTTTTTGGGGGGCACTGGTGTTGAGTTTGGTAAGTTATTTATAGATTTTGGACACTAACCCTTTATCTGATATGTCATTTGAAAATATCTTTCCCATCCCATCAGTTGCCTTTAGTTTTGTTGATTGTTTCCTTTGCAGTGCAGAAGCTTTTTATCTTGATGAGGTCCCAATAGTTCATTTTTGCATTTAATTCCTTTGCCTTTGGAGATGTGTTGAGTAAGAAATCACTGCGGCTGAAGTCAAAGAGATTGTTTCCTGCTTTCTCCTCTAGGGTTTTGATGGTTTCGTGTCTCACATTTAGGTCTTTCATCCATTTTGAGTTTATTTTTATGTATGGTATAAGAAATTGGTCTAGTTTCATTCTTCTGCATGTTGCTGTCCAGTTCTCCAGGCACCATTTGCTAAAGACACTGTCGTTTTTCCATTGCATACCCTTTCCTGCTTTGTCAAAATTAGTTGGTCATATATTTGTAGGTCCAATTCTGGGTTCTTTATTCTATTCCATTGGTATATGTGTCTGTTTTTGAGCCAATACCATACTGTCTTGAGGATTACAGCTTTGTTGTAGAGGCTAAAAGTCTGAGATTGTGATGCCTCCCACTTTGATTTTCTTTGTCAGTATTAATTTGGCTATTCGGGGTCTTTTGTGGTTTCAGTACAAATTTTAGGATTGTTTGTTCTAGCTTTGAGAAGAATGCCAGTGCAATTTTCGTTGGAATTTCATTGAATGTGTAGATTGCTTTGGGTAGTATTGACATTTTAACAAGATTTATTCTTTCAATCCATGAGCATGGAATTTTTTTCCATTTCTTTGTGTCTTCTTCAATTTCCTTTGTAACTTTTCTATAGTTTTCAGCATACAGATCTTTTATATGTTTGGTTAGGTTTATTCTTAGGTATTTTATGATTCTTGGTGCAATTGTAAATGGGATAAGTTTCTTTATTAGTCTTTCTGTTGCTTCATTATTAGTGTATAAGAATGCAACCAATTTCTGTACATTGATTTTGTACACTGTGACTTTGCTGAATTCCTATATCAGTTCTAGTAGACTTTTGGTGGAGTCTGTCGGGTTTTACATGTACAATATCATGTCATCTGCAAAAAGTGAAAGCTTGACTTCATCTTTGCCAATTTTGATGCCTTTGCTTTCCTTTTGTTGTCTGATTGCTGATGCTAGCACTTCCAACCCTACATTAAACAACAGTGGTGAGATTGGACATCCCTGTCGTGTTACTGATCTCAGGGGGAAATCTCTCAGTTTTTCCCCATTGAGGATGATATTAGCTGCTGGCTTTTCATATATGGTTGTTATGATGTTTAGGTATATTGCTTCTGTCCTGAATTTTTTGAGAAAAAAGAAAGGATGCTGTATTTTGTCAAATGCTTTTTCTGCATCTATTGACAGGATCATATGGTTTTTATCCTTTCTTGTATTAATGTGATGTATCACATTGATCTATTTGTGAATATTGAACTAGCCCTGCAGTCCAGGAATGAATCCCACTTGATCATGGTGAATAATTCTTTTTATATGCTATTGAATTTGATTTGCTAGTATCTTATTGATAACTTGTACATCCATGTTCATCAGGGATATTGGTCTATAATTCTCCTTTTTTAGTGGGGTCTCTGTCTGGTGTGGGGATCAAGGTAAATAAAGCTGGCTTCAAAGAATAAGTCTGGAAGTTTTCCTTCCCTTTCTATTATTTGAAACAGCTTGAGAAGGATAGGTATTAACTCTGCTTTGAATAGAATTTGAGTCTGGTAGAATTCCCCTGGGAAGCCATCTGGCCCAGGACTCTTCTTTTTAGGAGATTTTTGATAACTGATTCAATTTATTCATTAGTTATGGGTCTTCTTAAATTTTCTATTTTGGTAGTGTGTGGGTGTCTAGGAATTTGTTCATTTCCTCCAGGTTGTCCAGTTTGTTGGCATATAATTTTTGATAGTATTCTCTGATAATTACTTGTATTTCTGAGACATTGGTTGTAATAAATCCACTTTCATTCATGATTTTATCATTTGGGTCCTCTCTTTTCTCTTTTTGAGAAGTCTCACTAGGGGTTTATCAATTTTGTTTATTTTTTTTTTCAAAAAAACAGCTCTTAGTTTTATTGATCTCTTCTACTATTTTTTTTTATTCTATATTGTTTATTTATGCTCTGATATTTATTATTTCTCTTCTTCTGCTGCCCTTGGGTTTTCTTTGTTTTCTGCTTCTAGTTCCTTTAGGTGTGCTGTTAGATTTTATATTTGGGATTTTTCTTGTTTCTTGAGGTAGGCCTGGATTGTAATGTATTTTCCTCTTAGCTGAATCCCAAAGGGTTTGGATTGTTGTGTTTTCATTTTCATTTGTTTCCATATAGTTTTTAAATTCTTCTTGAATTGCCTGGTTGACCCATTCATTTAGTAGGATCTACTTTAACCTCCATGCATTTGGACGTTTTCCAAATATTTTTCTGTGGTTGATTTCAAGTTTTAGAACATTGGGATCTGAAAATGTGCATGGTATGATCTCAAATATTTTATATTTATTGAGGGCTGTTTTGTGACCCAGTATGTGATCTATCTTAGAGAATTCCCATGTGTACTCAAGAAGAATGTGTATTCCGATGCTTTATGATGAAAAGTGCTGAATATACCCGTCAAGCACATCTGGTCCAACATATTCAGGGCCATTGTTTCTTTATTGATTTTCTGTCTGGATGATCTGTTCATTTCTGTAAGTGGATTATTAAAGTACCCTGAAATTACCAAATTCTTACCAATAAGATTGCTTATGTTTGTGATTAATTGTTTTAAATATTTTGGAGCTTTCTAATTCAGTGCATAGACATTTATAATTGTTAGCTCTTCTTCATGGATAAACCCCATAATTATGATATAATGCCCTTCTTCATCTCTCATTATGGCCTTTAACTTAAAGTCTAGTTTGTCTGATATAAGTATGGCTACTCCAGATTTCTTTTGACTTCCAGTAGCATGATAGATATTTCTTTGACTCCTCACTTTCAATCTGAAGGTAACCTCTGGTGTAAAATGGATCTCTTGTAGAAAGAAAATAGATGGGTCTTGTTTTTTTATCCATTCTGAAACCCTATGTCTTTTGGTTGGAGCATTTAGTCCATTTACATTCAGTGTTATTACTGAAAGATGTGGATTTAGAGTCATTGTGTTATCTGTAGGTTTCATGCTTGTAGTGATGTCTCTGGTTTTTGTGGTCTTTGCAATATTCCACTCACAGAGTACCCCTTGGGATCTCTTGTAGAGCTGGTTTAGTGGTGATGAATTCTTTCAGTTTTTGTTCGTCTGGGAAAACCTTTATCTTTCCTTCTATTCTGAATGACAGACTTGCTGGATAAAGGATTCTTGGTGGCATATTTTTTCTATTCAGCACATTGAAAATTTTCTGCCACTCCTTTCTGGTCTGCCAAGTTTCAGTAGATAGGTCTGCTACTACCCTTATGTGTCTGGCCTTGTAGGTTAAGGCTCATTTATCCTGAGCTGCTTTCAGAATTCTCTCTTTATCTTTGTATTTTGCCAGTTTCACTATGATATGTCGTTCAGAAGATCAATTCAAGTTACATCTGAAGGGAGTTCTCTGTGCCTTTTGGATTTCAATGTCTGTTTCCCTCCCCAGGTTGGGAAGTTCTCAGCTATGATTTGTTCAAGTATACCTTCCACCCCTTTCTCTCTCTCCTTCTTAAACTTCTATGATATGGATATTATTCCATTTCATTGAATCACTTAGTTCTCTAATTCTCTCCTCATGGGCCAGAATTTTTTTTTTATCTCTCTTTTTCTCAGCTTCATCTTTTTCCATAATTTATCTTCTATTTCACCTATTTTTCCTTCTGCCTCTTCAATCCACGCTGTCACTCCCTCTAGTTTACTTTGCAGCTCATTTACAGCACTTTTTAATTCATCATGACTATTTTTTAGTTCCTTGATTTCTGAAACAATAGATTCTCTGCTGTCTTCTATGCTTTCTTCAACCCCAGCAATTAATCTTATGACTATTCTAAATTCTTGTTCAGTTATATTGTTTATATCCTTTTTGTTCAATTCTTTAGCTGTCATTTCTTCCTGGAATTTCTTTTGAGGAGAATTCTTCCATTTTGTCATTTTGTCTAGTTTTCTGTCCCTTGTGTGTTTTAAAAGCTTGTTATGTGTCCTGGACCTGCAAGCACTACTATATTAAAGAGGGGTCATACATTGACCAGGGCCTGGCCCTTCAGGAGGTGTTTTTTGAATTGTGTTACTTGCTGTCTGTTGTTGTGACTCTTGTTGCTTTATCTCCCTATTTGTAATGATGCTTTGGACTCCACCAGGTGTGCTTTGATTTGTTCACTGAAGTAACCGTGGAAAAGAAAGCAAACAAATAAACAACAACAAAAAAAGAAAAAGAAAAAAGAAAAGAAAACCACAAAAGTATCAGCTACAGAAAAACAACAGAGTGGTGGTGTTGTGGATGGAAGAGGCCTTATCCCATACAAAAAGAGATATAACAGGAGTGAGGAAAGAGAAAAGAACAAAAAATTGACCAGAGAAACTCTTCAGCTTAATCCAGAGACAGAGAAGGGAAAACAAGTAGATATAGAACAGGTATAAAGAGAATAAATATGTCTGCTTAAGCAAACTAACAACCAGAATAACCAGACCATCTATCTCTCTCTCTATATATATGTAAAATAAAATTGTCCAAGAATTAAATCAGAAAAAGCAAAACCACTGGAGGAGGGGCTGTCTAGTTCATCAGCATCAGTTCTGCTCCAGTAGATATGCAGTTACCAGACACAGAGGGGTGTATTTTGGTGTAGACGGGCCCTGCCTCCACTGTGGGGCCACTGTCTGTTCACTGAGCCCCCACCTTGTTGCTGATGGGAAGGAAAATGGTGACACCCCAGTCTCTCCTCCACAGACCAGGTGTCCCAAACCACTCTGTTCAGGCCATCCTTGCAGTGCCACAGGCACGAACAAGACAGTTTGTCCCGTCCTGCCAACTCTGGCCCCTCCCTGGCATTCGGCTGGGATTTAAACCTTGATGTCTTAAAGGACTGTGCTCTGTGCGCTCCAGTTCCAGGGAAGAGCCACTCTGCATTGCCTCACAGTGCCACGTGCACGGTTTGTCCTACTCTGCTGACTCTCATGCCTCTCTGACACTCAACTGGGATTTAAACCCCAGTGTCTTAAAGGGCCTTCCATGCACTCCAGTCCTGGAGAAGTGCCACTCTATGCCCCAACATATGGCCTCTGGCTGGCAGGCGCAGGCAGTCTTTGTCCTTTGAATGGCTATATACCTTCTTCCCACAGCACTCCAGGGAGGGTATTGCTTTCTACCACTGTGGATTATGCCTCTGAACTAGTTACCAAGGCTGGAGCTGGTGTCCCTCCTCCCCAGGTGAACGAACTGGACAGCTGGCCTCAGTCTTGAGGAAGCACCAAGTTAGAGATTTGATCTTTGTCTGTCCTGGTCCAGTGGCTTTTCTCTTGTCCAGATACAGTCCTACACACTTCCTCAGCCTCTCTTTCTCATCCCTTTGTCTCTCCACAGAAGGGGATCCCTTCCATCCATGCCTACGTAGCCTGTTTTATCTCTCCCAATTCGCTATCATGCACCTATGGCCTACCAGGTTGCCCCGTGGATTCGAGGAGACATCTTTGTTACTGTGCAGCCCGGGCTCTTGGAATTCACAGTCCTTTGGCCTCAACACTTCTGTGTTTGAGGGATGAGGGAACTTCAGGTCCTTCTACTTCTCCATCATGTTTGCATACCAACCCATCCTCTATTTCAACCAAATTGAATTACTTCTCCATTTAGACTTCCCTGCCAGTGGAAGAGATAAGGTAGTTATTCATTCATCAAACCCATTTTCTTTTTGTTATTCTCACTGAACTACATTTCCCAGTATCCTTTACACTTGTGTGGCCACATGACTAGGTTATAGTTAATGGAATATAAGTACAACTAATGTACAACTTCCAGACCTGACCCCAAAAAATCTCCTAACCATTTCTTTCCATTATTTTTATACTCTTATTAGCTGAATATAGGTAAGTAAGTACAGCAACCTTGGAGATGCAAGAGTAGGTGAGGTCAAAAGATTGAAAGAACCTGGTCATTAAATCATCACTTATCAGTCACCCACAGAATAGGAATGTCCATTTTGGAAGCAAGGATTAAATTTCTATATACTGTGAAGCCACTGAGATTTTGTGATTTATCTGTTACACCAGCAAACTTTTCCTTAACTAATATACTGACATAAATTTGTTTCCTATAGTCCCTCTATATCATATGCCCTTGTCTGTAATATAAACGCATTTGACTGCATTCATCATTTGAGATACAACTTTATCAATTATTGCCTCCTTGATCCTTCCAATTGGATTGTTCCTCCCTTGAAATACTCTAATGCATTATTGACACACCTATTAAACATGTGCAGTGTTCTGCTTGCACTACTGATGTTTAAGTTATTTTTCTAAATTTAAGCACACCAAAATGTACACCCTCCATGACATGAATTTTGTCTTATTCATCTCTGTTCCCCCAGAGCACTCCACATAGATCCTTACACTGAGCAGACATATAAGATGTTCTATCAAATAAGAATCTGTGTTTGTTACATTCATCATGTTTTCAATTTCAAGTATATCTAACTTTATCTCTCTAGGCAAGAATATTGATTCATTTTTGTTTTATTTTAATGTCAGTTTTCCTTATTTTTCTTGCTTTTTCTTCTCCTTAGTTACTTTCCCTTGCCATCCCCTAAGTTGTTTCCAGTGCCATTTGATCTCTCTTGAGGGTCCATGACCAGAAAAACCCCACATCCAATATTCCCAATGTGGGTCTTCCATTAATTTACTGAACAACACTAATCACTGGGTTTTTGATGGATCTTTATAGGAGATGACACAGTGATTGCATATTTCTTCCCAAACCCAAAAAAGTCTGTCATTTTGGAAAAAGTTAAATTATCTATTTTTGGTTGATGGAGTATAAATTAAGAATTTTATAGAATAGAACCACTTCCGAGAGTTGGCTTCATTTACTTCATTTGGGCCACAGAGCCCTAATAGGAGTGATTTGAGGCTGGAAAAGCTAAAGGTAATAGGTTCGGGATTTCCTGAATTACACTGAAGACTGTAACATTTAGAAACAGAACTCAGAGCATTAAATTTTCTAGAAGGAAGAAGATTTAAATTCCTTTAGAGCATTTCATTTTCCTTTTTGACATTTTAATCCCTTAAATGGGAATGAATTTATGGCAGTCTGTGCCCAGTGGACACTGGATTTTAGTTTTCAATAATCTATACACCTAAGCCTTGCAAAGTTTTTCCGATTTTAGGTCATGAGAAGAAAGAATAATAAACTCTTTATATCTAAACAACACAAAAATTGTATAAAAACCAAGACAGTTTCTTTTTCATTTATGTGCCCTCCTCTCTTCCAAGTCCCCAGCCTGGCTCTACCAGGTTCTGGGACAGAGATGCTATGGGATGGGAAACACAGAGGGGAACACATGACTGTCAGCAGGCCATAGAAAGCAATGAAGTAGTGCAGTCAGACTCAGTAAGAGGTAGGTGGTGAGAAAGGTTGCATGCTGGTAGAGTTCAATAAGTCTCAAGGCAGACAATATGCAGTGGAACTACTTGATAAATGGAAAAGGGATGGAGAATAATGATTAAGAAATAGTACCATGGTTATGGTAGAAAAATCCCAAAACCTTCAGCTGAACCATATGCAGCTGAGAAAGGAAAAGAAAAGTGGAATATTGCTGGAAGAATACATGATCTATCAAAGCGAGAGCAACCTCTGAAGGTTTTTTTCAGGGAAAACCAAGTTCAGAAATCTTATCCTCTTTTTTCTCTTTCTTGGTTCATTTCCCTATCACTCTTGCTTTCTAATAGCAATTAGCTCAAAGCACTGCTTTGAAGAATACACTATAGTGAAAGTGTTGTCATCTGGACTGATTTTAATTCCACCTCTGTTACTTAATCATCAGCTCCATGACCTTGGGCCAAACTCTCACAACTCTGGACCTCAGTGTCCCAAAAGTTAGGTTGGTTGATCCCTAAAGTCCTTCCTGGTTCTCAAGTTCTTGTGTTCTCTGATTCCGGACTTCAAAGTCTTTTTCTACCCTCACTTACATTTTTACATGTCTGTTTATCACGGGTGCAGCCCAGATGGATTTCTCAGATCTGCCAGTCTTCAGAACTCACCATAAAATAGAGAAAGCTTGCTTATGAGTCGGGAATCCATATAGACCTATTGCTGTAGTGACCTAACTTGGGAAGAGTTGATATGAAGTTTTTAAATGGTCTCTGCCTCTTGGTGAGCTGAACCCTCAAAGCACCTCAGTGTTGCCTAGGAACCAGAAATATAAAAGAGTTAATACTTTTAGGTGAGACTCAGAGCCAATGGATTATTTATTATTTTCAGTAGACATAGATTCAGCAAGATTTGGTGTTTTACTTATAATAAAATAACATTTGTGGTCCAGGTGGCACAGGAGAGGGAGGTTGGTTTCACTGGATGGAATTTTCCTGGTTTACTAACCACATCCACATGAGACCTCTCATTGGCCCACAATGATTGAGTTGAAACCTTGTGGGCTCAAAAATGTGAGTTGGCAACAAACCTAGAATATATCTAAGTTTCTAAATGGATATTAACCAGATTCTCAGAGATGACTACATAAATTTGGGTGTCAATTTTATTAATTTGCAGTAATTTATATCTTCTGGCCATTCAGGTAGCATGACTGTGAGTTATTTTCAAGATAAGCATTAGTAAATAATAGGCCAGCATATATTACAATGGCAGAAATCAGAAAGAGATACAATATACAACTAACTTATGGGAAATGCAGACTTGGAGAGTGAACCTACATTCATTACTCAGGGCATTCTCTCTCTCTCTCTCTTTTTTTCATTATTTATATTTGAGAGACAGAGCACAAGTGGGAGAGGGGCAGAGAAAGGGAGACAGAACTTGAAGCAGGTTCCAGGCTCTGAGCTATCAGCACAGAGCCCAACGCGGGGCTCAAACTCACAAATGGTGAGATCATGACCTGAGTTGAAGTCGGAGGCTTAACTGACTGAGCCACCCAGACATCCTGGGCATTCTCATTTTAATACAAGACCTCATTTAAACTTTATAACAGTGCCATGAAGTTGATGCTCTCAATTTCCATTTTAGAGATGAGAACACTGGCAGAATTCTATACCATTGGGGATTTGGTAATATCTCAGAATATCGTCTAATCAAACTTGATGTACATTCACTGAGACATGCCCCTCTCTTGCTGGGTATTGTTGGCTTTGAGCACTTCTACACTTTGTGGTTAAATGATCCCCTTTGCTTTGATTCATTCTTGGTTCAAATGTGCTAACATTATCAGGGAGCCTGGGTGGCTCACTTGGTTAAGCATCTGACTCTTGGTTTCAACTCAGGTCATGGTCTCATGGTTCATGAGTTTGAGTCCCACATTGGGATCTGCACTGGCAGCATGGAGCCTTATTGGGGTCTTTTCTCTCCCTCTCTCTCTCTGCCTCTCCCCTGCTCTCTCACTCTCTCCCAAAATAAATAAATAAACAAAAAAATGTGTTGACACTCAATAAGAATATTCTATCATGGAAATCACTCGACATATTCAAGATGATTTCCTATATCTTTGTCCTTATTCATCAAGTGTTGATTTTCACCATCTAACACTCAAGGCACATTCATATTTTCAATTTCTTGTAGGACAACTCAATATGTCTTCCACGGACTGGATGTTTTAATCTCACCTAAATCAGTTGCTTATCTAAGGCAGATTAGTAATGGCAGAACTCCAAGCAAATTTCCACACTTGCAGTTCTCTCAGTGGATAATAATAACCTATCACAACAATATCCAGTATAATGACCACTTAATGCTTTCTTTTGGTAATAAGACCTTGTTACTGAGCTGAGGCTTTGCATGCAATACAAGAAGACTGGCTGTTAAGAATTAAAGCCATCAATAAGTTTGACCTTATGGTGTTGGAAACCTTGGGGTGACTTACTTTAATCGGGAATGAGACACTGCTGACATAAATGCAAACAAACTTACTTAAAGGCAAATCATTACAATATTGAAATAACCCCAGTGCTTATATCCACAAACAAAAGAATCTAGGGACAAATAATTCTGCACTAAAGGGTAATAAACATTTAAGAAAAGTTGTACACACACACACACACACACACATAGATGGCAGAAACAATTTATCCAAAAGATAGAATTGGCAAGTGAGCTTATAAAAAAAAAACAATGTTGAAGAAGACAACTGTAAAACAGGAACTAAGATTGAAATAAAGATAAAAATTAAATAGGTCATTTTCTTTTTCTCAAATGTCTTTATTAATCTTTATTGTTTGATATATAAAATCTATACTGCAGCTGACTTTCAGATAACATTACTGAGAGTAATAAAATGGCATATACCATTCTGGGCAAGTGTCTTAACCCACTGGACTCATCAATAAAAGTGAATAGTATAGTATCAATAGTATGGTAGCAGTAGGAAAAGAATATTTAATCAGGTGACCAGAAAACGGGAATCTGATATCAATTTATCACTAGGTTACTGTACTAAAATGGTGAGTCATTATCTATATTTCCACATATGTACTCACTACTTGTACATATGTGTATATATATGTATATTATATATATTATTGTTCTTACCTTAACTACATCAGACTCTAAAGTAAGAGTGACTTTTTATTCAGATCACTATTAGGAATATATCATCACTATTAATAAACAAATTATATATTATTTATTATCATATATTATTATGTATAAAATATGTCTAAAACTGCCTTGGGGTAGTGACTCAGTTTAGGTTTGGAAGAAAGATGTTAAAAAGACAAAGCAGCTATCTAAGTTAACTGCTCAGTGTATTCTCTTCACGGATGCCCCAATTCTGTGAGAATACAGTGTGTTTAGCTTAGAGCCAGAGTCAAGGGAGCAAGATGATTTTGTCTTTTTGAGATTTCAGGCCAGACACACCCATTTCCAGTCTAAGTAGGTAAAGGTTAAGTGGATGCCTGTGCTAGTTGAACAGAATGTTCTGTTTTGGACAAGACTGGAGATACAGAGGCTTATTCTTCCTTTCCATTTTGCTCTTTTCTAGTTTCCATGAAGACTGCCACCCTTTAGTTACCATTAGCTTTGCTGCTTCAGCCAGGCAAGGAGCAACATTATTACTAGGTTCTGTTTCTGAAATTATACATAGCCCTAGGGACACATGTTGGCCATAGTAATCTGCATAGTCTCTGCAGCAGAATAACTATAAACCATCTGAAAATGAGGCACTTCCACATGTGAAACATACACCCTACATGTGTGTTCCTCCCTCTCTTGGGGACTCACCTTTTCCTGATCTTTCCCCTAAATTCTGACAATACCTCAAAGAAGTTTCCTGTGTATCTATCAAAGAACTAAATAAATATTGACTGGAATAATCTGTTTAGCTCTGTTCTCAACATGTAATGATTTGAGGAAGTACACTTTGCAAAATTCTTCTAGTAATATGTAGGGACTATAGCTCCTGAGCATCTTGGAGAATTTTAGTGGAAATTGGAAGCATCAAGTTCTCCACTGATACCACCTAGGAAACACTATGGGGAAGCACTGAACTTGCACTTGAAAGTTCCTAGTTTATAGAAGATGCTGACTGTTTGTGTGTAGGCTGTGGGCCTGCCACAAGCAGCAGAAGCATCCCCCAGGATCTATTGTGAACTGTTCTGTTAACTTCCATTCACTGCTGTGCTGAAACCTCAAGGATTCTCAGGACTAGGACTGCCTAGAACCAAATGGTTTTAAAGCACCCTCAGGATCTTTGGTTGGGCAATGAACTTTATCTTTGATTCCAAAGAGTGGGTTCTTCATCAGCACTGCTGAGCTAATTCTCCTTTGCTGCCTGAGGAAGTGGAGATGAATCTGTGGAGTCAAGATTCCATGTGTGAGGTGTGTGAGGACTTCCCCAATAAGGGCAGATGTGTTGTTACCTTCGTCACCACAACAATGGGGGAAAAAAGTTAAAAAATCTTCACTTCCCTTCTAGAAATGTCTTTTGTAGCAACCTATTTTGAAGTTGTCCATGAATCTGTTGACTTCTTCCACCAGAAAGGGGATTCCTTCTCCTTTCCAGATTCATCCCCTACCATTTTCTCCTAATTTTTCTCACAAACAGCCACACTGTTCATATCTCCTGTAGATCTCATGCTTTGTTATTCTATATAACATTTATCATGGCTCTCTCTCTATACACACACACACACACACACACACACACACACACACACACACATGCTTAGAGTGTAAGTTTCATAAGAGCAGGGGTTTTATCTGTGTTATTTCCTGCTCTATTTTAAGCATTCAGAACAGTACGTGGTATATAGTCAGCATTCAAGAAATATTTGTTGAAAGAAACAATGAATGAATCTCAGTCTGAGTTTCCAATGTGGTGCATTGATCAACATCAGCAGTTCCTTAATCTAGGTATCCATTAGAGTCACTTGGAAGACCTTAGATTCCCGGCTCTACCTCGGATATACTATTGGAAGATACCAGATTCCAGGGCTCTACCCCAGATATGCTGTATCAAAATATCAGAAGGAAGAATGTTCGGGAGTCTATACTTTTGTTAAGCCTGCTAATGTGTCTTATGTGCAGTCAGGCCTGGGAACCAGTGCTCTAGGCCACAGTTTCAGGAATACTGGAAGAAACATAAGGTTAGCATGTGGATAACATGACATGAGGTCAGCTTGGATTTGATGCCCAAATTTTCCATTTACTTGCTATTTAGATTACTAAATTTTTCTGAGTCTCAGCTCCCTCACACTTAAAATAAGCAAATACCAGTATCATAAAATATCAGAAATTCCAAGTTCTTGAGCCATGTAAGAGTCAGAAAAACAGCTTAGCTTTCTCATAGGGATATCTCATGGAGGTTGTAGGTATAGAGTTGACTACAGAACATTAGCACTAGCATTGCTGTATAGTTCCAGAGCATCAGCCAAGGGGTGGGGCACAGATTATCCTTGAACTCCTTTGTTTAACAATATGAGAACCATTATATACTTGTCCATATGGCTTCCCATTGATAATACAGAGGGCAGAAATCTTACCAGTGGATGGAGTTAGGTATGAATCAGCGATTTAACAGTTGAACCATATGGATGGCTCTTCCTCATGGACTACTCAAACTATGGAATAAGATTCTCTGACATACTTGCCCATGGCTGTGTTATTTTAGCTGGAACATGATGCAGGAAATGAACATTGCTTCAGGCTTAATTCACAATTCCAACATATCTTTCTCCCTAGTTGTAAAGCCTCAGGAAGCATTTCATTTTTTATTACTACTTGATAGAAAGTCTCTATGAAACTTTTTCAGCAGATTATTGGTGGTGTGAGCACCCCTGTTTAGCCAGTAATGGTAACAGCATTAAGTGTAACTAATGCATTTGGTATTAGTGAATATAACACCAATGTAATTACATAGCAATCCTCACATTCTTTTCTATTAAAATTCCATTGAATTTCCATCTATCAAGCCTTAGTACAGTCTCACAGGTACCTATATTATAGATAATATTTATTTATATAAATATACTGAGTTAAAAAGAGTCTGACTTGCTTCCTCCTATCGTTTTTACTCATTATTAATCTTGTGTGCTACATATTGCAATTCGCATTTGTGCAGTGAGCTCTTTCTGGTTCATTGGTTTTCCTAAGGAGTTGGAGGGGGGGAGAGGAAATGCCATTTGAGAAAGGGTGAGTATGTCCTGTTACTCACAAAAGTAGACTCCAGTAGTGCATCAGTTACACCATGGTCATTTGTTAGCAACTGTATTAACCGTGTCCTATATGGTTTGCCTTTTCTCCCACTGCAATATAGCTCAACTGCACAAGGGACACCTAGAAATATACTCTGATTTTTTTTTAAGTGTGTCTAGATGAGAAATTACTAGAGATCAGAAAAATACATTTCTAGTGACCCAATTTGAGGCCAGCAATTAATTAACTATGCATAGAAATGTCACTTAAAGAAAAGCCTTTGTCAATATGCTGAAATTTCTTTTATAGATTTGTGATTAACTGCTAATTATAGACTAATTACCCTCTTTGTTATCATGGAGGATCTTGAGCGTTGACGCAGAATCTATAAACGATGCCAAAGAGACAAGTGTGGATCTAATGTGCTCCCGTGTTGTCTAATGAGCTTCCTTTACCACATGAGCAAAGATAAAAGGAGGAAGACTGTTCCCGTGTTATTCCAAGAGCAAAGCTGGCAGTCTAAGAATCCTGGTGTGAAAATGCAGGGATGGAATTTTCAGCAACCAGGGAAATGACTCTGATGAACTTCTGATTTTACTTCAAAGAGAAGTTTAAGGTGATTGATAAGAGGGAGAAAATGGGCTTTGTTTCTAGATAACAGGTTTGAGATGAATCACAGAAGCAGCTGGCGTGAAGCAGTGTGTGTGTGTGTGTGTGTGTGTGTGTGTGTGTGAGAGAGAGAGAGAGAGAGACTGAGACAAAGAGAGAGAGAGACAGAGACATATAGAAAATGCCTGTGTGTGTTTGAGAATCTTCCAGTGAAAGAGAGAGAATATTTTGTTTCCTCAGAAAATGAAATGGAAAAGAAGACAATAGAACAGAAGACAATGTTATTGCTACTGAGGGAAGGATTCAATCATATTTGGTGGCTGCTTTCTTGTTACTTGCATGCTACCTTGATAGATCTAATATCACTACTCTACAGATATACTTCCTTTTCTATAGTAAATAATACCATCAGTCCCTTCTGCTCAAGTTTTATTATCACTATAAACCTGAAAGTCACTTCTTTTGTCATTTACGTCAATGAGAGAGACAAAGTACCCAGCCAAATTGTGTTTGACCCAAGAAAGAAAAAGACCTTCAACTCCCCTGGATCTCAGAGCAATGTGTTGAAAACTTCTGGTAAAGGATATATACCTATTCACTGATGTAGTGGGGTGGCAAGTCAGGTGCCATCCACCAGAATTTAAGTTTTCACAATGGTAGGACTTTTCATAAAGTCTATTTTATATGCTGCTGTATGTCCAATACCTAGTTCAGTGACTTGTACATATTAGATGCTCAATAAATATTTTTTGAATAAATTCACTGCCATGTTTTTGTGATCTGATGTTTCTGCTGAGTTCAATCATGCAAGGCAATTTTTGTTTTGTCTACAACAAAATTTTTTATTTTCTCTCTCTCTGTTTCTGTTTCTCTCTGTGTGTCTTTCTGTCTTCTCTCTCTCTCTCCCTCTTCCTCTCCCTCTCTTTCTCTCTCTCTCTCTCCTTACATTTCCTTACATTTCCTTGTATGTTTAGAAACCAAAAGCATCTTCATAATGGGAGCAGGAAGATGACCAGTACTTGGGTTACCCAAGATTTTATAACCTAAAGTTAGATAATCTTATATTTCACTGACTTTTCTACCCCTCTTTTATTTTTCTAGGGATTAAGAACACATCAGCTGGATATTTTATAAATCTTCAAGGGAAATTTAGCTGCAAGCTTGGACATGGTCTGAAGTTGCCTTAATTCCCGGGCTTATCTCAGATCTTCCTTGTCTCTATTATTTGTTTACTCATTTTATTTCTACAAAAATTAGAGAACATAAATTTTGCCATTTTAAGATAAAAGGCAGGAGCATTTGGAGGTATAAACTGATATTTTTATGAGACTATTAATGATCATAAGCAATAATTATTCAAGGATACTGTTTAAGAGATGGAATGCACAGTCTGTTGTGGGCCTAAATGAATGAGGCTTACTTGCCTCTCTAATGAAGGTAAATGATATAATTCCTACTGAAGTTTAAAAAAATGTGCTGGGATGGGGCGCCTGGGTGGTTCAGTTGGTTGAACGTCCGACTTCGGCTCAGGTCATGATCTCACAATTCAAGCCCCGTGTCAGGCTCTGTGCTGACAGCTCAGAGCCTGGAGCCTGCTTTGGATTCTGTGTCTCCCTCTCTGTCTGACCCTCCCTTGTTCATGCTCTGTCTCTGTCTCAAAAATAAATAAACATTAAAAAAAAATGTTTTAAAAACAGTGCTGGGTAAGTCAAGGATTTTTCCAGGAGAACCATATATAAAGTTGGTGAGGTCGTCACATTTCAGATTACACCTCCAGTCTGAACTTCTCTGCATTTCTGAGTTGACCAGGTTGGCTCACATAGACAAACTCACAAGAGACATTTTACTAGAATACTAACTTTCTCTGGGCTGACATTTGGAGGCTCTGCCCTGCACATCTCTCTGTAGGCAACTCCCACAGGAAGCCTAATTACAACCACAGAGTTGTTTGATAAGCATGGAGTCAGCTGAAGGGAAGCTAGTTATCTAATTCAAATGAGACAATTTTGTGCTCTCTTCTTTCCTCAAACCTTCTACTAACCTATTTTACTTTCATACTCAGTTGATGACTTTTCATAAATTCATTGAAAAATAAAAGCCATTAAGTGATTACAGCAACATCTTCCTATCATTGACACTTGCACTTCTCCCCTGCCTCATCACTGTCCTTGCTAGAGAAGGTCAAGCTCATGTCCTTCCCTGTCTTCTCAAAAACATTGCTTTTCTAGCTACCCACTTTCTGTCATGCATCAACAATCTCTCTCCACCCATTTGCTTATTCTCCTCACCACGTAGTTTAAATATCTGACACCTTCCTTTAAGTAACCGATCTACAGCAACCTTCTCCCTTCATCTCACCCCCCATACACCCTATGAGCTATCTCAGTCTTTGTTTCCTTTCTTTAGTAACATTTAGCACAATTTGCAATTCTTTTGACACACATGTTAAATGTATTTACTTGTCTTGTCCTATCTCTCTCACCAGAATTTTAATTGAATGGGGGAAGGAACTATATCTGACCTGTTCACTTACTATTGCATTCCCATAAGAGTGTTTGGCTCATGCAAAGTTCTCAAAAATAAATTTATTGAATTAATAAATGAATAAATTAATGACTATCTTTAAATGTAGCTCCAAGATGTTCCCACATATTTACTACAATAACAATATTTTATTTATTTATTTATTTTGCAATAACCATATTTTAAGGGATGCATTTTTAAATGGAAAAAAATATACAGGAGATTTGGAGTCCAAACCTAGGCCTCCATTAGATGAGGCTTCCAGATTCTCCAAAATTCTCTGTGTTTGTGCCTGGGAGAGACAGGAAAGACACATGAAGAAGGATGTTTGGAAAATGGTGGAAAAAACACATCCTTCTCAAGGGAGGCATAGTTTCCAGTTTAGGAGTCAGTTACAGAAGATCTACCTTTCCTCAAAAAAGCTCTTATTTCACCCAATGTTTCATTTGCTTTTCTCCTCCCCCTTTTCTCTCTCCTTCATGTAGCTCCCAAGTTAGTGGCCACAGAAAAAGCAATCAAACAGTGGAAACAGACCGGCTAAATCATCTAGGGGAGAAATAGCATACAGGTAGAGGATAGGAATTCAAAAGAAAATCAACACGAGGATTGCAAAAGGCAGCAAGGTATAGAGAGAGGAAAGAGCATGTGCATGTCCCCTATGGCTGCTATAACAAATTATCACAAACTTAAAAGCAATGCAAATTTTTACATTACATTTTTTCACAATGGGGCTCACTGAGCTAAATTCAAGGTGTTGACAGGGCTGCATTCTTTCTGAAGACTCTAGAGAAGAATTAGGTCTTTGCCTTTTCCATCTATTAGAGGTTTCCTGAATTTCTTGTGGCTGTATCACTTTGAGCTCCCCTTCATCACCACATCTCCGTCTCTGACACTGACCTTTGTATTTCCCTCTTGAAAGGATCCATGTCCTTACCTTGGGTTTACCCAAATAATTGGGGATAATCTGTCTATTTGAAGAACCTTAACTTAATTACATCTGAAAAATCCCTTTTGACATTGACAAGTTCTGGGGATTAGAATATGGACATCTTTGGGGGACCACAATCCATTGTTCCACAGCTAGGTTCCAATTTTAGTTTTGTTCGCCTACTACCCTGTGATAGGCATTATGCCAGGCACTTTACATATTCTTTCATTTAATCTTCATGAAATCCCCAAAAGAGAGGTACTGTCATTTGTATTTTATATATGAAGAAACTATGGTTTGGAAATGTGAAGCTTCTGGTCTTATAATCCTATGTTGGCAGAGCAAAAATGTAAACCCATGTCTGCTGAACACCAAAGAGTTATGTACCTGGCTGCTGTGTTGATCAAGCTCCTGCACTGAAAGGTTTGAACAAACAGAAAATGCTCAATAAATGGTAGCCATTGCTGTTTGTACAGTAAGTCTTAACCTCAGAGTTATGTGACTCCTTTGAGTTTTTTATTCCTCATAGGACTATGCATTCATTCCTCCATTTGGCAAATATTTATGAAGGTCTAATACTCTGGTAGACCCTGTACTAAGAGTTGAACACTAAACTAAATATTCTCAGGTAGTTTAAAAGAAACTGAATTTTCTCAGGATTCAAACACATAGAAGGTACAATTAAATGCTAGTTCTCATCTCTCTTTTCTTCTTTAGATTATAAACTCCTTGATTCTTGATATGATTTGTCTGTATTTCTTTCACTGCAGTTTAGCACTAATTCCATATAGCATTTGGATTAGTTGGATTAGTTTCTATTTGGATTATATCTGACCTATGGCAAGGCAATGATTTTGAATTCCATTCTTCTAATGGGATGTTAGCAGTTTAATTACAATCTGTCAAAGCCCAAGAATCATAGTCTTCAAGAAACAACTGGATTCCCAAACTGAGGTGATCTTTCCACGGTGACATACATAACCCTATTTTCCAATATGTAGAAACAGTGTCTATGTATGAATATGTGGGAGTGGGTGAGGAGGTGGAGGATGGATAAGTAAAGGAATCCTACAGTCTGTTAAAGGAATGCCAAAGTAGGGCAAAGGACTCTTTAAAGCTTGGTGGAGGAGTAGCTCTGAGGATCATTTACAGATGGAAACATATATGCAAAGGAGGAAAGGAAGATTCCACATGAATAAACTCACGTGTGGCTGTAAATGTTTCCTGTACTTTATGACATAAAGCTTTTCATCAGTTTCCTGTCATTTATTCCTTAACCCGTTTTTACTCCTTACTCCTCTGTATCACCACTTCTTTCTTTCTTTCTTTCTTTCTTTCTTTCTTTCTTTCTTTCTTCCTTTCCTTCTTTTCTTTCTTTGGAAACAGAGAGAGAATGTGTGCCAGCCAGGGAGATGAGCAGAGAGAGAGAGAGAGAGAGAGAGAGAATGTTAAGTGAGATCCACGCTCAGCATAGAGCCTGACTCAGGGCTCAATCCCAGAACCCTGGGTCATGACCTGAGCTAAACTAGGAGTTGGATGCTCAACGACTGAGCCACTCAGGTGTCCCTGTATTACCATTTCTTATCTTTCCCTTTATTCCTTATCTTGCTGTATCATATTATCCATTTTAAGCAATTTTCACTATAGCAAATAAGATATAATAAAGATATATTATGTATCTTCCTTTTCTCCAAAAGAAATGTCTGTGAAACAAAAGTTGCTTAACCAAAGTCTCTGAAATAAATCTTTGCACTGGGTGCTGGTGAAGTAACAATCCCTTGCCAGAGCCAAACTAGGCTAATAAAGTAACAACATCAGCCTCTGTTGGAACACCATGGTGCCACTGGTGGACCACTTGATAACTTGGCACCACTTGTCAAAAACTAATTGAGGTCCTGTGAATTTTATCTAAAAATTTCATAATGTAAAGAACTGCTGTGGAAAGGGGTAACAAGACAAGCAAAGTACAGTCTTCTTTGAACTATATCATTGCTAAATGTAAGAGTAGGTTGGAGAAGGAGGTTATATTGAAAAGTAGAAACTGAAATTTCTTAGTATTGATGAATATCCTCTCTAAGGATTGAATACATTGGCAGTGTTTTAGGTTTTAACATTACAATCATTAATGTTAAATGACTAAATCTAAAAAAAAATGTTACACAACTTGGTCACAAATAAATGCCTTAATGAAACTGAAGAGAAACTAGAATGTCTTTAAATGAAATTCCTAACAACCTGTCATTGTTACAGCAAGTACTCGGTGCCCAGGAAGAGATAAGCAACAAGCATTCAGGGAATCGGAAAAGACTATTTATTTTGCACCGGTGCTGGGCTGGAAGAGTCACGTCCAAAGGCTGAGCATCCAGCTCAGATTTTACTGATCTTTTATACATATGTGCTTCCGGATTGGGCGGGACTAGTATAGTCAAGCTTCTGGTTCCTGGCTGCTAGCTGATGGAAGAGGCAAGATTGCAGAAGCCAAAAGCATGTAAAGGGAGTATCCAGCCTCAGACATTTGGCTCGCCCTTTTTATTTGCATTTACCAGCTTTCCTTCTCATCATCACTGTTTTCTACTTTGTTTTACAACTGAATTTCACATAATTCTGGGTTTAGGGAAGTAACACAAGACACAGTTCACTGGACTAGGTAGACATTAGAAAACCTGATTTTTGCTTTTTATCTGCCAATAACTAGTTGTGTGATGTTAGAAAGGATATGTAATTACTGTGGCTTATTTTCCTTTTCTGCTAAATGAACGGGTTAAACTAGATAAATTTAAGAGTCCTTCAGACTGTAAACCATTAAAAATGTGTGGCCAAATATGTGGCTCTAGAAAAGGTTTTTTTCTCATTTATTTTTTAGAATCCTCCTTCTTTTGGATGTTAACAGGAGTTACATGGGGGAAAAAAAAGTTCTGTGGTTCAAACAAATGTGGGAAATCTATAGGTAAACAAAGTTAATAACATTGTTTTTGGAGGAAAGGCCAAGATGGTGGAACAGTATGCAAGATTTTTTTTGTGTTTCTCATCCTTGAAATATAGCCAGATCAACACTAAACCATCCTGCACACCTAGAAAACTGATTTATACAACTGATTAATACAACAATCTGCACAACCTGAACCAGAGAACTCAGCAGGTATGTGGTGTGGGGAGGTAAACTGTGGGAGAAAGCCGTGGAGGACAGGGAGCTATTTTTGCATGCAGAGAGAAGATGGAGACAGGGGGAAGAATACAGAAAGCATCACCCCCCACCCAAAAGCAGCTGGAGAGAAACTAAAGAGTATGCAAGGGACTGAACAAAAAAGGGAGAAAGGAGAAAGGAGAGGGTTTAAATTCCATTAAGACTCCATAAACAGGGGGAGTGCAGCATCTGAAACTCTACAGCTCGATACCTGGCAGTGCTCTGGTGGGAAGGGTGAATCCTCAGGAGTGGAGAGCAAGGTCCACAGGGTCATTGGGCCACACATGGAGAGGCAGTTCCCTTGTTGGGAGGACATTTGGTAGAAGCTGTTTGACCTCCCCACAGGCAAAGGTCCCAGTGGACCCCAGAGAACAACCACATTCTCAGGTGCTGGAACAAGGATATTAAGGAGGAAGCCTGGTGCCAGATGTGTGTTGTGATTTTCCATAATCCCTGAAATGCTGCTACATGATCAGGGGAACTTTTTCTGGGGCGGGCTGGCACCCAGCCACAGTCTCTGGGCACCAGCAGCAGAGTGCTCTCCTGAACATTCCTGGGGGCAGGCTGGCACCTGGCCTTTTCTCAGTGAGACCCTTCCCAAGAAAGTCTGAGCAAGTCAAAGTCACAGCCCCTCAGAAGTGAGGTGTTGGGAAAAACAGCTGCATCTGAGATAAAACTCACGAGGGAGGTGCTGCCTGATAACCTGTTGGTTTGGTCACAGTGTAAATGCAGGGAGTGGATGGAAGTTGGAGACAAAGGAGGGGTGCATGATTGCTGGTTGGGGAGGGCACAGAGTTCTGATACTAGAGACTGAGTAGCTGGGTGATGTCATTTTCACCTCTCCTGTGCATGTGCATACACACCTACAGGAGTCACAACAATCCACCCCAGTAAGCTAAATAGAGCCATCTAGTGGAGAATGGAGCCATTACAATAAGCCCCATTGAACTGGGCCAACATCACTCTTCAGGAACAACATCAAGTCTCTCTGCCTGCTGGGTTTATGGAATATAAAGTGCTTCATAGTTTGACTTCTAGGGGAATCCAATATAATTTCAATTGTACATCAGTCTGTTTGCTCATCCATCTATTCAATTTTCTTCTTTTCTTTTCTTATTCTTGAATACAGAAAGAGAAAAACTTAATTTTTATTTTCCATTTCTATTAAAATATTTTTCTTTTATTTTTTCTACTATAGTTTTAACTTTTTTGTACATTTTCTAAATTCTATTTTTTTACTTCCATCATTTAATTTTATTTTATTTCATTGTATTCATTTTTTTTCAAATTTTCAAACATTTCCCCTTTTTTTTTCTTTTCTTATTTTTCCCTTTTTTCTCTAAACTATCAAGCTCCTTTCAACAACCAGACCAGAACACACCTAAGATCTAGCATACTCTATTTGATTTTTTGTGTTGTTTTTAATTTTTAATTTTAATTTTTTTACCTTATTCATTCCTTTTTGTCCTTCAAAATGACAAAATGAAGGAATGCACCCCAAAAGAAAGAACAGGAAGAAATGACAGCCAGGGTCTTAGTTAACACAAATACAAACAAGATGTCTGAACCAGAATTTAGAATCACGACAATAAGAATACTAGCTGGGGTTGAAAAAAGATTAGAATCCCTTTCTGTGGAGATAAAAGCTAGTCAGAATAAAATTAAAAAAATGCTATACCTGAGCTGCAATCTCTAATGGATGCCACAGAGGCGAGGATGGATGAGACAGAGAAGTGAATCAGTGATACAGAAAACAAACTAACTTATGGAGAACAATGAAGCAAAAAAAAAAAAAAAAAAGAGAGAGAGAGAGAGAGAGAGAGAGACTAAGGCAAAAGAGCATAATTTAAGAACTAGAGAAATCAGTGACTCATTAAAAAGGAAAAACATCAGAATCATAGGGGTCCAAGAAGATGAAGAAAGAGAAAAAGGGGTAGAAGGGTTATGTGAGCAAATCATAGTGAAAAGCTTTCCTTAACTGGGGAAAGACACCGACATCAAAATCCAGGAAGCACAGAGGACTCCCATTAGATTCAACAAAAACCGACCATCAACAAGGCTTATCATAGTCAAATCTGCAAAATACTCAGTCAAGGAAGAATCATGAAAGCAGCAAGGGAAAAAAAGTCCTTAACCTACAAGGGAAGACAGATCAGGTTTGCAGCAGACCTATCCATAGAAACTTGGCAGGCCAGAAAGGAGTAGCAGGATATATTCAATGTGCTGAATTGAAAAAATATGCAGCCATGAATTCTTTATCCAAGAAGACTGTCATTCAAAATAGAAGGAGAGATAAAAAGTTTCCCAGAGAAACAAAAATTAAAGGAGTTCATGACCACTAAACCATCCCTGCAAGAAATTTTAAGGGGAACTCTCTGAGGGGAGAAGAGACAGAAGAAAAAAAAATACCAAAAGCAACAAAGACTAGAAAGGACCAGAGAACATCACTAGAAACTCCAACTCTACAGGCAACACAATGGCAATAAATTCATATAGTTCAGTACTCACTCTAAACGTCAATGGACTAAATGATCCAATCAAAAGACATAGGGTAACAGAATGGATAAGAAAACAAGATCCATCTATATTGTTTACAAGAGACCCATTTTAGACCTAAAGACAACTTAAGATTGAAAGTAAGGGGGTGGAGAACCATATATCATGCTAACGGTCACCAAAAGAAATCCAGAGTATCCATACTTATATCATAAAATCTTGACTTTAAAATAAAGCTTGTAACAAGAGATGAATAAGGGCATTATGTCATAATTAAGGGGTCTATCCACCAAGATCTAACAATTGTAAACATTTATGCTCCAAATGTGAAAGCACCCAAATATATAAATCAATTAATCACAAACATAAAGAAACTCATTGATAATACCATAATAGTAGGGGACTTCAACAACCCACTTACAACAATGGAAAGATCATCTAAACAGAAAATCAACAAGGAAACAATGGTTTGAGTGACACACTGGACCAGATGGACTTAACAGATATCTTCTTACATATTCTATTTCATCCTAAAGAGCAGAATACATATTCTTCTCCAGTACATATAGAATGTTCTCCAGAATAGATCACATACTGGGACACAAATCAGCCCTCAACAAGTACAAAATGATCAAGATCATACCATGCATAGTTTTAGGCCACAGCACTATGAAACTTGAAATTAAACACAAGAAAAAATGTGGAAAGATAACAAATACTTGGAAACTAAAGACCATCCCACTAAAGAATGAATGAGCTAACCAAGAAGTTAAAGTAGAAATTAAAAAGTACATAGAAGTCAATGAAAATAATAACACCACAGCCCAAAACCTCAGGGACACAGCAAAGGCAGTCATAAGAGGGAAGTATATAGCAATCCAAGCCTTCCTAAAGAAGGAAGAAAGGTCACAGATACACAACCTAACCTTACACCTTAAAGATCTGGAAAAAAAAAAAAAACCAGCAAATAAAATCCCAAACCAGCAGATGACAGGAAATAATAAAGGTTAGAGCATAAATCAATGATATCTAAACCAAAACAAAAAACAAAACAAAACAAAACAAAACATAAATAGTAGAACAGATCAATGAAACCAGAAGATGGTTCTTTGAAAGAATTAACAAAATAGATAAACCCCTAGCAAGTTTGATCAAAAAGAAAAATGAAAGGACCTAAATAAATAAAATCAAGAATGAAAGAGGAGAGATCACAACCAACACAGCAGAAATAAAAACAATAATAAGAGAATATATCGAGCAATTATATACCAATAAAATGGGCAATCTGGAATAAATGGAAAAATTCTTAGAAACATGTACACTACCAAAACTGAAACAGGAAGAGATAGAAAATTTGAACAGACCCATAACCAGTAAAGAAATCAAATTAGTAATCAAAAATCTCCCAAAAAAAAGAGAGTCCAGGGCCATATGGCTTTCCAGGGGAATTCTACCAAAATTTAGAGAAGAATTAACATCTATTCTCTTGAAGCTGTTCCAAAAAATAGAAATGGAAGAAAAACTTCCAAACTCTTTCTATGAAGCCAGCATTACCTTGATTCCAAAACCAGACAAAGACTCCACTAAAAAGGACAATTATAAACCAGTTTCCCTGATGAACACGGACACAAAAATCCTCAACAAGATACTAGTCAAATGGATCCAACAATACATTAAAAAAAATTATTCACCATGATCAAGTGGGATTTATACCTGGGATGTATGGCTAGTTCAATATCCGAAAAACAATCAATGTGATACATCACATCAATAAAAGAAAGGCAAGAACCACATGATCTTCTCAATGGATGCAGAGAAAACATTTGACAACATACAGCATCCTTTCTTGATAAAAAACCCTCAAGAAAGTAGGGATAGAAGGATCATATCTCAAGATCATAAAAGCCATATATGAAAGACCCACCACTAATGTCATCCTCAATGGGAAAAAACTGAGAGCTTTCCCCCTAAGTTTAGGAACAAGACAGGGATGTCCACTCTTGCCACTGTTATTCAACCAAGTATTGGCAGTCTTAGCATCAGCAATCAGACAAAACAAAGAAATAAAAGACATCCAAATTGGCTGGGAGGAAGTCAAACTTTCACTCTTTGCAGGTGACACTATACTCTATATGAAAAACCCAAAAGATTCCACCAAAAAACTTCTAGAACTGATCCATAAATTCAGCAAAGTCGCAGGATATAAAATCAATGCACAGAAATCAGTTGCATTCCTATACACCAATAATAAAGCAACAGAAAGAGAAATCAAGGAATTGATCCCATTTACAACTGCACAAAAAAAGCATAATATACCTAGAAATAAATATAAGCAAAGTGGTGAAAAATCTATACACTGAAAACTATAGAAAGCTTATGAAAGAAATTGAAGAAGACACAAAAAAATGGAAAAAAATATTCCATTCTCCTGGATAGGAAGAACAAATATTGTTAAAATGTCAATGCTACCCAAAGAAATCTACAGATTCAATGCAATCCCTATCAAAATAACACCAGCATTCCCCACAGAGCTAGAACAAACAATCCTAAAATTTGCATAGAACCAGAAAAGACCTCTAATAGCCAAAGCAATCTTGAAAAAGAAATCCAAAGCTGGAGGCATCACAATTCCGGACTTCAAGATATATTACAAAGTTGTAATCATCAAGATGGTATGCTACTAGCACAAAAACAGACACTGAGATCAATGGAACAGAATAGAGAACCCAGAAATGGACCCAGAAATGTATAATCAACTAATCTTTGACCAGATCAGGAAAGAATACCCAATGGAATAAAGACAGTCTCTTCAGCAAATGGTGCTTGGAAAACTGAACAGCGACATGTAGAGAAATGAACCTGGACCACTTTCTTATACCATACACAAAAATAAACTCAAAATGGATGAAATACCTAAATGTAAGACAGGAAGCCATCAAAATCCTCAAGGAGAAAGCAGGCAAAAACCTCTTTGATCTTGGCCGCAGTAACTTATTACTCAACATGTCTCTGGAGACAAGGGAAACAAAAGCAAAAATGAACTATTGGAACTTCACCAAAATAAAACGCTTCTGCACAGTGAAGGAAACAATCAGCAAAACTAAAAGGCGACTGACAGAATGGGAGAAGATATTTGCAAATGACATATCAGATAAAGGGTTAGTATTCAAAATCTATAAAGAACTTATCAAACTCAACACCCAAAAAACAAATAATCCAGTGAGGAAATGGGCAAAAGACATGAACAGACATTCCTCCAAAGAAGACATCCAGATGGTCAACCGACACATGAAAAAATGCTCATCACTCATCATCAGGGAAATACAAACCAAAACCACAATGAGTTATCACCTCACACCTGTCAGAATGGCTAACATTCACAACTCAGGCCACAATAGATGTTGCCGAGGATGTGGAGAAAGAGAATCTCTTTTGCACTGCTAGTAGGAATGCAAACTGGTGCAGCCACTCTGGCAAACAGTATATAGGTTCCTCAAAAAATTAAAAATAGAACTACCCTACAACCCAGCAATAGTACTACTAGTTATTTACCCAAAGGATACAGGTGTGCTGTTTTGAAGGGACACATGCAACCCAATGTTTATAGCTGCACTATCGACAATAACCAAAGTATGGAAAGAGCCCAAATGTCCATCAATAGATGAATGGATAAAGAAGATGTGGTATATACATACAATAGAGTATTACTCTGCAAACAAAAAGAATGAAATCTTGCCATTTGCAACTACGTGGATGGAACTAGAGGGTATTACGCTAAGTGAAATTAGTCAGAGAAAGACAAATATCAGATGACTTCACTCATATGAGGACTTCAAGATACAAAACAGATGAACATAAGGGAAGGGAAGCAAAAATAATATAAAAACAGGGAGGGGGCAAAACATAAGAGACTCTTAAATATAGAGAACAAACAGAAGGTTGCTGGAGGGGTTGTGCGAGACGGGATGGACTAAGTGGGTAAAGGGTTTAAGGAATCTACTTCTGAAATCATTTTGCACCATGTGCTAAATTACTTGGATGTAAATTATAAAAAGCAAATAAATTATAGAAAGAAAAAAATAATAAAAAATAAAAGATAAAAAATAATATGTTTTTACTATAGGGTATTTATGAGCTATTAATATGTAAATATTCCTCCTGTGTTCATTCATTCCATAAACAGCTATTTATTAAGTTCCTACCATGTATTAGATACTAAAAATACTCTGTTGAGTGACAAATAGGCATAGTGCTTATCTTTATAGAGTTTGCAATCTAGTGAGAAAGATAGACATTTATCACATAAATTATACAAACAAAACATAAAATGATCATTGTAGTACTGCTTTGGAGAGGTACACAAGTACTCAAGTATGCACAAGAGGAGACTTCAGCCTGGTCAGGGATGGTCAGGAGAAATAATGGCATCAAGAATAAAAGACAACTTTAAGTGAGGAGGAAAGGAGAAGAGATTTCTGGACAAAAGAACATGTTTAAGGTCCCTGTGGTGGCCAGAAGCATATGAGGAATTGGAAAAATACATCTCTAAAATTGAGATACAATATACAATGTTTCTATCATTATTTTCTCTTGAAACTCTTCCTCCTCTCCCCTCCTCTTCCCCTTCCCCTTCCTCCTCCTCCACCTTCTTTTTCTTTTTTTTTTCTTTTTGAAAATGCCCTAAGGAAATCATGTTCCTTGAAATAAACTTTGTATTACACTTCTTTAGAGTAATTTAATATGGGTTGTCTTTGGTTTGGACCCAAATATTTATCTCAACACACTCATTTCATCTTCTTTGGGTATATATCCAATGGATTTCTCGATTGTATGGTAGTTCATTCATTTTTTTTTTTTTTTTGAGGAACTGCTTACATAATGCCTACACTAATGTACATTCCCACTAACAATATATCAGGGTTCCTTTTTCTCCACATTTTCACCAACACTTATCTTATTTCTTTTTGATAACAGCAATCTAAACAGGTGTGAGATCATATCTCATTGTGGTTTTGATTTGCTTTTCCCTGACAATCAGTGATTTTTGAGCACCTTTTCATATGCCTTTTGGCCATTTGTATGTCTTCTTAGGAAAAATGATTATTCAGTTCCCTTGCCCATTTTTAATTGGATTATTGTTGTATTTTGTTTTGCTGTCTTGTTTTTGTTGTTGAGTTGTATGATTTCCTTATCTATTTTGGATAGTAACCTCTTATCAGATATATAGTTTGCAAATGTTTTGGAGATATGGGAAAATTTGTTAGGAGACTGGAAAATGCCAATGAAGATTTTTACATACCACATATTTGTGGTGTAAAGGGTGTTTTATTTCTCAAACTATGAATGGAGTATATATGTGAGGGATTGAGGAAGATGAGGTAGTAAAGGGAAAAGGCTTATTTCAAAGATGATAGCACTTTTTCCTCTTTCTTCAGGGGTGCAGAACAATCTACTTTCAGACCAAAGTTCTAAGGACAAACTTGTTCATCAATTTGAAGGGGAAATATGAAATTTCTAATAAAGCCAAGATTCTCTTCCGAAATGGAGACATTTGCAATAATGAGGAACTAAATAGGTCATGTAGTATAAAAAGCAATTATCATTGTAGTTGGCATTGAAGTGGTATTAACTTTATAGGGAGAATAGCCTGAGATTGGGAATACTTTCAGTAACCAATATACAATAGAACAAAGAAAAGGTACAGTGGCTTAAAAATAGGAGTTCATTTTTCTCCCATCAAAATAAGACTGGGAGTCGGCAAATTCTGACTTTGGTCTAGCGACCTGACAATGTTTCTGTAATTTTCTTTTCCTTCTCTCATAGTCAAAAGATGGTTGCCACAAATCCAGCTATTCAATTATCATATCTATATTCAAGATAGGAAAGTAAAAGTTTTTTTCAGAGACCCTCCACCACAAATTTCCCTTTACATCTCAATTGTCCAGAATTTGGTAATATTACTACCCCTAGCTGTAAAAAATAGGCTAAGAAAGAGGTGCAGGATAGTAAAAAATGACTTGGACCAATCGTAATTCATTATCAGAAACTAAGCACTTGGTTGCTTAACAAAATGGGGTTCCATTAGGAAGGAAGAAAAGGGAAATGGGATGGTAGGCAAATAATAGTTTTCTCCAAAGGGTGATTTTAGAAATTTTGTTATTCCTGCCACTGATGTTACTGTTCATTTTGTTTGTTTGCTACTTTAGTCTAGTCCTGGAGAAGTTGGAAGCTCAGACTCTAAGTCAGAAAGAATCAAATCATTCTTTTTGGTTACATGCAAACCGGACTCTGCAACATGGCACTAGGGTGTAAGTTCCCATACAATTCATTTCCAGTGTTCCAATAGAGAAACCACTTTATAAATACTTCTTAGAGAGTTTATTAAAATATACCTTTATCATCCCCCACTCTCAGAGATTCTGATTCACTAGGTTTGGGTTTAACAGGGAACTACATAAATCCCAGGTGATTTTTCTGCACAGACCAGTTGGAAAGCCTAGCATTTGGGGAGGATTGGGCCTGGGGATTATGAAAACTAATGAGCATGTAAGCCCTTCCTCCACCCCACCACCACATTAAAATCATTTTCTATTGTCCCTAAACCTTTATGATAATATTCTCAGAGCTTAGTCTTTGCCATGCTAAGGGAATAAAAGGATAGTCCTGGGCCAAGATTTGGGAAATGGCAGTGTAGGGATGAAGAGCTGGACCTTGGGGGGGACAGTTATACAAGAGCAAGGGGGATTTGCAGAGGATCAGAGCAATAGTCTAGTGCCAGATAGCTGGTTAAGGTGACAAAAACAGCCAGGATAGATTTGTGAAATGTATACACATCCTCAGAGATTCTCAAAAAAAAAAACCAAAAAAAACAAAAAAAAAAACCAAAAAAAAACAAAAAAACTCCAACAACTCAGGAGTAAAATCAAGAAAAACACTGGACTTCTTGGATTAGATCGGATGGAGGCTTAGATTATTGCTGATTGGGCATTAAGAGAAAATGTCACCCTTGAGGACGAGATGTATGGATACCCAGAATGTGGAAATATTCATTGACTATGTATTTTAAAAAAATGAGAAGCATTGAATGAAAGTCCATTTTGTGAAATACACTTACACGGTTAATGTGAAAGACAGGTATCATTGCACCCATCAGTGTTAATAAAGAATCTGGGCTTAGATTAAATAGATATTTATAGCCACAATGCTGGGTAAATGGTAGATACTGTTTTTGAGACAAGATCATTTATTCCAAATCCTTTGTCTTTCTCATGACAACATTTGCCTGTCTACATATATATCATTTTCTCTCAAATTAGAAAGTGATGCTGGTGAATTTTTGGATTCTAAGAATGAGCTCTTCACCACCTGTTGCTGTCACTCATTGAGATTTGTTCTATTTGTACCTGCTAATGGTGAAAGCACCTTCCCTAATGTCTTTCCCATTGTAGTCAAGCCTGTGATGGATATATTTTAAAGGATCCTGAGAGATTCTTCTGTTCATAGAAAAAAATGAGGGGGATTCAAGATAACGCATGAGGAAGTGGCTCTGGGATTTCATGACCCAACCAGACCTGCACAGAATATTACAGTTTCAAGTGACTTGACAGGGACATGGAGCCTCCAGAGAACAACAAGATCATCGTCACCATTGTCCCAGTGGAGGAAGCTGAATGACTCAAATAGTCTCCAGCTCTCAGAGAAAATGAAAGGGGAAAGAAAGCAAATGGTGTTTATTTGCCTGGGCCACTGGGCCAACTCAGCCATTGTGAATTCTCTAAGGCATCATTGCTGTGGATATGTTTGCACACATATATTTGCTTTCTGGAATAGCCAAGAATCCCAGAACAGATGTCCAAGTTGCTCTTATGGAGGAACAGGCAAGCCATTAAAAGCAAGGCACTATTCATTCCCCCCTATACACTGTCTCACCTATTCACTATCTCACTTATTTATACTGTTTAAATAAACGTATAAGTTCAGTACATACCAATGGCAAACATAACAGCCTAGGTTATGCTGCCGTAACAAATAACTCTAAGTTCCAGCAGCTTATAACAACCAAGGTCTTGTTCTTGCTCCTGCTATGCATCCATTGCAAGTTGGCAGTGGCCTTTGATGCATGTCATCCTCACACAAGAAGCACAGATGATGGAGGTACCACCATCTGGAATTCCACAGGTCAATGAGGCAGATGGAGGGAGAGGTGAAGAATCATGCGTATTAAGTTTCATTTCAGTTAAATTTCACTGGCCAAAGAAAATCAAATGGCCTGAGCTAACTTCCAAGGTTAGGGGGAGTGTGTAATACTTTCTTGTTCCCAGAAGGAAAGGGAAACAGTCTATCAGTGAAAAATAACAATGTCTGCTACAAAAAACTAATACGCTACTACAAAAAAAAGTCTGTCCATTAATTTGATCCATTGCATCACAAACTGGAAATGACCTCAGATATTGTATATTTATTTACAAATTAAGTTTTTCCTTGGTACAAGGACAAGTCCTGAGCTTGAAGACGAAATTTGAAAGGGACACTCTGTAACTCCCTGATGCTAGAGAAAATTCTTGTCAACATGGATGCAGTGACATTTCTCCACCACCATTCCTCTCATGCCTAATTTTAATTGAAACACGGCAGCCATGTGAAAGTGCAAAATCACTGTTTTTTATTATAATTAATATTTTTAAGGACTCCCTCTAATTTTTTTCATCCTAAGCTCATACCTGAACTTTACTCCATCCTGGTACATTCTCCAAAAAATGGGGCTCAATGATGCTCTGAGGCTCAGGGGCAGAGTGGGAGCACTTATTTTATAATATTTGGTGATTTAAAAAAGAATTTGAGGAGTACCTGGGTGACTCAGCTGGTTAGGCATTGGACTCTTGATTTCAGCTCAGGTCATGATCTTGCAGTTCCTGAGTTTGAGCCCGGCATCAGCTCTGCACTGACAGTGCAGAACCTCTTGGGATTCTCTCTTTCCCTCTCTTTCTGCCCCTTCCCCATTCTCTCACTCTGTGTCAAAATAAATAAATCAACTTAAAAAAAAATTTGAGGTGCTCCAGGAGACAGAGGAAAGATGGCGTAGGAGGACGCTGGGCTCACCGCGTGTCCTGCTGATCACTTAGATTCCACCTACACCTGCCTAAATAACCCAGAAAACCACCAGAGGATTAGCAGAACGGAGTCTCTGGAGCCAAGCACAGACGAGAGGCCCACGGAAGAGGGTAGGAAGGGCGGCGCGGCGGTGCGCGCTCCACAGACTGGCGGGAGGGGGCTGGGGCGGAGGGGCAGCCTGCCGGCCAAGCAGAGCCCCCGAGTCTGGCTGGCAAAAGCGGAGGGGCCTGACGGACTGTGTTCCGACAGCAAGCGCGACTTAGCGTCTGGGAGGTCATAAGTTAACAGCTCTGCTCAGAAAGCGGGAAGGCTGGAGGACAAAGGGAGGGAGAGCTGCTGAGCCCCCGGATGGCAGAGCTCAGCTTGGCGGGGAACAAAGGCGCTCACCAGCGCCATCTCCCCCGCCCATCCCCCAGCCAAAATCCCAAAGAGAACCAGTTCTTGCCAAGGAACTTGCTCGCTCCGCGCAAACACCCAACGCTGTGCTTCTGTGGAGCCAAACCTCCGGCAGCTGATCTGACTCCCTCCTGCTGCCACAGGGCCCCTCCTGAAGTAGATCACCTAAGGAGAAGCGAGCAAAGCCTGCCCCTCCTGCCCCCGTGCACCTTGCCGACCCACCCCAGCTAATACGCCAGATCCCCAGCACCACAAGCCTGGCAGTGTGCAAGTAGCCCAGATGGGCCACGCCACCCCACAGTGAATCCCGCCCCTAGGAGAGGGGAAGAGAAGGCACACACCAGTCTGACCATGGCCCCAGCGGTGGGCTGGGGGCAGACATCAGGTCGGACTGTGGCCTACCTGCCAACTCCAGTTATACACCACAGCACAGGGGAAGTGCCCTGTAGGTCCTCACCACTCCAAGGACTATCCAAAATGACCAAACGGAAGAATTCCCCTCAGAAGAATTTCCAGGAAATAACAACAGCTAATGAACTGATCAAAAAGGATTTAAATAATATAACAGAAAGTGCATTTAGAATAATAGTCATAAAATTAATCGCTGGGCTTGAAAACAGTATAGAGGACAGCAGAGAATCTCTTGCTACAGAGATCAAGGGACTAAGGAAGAGTCACGAGGAGCTGAAAAGCGCTTTAAACGAAATGCAAAACAAAATGGAAACGATGACAGCTCGGATTGAAGAGGCAGAAGAGAGAATAGGTGAACTAGAAGATAAAGTTATGGAAAAAGAGGAAGCTGAGAGAAAGAGAGATAAAAAATCCAGGAGTATGAGGGGAAAATTAGAGAACTAAGTGATACACTAAAAAGAAATAATATATGCATAATTGGTATCCCAGAGGAGGAAGAGAGAGGGAAAGGTGCTGAAGGGGTACTTGAAGAAATAATAGCTGAGAACTTCCCTGAACTGGGGAAGGAAAAAGGCATTGAAATCCAAGAGGCACAGAGAACTCCCTTCAGACGTAACTTGAATCGATCTTCTGCACGACATATCATAGTGAAACTGGCAAAATACAAGGATAAAGAGAAAATTCTGAAAGCAGCAAGGGATAAACGTGCCCTCACATATAAAGGGAGACCTATAAGACTCGTGACTGATCTCTCTTTTGAAACTTGGCAGGCCAGAAAGGATTGGCACGATATCTTCAGTGAGCTAAACAGAAAAAATATGCAGCCGAGAATCCTTTATCCAGCAAGTCTGTCACTTAGAATAGAAGGAGAGATAAAGGTCTTCCCAAGCAAACAAAACTGAAGGAATTTGTCACCACGAAACCAGCCCTACAAGAGATCCTAAGGGGGATCCTGTGAGACAAAGTAGCAGAGACATCACTACAAGCATAAAACATACAGACATCACAATGACTCTAAACCCGTATCTTTCTATAATAACACTGAATGTAAATGGATTAAATGTGCCAACCAAAAGACATAGGGTACCAGAATGGATAAAAAACAAGACCCATCTATTTGCTGTCTGCAAGAGACTCATTTTAGATCTGAGGACACCTTTAGATTGAGAGTGAGGGGATGGAGAACTATTTATCATGCTACTGGAAGCCAAAAGAAAGCTGGAGTAGCCATACTTATATCAGACAAACTAGACTTTAAATTAAAGGCTGTAACAAGAGATGAAGAAGGACATTATATAATAATCACAGGGTCTATCCATCAGGAAGAGCTAACAATTATAAATGTCTATGCGCCGAATACCAGAGCCCCCAAATATATAAAACAATTACTCATAAACATAAGCAACCTTATTGATAAGAATGTGGTAATTGCAGGGGACTTTAACTCCCCACTTACAGAAATGGATAGATCATCTAGACACACGGTCAATAAAGAAACAAGGGCCCTGAATGATACATTGGATCAGATGGACTTGACAGATATATTTAGAACTCTGCATCCCAAAGCAACAGAATATACTTTCTTCTTGAGTGCACATGGAACATTCTCCAAGATAGATCATATACTGGGTCACAAAACAGCCCTTCATAAGTTTACAAGAATTGAAACTATACCATGCATACTTTCAGACCACAATTCTATGAAGCTTGAAATCAACCACAAGAAAAAGTCTGGAAAACCTCCAAAAGCATGCAGGTTAAAGAACACCTTACTAACGAATGAGTGGGTCAACCAGGCAATTAGAGAAGAAATTAAAAAATATATGGAAAGAAATGAAAATGAAAATACAACAATCCAAACGCTTTGGGACGCAGCGAAGGCAGTCCTGAGAGGAAAATACATTGCAATCCAGGCCTATCTCAAGAAACAAGAAAAATCCCAAATACAAAATCTAACAGCACACCTAAAGGAAATAGAAGCAGAACAGCAAAGGCAGCCTAAACCCAGCAGAAGAAGAGAAATAATAAAGATCAGAGCAGAAATAAACAATACTGTAGAGCAGATCAACGAAACCAGAGTTGGTTTTTTGAAAAAATAAACAAAATTGACAAACCTCTAGCCAGGCTTCTCAAAAAGAAAAGGGAGATGACCCAAATAGATAAAATCATGAATGAAAATGGAATTATTACAACCAATCCCTCAGAGATACAAGCAATTATCAGGGAATACTATGAAAAATTATATGCCAACAAATTGGACAACCTGGAAGAAATGGACAAATTCCTAAACACCCACACTCTTCCAAAACTCAATCAGGAGGAAATAGAAAGCTTGAACAGACCCATAACCAGCGAAGAAATTGAATCGGTTATCAAAAATCTCCCAACAAATAAGAGTCCAGGACCAGATGGCTTCCCAGGGGAGTTCTACCAGACGTTTAAAGCAGAGATAATACCTATCCTTCTCAAGCTATTCCAAGAAATAGAAAGGGAAGGAAAACTTCCAGACTCATTCTATGAAGCCAGTATTACTTTGATTCCTAAACCAGACAGAGACCCAGTAAAAAAAGAGAACTACAGGCCAATATCCCTGATGAATATGGATGCAAAAATTCTCAATAAGATACTAGCAAATCGAATTCAACGGCATATAAAAAGAATTATTCACCATGATCAAGTGGGATTCATTCCTGGGATGCAGGGCTGGTTCAACATTCGCAAATCGATCAACGTGATACATCACATTAACAAAAAAAAAGAGAAGAACCATATGATCCTGTCAATCAATGCAGAAAAGGCCTTTGACAAAATCCAGCACCCTTTCTTAATAAAAACCCTTGAGAGTGTCGGGATAGAAGGAACATACTTAAACATCATAAAAGCCATTTATGAAAAGCCCACAGCTAACATCATCCTCAATGGGGAAAAACTGAGAGCTTTTTCCCTGAGATCAGGAACACGACAGGGATGCCCACTCTCACCGCTGTTATTTAACATAGTGCTGGAAGTTCTAGCATCAGCAATCAGACAACAAAAGGAAATCAAAGGCATCAAAATTGGCAAAGATGAAGTCAAGCTTTCGCTTTTTGCAGATGACATGATATTATACATGGAAAATCCGATAGACTCCACCAAAAGTCTGCTAGAACTGATACATGAATTCAGCAAAGTTGCAGGATACAAAATCAATGTACAGAAATCAGTTGCATTCTTATACACTAACAATGAAGCAACAGAAAGACAAATAAAGAAACTGATCCCATTTACAATTGCACCAAGAAGCATAAAATACCTAGGAATAAATCTAACCAAAGATGTAAAAGATCTATATGCTGAAAACTATAGAAAGCTTATGAAGGTAATGGAAGAAGATATAAAGAAATGGAAAGACATTCCCTGCTCATGGATTGGAAGAATAAATATTGTCAAAATGTCAATACTACCCAAAGCTATCTACACATTCAATGCAATTCCAATCAAAATTGCACCAGCATTCTTCTCGAAACTAGAACAAGCAATCCTAAAATTCATATGGAACCACAAAAGGCCCCGAATAGCCAAAGTAATTTTGAAGAAGAAGACCAAAGCAGGAGGCATCACAATCCCAGACTTTAGCCTCTACTACAAAGCTGTCATCATCAAGACAGCATGGTATTGGCACAAAAACAGACACATAGACCAATGGAATAGAATAGAAACCCCAGAACTAGACCCACAAACGTATGGCCAACTCATCTTTGACAAAGCAGGAAAGAACATCCAATGGAAAAAAGACAGTCTCTTTAACAAATGGTGCTGGGAGAACTGGACAGCAACATGCAGAAGGTTGAAACTAGACCACTTTCTCACACCATTCACAAAAATAAACTCAAAATGGATAAAGGACCTGAATGTGAGACAGGAAACCATCAAAACCTTAGAGGAGAAAGCAGGAAAAGACCTCTCTGACCTCAGCCGTAGCAATCTCTTACTCGGCACATCCCCAAAGGCAAGGGAATTAAAAGCAAAAGTGAATTACTGGGACCTTATGAAGATAAAAAGCTTCTGCACAGCAAAGGAAACAACCAACAAAACTAAAAGGCAACCAACGGAATGGGAAAAGATATTTGCAAATGACATATCGGACAAAGGGCTAGTATCCAAAATCTATAAAGAGCTCACCAAACTCCACACCCGAAAAACAAATAACCCAGTGAAGAAATGGGCAGAAAACATGAATAGACACTTCTCTAAAGAAGACATCCGGATGGCCAACAGGCACATGAAAAGATGTTCAACGTCGCTCCTTATCAGGGAAATACAAATCAAAACCACACTCAGATATCACCTCACGCCAGTCAGAGTGGCCAAAATGAACAAATCAGGAGTCTATAGATGCTGGAGAGGATGTGGAGAAACGGGAACCCTCTTGCACTGTTGGTGGGAATGCAAACTGGTGCAGCCACTCTGGAAAGCAGTGTGGAGGTTCTTCAGAAAATTAAAAATAGTCCTACCCTATGACCCAGCAATAGCACTGCTAGGAATTTACCCAAGGGATACAGGAGTACTGATGCATAGGGGCACTTGTACCCCAATGTTTATAGCAGCACTCTCAACAATAGCCAAATTATGGAAAGAGCCTAAATGTCCATCAACTGATGAATGGATAAAGAAATTGTGGTTTATATACACAATGGAATACTACGTGGCAATGAGAAAGAATGAAATATGGCCTTTTGTAGCAACGTGGATGGAACTGGAGAGTGTGATGCTAAGTGAAATAAGCCATACAGAGAAAGATACCATATGGTTTCACTCTTATGTGGATCCTGAGAAACTTAACAGAAACCCATGGAGGAGGGGAAGGAAAAAAAAAAAAAAGAGGTTAGAGTGGGAGAGAGCCAAAGCATAAGAGACTGTTAAAAACTGAGAACAAACTGAGGGTTGATGGGGGGTGGGAGGGAGGGGAGGGTGGGTGATGGGTATTGAGGAGGGCACCTTTTGGGATGAGCACTGGGTGTTGTATGGAAACCAATTTGACAATAAATTTCATATATTAAAAAAATAATAAAAAATAAATAAATAAAAATAAATTCTAGAAACTGTAAAAAAAAAAAATTGAAGTTTTATTGCTTGTGTCTAATTAAAAAAATTCCAAGCCAGAGTAGATGAGTCAAAATAACTTCATTTTAAGGACTTATTGGCTATTTCTGCACAGGATTATGTGCCTCCCCTTACCTTCAGCCAGTGAGAGGTTTGGATGGGACTAGAGTTGCAGTGAATTAGGAGATGAGGTTGAACCGTGGCATACTTTATCTCCCATATTTACGGGTTGAGGAGCATAAAGATCTATCTGTGAAAGCTACTAGGTGGTTCTTAACCCTAGGAGTCCAGGGGTTGATGCCAATAAGTTCACAATCCCTATCATGGAATCCAGGATTGTTGGCAATTATGCATGTATCTGTTTTTCTCCAAAGCAGCTTCATAGTTTTCATCAAATTCTTAAAGGGGTCATGACCCATAAAATATCAAGAATCTCAGTATTAAGATAAATAAGAAACACTGTGCTATCCAGAAATTTGTATAGACCTGGAGTTTATATTCATATTTTTTAAATTATTTTATTTTTTTTAATTTTTATTTTTTTTAATATTTTAACATTTTTTTATAGACCTGGAGTTTCTGAATGATATGTGCAAGTTGCTTTACATAACAGATGTATTTCTAAAAGTCAAATATGAATCACATAATATTTAAATTGTGGTGGTACTTATGTAAACTAAATAATCTTTCAGTAAGATGATCACGGTCTATTTTATTAGTTTTACATAAGTTCAAATTTTTAATAAGGAAATATATAAGGTATTTCAGATAAATACATGTTAAAATTCATAGAAAATAAACATATGCATGCATGCACACATACACACATACACATATGCACACACACACACACACACACAAACTCACACACTTCATATTTCCAAACTTACAGGTCACAGAGTTCAGGTCAAAATACTGCTTACATTATACTGTTCTTCTATGCTCATGCCATTCCCTTGTGCCACCCTCTCTTCCATACTTCCATAATCTGGGATATTCTGACAATTTTCTTACCACTTCTCTCAATGACAGGGCCCCTCATTCAACACTATGACATGTATAATATCATGCATAAGTATAGTTTAATTTCTACATAATAGAAGATAGAAATGTATGAACTTAAATAATAAATACTTCATCCCTCTTTTCACAGATATCTTACCCCACATGTTGTTTTTAATTTTCTTTTAGAAGTTTAAATGTAATGATCATAGACCACCAAAAAGAATACAAGATTTACAGTCAAGAGACCGGGGTTTTATTCCTAGTTCTGCTCTTTATCTGCTCCATGTGACCAAATCACTTATCTTTTCTGAACCTGTTTCCCTATCTGTAGAATGAGAACATAGTACCTCACTATAGTGTAAAGTTACATGAGAAGTTACCATTAAATAAATAAAATAATGTATGAGTAATAATGAATGAACCTAGCATGTGGGCTGGTAACTAGAAAATGTTCAGGTACTTAATAAATGTTACTTGAATCTGATCACAGTAAGTGAATACAACCAAAAGATGGAATATTTCACATTACATTGGTTTCCTAATATTTCCATTTGGGTCTAGAAACAGAACACCTGAAGAACCTATTTTCAGAATTTCCTAAAACTTTTTTTGAGACTACATTTGAATACCTAACAGGGTTACAGAACTAAAACAAGTTAAAAGTCTTAATTGTTTGAATCCTATTCGCTGTGCATAGCCATGATCTTATATGAAAAAGATGTTTTCCATATTGCATTTTAAAAAAATTGAGTTCATCAGTTACCTAAAATGACATAATAAAAATATGTAAACTATTCCTAAAACCTTTTTTGTTTCTCTGATGACCAGAAAGTTGAGGAGTCCTTGAAAGCTCTATTATGATCACCATACAGTATTGGCATTTCACATGGTTTGACAAAATACATTAGTGTACTACGTGTACAGTTTTGAAATAGGCATTTATGATTCCAGATACTACCAAATTAATTGTGACATTGAAATACTCTATTCTCAGCACTTTCCACAAAACTAGATGAATGAAAGCCACTTCTCCCACACCCATGCATGTTGTCCTTGATCTCCACTTCCCTCCCTTACCTTATCCATAGGTACTGCATCCGCCAACATGTTGTAATTGCCTTCTGAGACTCCGGGCTCTGGTTCAGCAAGTCCTCCTTGCCTCTACATTTCTATCCACATCAGTGGCATCACAGACAAGGTTGGTGACATTTTCTACCATCTTCTCCTCATGGTTCCTTAATTTCCTCAACTCCAACACAACTAAACCTTTTCTATTTCGGATACCAACACTTTGGACTCCATTATCGAAAAATAATTGCTTTGTGTCATGTGTCTGAAAATCTGAAATGTCCCTCTCTGACCACAACCTTTCATATCTTTATTCTACTCTTTCATTACCACTGGATCTGTCCCTTGCTCCCTTTTTATCCAATGATTCCTCCAAATCAGGTAGTCAGACGCCAAAATTAGACCAACTTTTTAGCTTTTTGCAAAACTCTGTAAAATTGAACTGTGGTTGGTCCTTCAACAATGATCTCACCAAGCCTCAATAATCCTCTTGATCTGCTGCTTTTTCCATTACCAACACTGGGGCATTTCTACCACCTGCTTTTTCCATATCCCACTTTCAGCAAAAGGAGAATTTCTGTTGAATCCATGATTTTGGATCTAATAGTCTTTTTTAATTCAAAAGAAAGTTAAGACTTTAAAAAAAATATTTCTCTTCCATTTTAAAATTCTTTAAGAGTAGCAATAAGCTCTTATAGTCTCATAATTAGTAGTTATTTGAATTTAAGTAGCAACTTTACTGGATTTGTTGCTCACTATTATTTTCCTATAACACATATTTTTTTTCTTTCATAGATTATTGATTGATTATGATAGCATAGCAAAATAAAATTTACTATTTTAACTATTTTTTATGTGTACACTTCAATGGCAGTAAGTATATTCGTGTTGTTGTGCAACCATCACCACCATCCATCTTCAGAACTTTTTCTTCTTCCCAAACTAAAACTCCATATTCATTAAACAATAACTTCCCATTCCCCTTACTGGCAGTGCCTGGAAACCACCATTCTACTTTGTTTTTATGAATTTGACTAATCTAGGTATATCATATTAGCTAGAGTCACACAGTTTTTATCCTTTTGTGACTGGCTTATTTCACTTATCATAACATCTTCACATTTCATGCATTTGCAGCATATGACAGTATTTCCTTCCTTTTTTAAGATTGAATAATATTCTATTGTTTGTATATACTGGATTTTACTAATCCATTCACCTCATCTTTTATTTTAATAAACACCACTTGAAAACCTTTTTCAACAAACGACCCATATGAGTCATATATTTCTGAATATGAATATTTATTTCCATCTTCTTCTGTCACTCCTTCTGGGTCATTTATGAAACAGATATTGGATCTTACCATTGTCTTAACATTTGCTTTCCGATTTCTGTCCTTTTGCCAAAATTGGCTTTATATTAAGGGTGACTTCTATTTTTTCATGTGATTCACTATGTGCAGGTTTTTTTGAAAGTTCCTTTTTAATAATATCTTTTTCTTATTTCTTGAATAAAGTACCTTCTCAAGTTTATAAGTGTATTAATTAATTTATTTTTTGTTTTGTTTTGTTTTTCTGTTTCCTACATTGTCTCAGTATTCTACCTTTCTTACTTTATTGTAAACATTTTAGCTTGTGGTGTTCATGTTGCTTGTTTTCTTCAAAAGTTTGACAGTTGTTCCTTCCTGTTCATATTTAAGAGTGAAACACTGACAACTTAGCAAATGTCTGGTGGACCTTCATTGAAGGATGCTGAGATGGTGAGCAATCTTCTTCAAGGGACTTCCATAGTTTTCACTATCTGCACATCTTTTCCCCTGTACCAATTGGTTACTCTGGAGAGAAGTCCTCTAATCTGCGTGGGCACATGTAAGTCAAAAGTTGAGGGGTGGTGATGGGAGCAGAAACATGGTCAGTCAGTCTAGATGCCAACATTCTGGAAGCTGATGAGAAGAAGGACTGATGTTTTTATATACATCTTACATATTCCTCTGGCTTTCTAGATGACTCACCCTTGTCCCCAGGTACTTAGAGATCCTCAGGTCAGAGCTTGTCTGGGTCAGTTTCTCATGAAATTAAACCTCTACCTTTCACCTTATTAGGAAAATACAAATCCCCACTACCAAGAACAGAAAAGTGTATTTAGGGTTCCAACAATTCCTTCTACAGACTTTTTAGCAATCCTGTTTTCAACCCTACTGTTCAATCCAGCCTTCAGAGATTTCCAGTGACTGTTTTTCTGAACATTTCCAGAGTTCTATGGACACAAACTGGCTTCTTTCTTGTTCACTGTTCACTCTGTGAGCTTCAATTTCTGCTTTCTTTACTTGGCTTGTACCACTGGCCGATCTGGTTCTCATCCCCAAAACTTTGTTGATATCTCCCTTCTACCATCCTTCCCTTTGCTGCTGTCTTTGTCTTTGTGGGGTTTATTTTTTTATTTGGTTATGGTCATTTTGAAAGGAAGCTGTAATAAATGCTTGTGTTCTTTCCTCCTAATTTAACTGAAACCATTGATACAACTTTTTCCCACCTCCAGAATTTCCCTTTGGTCAGGAGATTTTCAATATTAATGCCGAGGAAAACAAATTGTCTCTTTTCATGTATTTTTTCCAGCCCATCTCAAATATTTAACTTCATTCATTTCATTAGATTTTAGTTCTACAGAGGTGTGGAATTTTAGAACTGGAAGGACCTTGAAATAGCCAAATTAAGCCCCTCCTTAAATACATGGTCTCTCTATTGACCTAAGTACATAAGGTTACCTGTATTTAAAATCAACACTTGACTGGGGCACCTGGGTGGCTCAGTTGGTTAAGCATCTGGCTTCGGCTCAGGTCATGATCTCATGGTTTGTGAGTTCAAGCCCCATGGTGAGCTCTGTGCTGACAGCTCAAGGCCTGGAGCCTGCTTCAGATTCTGTGTCTCTCCATCTCTCAGCCCTTCCCCTGCTTATGCTCTGTTTCTCTCCGTCTCTCAATAATAAACATTTTAAAAAAAAATTTTTAATAAAAAAAATTAAAAAATAAAATCAACATCTCACAAAAAATATATATTTCTCTGTGGATTTCATTCTAAACTCTTCCCTTTTGCTCACAATCTACATCCCAAATCTGCCCAGTCCTATTATTTTGAACTCATAAATGTTCCTTGAATGAAGATGATCTCCCCATTCCTGCCTCCACCATCATTTTGCCCTCCTTCTTTACCTAGAAAACAGCTGCTCATCTTTCAAAACGCAGTTTACAGAGTCATTTTTTTCTATAAAATCTTGGGGCACCTGGGTGGCTCAGTCAGTTGAGCTTCTGACTTCAGCTCAGGTCATGATCTCATGGTTCATGGGTTAAAGCCCCGCATCGGGCTCTGTGCTGACAGCTCAGAGCCTGGAGCCTGCTTCTGATTATGTGTCTCACTTTCTCTCTCTCTGCCCCTCCCTTGCTCACGCTGTCTCTCAAAAATAAATAAATGTAAAAAAAATTTTTTTTAGATAAAAAAAAATCTTCTTGCTACTACCTTCTTTGCCTTTCATGGATTTTTTCCATTGTTTTTGTAACTTTTATCACATGTTACCATGAATATTTGTTTCCATGTGATCTCCTTTCCCCAGTAAGACCACAGCTTCTTCCCAGATAAGGGGATGAGGGATGAGGGTCAGACTTGAAGAAGTACTTTGTGAAAATGTGCTGTGTGCCTGGTAAAGGATATCCATGACATGACAAGGAAAAAAATGTAATATTTGTTAACAAGGATAAAATAGTAACAGAAAGAGGTTATTCAAAGGGATGACTTTCAAGTAATCCTTGCAGCTGATCATATACATCTAGATGAATACAACTATATATATATAATATATATGTAATATATGTATATGTATAAATATATAAATATGTATATATGTATAAATATGTATATTTATTATATATATATATCTGTATCTACATAGATTTTTTTCTTATAATCTTTTCTATACATATCAAGGGCAACATTAGTACAAATCTTAATAACTTGGACTTTTAATTACATGAATATTTTTTATTAAGTGCAACTTCAGAAGACAGGCTTATACATATGAATAAAAAAGAAATTTGGATTAAGAAAAAAGGGGTTATAGGTGGTGACAGCTTTGGGTGTAATTAGATGTTAGATGTCATTACTCTGCCCTATTAAAATAGAAATAACATTAGCTTAAACTTCCATTTCATGTTTTATGGCAGGTATGTTCTCCTTAGGATTTCTTTACATTTCCTAACATGGGAAAGTACAAGGCTATTGTGTTCCCAAAGTCATCCATAGCTTTGATTTTTCTGCTTTAACAAAATTCTTGTACTGTATAGAATTGAATTTTATTGAATTTTGTGGGTTATCAAAGTAAGTTTTCATTCTGTAGTAGTCAGAGTTCTCCAGACACAAGAGACAGACATGGGAGGCAGGGAGGAGATTGATTGATTGATTGATTGATTGATTTTAATTAATTGGCTCATACAGTTATAGAGGCTGGGAAGTCCAAAATCTGCTGGCAGAATTTTTGCTTCCTCAGGAGAGATGGGTCTTTTTCTCTTAAGACCTTCAACTGATTGGATCGTTGGATGAGATCCACCCACATTATGGAGAATAATCTGTTGGAGGACAGTCTACTGATTTAAATGTTAATGTCATCTTAAAAGTACCTTCTCAGCAACATCCAGACTAGCTGTTGACCGAGTATCTTGGTACCATGGCCTAACCAAGTTGACACATAAAATGAACCATCACACACTCCAGCATAGGCTCTGGAGCCAGGTTTCCTAGGTTCTTTATTCTGGCTTCATTCAGACAAAGACACAGCCATTTTTGAGTTTGGGCAAATATTTAACCTCTCTGTATCTAAAATTCCTCATCTGTAAAATGGAGATAAGTAAGTGTACCTACCTTATGCTCATAAGATGTTTATAAGGGTTACATGAGTTAATGTATGCAAAATGTATTCAACAGTGCTTGATGCTCTCTCAAACATGCAAGAAATGTTAGCTATAATTACTTTTATTAGTAGTACTTTTTTCAGATACCTCTCATCTAAAATGGTTTATTGTTCATAAATTGTTCATTTACTAAAAGGATAATAAATCACTTATTACCCTACCCATGTTGAAACCCACTTCTTACCATCTAGCTTGCTCCTCATTCCTCTTCTCCATCCTAGGATATCCCTAACTCTGAACAAAATTCATAATCACAGTGTTAGTCAAGTGTCATTCCTGAATCATCTGCCTCAGAATGACCTAGATGCTTATTTAAAATATGAATCCCTGCAAATCCCCTTTACTAAATCAAAGTGTTCATATGGTGCAGGAATCTCCTTTCTTAACAAGCACTCCCAAGAAATCCTCATTCCAAATAAGCTTGGAATATCCCCGTTCTAGTTGCCTGAGTAAAACCACTCCAGCTCCACCCAGACATATAAACTCGGGATGTCAACATCTTTGAGCAAGACTTGAGCCTTCTCATGCTTATAAACCACTCCAGGTGACGCTCATTCTCAAGATTGAGAACTACTGATTCATTGACAAATTGCCCATTTAGGTCTATCTTTATAGATATCAAACCTTCCAAAGTAGATAGATAATCTATTCTTTTAGCAGCAAAAGGATGGACAAGATTCATTGTCTTTAAATAGAAGTTGAGGGGCGCCTGGGTGGCTCAGTTGGTTGAGCATCCAACTTCGGCTCAGGTCATGAACTTGTGGTTCCTGGGTTCCAGCCCTGCATCGGGTTCTGAGCTGACAGCTCAGAGCCTGGAGCCTGTTTCAGACTGTGGGTCTCCTTCTTTCTCTGCCCCTCCCCCGCTCACAGTCTGTCTCTGTCTCCAAAATAAATAAACATTAAAAATTTTTTTAATAAAAATAAATAAATAAATAAATAAATAAATAGAATAAATAGAAGTTGAATTTTAAATAGCATTTTCCCTCCCTCTTACCTGTTTCTTCTTTCACGTGTAAATTGTTTTAAGACCTTCTCAGTATTTCTTCCCTAGAGGCACACAGTCCTACAGCACTTCCCCCACCATTTGACTAATAAGTGGCAGAAGTTGCCTCTCTAATGATTCATGAGCTTTGTCCAGCATCAAGTGAGGTCTGGTTTGGGCCCATCCGATCTCCTCTGCAGCTGAGAGTGCAGAGCAGAGGCATCAATCATACACTTAATCCACACCAACCAACTGCAGAGGTTTGTTTCCAGTGGAAAATACAGCTCTCCTTGGGGAACTGGAGATTGACAGGCCAGGTGTTGAAAAGGAATTCACTGTTTTGTATTGTTTTTTGTTTCTGTTTTTGTTTTTTATAACTCCACTAGGTCAAACACTTTAGCAACCTCACAATCCTCACATACTTATGTTGAGCCAAAGGAACTGGCACTATTTTTTTTATAAATATGAACTGTAGCTTTTCAAGTACATTGTTTTGTGGATGATGATTTTTTTTTTAGTGCCAGCATTTTCTTTCTTTCTTTTTTTGAAATAAATGAGAGTTTTTAGAACTGAAGACTGTAATTTTCCAGTGTGATAAGCAGTTTTCTAAACAGGAAGATTCATCAGAGGTGTGACAAAGAAATCAACCTACAAACCTCATCTGGGTTCCGCAGTCTCTGTCCTCCTTCAGCCCATCACACAAATCATGAGGCAGGATACAAAGCCAGGAGAGAATTTCATCTGCCAGCACTGCTTTGCACTGTTCAACAGTTTGCGGAAGGGAACCTGGAGACCTCAGAAAAAGGCACTGAAGTCTAGAAAGGTCAATACCAGCCTGTCTAATTTCAACCACTTAATTACAGATTCAAGGCTTGATTCAAGAACTCCATTCCCTATATATTATTATCCATTTTATTATCTGTATACTAACTGCTCCGTGCCCAACCTGTCTTCTGAGTGCAAGATGCAAATTTCCATTTGTCTGTTAAACATCTCTGTTGAGCTACACCCCAGGTCCCCTATTCCTGACATGCCCCAAATCAGATGGAGTTTTCTCTTTCAACTGTTGAGTTCCTCACCCTCTTGAGTTCTCTAACCTATTCAATAACAGTATTGGCTTATTCGCAAAATCTACAACCCTCTGAATCTTCTCTGAGTCTTCTTTCTTCTTCATCCTCCACTTCCAAAGAATACTTAATTTATCAAATTGACCCCATAAAAAAGTTTTTGAAACCCCCTATTACTGCTTTACACCCTTCACCCAACACACAGCCCCTGCAACTTACTAAGCCTCCTATCTTTGGCCAGCTCCTCCTCTAAGCCTCCTTCTAATTCAATGGCCAAGAATGGTTTTGTCAATCTTGCCCAAACTGGAAAGAGCCTACTCTTTGGACTAAACCCAAATTGTGATTCTTTTCATTGTAATGAAATGGTAATACCAGAACATTAGGGAATAGTAACCAGTCAACAGATTTAATCAAACCTTTTTTTCTTATTAAATGCAATGTCTGGTGTATAATGAGATATTCCCCAAATTGCTTTCAGCCTTTTGCTGAAAATTCGTGTCCACATTCCCCCTGAACACATGCAGTCTAGCATAGATCAAATATTGAATAACATAAAGTTTATGACCAGAACTAGTCCCTGGGGCTAAGTCTTTTCAGTCTTTAGCAAGGACTAAAATCTCCTAAGAGAAGAGGATTTGCAGATGTTCTTATTCTCCCTGGGGCAAAAAATGCAGGTTATCCTGCATGAACAAACACAAAACAGTTTGACAAATATCACTTAGAAAAAATAGTCAAAATATAATACTAGTCCCCATTACTATAAGGAGGGAAATTGTTATAACATGGGGTGATAAATGATTCAGACCCCTCTGTAGGGATTTCACCAGAATTGTCCCAGAACATATTGCCTATAACAAAGTCTAAATTTTATCACCTGAAACCTTCACAATCATTACAGCAAAATATCTCCTATCAGCACTTACCCTTTTCACAATGGTCTACTAATTAATGGCAGAAATTCACTATGTATTTTATGATTTTGTTCCTTTGTACAGGCTGCTCCCTCTACATAAGTGCCCTTCCCATCACATTTAGAAATCCTGTTTATTGTTTAAATCCCTTCATCTTCCATAACACTCATTCCTGATAGAAAGAAAGAAGGAAAGAAAGAAAGAAAGAAAGGGAAAAAGAAATCTCCTTCCTTTATGTTTGGGTAGTACTTTGTTTATACCAGTGGTTTAGCACTTAGCTCTTTGCATCAAACTTGTCTGCAATACACTGGGAGCTCCTAAGAGGCAAAGTCTGCTGCTTCTTTGTCTCTGAGTATACAGTACTTGGCATACAGGAACCAGTTTATGGAACTGAACTGTATTATCAGTTATCCCCTGTTTCTCAGGTACCATGGCCTTAACAACACTAATGAGCTCAGATCTGAAAGTCTGCTGCAATATACACACATTGAATATGAACACTGGTAGCCTCACAGTATATAAACATAAAAGTAAACAGAAAGACTTTATGGACAAGAAGCAAAATGAACAAGAAAACAAGATGTAATTTTTATCAAAATCACCCTAAAACTATGGCCTCTATTCTTAAACAGCAGAAGGGCCTAACATTCTCTGATACTGGAATGATACAGCCTGGAAAATGGCCATCTTGTTTAATCTTCAAAGAATAAATCTCCTCCTCCCTAAATGAATTCCTACAAGTGGGGTAAGAAAGAAATAAAAAGGTAGGGAAGAAAAAAAATGGATAAATACAGTCAGAGAAAAATAAAACTGGTTGAAAAGAAAAGAATGTATGAAAAGAGCTAGAAAAGAAAAAAAGCCATTGAAAAAGACAAGAAACAACAGAAGGATGGGCAAAAAAAGACAAGGGTAAGAGAAAAGAAGGAAGAAAATTAATATACCCATGAGGTATTTGCTTTGTAATATTTAGGCAATGTATTTCTTTTAACTGAGTAAAGAAATAAAAACAGCTGATGAAGACAGAAAAGCCATGGCATCACATTGAGTTGAGAATCCTCTGGGTTCATTTAGGCTGTGCTTTTCCCCAGACATACTGCTTAGGTGTGTCTCCTAGACAGGCTTGATCAGTGACGCCATATATACACTCTCCTTATGCGATCTCATAATGGCTACTTCTAGAGAGTGAACTTAAAATGCAGTAGGAAGGATTTATTAGTAATTTTGTAAATAAAATATGTTTCCTTTTGCTTGACTGATCTCAGATTTGTTTCGTTCTGTCATCAGGTAGGAGTTTCCCCAAAGAGTCTCTGGAGAGCACGTTCAAAATGGGATCAGTCATACATCTTTCCCCAGAGTTCCATTAACTTAGACACAACCCCAATTTGGACAGAAAAGAAGTTAAGCCTTTTTAAAAAATATGGTCTTCTTGATAAGACCCAAGAGGGAGAAATATATTCATATATACATATATATTTCAAACCAAATAGCATGTTTTCTCTGTCCAAGAAGTTAGCATTTTTCATGTGCCTTCCATGAGAAAGGGGCTCGCACTTTACAAGTTGTGAACTTTTGCCTTGTCGCATTCATTCACACAGCGGGGCTGCTTTTGTCAGCCCACACCTGGGCCCAGACTGCGTGAGAACTGCTCAGCTAACTGTTCTCTGCTTGGCAGACTTGCTCTGGACAGATTTGATTTTCACAAATGGGCTTTTTTTTTCTGTCTCTGGAATGAGTTCCCTCCTCTTCAGTCTCAGTACTTAAAACCTTAACATATTTTTAGCAGAAATGAAGGGTTTTGGAATTAGAGAATACTAGAGAGAAAAGGGAAGGAAAACAGCCAAAGAACTATAGATGAAAATAAGCACAGTGAATTCATATGATTTCACACTCTTAACTGTGCATTGGCCCCATGAAATGCCTGGTTTCACAAAGGGAAATAAAAATAGTTGGCATTTATTGAGCATTTATTATATGCCAGGCACTGAGCATGTACATGCTCCCTACATCTTTTCATTTAATCTTCACAACAAACTGTGGATATTATAATAACCTTAGTTTTACAGATGAAGAAACTCAGGCTTAGGTAGTTTGAAGGACTTGCTCAAGGTTGTAGGGCTAATAAATGGCAACTCTATCAATTAAAGCCAGATCTTCCTAATCAATACAGTAAGCTGTCTTAAGAGCAACTACTAGAAACATAAGGTATTTTAAAGGTATTAGATTCCCCTTTCCTATACCAGGGAGGCAACACTGCCATAAAACTCTCTAACATCCTGAGATATGCTTTGGCAAGCCCTTACCTGTGTACTTTCATGTTTAGAGCATTGTCACAGGTACCTCATTTTATTCTCCCAACAAACCTAGGGTTCTGAATGTATTTGACAGCTTTATTTGAACTTTATTTGGTAAACATCTTAGCCAGATGCCACAACCATTGCTAGCACTACAGAGAACTTTGGAACGTAGTAGGTGCTCAAAAACCATCGGTGTGATTAAAATCACACCAAAGATGTTCCTTGGACATCTTCCTGAAGTCAGTGAAGAAGCACTGGAGGATTAAATGCAGAGAAAGATATGTGGCAGGCAATGTGAGGAAGGGAGCGATGTAAGGAGCCTGCTGCAGATATGTAGGTGGGAGAGGGTCTTCCTAAAATAACATACTGTTCTGGGAATGGAAGGAAAAGTGAGTTTGTGAGACAGTAAAAAGTTAAGAATGACAGGATTTGGTAAACTGTACATGGGGAGAGAGAGGAAATCCTCATGTAAATGCATGTCAAATGTTTTGGCAAAAGAAGATGGATGGATGGTTCCTTCCCTATACACTTTACATGTTTTTGCTTATTCCCACATACAGTACTCATCTTATGATACCTAAGTGGTTTTGTACAAGTCCATCACCCCTATTAGACTGCAATGCCTTGAAGATAGAGAGTGTGCCTAACTTATTGCCATATCCTCTAAAAGTAAATATTTGTTGTAATATAAGTAATAATGAAAACATAAATTAGACATGACTCACTTACAGGTCAGGTGGACATCAATCCCTTCCTTTGCCATTCATTCCCTAGGCCACCTTCCCTGTACTAACTTAGACCTTTGCAAGAATACAATTGCTTCAGGTTAAATTCTGCTTGAAGGGAATTGCTATCATTTGGCACACAAATGAGTACAGGCCTAGAGGGCTGAGGCCTAAATAAAATAAGCCTATGCACAAATACTAACCTTAACTTGAGATACGAGGCCTGAGCTGGTGCTGTGCTTTCCCAAGCCCCTGAGGCTTGGCACCTTCCAGGGCATCATTGCTATGCCATGAATGAATAAGGCAAGGTCTGGGAGAGAGCAGAAGATGGGTAAGAATGATAGGGGTCTAAAGAGGTTTTTCTAACCTTTCTGTAAATTGAACTGAACCAGCCACTTTTCATTGTCCTGAGATGAACAAAATCTGTGACTGTATGTGTATGTATGTGTGTATACCCCCAAGCAGAATAAATAAATTAGGAAATTAGATTTCATTAATTTCCCATTTTCTTCATTCCTTAATTTCCCTTAATTCCACCATATATGCATATATTCTTACAATATTATATATATATGTGTGTGTATATATATATATATATATATACATATATATATATATATGTATAATATTCTCAAATAGAAAAATTGTGAATTTTTCCTTGAAGGTTTAAAGCTTGAAATTGTCATATTCAGGGTTTATATTTTGCACAGCCTTTATTTTTCACAAGGTAGCAAACTGCAGCTCAACAGAACCGAAAAATTGCTTCTGTTATATGGGGACTTCAATTTCTAATAACAGTGCAATGGAAAATAATCATTTTCCCCTGCCCATTGAACATACTTACTGAGCAAGACAAGATACCAACCGACGCTTGAAGCTACTTATTCAGGACCAGTTCCAGTCAGACAGCAAAAGGAAGGCCACAGAGAAGATATAAATAATGAAATAACCATTGTTCTCTTACTACTATCTCCTGCCCTTCACCTCTTCTTTTTATCCCATTTTACTGCAAACTAACATTTATTCACTTAATTCTTCTATATCAGTGCTTTTGACACAAACAACCAAAGTTGCTTTATGGGAATTGCCCACTTGTTTTTGGCAAAAGCCCCTCACTCATAAGGGAGAGCATTCTCTACTCTGGACAGCTCTGCAGGTTTACATTAACTGCCTACTTCTAGGCACACTGATTTGAGTGCATCAGAAGATACTTTCAATAAAAAAAAAAAAAAGGAAAATGCCTGTAATATGCTCAGCATCAACAAAACTATCACTGAGCAGGCACATAGTCACTCAATATTACTTAATATTATTGGCTGAGGGTCAATGTAGAAACTTTGGGTCAGACACACATGGGCTCAAAATCAGTAGGTCTGTGACCCAGGGAGAATAGCCTCTAAGAGCTTCAGTGTTACTATTTGTAAACTGCATATTAATGGCTACCTGGTGTGTATGTGATTATAAATGACACAAATTTGGTTCATATTAGACATACCATCATTGGTAGCTAATATTAATGTTATTATTATTATTATTATACCAGAATCTTCCATCATCAGATTTATTGTCCCCTGCTATTGGTGCATTTCTCTTCCATGAACTCTGATAGATTGTTCATCTTTTAGCCAGCACCCTCTCCCAGCCACCAGAGCAAAGTTCTCCTTTTGTAAACATGGAATTGACAGACTCGATGTCCTTGTCCACAGACACCAGGGATTACATCCATCTTAAGACATTCCCCTTCACACACACGTCCATCACCTTTAAATGGAAAATCTCACAACAGGGTAAGAGTGAGTTTTCCTCTCTTCACTGCTGACCATCTCCCCAAAGTCTGCTATTTCAGTTCGTATATCCATGATATAGCATGGAGGTTGGCATGTGGTGAACACCTAGTAAATCTTTTGAAATAATTGGTTTATTAAGTGTCTTTCCTAAAGAGTCACTGTCTTAAATTTAGGAAGTTAGAGAATAACTTAGAAAGAATAAGTATGAAATCTGGGTAAGGAGTACTGTGGTATCTCCTACATCATTTTACCCATAGTTTCCTTAAAAATACCCACCTCATTCCTTATTCTTTTACATTTACAGCAATGCTGGCCATTTTGGTCATGTGTTATAACTAACAAGGCTTTTAAGGTTGGCACACTGGAGTTATTTATTTCCATCCAGAGGCTATACTGGCAATTTGTTGAAGCTGCCACCTGGTGGCGCTTGATTTATGGCCTCACAACAAGAAAAGCCTAGCTCCCCACAGGCATGGTTAACTGAATCATGAAGAATAAAATGCATTTGCAATATACTTTTGAATTAGCCTAGGCTACTTCTTTAGAAATTAAAACACTTAAAACAGCAAAATTGGGATTTCTATTATTTTATATTAATTTACAACCATATTAAGCACTTATCATTTAAGCTGCACTCATGATCAATGACCCCAAAGAGAGTCAGAATAAAGTTGTGAAACCACTTGAATCAGAATTTTGGAGTCCTTCACTGTTATTTCCTCTTTGGTCAATCTGGAAAATGTTTCTTGCCTTGCCTACAACAGAAACTACTTATGAGGATGCAGTGAAATAATGATGTGAAAGTCTTTAGAACCTGTGAAGTAATACACAAATGTGAGTCATTAATATTATCCATACTGTCCTTCCTAGGGCAAGGCAAGGGGCCTCCAAAGACCAATCTCTTCAGATAGAAGGGTTTCCATGTTGAACCCTATGCACTAAAAAAGCACACATGAAAAGACATTAGCTTACATGACACAGGGCATGGAAATGTTAAAGAATGAGCACCCACACTCTGGGTTGTTGCAACCAGGAAAGAGGAGACTGTCTAGTGATATTTACCCACAGGAAGTCAAAGTATCGCAGCACTCATATTTCTTCCCAAAGTAAGGAAGCAGTTTTCAATTTGAACTTTAATTAGGAAGTGATTCTTTCCCCTAAAGGGAGTTTAAATTACACCATCCTTTGCCATAGCATGTTGAGAAGGATGTGTGCGCACCCATGGGGAGCACCCAGATTAAGAAGGCGGCAATATGGAGTAATACCATATAGTTATGCCTGGTTCAAAAGAAAAGGCAGAGTATAACCATCTCACCAAATTGAGAATAAATCAGAGGTAGTGAAAGCCAGGGGTTGGAATTTGAGGGGCACAGTACTGAAGAGGAAGGAGAGACAGAACGAACTCCAGAGACCTGCATATGGGCCCCTTGTAATCTCTGCTCAGTACCAAATTGTGCTTGTACAGGGTGACACTTCACAAATCAGTCAAACAACTGTTTCTATCAGGAGGTTTAAGCTGAAAAATTCCAAGAGTTACATGAGGTAGAAAGTGAGGAGAAAGAAACAGACAGAGAGACAGAGAGACACAGGAGAACCAAGCATATGATACCCTGGAGCACACCAGTGTGCAACAATGAGATCCAGAAAAATAGCAATGGAATCCAAACCCAAAGAGAAGAAATTTAGACTGAAATATAGACAATTTTCTCAACAAGATGCCTACATTAAGCTAGAATTCTATTATATTTAATTTATAGCATTGCAAGGTGTGGGATCAGTGAAATCTCTGAGTGGTATTGTAAAGTCCTAAGTTATGAAATCATTGTGTTACTGCTATAAATATGAGCTTTATGAAAACATTCTGGCAGCAGCAAGAATTACATACCTGGGGTGAATAAAACCAAACAAGCACCAGTTTAGCTGGTGGGCATTAGTTCATTTGTATCAGTTAGTAATAGTAACATACTTCCATTTTGAGTTCCCGGATCTTCCCCCAGGATCAATCTAAATCTTCAACAAACCTGAGTTTTCCTCAGGATCTCTTGAACCTGCCTGTAACCCAGAACTTAAAGGATTAAATCATGGCAAAGCAGGGACTCTCAGGACTCCAGACAGCTTTTATTACTTGTTATAGTTTTGCTATATGTTCCATGCCATAGTTTTGCTATATATTTTAGCATAACCCCTGGTAAGCAGTAACTTCACCATAGCCTTAATTACAATATGTATTTTCCTCTGGATATCCAATACATTAAGGACATACAATATATTACAAAAATGTTGCTAGTCAATGTCATTCTCTAAAGAGATGACAATTTTAAAGAGCCTAAGATTACAAACCAGCTTATAGCAGGGAAAGGGCCTAACTACTCAAAGATTATGTCAACAAAAAACAGCCAGACCTTTAACTAGAGTTTCCTATTTGGTCAAAATTCTCCTTGTGGAAGAGATTAATAACAAAGGCATAGAAAATTTGGTTAGTATGGCTAGTGTGCTCCTCACTAGCACCCAATATCCTCTAAAGGAATGAATATTCACTCTCCTTTGGTGCCTGTGAGAATTGGACCTGCCATAGATTTCCTTATTTATTAAACACTTACTGATCATATACTGTGGAGAGATATGATGTGTAGGTATAGGAAAAGAAAAGACAGCTATGCATATTTCATTTGCCTTCTTTAATAATCTCAACATTACCTATATGCCACATAGCCTTTAAACGATCATCATTAGGAATTCTGGCAAGATATCAACAAAGATAAATAAAGAGACTGAACTGCAGTTGTTATAAAAACAAAGACCTGGTCTGACTTTTACATAACTTTATCCTCAGAATATAGCATAGTTTCTGGCCTATAGTAGGCACTCAATAAAAGTGCATTCCTCTCTATCTCACTTCTTCCATCCTAATCCAGGCCAGTAAGTTGGTGTCATCCAGCCAGCCAGCCAGCTAGCCATCTATCCATCTACCTATTATTGAGTGGCTTCCATAATCTTGGCTCCTTACATTTTATATATTGTGTCTGCGTCAGCTAAGTTTTAATCAGATAAACAAAATTACTGAAAGGTATAACTCTGTGTGTGTGTTTATTTAAAAAAAAATTTTTTACAGCAATTTGAGTTATATAGCTGTAGGAGTTGATTAAGCAGTCCCTGTAAAGCTGTTGTTTTTCAGATCTGATGCTAAAATTGAAGTCCACAGGAAATAAAGTGGAGAGAAGATAGATGTGAAGTGAAAGAAAGTATAGACAAGCTGGAAGGCACAAGCACAAGCTAGTGCCCATGAAAATAGACTGCAAATTGTTAGTTGCTGTTGCCTCTGATCTTGATAATAAGGGTGTCCTCCAGAAGCTTGGGCTCTTAATCACTAAACATATGACCTGGATCAAGAATCTGAGAGAGTAAAGGAGGACACAGGGGAAAGGGAACAGTTCCAGAGCTAGCCAATGAGGTAGCAAGTAACCAACAATATCTTTGAGTTATAAAATGGTTTAAATTATGCTACTTCCCTTCCACCCTCCAAAGCTCACTCAGGAATCTCTCTTACAGTCCACTCTATCCAGAAACAGACAAGGAAGGAAATTCTAAGAAAAGTAGTTTGGTCAAGTTGACACAAAGCCATCATAGCATTTTACTTAATCTCATAATTTTAGGAGGTCATTGTTATTATTTCCATTGTGCAGAGGGAAAAATTGAGACTGGAGAGTTTATCCTCTCATAGTTAATAATAGGATTGATTGAATTGCAAAGTTTCCTTCCCACTTCAGTGTTACCAGGGGGCAAAAAAACAAAACAGATGCTAATTGGAAGCAGAATGGATGGACCAATACTCTGTTTCAGAAGACAACAATGCACAATAGTAGACCTTGGGGGATAGCTGATCACTGCTCAGGCACACTTGTAGCTAAAAACATAGCCAGTGAAGCAGACATTGGAGATGCTTCCAGTAAGACACAGAAGCCATTATACAGGTGTTTGTATAAGGAGGACTGCTTTCAAAAAAACAGAGCATCAAATTGGCTGCAGGAATCAAGATAGCCAGAGCTACAACTGCAGGAGGCACAATTCATGCAAAATATAATGTAACTTTGCCCACTAGAATTGTGTAACACAATGGTTCTGAAGTCAGCAGGCCATATGCTACACTGTTTAGTTATATATACACTGCAGAAAAAAGCACCACTTCAGACAAGTTGAGACAATTTAATGAGTAGATAAATACTCTTGAGTGACTACCCTCAGAGTATTTACACAGAGTATTCACACGTTAATCAGTCCTTCCCATCCAAACACACACACACACACACACACACACACACACACACACACAAGCTCATGTGTGCATGCATGCACATAAACCTTCCTCATGGGAAAGTTAAGAATTGAAATGTCACTTGAATTTGTTCATATTCTGGCTACTATTGATACAAGTGCTATAACACTTGTGTTTGGCAGTCTATCTAGAAGTGAATTTTCTGATGGCAATTGATCTTTCAATGTCTCCTCTCATCCAATTTTAAAAGTTGAGTCTCTTAATGGCATATGGCTATACCACGTATCTGCATTTATTAGAACTGTCCATCTCCCACTCTAAGAACAGGAAAGGAATATCTGCCGTAAGAAGAAAAGTTGTTCCATTTATGAAAATGATGAATAGCGTGAAAAATGCAGGGTCATTTATAACAATAGATGTCAAAAGGTTTGTTACATGAACAATAGACTGAGCCTGATAATATCCAGAAGAAAAGGCCAGCATTATGACAGGGGTACAGTCAGTGGCAGCAGTGCTGCATTGTTAAACATTTCTTGCATCAGGCAAGCAGCCTGTTTACATTTGTGATCTCTGGAAAGAGGCCTCCTCCAGTTCACTGTTGCCAGGCTGAAAAGGCAAAGTGGGAGGGGCAATGGCTGACTCCTCCTTTCCATCAGCACACACCTGCTGTGCATGGAATGGATATCCCATTCCACTCAAAAAATGGATAGGGGTGCCTGGGTGGCTCAGTTGGTTGAGTTTCAGACTCTTGATTTCAGCTCAGGTCATGATCTCACAGTTTGTGAGTTAGAGTCAGCACTGACAGTGTGGAGCCTGCTTGGGATTCTCTCTAGTTCTCTCTCTCTCTCCACCCCTCCCCAACCTGTGTGCTCACTCTCTAAATAAACAAGCAAACAAACTTTAAAAATTCACATCTCATGCACTCCTATTTGGGATAACCCACTCCACTTTTTTTTTTAAGTGCTTTTCAAGAATTTGACCCATCATCCTTATTTGGAATCTTCCTGAGCTTCATCACTGTCCTTGAAACTATTGGGTGCGGAATGCTAGGAAATTGGTTTGAACTCTCAGAGTGAAACATTCTTATGGTGGGGTCAGGAAAGGAAACCAAGATTCTCCCTCTGAAAACCAGTTTTCAGATTGATCTCCTCAGCTTTGCAACTAGTGTATCTTGAAACCAGCACTGTTAATGTTCTGGAAATGCCCTTTATTTTACTCAAAAAAATCCAGATATTCAAAGAAGACTGGAATAATCTATTATGTCACAGGAATGAACAACTCCAATATGAGAATCATTTTAATTTTGTTGTATTGTAACTTATAATGATTAAAATGGAAGAGTGTCATTAAGTACACTGGACATAAAACTAATCCAGTTTGATTTTCCTTTCCAAAACTGTCCTGCATTTGAGAATGTAAGTAACAAGATGATTGCACAGCATAAGCTGTCTTAGTAAACTAGAGCGAAGCGTGAAGAAGGAAGGCAGGGCTATGTTGAGCACTTATTAATGAAGCTTTCAAGCACCAGGTATGGGCTTGTTACAGCACCTCCGAGTCTAACTCATTCCACCAATGGATTATTGACAATTAGATAATTACAGGGGAGATCATCTAGTGCAGCCTCCTCTTTTCATGTATACAATAATTAATAACTGAGGCAGAGTAATTTAGTCAAGGACACCCAAGTGGGAATTCCAAGTCAGGGCCCTGTATATACTCTTTGCTGTGTCCTTCTACATCAGGAACTATAAAAAGGTGGGGGACTTTAAGATAAGGATAATATACCCTTTTCCTTAGGAAGGTTCACTAAGAAATGGCCTTGGGGTGCCTGAGTGGCTCAGTGGGTTGAGCATTCAACTTCAGATCGGGTCATGATCTCACAGTTCATGGGTTCAAGCCCTGTGTCCAGATCTTTGCTGACAGCTCAGAGCCTGGAGTCTGCTTCGGATTCTGTGTCTCCCTCTTTCTCTGCCCCTCCCCTGCTCTCTCTCTCTCAAAAATAAATAAACATTAAAAAAAAAATTAAAAAAAAGAAATGGTCTTGATGTAGGGCATCAACCCACTTTTCCACTCTACTGTCATTTCCCCCATTTCTATAATGTAATTTTTCAGATGTTTATTATTCTTTTCTATTGGGTTGGGATTCAAGGGGCTGAAAAGTACACCAATGTACAAAGCTACTTTCTTTTCATCATTAACAGAAATATCTTAAGAACCACTGGCTTTTAGTGCCCAAGAGACAACAGCTCAGGCTGTTTAGTCAGATCATAATGTAAATTGTAGAATCTGGTTTTGTAACAACTTCATTTCACACAAGACAACATGTTTCTGATCTACTTCCTGCCCCTATTCTACATTCTTCTCTTGACTTCTAACCTGCAGTTGCTAAATATCTCTGGTAATAGTTTATTCTCACAGGAGGGTTTTTAGAAAATTCAAATGTTCATGCAACAAAAATATGGAAAATTATATTTTTTAACATCTTCATTAAGGTTTAATTGATATAAGAGAAACTGGGTGTATGTAAAGTGTACAACTTGCAAAGTGTTCACACATTTATGAGTCTGTGAAAGCATCAGCACAATCAAAACAGTTATTTTAGTTTGCTTGTGCTACAAGATAGTGATTTCATTTCTTCCAAATACATACCCAGACATGAGATTGCTGGATTATTTGGTAGTTCTATTTTCATCTTTTTGAGGGACTTCCATAATGTTTTCCATAGTGAATGTACCAATTTAAACTCCCAGCTACAGTGCACAGGGATCCCTTTTCTCCATAACTTCACTAACACTTGTTATCTCTTATCTTTTTGGTGATAGCCATTCCAACAGATGTGAGATGATATCTCCTTGTGATTTTGATTTGCATTTATCTGATTATTAGTGATGTGAAACATCTTTCATGTACTTTTAGCGATTTGTATGTTCTCTTTGAAAAAAATATATATATTCAGTCCTGTGCCCACTTTTTAATCACATTTGTTTTTGTTTTTGTTTTTCTATTAAGTTGTATGAATTCTTTATGTATTGTGTATATTAACCCCTTATCAGATAGATGATTTTTAACTATTTTATCCCATAACATAGATTGCCTTTTCATTTTGTTGATTGTTTCTTTTCCTGTGTGGAAGCTTTTTTGTTTGTTTGTTTTTAAATTTAACTTTATTTTTTTATTTTTTTTTCAATATATGAAATTTATTGTCAAATTGGTTTCCATACAACACCCAGTGCTCATCCCAAAAGGTGCCCTCCTCAATACCCATCACCCACCCTCCCCTCCCTCCCACCCCCCATCAACCCTCAGTTTGTTCTCAGTTTTTAATAGTCTCTTATGCTTTGGCTCTCTCCCACTCTAACCTCTTTTTTTTTTTTTCCTTCCCCACCTCCATGGGTTTCTGTTAAGTTTCTCAGGATCCACATAAGAGTGAAAACATATGGTATCTGTCTTTCTCTGTATGGCTTATTTCACTTAGCATCACACTCTCCAGTTCCATCCATGTTGCTACAAAGGGCCATATTTCATTCTTTCTCATTGCCATGTAGTACTCCATTGTGTATATAAACCACAATTTCTTTATCCATTCATCAATTGATGGACATTTAGGCTCTTTCCATAATTTGGCTATTGTTGAGAGTGCTGCTATAAACATTGGGGTACAAGTGCCCCTGTACATCAGTACTCCTGTATCCCTTGGGTAAATTCCTAGCAGTGCTATTGCTGGGTCATAGAGTAGGTCTATTTTTAATTTTCTGAGGAACCTCCACCCTGTGTGGAAGCTTTTTAGTTTGATGTAATCTGACTTATTTTTGCTTTTGTTCCTTGCACTTTTGGAGTCATATCTAAAAAAAACATTGCCAAGGCCATATCAAGAAGTTTTTTCCCTATGCTTTCTTCTAGGAGTTTTGTTTCAGGTCTTAATTCCAATCTTTAATCCATTTTGAATTATTTTTTTGTAAGTGGTATAAGTTAGGAGTCTTTGATTTTTTTCCTGTTGATTATCTAGTTTCCCCAACATGATTAATGAAAGAGATTATCTTTTCCTCATTGAATTTTATTGGGTTCCCTTGTCAAATATTAGTTAACAATTAGAGTGTGAGTTTATTTATGGGTTCTTGATTCTGTTCTTCTGTAAGTTTGTTTTTATGCCAGTAGAATACTGTTTTGATTACTATAGCTTTGTGATAAGGTTTGAAATCAGGAAGTCTGATGTCTTGTTCTTTGGATTGCTTTAGCTATCTATATTTAGGCTCTTTAGTGGTTTCATACAAATTTTGGGATTGTTTTTCCTATTTCTGTGAAAAATGCCATTGGAATTTTTATAAGGATTGCAAAGAATCTATAGACGACTTTAGGTACTATAGATGTTTTTACAATTTAATTCTCTCTATCCATGAATGCTGGATATTTTTCCATTAATTTGTGTGTTATTCAATTAGTTTCATTTCAGGGATAAGCTCCTTTTGGTTATGGTATATGATTTTTCTAATACGGTGTTGAATTTGGTATGCAAGTATTTTGTTGAGAATTTTTTTCTATTTTCATCAAAGATGTTGGCCTGTAGTTTTCTTTTCTTGTAGTGTCCCTGTCTGGTTTTAATATTAGGATGACGCTGGTCTCATAAAATTCGGAAATGTTCTCTCCTCTTCAGTTTTTGGGAAGAATTTGAGAAAGATTGTATTAATTCTTCTTTAAATGTTTGGCAGATTTTACCAATGAAGCCATCCATTTGGTCTTGAGCTTTTCTTTCTTGGGAGATTTTTGATTACTGGTCCAATCTCCTTACTAATAATTGTTTTGTTCAAATTTTCTATCTTCATTATTCAGTATTGGTAGACAGTGTGTTTCTAGAAATTTATTGATTTATTCTAAATTATTCAATTTTTAGCATATAATTCTTCATAGCAAGATCTTATGATCTTTTGTATTTTTGTGGTGTCAGATGTAACAACTCTTTGTTCATTTATGATTTTATTATTCAAGTCTTCTTCCTCTTTCTTCATAGCTAATTCTAGACAAAAGTTAATCAGTTTTGATTACCTTGTCAAAAAATAGCCTTTAGTTTCATTGATCTTCTGTATTATTATTTTTTTGTATCTATTTCTATTACTTCTGCTCTTATTTTTGTTATTTTCTTCCCTATGCTAACTTCAGGTTTTGTTCATTCTTCTTTTTCTAGTTCCTTGAGGTATAAAGTTAGAATGGTAATTTGTAGTCTTTCTATTTTCTTAATATAGGCATTTATTGCTATAAACTTCCCTCTTAGAATTGCCTGCTACATGCCACAAACTTAGGTTTGTTTATTTCCATTTTCAGTTGTTTCAAAAAATGTCTTGATTTCTCTTTTTATTTCTTCTTTGACCCATTGATTGTTCAGGAGTGTGTTTAATTTCTAAGCATTTGTGAATTTCCCAGCTTTCCTTGTTTTATTGATTTCTGCTTTCATACCTTTGTGGTTGTAAAAGATACATGGCATGATTTCAATCTTCTTACATTTGCTTAGGTTTGTTTTATGACTTAACATATGATTTATCCTGGAGAATATTTAATGTGCACTTGAGGAAAGTGTGTATTCTTCTTCTGTTTCATAGAATGTTCTGTGCCTATACATTGAGTCCATTTGGTTTAAGGTATAGTTCAAGTGTCTCATTTCCTTGCAGTTTTTTTTTCCTCTGGGTGATCTATGTATTGTTGAAAGTCAGTATTAAAGTCCTCTACTATTATTATATTATTTATTGTCTATTTCTCCCTTCAGATTTGTATTTGTTTAACTGAACTTAATTACCTCTTTAAAGACTGTATCTCTAAATACAATTACACTCTGAGATACTAGAGGTTAGAACTTCAACATAATAATTTCAAGTGAGATAAGGACATTGTTCTGGATTATCTGAGTGGTCACAACATAACCACAAATGCCCTAATAAGAGGGATTTCGGAGAGACTTCAGAGTCAGGAAAAGGCCATTTAGTGATATGAAAGATTGGAGTGATGCAGCCATGAGCCAGACTCCAGGCACTGGAAGAGATAAGAAATGTATTCTTTCCTGGAGCTTCCCGAAGAAATCAACATTATTCACACCATGATTTTAGGACTTTAAGACTAATTTTGGACTTTGACCTTTGGAAATATAAAAGAATAAATCTGAATTGTCCTAACCACTAAGTTGGTGGTAGTCTATTACAGCAGCAATGGGATTCGAATATACATAAGTAGCCGTGGGTTAGAGGAGCAACCCTTTTTTTCCCCTTTTTGTCATCACTGCTGATCTAGCTGCTTTGCGCAGTTCAGAGGTAGCACGTGGGAGCCTCAAAAGACTCCTTTGACAAGAGATTCAATTCCATGCAGCAAACCTCCACATTAATAATCTCTTGAGATAGTTAGCCTTTTTCAGCTTACCTTCAGACAGCAGCATCACAATGTTTTTCTCTGACCCCTGCTGTAGTGATGCCCACCAAGCTGCAGACTTTCTTCTCTTCTTCCCACTTTTGCACCAATCTGGAGACCTAGAACGTGGTGAGATACATTTTTCACACCTCTCATAAACCAAACACCAACATGGCCTGGCAACTCTGCCTAGCCTCATCGCTAATTCACCTCTTCACTCCATTAACATCAGGATGCATCAGCAACACTGGGGTCTTAGTGCCAGACAGGTGAAGAGTGAGTGGCAGTCTCCTCCTATAGCAAATACCCACAATGTTTGTGAATGTTTTTAATTGCTCACCAACCCCAAATCCCATTTGACTGAGGAAAAGGGACCAGTTGAGTGCCTTCCTCCCCTTTCCTCTCTTCAAGAACACCATTCCCTTGACTCTTCCACTCCCTTACTTTTTGCTCCCTTTGTCGAAGTTCATCAAACAAGTTTAATTCTGCTTACACCAGGAATTGAGTATGAACCAGACATTCTTTTTAACTCAGGCTTGGAGAATTTAATAGCTTTGTTCTCTACAGGATAACACGTTTATAATCTCTGCACTCCTCAATGTCCTTTAAGGAAAGAAAAGATTTCAATCAGTATCTTGCATTATCTTATTTTACTATTACATAATCACCCTATAATTATATCTAAACTATACTATCACTCACCTTTGAGATACCTTTTAGATGTCACTTTTGTACCACAAGTGACCATTTGGCTTGATTAATCAGAGAATGACATGTATGAAGCCTTGTCTTTGAATCTAAGCCCTTCATTCCAATACCCTTTCTGTCACCAAGATATCTCAAAAGTTGTTCTTCTTGACCATGAAGGGACCAGGTCAGCTAGACTGAATAAACAAATGCAAGCACATTGTTACTACTACAAAGAAAAAATTCAAACATAACATAAGGTCTTAACTGATGACTGATGATGATTAAGTGGCTGAGTTGCCCCTATGGTGAGCAAAGCTACATATTTTTATATCTCTCCATTCACATGCAATTCCATGAAAGATTAGAGTGCTTTCATTTATCCTTTTATTTATCCTTTCTCTGGTGCTTCTATTTATCCTTTCTCAATCCCCTCTGTCATGTCACCACATGCTTGCAAATATTTGATGGAATAAAAAGGTTTTATGAGTAACTAAGAAGTTAGAAGAGACATTTGGAATGTATGCTTCACAACTACAACTAACCAGTTTCTATACCCCACAAATGCCTAGTAAATGTTGTTGATCATCTGACTAAGAGTTTAAAGTGTCTCCAGAGACTCCTTAGAAAAATAAAATCTGGCCCATGAATCTTCACCTTTATATATGAATAGAGTGCTTAGCACAAAGGCTGGTACAAAATAGACACTTGGGAAATGTTGGTTGTGTTAAATAGAATTTTTTGTACATCTATGTCTGACCCTATGCCAAAATCCTGGTAGGCTGAATTAATGGACTAAAAAAAAAAAAACACACACAAAAAGAATGGATGGTGTATCTCTAAATAATGGCTGGAGGAAGAAAAGGTGATTTATGTTAAGTGAAGGGCAAAGTGATGAGTTAGGGTAATTATTGACTTTGGAATCTCTTAATGCTTTAAATGTAATATTGGCTATTTAATTTTAGGTAGAAAATAAGCTTCTGTTTGGAAATGAGTCAGGAAATTCCACTTTTCTGGGGAAACTTGGTACTTTCACAACCACCTCTATAGTGTACACACAGTGTGTGTGTGTGTGTGTGTGTGTGTGTGTGCGTGCGCACGTGCAGCATTGGGATGATGATGAATGTCAGAATGACTGTGGAATCTAATTTAACACATTTGCTCATTTAGACAGGTAAAACTGGTTTGACAAGACAAGCCTTTCTATCTGCATATCCACGTGTAAATACCAAAGGATAAAGTTTTAGAGTTAACAAGACATGACTTTCTAGATGATTGTTGGTATCAAGACATATGTCTGTGTAATATACACACATGCATGTGTATATATATCTGAACATGCACCAAAAACAGCAGAGAAAAAAGAAACAAGCCAGAAAGAACAACCTCATTGTTTGTACTTATCTGAAGGAATGGGCTCTGTTCAATTGTAGATGAAATCATTTGGCTATGGTAACAGAAAACTTCCCAATGGTCCTTGACACCATACTTCACCCAGAGCTGCCTGTCAACACTCCTGTGTCTTGGACTGAGTCAGGAAATATCCCTAGTGCAAACAGACAACATTCCAGTATGAAGCCATGCACATCTGTACGATGCAAACCCATCCGTGTTTATTCCCATGAAACCCACCAAAAGATGATAGCTTAATATCACTTTGTATGAGCTAAGCATATTTTTATCTCTGGCCAAGATTTGACCCTGGAATGACTTTCCTCATATTTTCCAGACCCTTGGTGCTCTATGTAGCCACTGGATTCCACCTTATCATTCACTTCAGGTCCATTCTGGGAACTATTAAAATATAATTCTTGGAATATTTACTAGTTAAGAAAATTTTAAGAAATTTTGTGGTACTGAAGTAATTAAAAAAGGATCAGAAAGTAGGTCAAAGAATTGAAAAATGGGTTACACAATGAAACAAGGAAGCCATTTCATAGGCGAATTTTGACTATCCAATTATTTTAGGCAGATGAATTATCGTAAACCAGTAGTAAAAATCATAATATAGAGAAAGCTTTTCAGCATAATGAAATTCACTTCCATACCTCTGCAAGTTGTCTTTCTTATGTGATAAATGTACTTTGTGGTGCACCATTTTGTTTATAAAATGACACACAAAGGCAACAACACTATAGAGCAAAAGTGAGGAGAGCCACAAGCTTGGACCTGAAAGTGAGCTTTGAATGAATGCTTGGAGTCTGGCCAAGATCTGATGTGTCTCTCTTTCTTTTCAATTTGGTACATTTTCCCCAAAAGATGAAAGGAGGCTACACCTTGGACAAACATGGAATAGAGCACCCTTGAAAGTGAGGACTTAAACCTCCACTACTTTTGACTATTTTGACTTTTATCCCCAAGAAAAACCCCAGATACCACTGGTTCAAAAAGACAACACCAAAACCATGACTACCTCAAATAAGCCAAATGAAATTCTGTGATCAAAATCTTTACTCATGTCAACCATCAGTCAAGAATTTATTCAGGGTGAAAATTAAAACCCTGAAAATTAAAATTTCACCCCCTTGAACCAACCTCAGTACATCCCTTCCCCAGTTATCAAGTATAATTTATTTTTTATTATTGCCATATTTTTGGCCATATGTAGTATATTAACTAGATAAACATAAAAAAAAGCTAAATGTATATAATTAACTCCAAGCATTTTAAACATTTTAATTATAGTTTTAGTTAAGATAAGCAGTTAATATCTCTAATCTAGGGAGTATATGTAATAATCCTACACTTATAAAGTTCAACACAAAAGGAATGCCAACTAAAGATGGGAAATAAAAAGCAAAAACTTTAGAGATTATGCAATGATATGAATTGGCCCTCCATTGAATGCCTTTATATCTGCACTCTGTTAAAGCAAAGACACCAAAATAGAAAACTTTATCTTCTTAAGATTTAATTAAGTCCCTGCCTATATAAGGCTAGGGGTTTTGGAAGCTGTGATTTCTTCTCAAGCCAGCACAATCTTTTTTTTTTTTTCCTTAGAGTTTATAGAAACAGAGGCCTAACTGGCCTGGGATGTGGGGTTGGGGAGAGGTAGGATAATCTATGGTATCTATTACATAAAACTGGTCATTGGAGTTCATTCAACATATCTGGCAATCTAAGTGAGTGCAATTCATATGGGTACTATGATGTTTTACCTCCCCCAAATGTTTTTCTCCACCAATTTTCTACCTGTCCTAAAGTACCCTTCCATGTAGAGTTGTTCCCTTTGCCTATAATTACTAAACATGGCTGCCCATCAAGAGCCCTTGGGGAGCTTGTTAAGGAACAGATTCCCAGACCCTATCTTAGATTTACTGAATCTGAAAGTCTGAAGCCATAGCATGGGGAATCTATATTTTTAACCAGTTGTCCATATGTCTGTGATAAAATCAGTCCAGCTGATTCAGTATTTGGGTACTATTGGTTTAGAAAACAAACAAGAAATGTGGAGAAAAAAAAAGAAACTCAACTAAAACACATAGGGCAGAAAGGGTTCCAAACCTCATCATAGTAACAAGGATGAGTTCCTCAGATGAGATGGTTGTCACCTTGAAGGGTTCACAGAATGTTTCTCTTCCAGGAATCACAAACTCAAACACAAAACAGGCAGATAATATAAATGAGTGAGGCCAGCTGAGGTAAACACGTATGACTTCTTCAGTCTGTATTTCATTTCTCAGTTTTGAGGGAAACATGGGAATAATGAATATCCCAAATTCCTCTTAACTCTTTTATAAGAAAAGCAATGGTGCAAGCATGATAATAAAGGGTCACAGGCATTCAGCTACAGTACCCAGAGTAATGGGGAGGAGTGGGGCCTTTGACATCTGAAGAGCTCCTAACACATTTAAAGTGGGCAGTTTATACCCAATTCCTGTCAATTTTTGTGAAGACAAAGCCTGTGTAAAAGGAACCAGGATAAGCAAGAGCAGAGGAAGAATTAAATACAGGTTAAGCAGGAACAAGGAAGCATTCAGTTACAGTTGGATTTAGCCTGATAGAAAGGGAAGGCTTGTCCTAGTATTCCCCATAGGAGAATAGTAACAAAAAACCTACTGTTTTATTATGTTGAGATTTTGATGAAGGAAACTGGAATTTGGAACTAGGCAAATCAGAAATTAAATCCCATATTATTGAACCCTAATCTAAGACTTAATGTTTTCACTTTCCTGAATAAGAATGCAGGAACCACATGTCCTGACACACAGTAGACACTTGATGAATAACAGTTTTCCTTTGTTTCTTTTCTTGAATTTCTTATAGTTGGATCATAGCACACTCCTATTTTACTTTTTTTACATCTATGGTTCTACAAAGACTTTGAGAAACTGGTTGCTTTATCTCAACCATTTATGCCATTTATAAAACAGCTAACTCAGGCAGTGCTTCCTCAGATGTTTGTAGTCTCCAAGTGTTATACCTGAGATTTGAATAGTCAGTCTTTAGAAGATGTTCTGTGATTGTTTCTTTTTAATTTTTAATTTAAAAATTGGTAGTATACTTTTACGGCAATAAGAATTTATGACCTCATTCCCCCTTGACATAACCTGGAATTTATCTGGTCTTTCTCACTTAGCTCTCTCTCTCTCTCTCTCTCTCAATATCTCTCTCTCTCTCTCTCTTTCTCTCTCTCTCTCGAACACACACACACACACACACACACACACACACACACATCCTCAGAAGATACATGACATTATCAATTATTACCAGGTCTCTAGGATTTATTTGGCCTTTGTATTTCTTTTTGTAGGATTTTAGAGTTTTTTCTTAATCCCTAACAAATGGAAGTGGTAAAACAAAAACTACATTTTCATATTGAGGAAATAATTTCCCAGTTTGCTAATCTGGGAAGAGACAAGAATACTAATAGCAATGCCTTTTTGATGTATTCATTCACAAGTGCTAACTGAGGGATTGCCATGGGTCAAAAAGAGTGCTTCATGCATTCATATACATAGAGAATGGACATATAAGGCCCTATACAAACAAGTAATCTCAGACAGCTTCTTCAGGAATCAATACATATCTGATGACTAATAATACACTGCCTGATAATTTTCATGAAGTCACCATGATCACACCTTGATAAACAGTTATGCTCTTTATGTCTGTTCTATATGATGTACACTCTCTAGAATTAGAAACTAAAAAGAAAACAAATAAATATGGCATTAAATACAGATTCATTGTATAATATTCTTTTTCCTTCTCATCTTCAATGGGTTAATAATCTTCTTTCTGAAATTATATTGGCACATGTCCAATGAAATTGTTATTCATTTACCATTTACCTATTTCATCTATTTGTATCTGTCCAGTTACCTTAAATTATATAGCCTTTCATACTATAACTGATATTCCTAGCTCTTCACCAAAATATCTTCCTATTCATCATGGGCAAACAGCTAAATTACATATCTCGGCCTCCACTGGGGCTGAGTATGACCACAAAACTGAAGTGTAGGTCTGACCTGTAAAACATCTACTTCTGGTCCCTCAAAACCTTCCACATACACCACTTTCTTATATGCACAGTTCTATGATATTCCATATGATATCCTTAGTGATATTCAGAATGGTCTTATAAGCCACATATTGAAAATTTCAGAGCTATCACATACCTGGGTTACTAATATCTTCATGGAGGAGAGCTGCCCTACCAATATAAGCATGTTTCCTATACAAGAAATAGAATTCTTGTTGTTAAACCACTAAAGTTGGTTATTCATTTGTTACTGCAGCCTAACCTACCCAACTCAACATATATACTTACTCAAGTGTCTCCATTCCTTTGGCACATTTGCTGAAAACCAGTTGGTCATCTAAGTGTGCATCTATTTTTAGACTATATACTATTCCATTTGTCTATATGTCAATTCTTACTGGGGTACACAGAGTTTAGGGAGTTTAGGCATGTCTTCATTTTTTCCTTCCCTTATGTGATTTCACTACTTTCTTCAGCATTTGATTTCCCGGTTTTCCTTTTCTTGTTCTTCAGGCCAGAATGATGACAGTCTTTCCCTCTTGTATGCCACTAACTCTCTGCACTGCAAGGGTTAGCCTTAGTCTAAAAATGAACAAGATGGGAACTTCCTTGTGTACTTCTTACCTCCCCCTTCCTCTGAGGGTACAGTGGAGTGTCTGCTTCTGTTCATTCTCCAGTACCTTCAGGTATGTGCTTTTTGTGTTGTGACCAAGTTGTATAGTTGTTTTCTGCCTTGGGAAGTTATCTCATAGAACTTCATTTTATCAGACCGAGGAGAGGAAAATAGAGAACATCTAAAAGCAAGGAATTTTTACAGGTAAAGAGACTTTAAAGGTCATCTAAGTGAGTAAACTTAGGCCCAGAGAGATTAATTGATGTGACTACAGTCACATAGCTACTTAGTGATGGAAATGATTAAATAAATATATGGCCTGTTCTTATCTTAGTGCATAATGTGCCAAAAATAGCACTGCAATATGTTAGGCCAAATGGGATGAAGCAGTAGAGAAGGCCACTGGAAGACCATCCTCATGAGGAACTAGAGAACCTCCTTGAAAAGCACCTATCCTAAGAGAAAGGGAGCTAGGACAGGTAGGCCTGGTCCAGAAGTTGATGTGATAATCCAAATTCACCTTCCTTCTAGACTCATGTCTAGAAGATTCATGTCTGAGTTCTGTGACAGTTTGGACTGTTAGTACAACCAGAAAGAGTTTAGAACAAAACCCACATTGCTTTGGTACTCTTTAAAACAAGAAATCAAAATGGCAGGTGTTTAGGGCATTTTCTCCATCTATTCCACAAGACAACTCATAGATCTGTCACTTTCAAATCTCCAGTGCATCAAAGATGGAAAATTAGAGCCCAAAGGAGGGCAATGCCTTCCAAAAGCAGCAAGTTTCCACTTTAAGCACCAGTGTGTGCAGAAACAGAGGCTGTCAGAAGAAGGGGCAGTGGTATCTGTAAGAATATGACAGCATTTAGCAGAACGGGTCCAGAACAAGAACAGAGGGAATGTCACTCCCTGTAAAAGGAGAAGTTTCTCAGGAACCTTAAAGCCTGGCCTTAATTGGTGACACAAGATGCATCAAACATACATGTTTCCTGTCAATGTGACCCAATTTCAAATTCTGTGCTGATATGGCCTAAGTAAGGATAGTTTACAAATATATGAGCCAATTGATGGAATACACTTGTCAATTGGGGGAATTGGGATGAATGGAAAGAAAAGATGCAAGGGATACTTTTGAGCAAATGTGATATTATATATGAAGATATGAAAGCAAGAATAGGCATATAGAAATAGAAGCAATGTCTTTTGGTGACAGTATTTTCGCATAGAACATAACACCTTCAGGTCATATCAAAATTGACCAGCATTCATTCCAACAAATAAATATCCTGCCACTCGGTATCATTATTAGTATAAATATAAATGTCACATGCATAGAGAATAGGAAATTCAGTTGAAGAAAGGCTAAAGACACATTCTTCAATATTTTACAATGTAGGTGTTAAAGCTTTGTTTGTAGCAATAAGAGTACTATTCATATAGGTCAGTAAAAGGGCCCCATCACTGAACCAAGGAGACCACTATGGGAATGAAGGGAAGGTGGGGCTGCATATGTGGACACATTGGAAGCTGTTCAAGGAAGGAGCCTTGAATATGAGGCCATAAAGTTCAGATTCCATTCAGTAAGCAGTAGGGATGTTTCTGCTGTTTCCTGAGCAGGGGCACAGTGTGATGAATATGCTGCTGGAAAGAGATAACATTAGCACAGTGTACAATTGAAAGAAGGAAAGAGGACCCCTGAAGCTTTTTCAGTTACTCATATAGGATATGGGACCAGGCCTGGGGTGGTAGCAGTAGGAGTGAGTACAGAAAGCATAAATGTTGAGGCTGAGAGATAGAATACTATCGTGATTAGTATCCTAGCTTCTGAAAAGCAAGGCCACACACCACTCATCTCCATATCCCAGGAATGAGCACAGTGCTGGTGCTTAGGGCAAGTGGCAGCCAGGATGATTTCTAGAACATTTCTGTGTTTCTTATAATCTTTTTTCCCCTTTTCTCATGAAGATCTTTGCTTTTCATATGGTGCTTATTTGTGAATACAGAGGCCAGAAAATAATTAGGGGGTGTGCAGTCTCTGCCATGTGCTTGTCTAATGCTCTTAAAAGGGAACACATTTCAAAGATCCCCAGATCCTTTATTTTTGCCATACTTTTAGCTTCTGTTCTCTGGTGCTTCCACCAGAGTTTTGTCATCCGTGCATTCGGTTCTGCCTTCTTGTAGGAATTTTCAAAGCAAGACAGTTCTATCAACACCCCTGCCTCCTGTTAAATGAATATCTAAGATGTTATTTTCTGGCAGCTTATCTGATGGCTCTGAGATCAGAGGCACTGTGATTTTCAGCAATAGGAGGTTTGATTCCAATATGACATACAGTAGGGCTCCGGCTTCAACAGAATCCCCCTGGTGGCACACTGCCAGCTAAACCGGCCTCATCCGACTTTCTCTCAGCATGCTGCCTACACACCCCCAGTAGCCTTAACATCAGGAAGATTCACACACACATATGGAAGAACAGGATAAGAGGATAAAATGATCACTCAGAATCCATGAATGGAGAGCACAGAGTAATGAATATGGACTGAGTCATTTAGTTTTGCTATCAGTGGGCCATCCTTTATAAAGTGCTCACTTATTGGCAGCCTAAAACTCCCTCTGAGATGGGGTTATAGCTTCATGGCCAACCTAAGCATTGGCCTCAGTCTGCCACCACCTGCACCACCATCACCACTGTCATCATTGTAGCTTTCATTTTGCTGCATGCACAGGGGTAAACTCACTTGTATAAAGGCTATGTTTCAGTACAACATCATTAGGGAGGCTATCTATTTAAATATGAATTTCCAGGTAGGTCAGTAAAGTAGCCATCACTGATTCAGGGAACCACTATAAGTATGAAAGAATAATGAGGCTGGATATCCAGAAGGTGATCTATGGAGAAGGTCTTAAATACTGAATCCAACATACAGAGAAGCAGGCTGGCTATCCAACAATTCATTAAAGATAATATAACAGAGTAATATGGTACTAGAGATGATCACCACTTCTCTTCTGCTCATCTTCCCTGATGTACTCATACATCAAGATACTGGGTCCTGTATACCAAGTGACCCTAAATCACATCAAAGCTAATGGACCTAACCTATAATACTCTCTCTTCTGGAAATTGGAAATGGGGACACAGAGACCAAGAAAAGGATACATGAGCTGAAAAGTAATGGGCTCAAAGATACCACTTTGAATTGGCCCTGAAGGGGTGATGGAAAAGCATGAGAAAAGAAGAAATCTAGGCTACAGGGAGAGTATGAAGCAGACGTGCAGAGAAGGACATGGATAAGAAATCACGTAGCTCCAAAATAAGAAGCAAAGGCTTTGACAGGCTTTGTAACTCCTCCAAGGACTAAGAATACTTTCCACAATTGGGTTCCACTGGAGACTGTTGGAATAAATCTTTTCTCACCTGAGCTTCTTCATGTGGAATTATGTCCCTTATAAATAAAAATTCCTTAACTAAGGAGCAGCTTTGAATATTACTGGTGGACCACATGGAAGAAGGGAAGGCCATGAGAAATTAGTCCTCCCTCTGGTATTACAAACTCCTGAAATAAAAGAATGATATTTAATTACTATCATATTACTCCAAATGCTTAACACAATGTCTGAGGCAGGGTAGGTGCTTGATAAAAATTTGTGTTTGAAATCAGTTATTTCTAAGCCACCAAGATGGGTATCTGCATGAGTGAAGACCAATACATTTTATTAAGTGGGTTATCTCCGGGTTGAAGAAGCTGAAGGGGGTTTTGAAGACTGGTGAAAACATATCTTCCACCACATAGTAAGGGAAGATCCATACCTCCTTCTTTCTTGAATCCACACAGCCTTTCACACGTTGCTGAGCACAGGCAGCACTCAGAGAGTAGGTATGTGGTCTGTGATTGACTTTAAAATGCACATCAGGAGTCCAAATAATCTTGTTTTAGAATAGCATATTTCCTGAAACATATCTGGAAATGGACCACTGCACACTGCCACTATGGCTCTACCTCATCTGAGCCACCATGACATTTACCCTTCTAGATATCTGTATGGCCTCCTTCTCCCATTTACTCCAGTTTCTGCTCAATCTCATCCTGACTAGAAAACTTTCCCCATCCACATAATCAAAAGTATCACCCCATTACTCTCCTTTTATTTATAATATCACCCTCTGATATTACATATGTTTACCAGTTTATTTGTTAATCGTTTTCCCCAGTAGGATGTATGTTTCATATAAGTCGTACATCTCTGGTCAAAAGTATCACCCATTACTCTCCTTTTATTTATAATATCACCCTCTGATATTACATATGTTTACCAGTTTATTTGTTAATCATTTTCCCCAGTAGGATGTATGTTTCATATAAGTGGGTACATCTCTGGTTTGTTCACTATTATAACCCCAGAACCAAGGATAATGATTGGCACATTATGGATTCTCAATAAATATTTGAGAATGAAATGAATGAATTTCCCTTAAGGAACCAAAAGATCCTTGAGAAAAAAGTCTGCAACTAGTTCATCTTTGTTGTTCTTACTGTATTGGTACAAAACTTACTCCATAGTAGGTGCTCAGTACATGTTTATCATTACATGAATTTAAGAATTGTAATAAGCTGCCTATGTCATACTCTTCTTTGACCTGCAAATTCAACCAGCTAAGATCTTGCCACAGACATGCTTAAGAGCACTGGGTGACTTGACATGGTTTCTGAGATCTGAGATGAACAATGAAGCTTGAGAATAACAGATCATGTTGATCTTCTGGACACCTTAGAAAGGTGTTTTGTTTTGTTTTGTTTGTTTTGTTTTTTGGCCCATAAAAGGTATTTATGTTCTTTTTAATTTTTTTAATTTTTTTAAATTTTTTACTATAATTTATTGTCAAATTGGTTTCCATATAACACCCAGTGCTCATCCCAACAAGTGCCCTCCTCAATGCCTGTCACCCACTTTCCCCTCTCCCTCACCCCCCCCCATCAACCCTCAGTTTGTTCTTTGTATTTAAGAGCCCCTTAGTGTTTGCCTCCCTCCCTCTTGGTTTGTAACGTTTTTTTTTTTTCCCCCTTCCCTTCCCCCATGGTCTTCTGTTAAGTTTCTCAAGATCCGCATATGAGTGAAAACATATAATATCTGTCTGTTTCTGACTGACTTATTTCACTTAGCATGATACCCTCCAGTTCCATCCATGTTGCTGCAAATGGCCAGATTTCATTCTTTCTCATTGCCAAGTAGTATTCCATTGGATATATAAACCACATGTTCTTTATCCATTCATCAGTTGATGGACATTCAGGCTCTTTCCATAATTTGGCTATTATTGAAAGTGCTGCTGTAAACATTGTGGTACATGTGCCCCTTTGCATCAGCACTCCTGTATCCCTTGGGTAAATTCCTAGCAGTGCTATTCCTGGGTCATAGGGTAGTTCTAGTTTTAATTTTTTGAGGAGCCTTCACACCACACAATTTTCCAGAGCATCTACATCAGTTTGCATTCCCACCAACAATGCAAGGTGGTTGCCATTTCTCCACCTCCTTGCCAGCGTCTATAGTCTCCTGATTTGTTCATTTTGGCCATTCTGACCAGCGTGAGGTGGTATCTCAACGTGGCTTTGATTTGTGTTTCCCTGATGATGAGTGACATAGAAAGGCTTTAAATAACTACAACTGAGGATGACTCAAAGAGAATGCTTCCCTTTTTCATCACCAGATCCAGGTTTATTCCTTTCCTTTCTAGAATAGGACATATGCTAGTTTCCCTGCCAACCACAGTCACTTCAGCATAATCTTAGCCTTCATCTCCCCAAGGATTTAATGGCTCATTTCATCACCACCCTAGATCACCCACCTGGAAGACTGGAACTTTGTCACTCATTCACCATGAAAATAAAATGAAGTCATACTCCTTTAAGAACTTCCAGGGCAGAAGTTCTCACCTTGGCTGCATATGAAAGTCTCCCAGGAAGATTTTGAAAGTCTCAGTCCCTAAGCTTCACTGAGCCCAATTAAATCAGAACCCCTCGAGGTTGGTCCAGACATCAGTATTTTTTTAAAGTTCTCCATGGATTTTGAGAAACTTAACAGAAGACCATAGGGGAAGGGAAAGGGAAAAAATAGTAACAGAGAGGAAGGGAGGCAAACCATAAGAGACTCTGAAATACAGATTCTTAAATACAACCCAAACTGAGGGTTGATGGGAGGGGCTGGGGAGACGGGAAAATGGGTGATGGGCATTGATGAAGGCACTTGTTGGGATGAGCACTGGGTGTTGTATGTAAATGATGAATCATGGGAATCTACCCACAAAACCAAGAACACACTGTACACACTGACTGTTAGCCAATTTGACAATAAATAATAATAATAATAATAATAATAATTAGTAATAACAATAATAGTAAAGTTCTCCATGGAATTTCAATGAGAAGTCAAGGCTGAGGAACACAGAGAAGACATTCTCCTTTTGTGGGGAGTCTTTAGGATTCAGCAGAATGTATTCAGCCCAAGTTTTATACAGTCTAATGAGGAAATAGATTAACTTTCCTGAATGACTAGGTGGTTATTCTTTTTTCAGATTCCAAGCAGGGGCCACAGTTTCCCCTTGCACTTAATAGATTTTTATTTTCCCATTAAATATGGGACCCTATAGATCACACATAGATATGGCCACAAATAATACATATACATGTGAGCACAAAGTCTTATCTATAATCCCTGTTTTCTTTTCCCAATTCCTGTCTTTACCCATACCATATCCTTACCTTTCCTCTCTTTCTCTTGAGCAGCATTTCTACCTCTCTCTCCATAGACATCTACATCCATACCCAGAACAATATTATTAGGTTGGCTGGAGACAATGAGAAAGTCATGAAATTTCTCTGCAGGGTCTTAGTACAGATACTATTGGGACCCTGCCCCATATCCCCTAAGGCCATCTTTTAGTTCACCTGCAGCAGGAACCACCTGACATGCTGACAGTGGCATACCTCCAGTTTATACATCACTATGCTTCTGGACTCAGTTTCTCTAACATCACAGGAGCTCACCCAACCTCGATATAGGGCACCTTAGAAGCATCAGGAATTCAATGTCTCTAAGAGCAGCCTCAACCAATAAAAAGCAGATCAATGCTGGCTTCTCTGTCCCTCAATTCAGAAGTACATTCAATATGGGTTCTCAGAAGTCTCCCAGGAGGACTGAACTCCAATTACCCACAGCAATAGTGCAAATAATTAACGCATCTGTGTTATCTCCTCTCCCTTCCTGGTGTCACTATCCTTACTGTCTCTCTTGTGCTTCCCGGGATGACCCATCAAATAAACTACCTGCACCCAAGTTCATATTTTATTGTCAGCATTTGCAAGAACCCTAAATAAAGCAAGCTGCAGATTCTCGAGATCTTTCTCTCTCTCTGTCTCTTTGTCTCTCTGTCTCTCTCTCTCTCTCCCTCTCCATCTTCCTACTATCAAATTTTATTTCCCAGAGGGCTAAAATTAAAACAGATAAGAAAAATGTGCACTGTAAGAAGAAAAAGATGAGCTTCACAGGCTCTCTTTGCATTTACTGTCAGTGCTGGATTGGAGAAGGTGGAGAGAACTGTGGATAATTGAAATGTCTTTAGGTTAGAAAGGCTCAGAATCAGATTCCATGGATGAGAAACCCCAGAAAGAACCTAGAATCTCCTTATGCTTAGAGAATGGTATGGATTCCATACTCACTTGTAATGGACACATTCCATCAGAAGTGTATCTTTCTCTGAGTCAATAAGAATGACAATACAAAGTCAAATATTTGCTGTTCATTGTGGCAAAGACCATTTCTTAGACTGAGAAGGTATGATTGGAAAGTTTCTGGCCTTCTCAGTGAAAAGCTTGTAGTTCCACTGTTTGCTGAGAGCCTCAGTTAACCAATAGCTTAAAAGTTCTGGCTGATACACCAATTCCAGAACATGAGACCTAAAGCTCCAGCTGAATCTAAGTCCTGACACAATTACAGTCAGTTGTGTAGAAATCTATAGGGTTTATTTAAAACACTACACACTCAAACAAAAATGTTTGGCATTTAACATTTTAAATATCTAACACATCATATTATTCTTACCTTTCAACCTAGCAATAATTTTATAATCACATCCTGGTTCTAAAATTATTTTGGAAAATCTAGTTGGTACACATGTAAATGCGGAGAAATAGAGAGTTTCCTACTCTGGTAGGAATATTTGTATATTGGTGCAATTTCTGGAGAGCAATTGACCAATAGGTATAAAAGTTGAATGTGCAATAGTTCTTGGGATGTGGAAAGCAATGATACAAAAGTTAAATGGAAGCAATAGAAAAGAGAAAGAATGTGGATTTGGGTTAAACTCATTACCTCATTGTGTGACCCTGAATACATCACTTAAATAATCTCTCTGATCTTCACTTTCCTCACCTCTAAAACAGGAAACCCAACTCCTGCATTCTTTACTTGTGGTCAAGGTTAGAGAAAGTGCACACAAATCATCTACTCTAGAGTCTATCACTTTAGCAGAACAAGTCAAAGATGAGGGAATTTTGTTGTTGTTGTTGTTGTTCCTGAACAACAACAACAACAACAAAAGGTAGTATAACGAAGGTTGAGTAGAACCTAAGAAAATAACTCAAAAATTATTACAACTGTCGTAAGGGACTTAACCTGTCATGAGGAAAGATTTGAGCAGGAGGAGTGAGACCTTGTGTGTATTTATGAGGGACTTTATAAATATTTTCATTTTCTGAAATAAAATGATAAAAAGAAGCCCACTAATCAATATAATATCCATGATAACCCATATATCTTAAATTAATGTATTTTTTAATTTCTTATGTCTTGCTCACCAGAAACTTTTGAGTACCCTCCCTGATTTCAATAAAAATGTTTAAAAATTCATTTTGCTTTGTTGTAGAAAATACGCACACATTCTAAGGCCAGGGATTTTTTGTTTGTTTCTACTGTCATCATCTCTTCCTCCTCCTCCTCCCCTCCTCCTCCTCCTCCTTCTTCTTCTTCTTCTTCTTCTTCTTCTGGTTATGGTTGCTATTACTTTGTCTAATTCATCATCCTAATATCCAATGCTTTTCTGATTTTATGTCATGAATAGTCCACTTCTACATTCTGGGTTTCAATAGAATAACTTAGATGCTTCAGATGTAAGAGTTTGAGCAAGGGATATTTAACTACCGTATCCCCTACACCATCATAGGCCCAGGAATTATCCCCAAATTCCCTTTCTCAATATTTAGGATTGTACATTCTCAATTCCATCATTGATAATTGCATATCACAAAAAAATGGAATGGCGCCACCAGCAATTTACCTACCCCCATCAGATCCACACATACAGACACACACAGAGACACTTAACATTCATCAAACACTTACTGTAGGTGTTCTGGTAGGTTCTATAGCAGTTGGGGTTCAGACAAGGAGACAGAAGCATTGTGCTTGCTATTGGATAAGAAACTGATTAGGAGAATTAGACCTTACACAAGTATGGAAGTAGGTGAAAAAGGAAACACCTTGGGGGTGGCACTACAGATTTAGAGGAAAAATCACTAACTGGTCCTCCTGAAGTTCTGGTGCAGGTAGAGAAGCTCGGTTTCTGGCGAAATCTGAGAAGACAGGTACAACCAGCAGCAAAAGTTTATGAGATGTAGTCTCTGTATAGTTACTATTTCTGTGGGTCCACATCCAAGCATCTGGTACAGATGCCTGGATAATAGGCATTGCAGTTGGAAAGAAGAGCTGGACGTACAACAGAAGAGAATGAGGACAAGCTAGGCACCTCTGTACATGTTTTTCCACCTCTGAATATCACAGAAGTTCCTATCTTGGTCAACTATAACCTGGAACCATTCAGGAAAGGAGATTCTTGAAAATGCAGTATCTAGATTAATCAATCCATATTAAGTCCAGACCTTGTCAACTTGTCATCCATATATACCTTTTAAACCATATTTAATTTTAAATCAAGGCCATAGCAAAACGATATTTTTACCTAACATGATGCAAATTAGTATAACCAATGATACATAGCATGGCCTCCCTAGATGAGGATGTACTAAGTTCTCTGTCTCTTTGTCCATCTGTAAATTATGCTTGTTCTTCTTCTGGGTGACACTCCTCCTTTGATATCTATACCTTAAACAATATTAATACATTTCATGTTGGGAAGTATGAGAATCAGAAACTGAAATAAGAAAGAAAACAAATGGTATTTTACACACACACACACACACACACACACACACACACATATTTACATCAAAGTAAGGAAGAAATAATCGTGAGAGTCTTTATTTCTGTAACTTGTCAGGCCATCACCATTGGGATTTATAACTTCCTGCTTCCATTGCCTATCTGTACTCTCTTTACACTGAACATACTTGGTTGGTCACAGTTCCTTGCCTGATAGCTAGCTGACCCAAATATTTGTTCCTTAACAATCTGTGCCATTAGCAGTCCTGCCTCTATTGGATTGTTGCAGCATTTCATTAATTTAAACATAAGACATGGAGAAGCACTGAGGCATCCAGAGACCTTCTTGCTTTCCAGACATACTACTCCTTACTCCCATTATGTTGGAGAAGCCCAATTTCCCCCTTGATAGTCAGGATCAACAACCCCTCTCTAATGCAATGACCCTCTTCTTTGCCTGTTGGTCCACTGGGAGGAGGTAATAAATGACCAGGTAATAGTCTCAACTTACAATTTAGTGACGCTTTGTATGTACTTTGGTAAAAATACCCTTCCCTTTCTCAGTAAGAACTCTAAATCAACAGATCTCAAAGATATGGGAATAAATTTTGCTACTAGATCATTAGGAGTAACAGGAAGAACTATTCCCATTGAACACCAATTCAGAGCATACATTCATTTTGAAGAATTATACCAACCCTGCAAAATAGTGCTAAACACATGGTGTTGAAACAGTTTCCAAAAGGACAGTCAGTAGATTCTGATCTGATTCTATCAGATCAATTTCCTCAGGGTGATAAGGACCATAAGACTAGTGAATATGATATTTAATAATTATTTCCATGGTTAAGAGTAATTCTGTGTGGAAAACTTTAACACTGAATACGGCACTTTGGAAATCGCCAGATGGTAATTTTGGCAGAATCATCACAAGCAGGTAAGACAAATTCATATCCAGGATATATGTCTGCTCCACTGTGAGCAAAGTGCTATTCCTTCCATTATATAAGTGATCCAATGTAATTAATTTTCCATCAAGTGGCTGGGTGATATCTTATGGGAGTAGTGACATATTGTGGACTCAGTGTTTGTCTCTCCTGCTGGTGACTTGGGCACTCAGTAGTGGTTGAAGCCAAATTGGTTTTTGTGAGCATAAGTCCATAATGCTGAGCCCATGCATACATTCCATTTCTGCTACCATTGTCACCTTCATCATGAGCCTACTAGGCAAGAGGAGGAATGTCTGGAGAAAGAGGCTGACTAACATCCCAGCATGAGTCATTGTGTCCACCTAGTTGTTAAGATTCACCCCTGGTGAGGGTATTCTTTGTAAACAATCACATGGGACACAAATATCTTCATATTCATGACCCTTTTGGAGAGCTCTATCAACACATTACCTCCGAACTACCGGACACAATTTTTCCTTTGTGTTCCTTCCAGGTCTCTGACTAAGCAGTCAAACCATTAGCCACTACCCATGAATCAGTGCAGATCCACATATTTGGCCATTTCTCCTAGACAAAATGAACAACCAGATGCACTGTTTTAGAACTGGAAGAGGGGCCAGATGCAGCAACTTTTCCCTTTCCTTGAAGGGATATTGATGAGAGACAAATCTGGATGGTCTTGGGGGCTCACCTCTTTCCCCTTTTGGAAGCTTAGCAGAGAGCTGGCTTAATTCCACTGAGCCAGCCTGCAGAGATAAGGACTTTGGTTAATTTTAGCATTCCATTTAGCAAGCAAGGTTGTTCTCTGAGCCCTCTGTGTTTAGACCTTGGTCTCTAGTATGCATCTTTACTAGCATTTCCTGAACCCTATTTTACTTCTTTTTACTACAAGTAATCAGACACTGTATCCCCCTCTTAGGCTAACTTATATAATGGGGTGCATAAGCGGGAGTTCTTTTTTGAACATCTAGCTTTCTGGCTAAAGCAAGTCTGTTCTGGACTTAACAGAGCAATGAGAATTCATGAGACTGTGTGTACTCTACTACTTCTCTGATTTTAAGAGTTTCCCCTAATAAACCCTATGTTATATCTGCAGTCTATAGTACTATGCTGATTACCCATGACCTCTTACATAGCAGACAACTTAATATGCCACAAACCATTGGATGGCTGAAAGCTTAGACAAATTAGCATGCTCCCGCATGTTTGTGGGAAATACTTCCTACATTCTGGCACATATATGTCTAGGGAAGTATGTACTTCCTGCTTAACAGGTCCAAGGACATGATGTCATCAACATAGTGAAGCAGCAAGATATCCTTTAGAATGGAGAGGTAGGGATGTTCCTGAGAAAAAAAAAGGTTATGATAAAGGGATAAATTGCTGATACAGTTATATGATAAAGTGTATTGCTAGTAACCAGCTGAAAGAAAACTGCTTCTGGCAGTCTTTACTAAGGTATTTACTAGGTTACTAGCTTTATACTAGAATCCAAGGGGTAGATCCAGTAGAAAAAAAAAAACATATCTGAAACAAATTATAAATGGATTCCCCCACCATCTGATTAAGCTTATGGTAATCCACTCTCATTCTCCAAGATCTATCTATCATCTGCACACTCCAAAAAAGCAAATTTAGATGGGGATGTAGCTGCAATAACCATCCCTGCATCTTCCTAGCTCTTGATGGTAGAAAAAAAATCTCTTCAAACCCTCCAGGAATGCAGTACTGGTTATGAGTTACTGATTTAGTAAGAAGAAGTTCTAGAGAGGTTTTAATTTTTCCTTTCCTATCACAAAGGGCCTCATTCCATAGATCAGGGAACCAATATGGGTATTCTACCAGTTACTTAGTTATTTCAACTATACATTTCATAACTTGGAAAATCACTATTGCTTGACATAGACTACCAGTGTGCCACTGGACACTGAATAGACTAATCAATGTCTTTAAATCTACTCATATCAGAGCTCTAATGCTATACTAATATTGTATTCTTCTAGAACTACTTCTAGTGGTACCAATATTTGACTCAGTGTTCAATTAGTATTGATACCAGATATGGAAGAGGAGGAGGAGCCGGCAGAAAAAGATAAGAAAGAACAGTCAGTAAGGAGACAAAAAAAAATGTACTTTATTATGCACCACACACAGAAAATGCCTTAATAAGGAAGGAGTCATCAGTTCTGCCAAATGCGGATGAAAGATCAAAGAAAAGGAAGTTTAAGAGTTAACCATAGGATTTGAGGGCATGAGAATCATTGTGAATCTTCAGGGGAGTGGAGTGTTGGTGTGGTGGTACAGGGTTTCACCAGAAAAAGTTGTAGAGAAATGGAGTGGCAATATGTACAAATATTGGATCATTATGTTGTACACCTGAAACTAATATAATGTATATCAATCATATCTAAATTAAAATGTACAAATATACACCAAATACATACATACCTACTAAAATATTTTTTAAAAAATAAAAGATTATCAGGATATTTTAACTTTTTCCCATAATTCCCCATTATTTTTCTCCATCTGTCTAAAATGAATTATAATCATTTCTTATATTCAAGTTATACTTTACGTGAATATCTTTTAAGACTTGGCGGTAACATTTAATTTATGATTGCTCGTAATAATTATTGTAATATTTTAAAATGGAGTAGTGGTTAAGTAGTTGCTCTAGAACAAGGAAGCTTGCTTTTTTGTTTGTTTATTTATATGTGAACTCTTATGGTATATTTGGATGCTGAGTAAGTATAGAGGCAAAATTAATAATGTAAGAGAAATAAGGAGTGGGAAATAATTGAAGGAACAAAGTCCTGGCATAGGCCAAGAAAAATGGAATGCAGCACATATGTCAAGGGGTTTGCCTTATCAGGCATATGGGCAGTTGGTCTACTTTACCAGGAGGGAAAGTGGAGTAAATGAGCACAAATGAAGGTAGACTGGCAGATATGCTGTCCATGGGAAGATGAAGCCATTCATTTTCATTGCTTCTATTTTCCAAGTAAAATAAAAACCTGAGTCATTAAGGTGGAAATGACAAGGGAAGAGAGTATTAGAAGTTTCAGGAAAGAAAAGAAATTATGAAATGGTTGTCTTGGAGAATGAAAAGATAGTCACATGCTTGGTAGCACTGGAGCCTCACATTAGATATGTATATAAAATTAAATTAAGCCCAGTCACATTGTTTTTGTGTTTTTCTGCAGCCATGTCTCTTACTTGGGTATGGGAGGGGATGTTCCCTGTCTTAAAATGAATTGGTTTTATTTTTTCCAAGAATGGAATGCTACTCACACTAAATTAAATCCCAATGGGGATTTATGAGCAAGTACAGTTGTACCTTATGTGCTTATTGAACCAGGAACAAAAGGTCAGGACTCCAAATTACTATTTCCATCTCTTTTCTCTCTCTGCCAACCATTTTCTTTCTTTTGGTACACTTGGTAGAAAATTGTCCTGCAGTTTAACTTCCTAGCTCCAAAGCCTGGTGGCAGGTAACTAGAGGCTCTATGTACCAATTCCAGATTGCTAGGGGGAAAAATAAGATTAGCCTAGCTTGGTTCAGCCCTTGGGAGAGAAATCTCTGAGGAGGAAAAGTGCACAGAGCAAGTAAATTAATGGACCCAATTCCTAAAATCCTCAAGAAGAGTAGTTTGATATGGTTCTGAGAAGTTATGGACAATCCAAAACCTTTCGTATTGCAGAAATGGAATATTGTGAAGTAAATTTTACATTTCCTAGAATTTCTTGTAATTAAATAATTGAGTTTTAGGGATAGGAGCAATATTGGAATAGTGATTTTTACTTTCCAGTGAGTCCCAATAGGCTTCTGATCTTGCATAAGTACAGTTTGAAATCTATGGAATAGCTATGGTCTAAAAAGAAATGAAAGTAGCCAGGAGATGGGGTTACTTTCAGGAAGGAGATACTTTATTTTGGCAAAGGTTATGAATCAAGCTTTTAAGGTCAGAACAGGTTTAAGAATGAATACTACATACTTTAGTTAATAGTGAAGACTGTCTTTTGCCATATACATTTACAAAAGAATATTTGCTTTGTGTTTATCTTTTCAGTTGCAAATGACATAAGACTGCTGCCATGTTCTTACGTATAAGTTTTGGTTTTAGTAAGAAGTCACATAGGGCATTTGAATAGAATTAAGAAATTTGGTCTGTCCACTTCTGACTTGCCTACTGTCTTCTGTATGACCTTCATGAACTTGTCTGAGCTTTCTAGAACACCATATCTTCAAGTTCCCCTCCAGCTTCAAATCCTGTTATTCAAGAAACTCCCAGAAAGAATGGTCCTGGAAACATGAGTAATCACAATAAGATATGCCTTAAGAGCTTTTGGTAGAGCTCATACTTAATTCAAAGTTCTGTTGCATCCAACAATATCCAACAAACAGAACAACCCAGAAGCCTGGTTGAGGCAGAGAGTGCTTATAGTGTGCTTTCTGAATAAATAACAAATTTAAACCGGGAGAACCCCTGCAGTTGATTTAGATTAATAGCAATTTTGTATTGTATTAACAACATTGTATATTTAAGATGTAGAAACTCTCTAAAAATACAAAGAATTTTTGGGGCACCTGGGTGGCTCAGTCGGTTAAGCGGCTGACTTCGGCTCAGGTCGTGATCTCGCGGTCCGTGAGTTCGAGCCCCGCATCAGGCTCTGTGCTGACAGCTCAGCTCAGAGCCTGGAGCCTGTTTCAGAATCTGTGTCTCCCTCTCTCTGACCCTCCCCCGTTCATGCTCTGTCTCTCTCTGTCTCAAAAATAAATAAATAAATGTCAAAAGAAATTTTTTAAAAATACAAAGAATTTTTGTCTGTTCAATATCTTGGGTTTTCTTTAGTGATATATTATGAGTAATAATACAAGAACTTTCCCCCAGTACCACGAGAGTGAGGTGAGGATTTTTGGCAAGTATGATGTTGATTTAGTAAGTAACTATACTGATTTCTCTAAAGCATACAAGAACAAAAGAGAGATATGTAAGGGTCTTCAAACATGTGGGATGAGAGTGGTTATTCAGATCCTAATACATTAAATAAAGTATCTCCTTACACTACCATTCAAAAAATGCAGATGTACAAGTATACCATGTTGGGTTTTTTTTTTTTTAACAACAAAAAAGTGATTTCTCAAGATACACATGAAAATCAGACCATATGTGTTCTGAAAAGACTTAATTTATCCTCTTTGGCTACAATCACATCCAAAACTGTCTGCCCAACATCTTTGCTATTATTAAAGACAACCAGGGTAAGACAGCTCCACAGCTGGCCTCAAGTATATAACTTCAAGTTAGAAAACACTCATTTGCCAGTCCTTTCCTTGTATTAAGTCAAAGCTGGTAAAACTATTAGATATCAGGGTTCTCATGGAAAAGGCTTTGAAACATGTAAAGTGCTATTTGAAAGTAATCTTGGCATTATTTAGACATACGTGGCCAGTAAACCTCATCTGGATTAGAGTCAGAGGGAATCAGACAGGCAAGGTGGGAGAGACAAGAAGGACCTAACCTAGGACTGATAACGATGGTTTCCAAAGGTACATTCCTTGGAAAGCAGCCAAAGTCCTGAGGAGCAAGAAACTGGAGAGTCTTCCAAGAACACTCCATCACAGTGGTAACTCAGGAATGTGCTGAAACATTGGATGGATGTCCCAATCTGCTCTATAATCAGGAGAAAGTGAGGCAATCATATAAACATTTGTTAGGATGATTTGAGTGAGCTGAAAGATGATATATGGATATGGGCAGGCCTCGTGACAATCTCAACTGTACATAGAAATAAAGCCACAAAGGATTTTAGCATTGCAAAGCTGAATTGATAACCAAAAACTGAGGTATTATTTTTCTGTGTGATAGTTCAACCATGTATTGGGCCACCTCTATACATGTGAAGATAATTACTAATCACTGACAAGCGAAGGAAGTCTTTTTGTAGTGACAGACTAAAGGCAGAGAGCTCTAAGATAATGCAAGTGGTTTCAATAAACATCGAACTCTGAACAGACAGGAAAGCCATTATAATAATGATAATGATAAAACTCAGTGTTGTAAGTATATATTAATTGGCCTACTTCATACCTTACCTGATGAAAGAACCAGTTTTCATGCATATGAAGGAGTTGAACATCTAACTTTATGACTGCTTTACTTTTCAGGGATGGGGAGAAGTATTCAAAGGCATTCCAGTCATAAGAGAGTTGGATAGGAAAGGAGGAATGGTGATATCTTTTTCCAAGTTTAGAGGGGTTTTTGTCTGTTTGTTTTGGCAAGGCCCTCTTTCTGTCCATAAGAGACAAATATTCCACTGTAGTCCCCAATCTCTTCCTGCCTTAATGGCTGTTCTATCTTACTCTTTAAGGAGCAACTCATGAGCCCAGCATGATCTATGATCATATCTTGAGAAATGTAGCATATGGTCAAATGAGTTACTCTTTCCTATCCCCACCCTCAAATCTTGTGGGAAACCCACAGCCAGAACTATGAATCATTTCCTGTAATTTCAAGAAGGTATGGTCTGTAGTATTGAATCTAGGATAAATTCCTCTTCGTTGTATTCTGTTTGTGGTTATTGCACAGCTTCTTGATGAGAGGTTGGTTAAGTTGATTTAATTCTCCAATTACAACAAGAAGAGGTTAGGAAAGAATGACAGGGTGCATCATCCACCACTGATTCCCCAAATTAATAAAAGGTGAAGCCAAGATGGTACTAATGAGTGTTCATGTCTGACCAGAAACTATTTCATTTCTGCATCCAGAAAGCATGTGTTACTGCAAGGTGAACACTGTTATTTAATATTCCACTAATTCCCTCTAGATAGTCACTTTTCATCATCATTTTTGGATTTGGGTGTGTTTTTTCTCCTGTGCATTAGGAGAACTTCTTTACTAGAAGTGAGTAAAGTACATCTCACGGATCTGTGGCACCTGTGACCCCCTGCTGTCTTCTAAGAGACAGTATTAAATTTCCCAACTCTTTGATTATTCCTAGGTGACTGCCAAGGCACTGTATCACTGCCCCTCAGAGTTCCAACCCTTCTTTGCCTCCCTGTTTTCTCAATTTGTGAAAAACACACAGGCAGGCACACACACACACTCACTATACAGAGCACTTTACATGTATTTCCTAATTACCCTTCCCCATAGTCCTTGAGCCAGGTACTAATTTTACACATTTATAGATGAAACTCAGTGAGTCAATGTGCTATACCTACACATCTAGAAAGTGGCAAGCTGGGTTTGGTCCAAATTGGTGTTTTTAACTACCACACTCTCTTAATTGCCTCTCTGAAATATGTTGCCTTGGCTCTTATTTACAGGTGAGAAACTTAGGTCTAGAGAGATAAAACCAACTTTCTCAAGATCCCAAGGCTTCTGAATCTTTGGAGTTTTCTCCCGGATTCAATATTGCTTTCTTCATTCTTGTTTAGCTATTGAGGTTCTTGGAAAGGGGTGTTACAATACATATTACAAAACTCAGCCAAAAGTAATTAAATAACAACATCCACCTCTTTTTCTGCAGTATCTAACTCACTTGCACTATGGAAAAGATTCCATCATGGGAAAAAAATGTATGTAATGGTGGACCTACATTAAGGAAGACTTGGCCAGGTTCTCTGACACATTTCAAGGAAGAAACCTATTCCATTTCTCTCTCCCAAATGCCCTCTGAAATAGAAGTGCTTTTCTTAAGTAAGACAAGGCACATTTGTTTGAGTCAGTGGCTAGGGTCTGAGTGATGCCAAATAGAACACTGGAAATCATTTATGTGTTGAATCAGTCAAGTGGCTCAATGGGCAGCCCAGTGTTTCCTGAGAGGTGAAGGGAGAGACATTGTTCATCTTCCTGAAATCAGAAAAGAACTTTCAGAGTTGAGCTCCTCCTATGTGTGTGTGCATGTGGGTATTTCTGTGTATTTGTATACACATGCACATGCGTAAGTTCCAAGAGTAAAGAGGGTATGGAAAGAAAGAGGACAAGAACCAACTGAAGCAAAGAAAAGTCATATCTGCCATGTGTTTGTTTTCAGGGAATTCAAAGTTTGTGATTCTTTCAACATTTTTGTTTAGCATTTTATTTTGGCATATAAAATTCCATAAATAAATGGGAAGAGCAGGGTTATGTTGGGGCATGAGACAAGAATCAACTTTAAGAGACAGAAGTGTCTATATTATGGAAGCAATGACTTGTTTCACACATTTTACTTCTTTGTGTTTTCTTTAAAAGTATGTTATATTTGTTTAAGAGTATGTTATAATTATAGTACATTTCTATATGACTTACCAATTATTTTCATATGCTTATGAAGTCTGTACTAAAACCATACACACACACATACACATGTACACACATACCCCATTCAAGACCCTTCATCATCCATCACACTCTATTATGCCTCAAGCACCCACCCCACAATGTCACATGCTCCAGGTATCTTATATCCTAGCAAGACACAATTTCTGGCAGTTCCATGAATGCCAATCCTTTTGGCCCCTACTTTTCTCATGCTGTTTCCTTTGCATTGAATGCCCTTTCTCCTTTTTCAGGCTAGAAAAGTCATAAACATATTTCAAAGCCCAGCTTAAGTATCACCTTCTCTGTGAACACTCCACCCCACACCAATACCCTTGATCTCTACCCCACCTCCTCTCCCTCCACCAGATTCAAGAACACAGCCCTGATAGATGAATTATGGATTATTGTGCATGTCTGCTTCTTCACTCTAGATCAATTCTACCTCTACTCTGCATGTTTTAAATTCCTTCAGAGCAAAGGCTGTGTCTTGTGCATCCCTGTATCTTACCTATCCGCCCCCCCCACCTGACTTGCTTCTTAATACCTCATGAATGGCAAGTCTTTCAAGTATATTTATTGAATGGTGACTAAGATGATCAACTGATTAATTAATTGGATTGAATGAACCACATTTACATATTTGTTCCCTAGTTGCAAAGATGAAATACATTGAACTAATCCAACCGCTTTCCCGAAAGCAAGTTTTCAGCAGTGCTTCCTACCAGATCCTCCTCTCTATGATAATGAGTGAAATAAGGTCAAGCACACAACCATTTGAAACCTTCATCCTAAAGTTTAACCTCTATGCTGGTTCTTTTTTTATTTGGCCCTGTAGATCCATTCTCTGCCTTGACCTGACCTGCTCTGTGCTCTAAAAGACTAAACACTTGGGAATTAACCCCCCCATGCTGTTTTGCCCTGTAGCTTTCAGCTAATGGTGGGCACTAGAAGGACCCCAGAGGGCAGGAGGAAAGAGAAGTCAGGGTATTTCTTTTCCTAACTTTGTTGGATTACAGTGGCCCAGTAGCTGCGATCCTCTATCCAGACCCCCAGCTCCTGTCAGGCAGCTCCTTTTAGATGGTATATTAGTTTCCTGAGACTGCTTTAACAAAATACCATAAACTTGGAGGCTTAAAACAACACAAGTATATCATCTTATGATTCTGTAAGTCAGAAATCCCACACAGGACTCAATAAGCTAACATCAAGGTATTTGCAAAGCTGGGTTCCACACTGGAGGTTCTAAGGAGAATCTTTTTCCCTACCATTTATAGTTTCTAGGGGCTGCCCACATTCCTTTGCTAAGGGTTACCCTTCTTCTTCAAAGCCAGCAATGTTGCCACCCTCTGGCCCTTCTTTCCTCATCACATCTCTTTCTAATCATAGCAGGGAGAGGCTCTCTGCCTTGAAGGACACATGGGACTAGGCTGGGCTCATAATAATGTCCACATCTCAAGGTCTTTAACCACAATCACACCTTCAAAGTTCCTTTTGTAACATATTTACAGGCTCTGGGGATTAGGGCACAGACATCTTTGAGGGGTCACTGTTTTTTCTGCTACATATGGATTTAACTCTTGTCAGTTCTATCAACACTGTTCCCTCTATTTGCTTCTTCAAGTCTAGAAGTGGTGATGGCTTTTTGATGTCGCTAATTCCTGGACCTTCATCATTCCATGTGGACTCCTTTACCCTACCTTCAGCTCTACAAATAGTTTCTTCATTAAATTCTCTCCAACTAACCCTTCGAATATGACTATTGCCAGGATCCTGACTAATCGCACAATGCTCACTCGCCCACCACAGATAAAATGGTATGACTGGACTCTTGCTACAGTTAACGATCCCATTAACCTATGATAATCCTCAGCAGAGTCTTGAGTCACCAGCTGTCTGAGTGAATTAGGAATAGTTCCACCCACCACTTAATTTCCTTATATGTCTGTATGGCTAAAGAGTTGAGATGGATATTCATATTTGGGAAATGTGAAAAGGTTAAGCCACTCAGCAAATATGATAGCTGAGCACCTCCATTACTTCAGGCACTATTTAAAGATAAGTTCAACTAATTCTTCCTCCACAGCCAGAAAGATGAAGGATTTCTGCTAGAAAAATCCATAAAGCCTAGAGTTTGTTGGGTCTGTGGCAAATGAGGTTTACTCCAATACATTCTCCATCTTGAAAGGCTTACTCATCCTTCCACCTCAACACAATTGCTTCATGATTAAGGGCATCTCCTTTGGCAAGGCACACACTTAAGTTTGAATCCAAGCTCTAGGACTTGGAAATTATTTAACATCTTCAAGACTCAGTTTTCTTATCTATAAAGTGGAGATACCATCCACAGTATGTATGAAAGACTCAATGAGCTATATAGATTTTCACATTTGTGCCTACTGCCTAGTAAGCTCAATAAATTATTAATAATTATAATAAATCTTGCCCATTTTTAAAGGAAAAGATCAAATTCTCACCTCCAGAAACCCTTCCTAGATTCCTCCAGATTTCAAAAATCTCCCCTTTCTTTAAGTTATTACAAACCTTATAACTAATACAGTAAATATTTAGCCATAGTCTCCTTTGGAATGGAAGTTATGTCTTCTGCTGCTTTGGCATCTCTCTTTGTCCCTGACCTAGTGGTGGGTATAGAACAGACACTCAGGAAATATTTGTCAATTTATCATCTTCCAGATGGGTTACTATCATGAAGAGTACATCTCCTCAATCTTTATTCTAGCTGCCACAGATCCATTTATCATTCTCAAGTCAGAAAAGAAAGTAAAATGGTATTCTATATGAGGAAACATAGCACCCCCTTTACTTATAAAATCAGAGATATCTTGTAGTTTTCTAAGCCACAGAGAGTGTTTATACTTTTAAATGTTCTGCTTTAATGGCCTAGTGGCCATGAGTCAGGATTATGCTGTAATTTTAACTTCAGGAAAAAGGGCATCTTCTGTACACCTTATATTAAGTCTGGTTATGCTGCAAGAACAAATAAGTCCAATATCTCAGTTGCTTAACATCAAAAGGCTTATTTTTCTCTTTTGCAAAATCTGCTGCCAACCAAGGTGACTAGGGCATCTATCTTCCATACAACCTGTCAACAATCCAGGCTAATGAAGATTCTCCATCCTCTAGCTGCACTGTCTGGAATATGCTACTTCTTCAGTTGTTACAGTATGAAGAAAAGAGACTGCTAGAGAGTCTTTGTACTAACAAATCCTTGTGTGAAATATATCACTTCTTCTTATAACCTGATCGTCAGAACAGCCATGGCAAAAGGCATGGGGAATTTTGACTCCTTCTATTGGTCTGGAAGGAGTGAACAGGATGCAGATCAGAGTTGGGTATCACTACCACACTCCTTAAGCACTTGTCCAACTCTATGTTGAAAGATAATTTTCTCTACAAATTACAAACATGTTGAAGGCAGAGTTTCTTTCTTATCTAACACTGCTTCTTCTCCTCCCCCTGCCTTTGTAGCATAACCCCTGGCACACTATTCAAACATAATTATCAGTTCATTCTTTTTATTTACCAAATAGTTATTGAATGTTTACCATGTGCCTGACATTGTTCTAGGTGACAGAGATACGGCCTTGAACAAAATATAAACATATTTCTAAACTCATGGTACTTAGATTTTAGGGTTGAAGGAGAACAAACCAAAAAAAATAGAAAGTATGCTAATGTGGCAGTTGATGAGTACTATAGAAAAAGTAAAGTAAGGTAAGAGGTTATTAAATATATATGTGGCAGGGTGGATGTGGGTAACGTTGTGTGGAGCCACACAGGGATGAAGGCTTACCAGGAAGTCCTGGGATCCTTGCGGTGGCAGACATAAACAAGGATAAAAATATAACAAGATTAATCTTGATGGTGTCAAGGCAGCCAACGTGGCGAGGCTGAGTGTTGGGGAGCAAGAAACTGGAAAGGTATCCCAGAGGATGCATAGGAATAGGAAGAAGAGATGGGGTCTTGTCAGAATCAAGAATTTTAGGGTTCCTTTTTACTCCTTCAAATAGTGATTTCATATCTAGAAAAAGAACTGGAGTTTCTGATTGTCCTCCCAATTTGCCAACAGGCATGGAAATGAACAAGAACGTTTTAACTGGAGCCTGTGGGTAAATTCAATTGGCTGTCTCCCAGCATACATTTTCAGGCATTTTTTTTTTAATTTTCTTTTCCTTTTTTAACTCAAATAGAAATTCCTAATAGCACCTGTAGAGCCCATTAAGATGTCCTTTCTTAAGGCTGTAAGCTGCTTCTGCACACTCTCTTCACCCTAGTGTGAAATTTCTGCCTTATGAATTGTTGGAGAGGCTTAAAAAAATTTCGTGACTTAAAGGCCCCTTTGAAGAATACTCCTGCTGTTTTGATGTTTCTATAACTTTTCTTTCATGCTTTTATCCTCTCCACCCCACCCAGATAATCATCTGGACCAGGATGCTTTATGAATGCAACATTGATATGTATCTTTTATAGATAAAACTCTCTATGGCATGTGGGTGATCTTTGTTCAGCTCCTGAAAACTATGAATTTTTTCTCTAAAAAGATGGATCTTCAGAAGGTATGATCCCTTTTATTAATATCTATAATACTTAAATCCTCTTTTCAATGAGAAAAGGAGAGTAGAGAGCTCTGTCTCTGAGCTCTAGATAGTGAAGTTCCTTGCATGCTCTTGGCTCAGTTTCCTCTTCTGAAAGGTTAAGTTGATGATTTTCCTAGTAGTAAATCATCATCACATCATCATCATCATCATCATCGTCAGTTTTATAACAGTTATTGTCATTTTTTGTTACCCTATGCAGATGTTGCACTAAATACCTTATATGCATTATCTTTTGTCCTTTATTTAATAGTGGAGTAGGCAGACAGTATTATCATTTTATAGATGAAAAAAACAATGAGGCTCCCAGATGTTAATAACTCATTCAAAATGATACAGCCCTGAGGAAGTAGTTATTTTGATCACTGATATTTCCCCAGGAACTATAGTATCAGGTGCTCAGGTACTAAATAAATGTATTTTATAATGTATTATGCATGTGTGTAAATAAACAAATAAAGCCAAATACATAATATCTGAATTAGAATCTATGCTCCTACCTCAGTCCTTAGAAAAAATGGTAGCTCCTATAAAAGCAAGATCATTTTAATCTCTAATCTTCCATACCTAACCTATTTGCTGACAACATTCATTCACAATTTAGTCTTAATTGTCCACTTAGTGCTAACAACAGATAATATACACATTAGGTGTCTGCCCTACTGCCTTCACTATTTAGTAGACTAACTTGAGACTCCATTACAGATTTTTAAGAAGGATTTAAAAAATTGATCGCCTTCAATCACCTTGGCTTTCCATAGACCAGCAATTCTCAACCAAACAATTCTATTCCCCAGGGGACACTGGGCAATGTCTAGAGACATTTTCAGTTGCCACAACAAGGGGAGAGGTGCTATTGGCATCTAGTGAGTAGATGCCAGAGATGCTGCTAAACATCCTACAATGCATAGGTCAGGCCTCCCATAAAAAATTATCCAGACCAAAATATTGAAGTGCAGATGCTGAGAATTCTTGCCCTACACAAACTAGAAATGGTGCAAAGGAAGCTAATCTTCCTGATCTTTCAGCATCACCCTCCTCACTCCACCCTGACTCCTATGTAGACAGGAAAACATATATTTCCAGAGCCTTTATGTTCAGTGCTCCTCTGGGATGCCTTTAACCACATCTCATTCTTCACATCCTTCTGACCCCTTCAAAAAAATCAGTTCTCTTCTGATCCTATTCTCAAATAGGCTTGCAAGATGATTGACTGACTAATCTCATATACTAAGTACTTTAACTTAGCTTTAGCTTAAAATAAGTCATACTGGCCAATTACTCAGTGAATTGATGAGGTCTAAAAAAAGGGCTTAGAATAATTTTTTCTATTATTTCCCCCCATGGAGTATAATATTTTATTTTCATTGACCAAGTGGAGCCCATCCTCCCACCTTGTCATCTAAAATGAAAATATCCCAACGGGCCCCCCAGGATAGCAAGTGGATGGTATAATTCAGTCAGAAGATAAGGAAAAAAGTTTAATCTCCCCAAATTGCCAAGAATTTTCCCCCTGATTAGGAAAGAATTCTGAAACACTGCAATTTAAAATATACTTCATGTGCTAATGAAAAAGAACTGAGAATAGAAATAAATCTTTGCTATAAATAATCAATGCTATCAAAATGTCATGGTAAAATGCTCTTCTGATAGGGACAAAGACAGATAGTTTTCTAGGGTTTTATCTGGAGAGTATCAGGCTGTGCACCAGAATGACTTTTTATTCATTTTACTTATTTATTTGTTTGTATGTCTGTCTCCAACTACGTCCATAAAACACTCCATCCAGATTCAAAGTGAAATACTCTATATTTATACACACACTATAGTAGGCAGTGTGTGTGTGTGTGTGTGTGTGTGTGTGTATATATATATATAAAAGAAAGGAAGAAAGGAACAAACACATGAATGAGAGATTATTGCATGGCCATTTACAAACAACCCAAAATTGATTGCCCACAATGCAATGCTGAGTTTGGTTCTGGGATTGCAAAAATGAGTAAAACAAAACCCCAACCCTCACAATACATTGGGGGAGGGAGGTTCCTTAGCCTTTGGCCACACATTTGAATCACCTGGAGAGATTTTAAACACTAATATCTAAGCCCTTCTCCTCCCCCAAAGGAATTAAATTGTAACCCTTGGGAATAAGGTCCACCCAGGCATCAGTAGCTTTTAAAGCTCCCCCAGATGATTCCAGTCAAAGTCAAAGTTGAGACCCACTGGCTTCTAGTCTAGTAGAGAAAAGTAATGAAACCAAATTTATTGAAGAAAGGTCTGTAGAATACCTTGAGTAATGGAATGAATGGAAATTAGCATTTTTTTGGCCTCTAGTCCATCCAAAGCAAGGTACCATGGGTCTTACATGTGTCTCATTTCATTCTCATGACATCCCTAGGAATAAGTATTATCATCCACAGCTGAAAGTTGAGGAAACTAAGGTACAGATGACAGAGACACAGCCTTTGCCATAGGAGTTTTCAAAAAACACAAAGAGAAGAAGAACATAGGAAACAGATATAGTGGGAAAAGGGGCAGAAACTCAAGTGGAACTCAGGAGACCTTGGTTCATGTCTAAATACTTTCATTAACTATTTGAATTGGGCAAGTTACTTAATGTGTCAGAGCCTATGGAATGATAATAATAAAGTCAAAATCAAAAATTCTATCCTTTTTAACAAAGGTAGACTAGAGAAAAAGTAACAATAGTGTGGTAGGTATGATCAAAGAGAGATGACAGATGTCATAGATGGAGGGCTGTCCACTAGTCCAGCTTTCAAGAGGCATTGGATCCAGCTGAGGTTGCCACAGTTTACAACTAGCACTTGAATCTGCAAATTCAAAAACCTATTTGTGAAGACGTTGGTTTGGCTCTGAAAGACTGACACATAATAACTCAACATTCAAGAAACTGATGTATAAACCATTCCCCCAGAGTATTGCTATATAAAAAGAGATGTTTCTATTGACTTTGTGTAGGCCAAGGTCACATGATGTATGAATCAAGTCAAAAAAGATAGTGTTAAGAAATGTTCTTCCTGAGTCTTAGCTTCTGCAATCATACAACACAAATAAAAGGCATCCAAGTTGGCCAGAAGGAGGTCAAACTTTCACTCCTCACAGATGACATGATACTCTATGTGGAAAACCCAAAAGATTCCACCAAAAAACTGCTAGAGTTGATTCATGAATTCAGCAAATTTGCAGGATATAAAATCAATGCACAGAAATTGGTTGCATTCCTATACACCAACAATAAAGCAACAGAAAGAGAAATCAAGGAATTGATCCCATTTACAACTGCACCAAAAAAACATAAAATACCTAGAAATAAATCTAAGCAAAGTGGTGAAAAATCTATACACTGAAAACTATAGAAAGCTTATGAAAGAAATTGAAGAAGACACAAAAAAATGGAAAAAAATATTCCATTTTCCTGGATAGGAAGAACAAATATTGTTAAAATGTCAATGCTACCCAAAGAAATCTACATATTCAATGCAATCCCTATCAAAATAACACCAGCATTCTTCATAGAGCTACAACAAATAAACCTAGAATTTGTATGGAACCAGAAAAGACCCCAAATAGCCAAAGAGATCTTGAAAAAGAAAACGAAAGCAGGAGGCATCACAATCCCAGACTTCAAGCTATACTACAAAGCTGTAATCATCAAGACAGTATGGTATTGGCACAAGAACAGACACTCAGATCAATAGAAGAGAATACAGAACCCATAAATGGGACTCACAAACGTATGGCCAACTAATCTTTGACAAAGCAGGAAAGAGTATCCAATGGAAAAAAGACAGTCTCTTTAGCAAATGGTGCTTGGAAAGTTGGACATGCAGAAGAATGAACCTGGACACTTTCTTACACCATACACAAAAATGAACTCAAAATGGATGAAAGACCTAAATGTAAGACAGGAAGCCATCAAAATCCTCAAGGAGAAAGCAGGCAAAAACCTCTTTGATCTTGGCCGCAGCAACTTCTTACTCAGCATGTCTCTGGAGGCAAGGGAAACCAAAGCAAAAATGAACTACTGGAACCTCATCAAAATAAAACGCTTCTGCACAGTGAAGGAAACAATCAGCAAAATTAAAAGGCAACCGACAGAATGGGAGAAGGTATTTGCAAATGACATATCAGATAAAGGGTTAGTATCCAAGATCTACAAAGAACTTACCAAACCCAGCACCCAAAAAACAATCTAGTGAAGAAATGGGCAAAAGACATGAATAGACACTTCTCCAAAGAAGACATCCAGATGACCAACCGACACATGAAAAAATGCTCAACATCCCTCATCATCAGGGAAATACAAATCAAAACCACAATGAGATATCACCTTACATCTGTCAGAATGGCTAACATTAACAAGTCAGACAACAACAGATGTTGGCAAGAATGCAGAGAAAGAAGATCTCTTTTGCATTGTTGGTGGGAATGCAAGCTGGTGGAGCCACTCTGGAAAACAGTATGGAGGTTCCTCAAAAAACTAAAAATAGAACTACCCTGTGACCCAGCAATTGCACTACTAGGCATTTATCCACAGGACACAGGTGTGCTGTTTTGAAGGGACACATGCATCCCCATGTTTATAGCAGCACTATCAACAATAGCCAAAGTATGGAAAGAGCCCAAATGTCCATCAATGGATAAATGGATAAAGAAGATGTGCTATATACACACAATGGAGTATTACTCAGCAATTAAAAAGAATGAAATCTTGCCATTTGCAACTACATGGATGGAACTGGAGGGTATTATGCTAAGTTAAATTAGTCAGAGAAAGACAAAAATCATATGACTCCACTCATATGAGGACTTTAAGAAACAAAACAGATGAACATAAGGGAAGGGAAACAAAAATAATATAAAAACAGGGAGGGGGACAAAACAGAAGAGACTCATAAATATGGAGAACAAACTGAGGGTTACTGGAGGGGTTGTGGGAAGTGGGTTGGGCTAAATGGGTAAGGGCACTAAGGAATCTCCTCCTGAAATCATCGTTGCACTATATGCTAACTAATTTGGATGTAAATTAAAAAATAAAACAAAAACAAAAAATAAAACAAGTTAAAATGGAAAAAAGAAAATTTCCTTCTGGCTGCTACAACATCATTTACTTCTTGTCCTACAAGAGCTGGGAATCCTTCCTAGACCAGAGCAGATAAACACTGTTTTTTCTCTCTCTCTTTGAGAGTTTTTTTTTTTTTTTTACTACATTCCAATAACACTGCCTATTTCTATAATATAATTGCTATTTCAGCTTCTCATTAATCAGCTTCAGCTGTTTTATTACAGTGGTTTTAGTTTATATTTGATTGTGTTGTACCTCCAATCATATAATTACAATATATCAGGTTGCAGTTTCAGCCATGTTTGTAGATGCATGTGTTCATTCCACTTCAAGTTCTTGAAAAAAACTTAGAAACAAAAATAGAACTGAGAAGACGAGGTGACAGAGGGTCCTTCTCTGGGCTCAGCCTCCAATGTCCTTACTGCCTTGAGCAAATCATTTAATCTTTCTGAGCACAAAGACTCCCTTTGTGAAATAGCAAAAAAAAAAAAAAAAAAAACTGTCACTATCTCTTTTTGCATATGAAAAATGTTAAATAATATGTTAATTTATGCATCACACAATAGACACAAAGGAATAGGCACTATGCTTTTCCTTATTTGCTACCTGAGCATCTTCATTGGATTTGACTATCTCTACCTCAGAGTTACTACAACAAATCACTAATCTCATTGGCTACACTAAATTCTTCTCCAACGCACTTGCAGGAGTTAACTTTATCTTGACATTCTGGAGGCCTTTTACTGTTTCCCTTGTGTCTGACAATCCTCTCTATAGAGCTGTACAATTTACAATTATATCGTATGGTCTCTTATGAACTTGATGATGTCTCTAGGAAAGAAGTAGAGTATATTGTTATTTCCACTTCCCAGATGACAGATAAGTGACACAGCAGGTAGGTGATGGACTCAAACCCTTTCTCTTGATTCTAAGTGTTCTCTCCACTGAGCATGCTGTGAGTTCTTTGATGCAGTCCAATTTTACAAATTATTATGAGGCTCTAGGCAGTCATTCCATCCCAGGGGTTCTACTTTCCCCTCTAAAGAGGAAGCTAGTAAGTTGTTTCTCCATGATGCTTAGCTTTGGTCAGATGTTTTAGGGCAGTGTTTAAAGAATGTGGCAGAAAAATGGAGAAAAACTAACAAATACAGAATACCAACTAAAATTACTTAAAGTGTCTATAAATCAGTCAGTGGGCACAAAGTTTAAGGGATTATGGGTTTTTTATTATAAAAGTAAAGAAAACCAAGCTTCAGACTCATTAGCTTTCTTTTTTTCTACATGGAAGGTTAGGACAAGGGAGACAGTGAACAGTTGTTCTCAGAACTAAATATTAGAGAATATGCAATCCCATCCTATGGGATGTAGGTCAGAACTTCCTTACTACAACCACAATTAAACATGGGAACAGAACTCAAAAGGCAAGTTTCCTGTGTAGTCACTATTCCTGCTGATGTTAAAAGCAATCATTCTCATGGGTGGGACAAGGGGAGCACAGGTGTTTGAAAGATATATCATGCTCTCAGCTTGGGGTCATATCAGCATATTGGAGTAGCATAGGTGGGGACAGGAGGATATTTTTTAAAGCATATTCAATATTATGATATCATATACTTGGATAACTCAAATAGCCTTATTATTTTCATAATGTAAACTTTAAAGTCAAGTATAACAAAGAGTTGTACATACTATGAGCCAGGAAGATTCTTAATAGAGTGGAGGGTGAGAGTCAATATCTTGTGTTTATAAAATGAGAACAGGAGTGAACAGGTTATGTAAAAAAATGCTTCAATACACCAGGACATCATGTTTGCAATGACAAGTAGAATCAGCTTGGAGGCAGGAGACCAGACTAGAGATCTAGAGTTCTTCCATACCACAGACCATACCACCAATCTGAATGAACACCTGCCCTCTCTCATCCAGTAATCCAACATTTAATAAGTTCCCAAGTACACCAGACCCAGAGTTGGGCATTCAAGGAAAGGCAAATAAAACACATTCTCTGACCTTAAAAAAAAAAAAAAAAAGGGCTACAGTCTGGTGTTGGAGCCCGACAATGACATATGTAACAATAGCAAATAGAGACTACCAAGAGCAATAGGCCCCAGAGGAACAAGGAACATTCTTGGAGGAACAAGGTCTCATTGTTGAAATTTACTGAAAAAAGTGAAGCTTATTTTCCTTCAGCACCAGAAATGAAGAACATGGGTTTGGAAGGAAATAAAGATAACAAACAAACAAACAAACAAACAAGAAAACAAAAACCAAAAATACACTTCAACTCCTTCTGTCTAGACATGATATAGTATCACTAACCTCAAACAAATTTATAATTAGATATACAAAAAGCCATGCACTGAGTATTAGTAGAGCTGTAGTGTATTTACCAAGCATACAACTATGGAAACTGTTCCTTACATCTAGGCTCTTCACATACAAAGTATATTTTTGGTCACTCAAAATTGCTTTGGATATGCATATTATTATTTAAAAATTCTAAAATGACCCTGCTTCCTCCCCTGTGAGAAGAAGATGCATGGAAAGTTTCAAATTTTAAAATTACTCTGTGTTGGAGTTATTCATGGGCAAAAATAATCTTAGATGTTTTTTATGACATAAAACTGAGGGTCTGCTTTTTTTTTCTTCTTCTTCAGGCACCTGAGTATCAGAAACAGCTGAACAGATGTTTCTCTAAACATTGAACAACCTAAAAACCTCACCTTTGGGATAAAGTTGAGCATGAAAATTTAAAGCCTAAAGGATAATTTTTTAGCAAGTTTTAAGCATGTGAAACAAGTGAGGGAGGCCAGTGACTCTGAACTATCAGGTGTAGGATCCATCTTGGCAAGGAACCTGATGGTCAACCCACCATATTTATTCAGCCTGTGCAATGTGTATGTGGTAAAAGGACATGCCCCATGCCCTAAGGTGGCTTGGATCCTAAAGAGCAATTAAACAACAATATCAATTAGTGAAGGCAAATTCAGTTGTGTTTTAACTTTTTAACACCTATGTTTTTGAGAAATTGGATGCATATGAGTGACTTACATTCCTGTTCAATTTTATGTGAGAGTTAAATTCAAGATACTATCTGTGTGTCATGCCCAAACTGAAGAATGCCCAAGATACAGTGTGTTAAGTTTAAGTTGAAGGACACTCAAGGTACTACTTGTGTGTTACATGCAAGGTGAAGGATGCTCAAGGTACCACCTGTACATGAGTTGAAGGATGCCATTATGATTAATTTTAGGTGTTAACTTGACTAAGCCATGGAGTGCTCAAACACTCCATTTTGGCCAAACATTGTTCTGGGTGTCTCTGTGAGGGCATTTTTATATGATATTAACATTTTAATTGGTAAAGTAAAGAAGATCACCCTCCATAATTAGGCATGCTTAATCCAATCACTCGAAGGCCTGACTGTAACAAAAGGACCAAACCTCCTCCAATAAGAGAAAATTCTCCAACAGATATGAAACATTGACTTTTCCTGCCTCATAGCCCTCAAACAAGAACACCAACTCTGCCTGCCTGCCTGATGACCTTTGAATTTGAACACTGGCTCTCCCTGCGTCTCTAGTCTGCTGGCCTACATGCAGACTGGATTTACTACCCTCCATAATTACATGTGCCAATTTCTTATAATAAGTCTCTCTCTCTCTCTCTCTCTCTCTCTCTCTCTCTCTCTCTCCCTATCTATTTCTCATCTGTCTATCATCTCTTATTGGTTCTGTTTCTCCAAAGAACTTTAATACAGATGTTAAGGTACTGCCTGTGTTTTGAGTGTGAGTTGAAGGATGCCTTTCACATCACTCTTTCCTTTCTACAAGCTGCCTCACAAGTTATGGCTTGCCCTTCTACCCAAACTAGCATGAAACCCCTGCAATTAATCAATCCTAGATTAGACAACAAGGTTGTCTAACAAGGTTGGGTACATCTAATATGCATATTACATCAAGCACAATACACATATGAAAAAGAACTAGACAAGCACTTAAAAGAGAACTGAGTTCCAATGCCTACTCTGCTATAATTCAAATGGATTAACCTTGGGAACTCTCTAAAGTAACTACTCTGGATTTTAGTTTTAATCAGTAAAATGGAAGTGTCTGAAGGAACAATGTATAATTTCTCATAATAGGAAGAATACGAAAAATGTTTCATGAGAGTCACAAAAAGATACAAGGAGATGCAAGGAGCCACAGATATCATATTTTTATTGGTGGGAAACTAGAGAGACTTCTGAAAGGAGCCAGCACCTGTAATAGATCAGGGAATTTCAAAGTGGTCCAAGAGGATGTGAGAAAGGCATGGTCAACTTGGAAAAAAGGAGTGCACTGATGAGCACTGTCAGCAGCTTCCAAGTGACCCAGAGGGATTGGGGGAGGCCTAGTGTGAGCATGACATAGAAGGACTTGAGCACAGCCAGCAGCGTGTTTTATTTGAATGGAGATCAGCAAAGGGAAGCATAGAGCAAGCCTCATTCGAGAGCAATATGATAGATTATGCAGACCTGGAAAGGGGAGAATCTAGCCTTTTATCCAACAGAGTACTGCAAGTAATGGATAGAATTTTGGTATTTTGACTGAAAAAAATGGACTGTAGAATCTCACAAGTTGATGGGGAAACTAGAAATGGAAAGAGAGGTAATGAGGATTTTATTTTATTTTAAAGTGGATAAGGAAACTCCATGTGAAAATGTTCTTCCCTTATAGGCAGCATGGAAGCTGAGACAGAAATAAACAGCTCACCCTGTGTATCCATGTAGAGGCCACCAGACAGGCAAGGCTCACCCCCAAACTATGGTATGCACAAAGATACCTAAGGAAATATGCATATTGCCATCAGCAATAGTGGCTCACTGAAATATGCCAAAGATACCTGTCAGGGGAGGTGCAGGATATGTTACTGGAAGAAGTTTTGCAGAATTCGGACATGTCCTGGGAGTGTAAGCCCTCTCTTTCCATCTCTACACCTAGCACCCTATTGAGTATTGCTGCAAACTTGAAGCCTTGGTTCCTGCCCTGTTTCTTAGATGGTGTGACTCTGCCATTTTCCTTCTCTTCCATGGATTGCCAAACTCCCAACTCCAACTCTGGAGAGGAAAATTCCTCCCATGCAGAGCCAAATTTTACTAGTATGTGTAACCCCAGTACTAAGATTACTGACTGAAACACATTAATTTCTCAATGTGCTTCCCAGCAGAAATTCATCTGGAAGAATCACCTTAACTATAAAGTCATCTGCTTGGTTATTCAATAATTTGTTTATCGAATGCTTACTACAAGCCAGGCCCTGTTCTAGGCACTATATACACAAAGATGATTGAGAGATGGGCCACAATACTCATTGGCTATCAGGCTAGAGTTAAATAAAGTCAGATGAACTACTGTTTAGGTACAGCTAGCTCCAAATAAAAATTCAAGCAGAAACTGTCTAACTCATGTACCCATCCATCTATGCATTCATTAACAATTTAGCCAATATGGATTAGGTGCCACAGTTTACACAGATGAAGAAGACATGGTGCATGTGCTAGAGAAGTTCTCCATCACAATCACAGACAGGTACAACACACAACAGGTGCTAATAAATGCATTTCTAAAAAGCAGTGGGCATCCAGAGTAAAAACTAAGCTACAGAAGTCAAAGGGAGACTTGGAGTGAAAGACACACAGATTTATAAACTAAAGGTACATGATTTCAACAAGAGTGTGTAGTCATTTCTTTTTCAAGTTACAAGAGTTCTTAAGCACAATCTCAAGGAGAAAAAAAACAGAAAAAGGAAGCAGTAGTGCTGTTTCTTGTTGAAGTATGTGGGAGTTTCAGGGAAAGAGAAACCCAGAGTACCCTACTTAGCTTTCCCCTTGGGTCATGTGTGCCTTTAAGACCCCCGGGAACAAATCTGTGTGAAAATCATCACTCTTCTTGACAAAGAGTAGGAAACACGCTTCTTGGTTCTTTTCCAACTTCCGCGGCCGACTTGCTAGATAACAGACCAAGCACTGCTTGACCCACCTATGTCCTGGTGTCTTCAACAGAAAAATGAGGACACAGACAGGTCCAGGCTGACTTGCCTCCCAGAAATCCTGGGAGGCTAAATTAGGCACCACCTGCTAAGTTTCTCGAGCTTCCAAGAAAAAAGAAGGGGGTTGCATGGACAGGCCTACCTGAGGCTTTATTAAAATCTAGGCTTTGACAATCCCAAAGTAGAGGCATCCTGAGTGAAACACACTGCCCCAATTACACAGTCAACAGTGCTCCTCTGGAATACAGTGAGTATGTTAAGACAGTTTGGTCCAAGACAGGACATCTTCAGATAAGAAGGATAATTTAGGAGTCAAGAATAGAGTGATTTATTTGAGAATAGAAAAGAAAGAAATAGAAAAAAAATGCCTTTTAAAAGATCAACTCTTCCCCAGGGATGTATACTTGGTCCCTTACCAAGCTAAGAAAGGCAATTTAATTGTTCATACATTATTGACTTGACAAGGCAAACCAGCTTCACCAAAGATGACCTTCTGTGTGCCTGAGGAGTGTGGCATCACAGGGAGTAGACTCTGCTGTGTGACTCTTTCCTAAGCACTTTCTCTTTCTGCTCTGGTGACATGCTGCCCCATATAATGAGGCTACCCCACCTCTCTTTCCCTCATACATTGTCCATCCAGGAAAAGCATTTCTGTCACTCCCATCTTGGGATTTAGAGTATTGTTTTTGTGGTACACTTATTTACAACCACTAAAAAATAAAATTCAGGAACTAAAATTATGTATTTGCTTCTGGATACAATTTATTCTGTTTTATATCAAGCCATATTTTAATTTTTAGCTTTTAATTCTCAGAAAAGTGTCTTCAGAAAAATGGGAAATTCAACAAAAATTATCAAAAAAGACATTTCAGGGTTGCCTGTGTGGCTCAGTGGGTTAAGCATCTGACTACTGAGCTCAGCTCAAGTCTTGATCTCAGGGTTGTGAATTCAAGCCCTGCATTGGGCTCCACACTGGGTGTGAAGCCTACTTAAAAAAATAAAAATAAAAATAAAATAAAGATATTTCAAACCAAAGTCATAGCACACATACGGATGGTTCTTGATCCCCCATCTCCATTTTCCCAGCTCCATTTTCCTAGCTCTGGGGTCAGTAAGGGCCTGACCTAGTACTCCACTTGTTTTTATAAATAAAGCTTTATTGGAACATAGCTATTTTCATTTAATTATGTATTATCTATGGCTGCTTTTGTACTGCAGTGGCAGAGTTGAGTAGTTGCAACAAAGACTCCTGCCCCTCAGAGTCTGAAATATTTACTGTCTGGCAGTTTGTCAACCCCTATGTTCAAATCCTTCTGGACATCTCAATATGAGTGACTTATAGCCTCCTAAAATGTGCTCCAGATTTTTCATTATCTTTTTCTCAAATTCATACCTTCTCTGGAGTTTCTTGCTTCACTAAATGCCACTATCATCAAGCCAGTTTCCCACATGTAAAGATTAGGAGTCCATTCTTGCTTCTTCCCTTTCCTTCACCATCAAGGCAATTAACTAGTAAGTTCTAACAAATCATTCCCCACCCTGAAGCTAGAATGAGCCTTCTAAAATATAAATATGGTTATATTTCTCTCCCACTTGAACTATTTTAGTGTATTTCCATTATTTTTAGCCTTAAAGACATCTAGGTGTTCTCAACCTGACTTATTGGAAGCCAGGCATAATGTGGCTCTTGCTTCTGTTTCCAAGTCTCCTTCCGTCAGTCCTTACAAAACTCATGCAGGCTCTCTCTCAGCTCTGAGACTTCTCTGCATGCTATTTCCTTACTTAGAACAATCTGCCCTTTGCAGATACTTTCTGTATCATTCTTCAGGGTACAGCTAGAAAGTCACTTCTTCAGGGATGCCTTCTCACACATCTGGACTATGTTTTGATCACCCCACTTGTGACTCTATGTTTCCCCTGCTATAGTGATCACCATTCCTTATTGTTAACACCTGTTAATTGCCTGTCTTCTCAGCTACACTGTAAGTCCTCTGAGAGCAGGTATCTTATCTGTCTCATTTACCATCGGAGTACTTAGGAAAAGGAAGTTCTTAGTACTTACTTCTTAAGGGAATAAGTGAATACATCTTACTCCAGGAAAAGAGAAGCTTTAAGAAAGAAGGGAACACAGAAAGAATTATAGAGGAAACTGTCTAGCTCTGACTTCCCTCCCATCACTTTTTTAGAAGAGTAGGTTGTACAAGGCTGATGTTGTTGTATCATGTTATTCTCTGGCAAGGAAGGTAATTGTAAACATGTTATCCTGGGTGTGAGAAAGGAAGGAAAAAAAAAGACTGAAGAGATAAGAATAGAAAGCTCATGGTACCACATTTGCCAGGGCCTTGAGCCAGCGATAGTACTATTATTACCATGTTATCTTTTACAGATTTAAGATCACATCTAATTCTACAAGCTTAAAGCAGCCTTTACAATGTAAACTTCCTTTTAATTAGTCTCTTGCTCAGCTAAGTCAAGGTAAAACTTATATTCCCAGATAAACTTATAGGACACTAAAGGCATCTGCTAGTTGTGCTTATACGTTCTTTAATGCCTCTGAACATTTTTGATTTCTTATAGGACTGTACTGCCAGAGGCATGCTTGGGAATTAAAGCCTTTCCCCAAGGAACTAAAAAAAAGCAAAACCAAACAAGCAATTCATGGATACACATTAAATTGTGGTAAAATTTTGATTAAATAATTGAATGGAAGTAAGGAGAAACCATTTGAAATGAATCTTCACTTTCCAGAGTGGGGAGTCAAGAGGTAACTCTAAGGTTGATATGTCAAGAAATACAGGTATGAACAAGTACGTTATTTATAGTTATGGAGACCACTTCTAGAACTAAAAAGACCAAAAGTCCCAACTAACTACTTTGTTGGAGAAAGAAGCTGTAGAAGCTAATGATAGGAAAATGACAAAATTCTCCCTACAGGTTCTCAAATCATGATAAAGTATGAATACCTTTAACATAAGAGTATTTATATTAGAGTAAGTTTATATGCCTGGGGACTGAATTCACAATCAGGGTTGGGACAGAACCAAAAATGATGAAAGGTGAGCTTAGCCTCCAAAACACTGGTCTTCAAACACTCAGAGGGCCTGGGATCCAGGGCTTCCAAGAGCTTCTATACCTAAATACCAGCAGAGTTTATACATAAAGGAGAGCCACCAATAAAGAGAAAGACTTTGGGGGAGAGAAATATCACACTTACCTCTGAACATCATTGAAGATTCTCTAGACAATATCATCCTAGTTGGGAAGATCTTTGAATTTCTGCAGATAATGGATGGATTTTTCTCACAGTCATTCTTCTTATATTTGGATCTAGTTGACATGTTGGAGGATAGTTTTTCTGAAGTTATTGGACTCAGCTGTGAGTCACTATATTCTATATGAAACAGGAACATCTTCAGGAGAGTGTTATGAGTATACAGACCTTCCTTAATGTCCTGGGAATATATGCCATCAAATCCTCAGTGGTGACCACCTGTCTGAGTGGTAGAGTGGCCCACAACTTTCTGCCCTAGCCACTGCACATGACCTAACTCCTAGACAAGATGGAGTCCATTCAAGTTCTCTGCCAGCTGTATGTCTTGTATAAGCTCTTCTTAAGCCCCTTTGTGGTTTTTCCAGGTTGTTCTCTTATTCATCTTCATGGCCAAGACCAACAGGCAAATATCTCAAAGTACCTGATTGTTCTGGAAAATATTACTGGTGATATGACTCACTCATAAGTCCTTCGTGACCTGGGAGAGACTGAGGAAAACTCTCAGAGCATGTCTCCCACACCTAGAACTTAGTCCAGGCATATGAAAGATGTTTGCACTTGAACACAGCAGAAATAAAAAGATACCTGAAGAGAAATGGCAGTCTCTGAGTGTGAGGGAGACACCACTCATCAAAGTTCTCAAGAAGCACTTTTCCCATTTATTCAAGATAAGTGTATTTCAAAATGAGTGTTATAACCTATTAGTGGATTATGAAACTAACTTGTTGATTTTGTTTTGTATTTTTAAGGATTTTTCTATGTTAATAAATACTTAGGTTTAAATTTACTATATTGTGTTTCTATGTTTCATAGGTACTAAATGTAAATATTACTTTCTAAATTTTTCAGTTATATATCATGTGTCTGTGTGTCTACTGCATTATAATATAAGGTATAATTATTATTGGAGTCATAGAGTTTGTGAAGCACTACATCTACGTGGTTATGTCATAATTTCAGTTACCCAAATGGGATCAGTCTACAAAAAGACTTGAGTTGATACACTGAAGATGTCTTGTACTTTGTTCCTGATCAATTTTCATGAAAGCTGGTTCCTAAAACTCAACTGCCATGGTCAGAATGATTAAGAAAAAGGTACCAGCTCAGAGAAGATGCTGAAAGATTGTTGCTATTTATTATAAGTATTTATGTACTATTTGATTTATTATAATGTACAATTATGACTTTTATTAAATAAAAAATTCCCATTTAATCTTAATACAACTAAATAAAACTCATTTGACTAGAATTTTCCTCCTCTGTAACAAAGAGGGATATGATAATATAATAAAACTTGAATATAACTAATTGTCCTGATACCAAGGAATGGAGAGAGGTTTTCAAGGCAGAGAGGCAGACTATGGGAGGAGAGAACCAGCAAGTTAGCCATCTTGGGTTTAGCCAATTCCCCAGTGGTTGCAAGAAGTTCATAGGGAGATTCCTGGAGTACACATAGGAAGAGATCATGTGGAGAGTCCAACCAGGTCCTTGAGAGTCTAGAGCAAGAGAATTTCTTATTGCACAAATGATCATAGTAGAACTGATAGGAATGTCATCTCTTGTTAATTATCTTCATTCTACAGTTTAGATGTAATCAGAGAATAAATGGATACAGTAAGAATCCCAGAACTTTAAAACACATGGCCTAAGAGAGTGAAATTACAGACAATAAGTATGTCATGAATGAGGTGAGTATGTAGAAATGAACTCCTTAGGTCATGTCTTAAAAACTGGAGAGATGTAGATCTATTCCTGTTTCCATTCCTGTCTCGTGTCTCCAGGAATAGATATAGATCTATTTCTGTTTCTATTCCTTCCTCAGGCTGTGGATTGTAGAAAATAGGTGTTTGGGGATTTGAAAAAAATAAAGACTGTCCTCTAGGAGTCCCACTAAGATTCTCCCCAGAAAGTTGATGGTAAGGTTTCACGATAAGTTTTGTATGCTCACAAACATAATTTTGTCTACAACCAAGATGATCCCATCCATCCAGGATAATCTGGATCACAAGTGGTCAATGAAAAAAATTTAATGCTTAAGAAATGCTTCACAATAGCAACTATAACTGGTACAAAAGGCAGACCTTCAAGTTATACAGGCAATGCAATGCCTACCTGTACCATGACCTCATTGGTAAGCTAGATATCCTTCAAAAGCTTTGGGGATAAGCTTGTTCTCAGAGCAGAGGGTTGAATTGCAGGTTTTGGAAGGGGTTTTTTTTGGCTGAGTTTTGGTGGCTTTGAGTGACTCTCAATAAGGAATGAATAAACCAAAAATAATAGTGAGTGAAGTTTGAGGACTAGCACCATGGTCTTCTCTCTCCATTTCCCCATCATTTACTGTTCTCTGACTTTGTTTTCATTCAGTCTTGTCTTTCTCTCTCTTCCCTCTCCCTTCTTCACTGGTAGGATTATTTATAAGAAAGGGTGTCCAAAAGCATAAACATTTTGTATACAATTTAAAGAAGATTTTTAGCATATGTTTATAATTTCATTTCAAAGCATCCATTGGCGTAACAGTTTGAAACAAGTGTACAAGATCATACCCATACTACATTATCATTGCATATTCATGTTTCTAGAAATATAATATCTATTTTCTAGTTAAAACTATTTCATGATTTTGCTATTTAACTAATGGTCTTACAAAGTTTTTTTTTTTTTTTGTTTTGTTTTTTTTAAGTTGCCTCTGAGGAATGTCTTTAGGAAGATGGATTGTAGTTATTTATTATAAGCACTTGTGTACTATTTTATATATTATCATATACATTTATTATTTTGATAAAATAAAAATTCTCATTTTATCTTAATTCAACTAAATGAAGTTCTCATTTAACTAGATTTTTCCTCCCCAGTAACAAAAAGGAATATGATAATATAACAAGCTATTTGTTAAAAACTTTAGTATTGTTAAAGTCCAGAACATGATAAACAACCTACAAATCTTTACACTTATTACTTTATAATTTTTGAAAATTATGTACATTTGACCAGCGTTTTATACACTTTTATACACTCATTTCCAGATTTCCCGTAAATCCTCCACCAGTTCAGAACTGGGAGTCAATCATGGACATTTATTGCCTTAGCATCTTATGTGTGCCACCTAGTGGTCAAACAGTACTGGCAAGGATAAAGGTCAAAAGAGGGTTCTGGTGGAAGTCACTGATACTGCCAATCAGGGCACCCTTCAGTGTGTAGGAATCCAATGCTTAATGAAAATGGGGGTTTCCTAGGTCGTCCCATATAATGGCCTGAAAATGTGAATTTTAGACTTAACTATTGGAAATGAAACTCAAATAAAATGCAATGAACTCTATCAGCTGACTGACCATGCCAGGAAACCAATATCATATTTTAACAAAATGTTCTCTTGGAAAAAAGAAAAAAAAAATACTGGGGCTCCTGGGTGACTCAGTCAGTTGAGCATCCAACTTCGGTTCAGGTCATGAGCTCATGGTGGGTGGGTTTGAGCCCCACATCAGGCTCTGTGCTGACAGCTCAAAGCCTGGATCCTGCTTTGGATTCTGTGTGTGTGTCTCTTTCTCTCTGCACCTCCCCCTCTTGTGCACTCTCTCTCAAAAATAAATAAACATTAATTTTTTTTAATAGAAAAAAAATTAGCTAGGCATCTGACTCTTGTTTTCAGCTCAGGTCATGATCTCATAGTTCCTGAGATGGAGCACCATGCTGGACTCATGCTGACAGCATGGAGCCTGCTTGCGATTCTCTCTCACACCTTCTTTCTCTGCCTCTCCCCTGCACACACACACACACACACACTCACACACAAACACACCCATTTCTCTCTCTCTCAAAATAAATACATAAACTTTAAAAAAAAAAGAATAAAAATAGGATCAGGACCTTCAACTTCCTACCAGTTTGTAAGTGGGGTGGAGGAATAAAATAAAATTATAGGTGAGAAGAAAACTCCATTTAAGAAAATTTAGTGCTAACGTATCCAAACTTACAAAGAGGTAAATTGGGGAAGATTACTCAAACAATACCAGACTTTCTTATAGATTTGCTTTTAATAGCATACTCCATTAGAACTTTCTAAATATTTATAGATCATTAAGTATTTGACATGAAGACTGGGGGTGGAATGAAAGAGCCTTAGAGTGTTAAAATATTCAACTAACTGATGGAAAGGATTTTTTTAATAAAAATTACTTCAATTACATTATAAAACAATGGAAAATATAATCTTAAGCATAAAAATAAACTTGTATGAATTGAAAATCCCGACTCCTCAAGGGGTAGGTAAATGGCAAACTGATGGTCTGATCCTTATGTTGTATCCATGTCTACTTCCATGGGTACAAATGTGAACAACACCCTGAAAAAGCTCTATGGTATGTGTTCTAGAAATTTACTGAAACAGCCTTGTTTTTCATTTTTGGAATTTCTATTGCTTTTGAACTAACTGCTTCAAAATCAGAAGATAATGTTGTATCAATTACAGTTATATTTGACACAGAGATGTGCTGATTTGATAATTCCTTTTAAGATTCCCTCTGAAGTGACACATATATTCAGTCTCAAAAACTCACAGTCTGAAACATTCTTACTCAGTAGTATACTTGGTCTTCAAATTATACACCTGTATATTGGGCTTTGCTGATCATACATAGTTTTTGGACAAAAGCAATCAAATTTGATCTATAATGATGTTTAGAAAGATTCCAATGAAAAGGTAAGGAGAAAAAAGCTAACTTTGACTTCTTGGTGCATGTTTTGTCTGGTGGTTTCTAAATGTTTGGAATAGGATTCAGCCACTTTAATAAACCAAATAGAAAATGTGAATCCTTCTCCAGGAAGGAGAAGCCTTGAAGTTTAGGAAAACTTGCAGCCCATTCTTCCTTGTGAACTAGTTCAAAAACACTTGTAAGCAAAGTGAGGAAAGAAGAGGCTGGGAACTCCAAATGAAAAGAACGTTGGCTTAGTAGGAGAGAAAGTGAATGTTTGAAGACATTTAATGCTCAAAGCACATAGCAATTTATGGCAACTAAATGTAAAACATGATCCTGGGCTAGAGCCTGAGTAGAAGTAAGAGAGTGAGTGAATAAGAGAGAAAGAGAGAGAGAAGGACTGGAGGATGATAGAAAAGAAGAAAGGGAAGGAACAGGGGAAAGGGAGAAAGAGAAGAAAGAAGGGGAAGAAAGAGAAAGGCAAGTACTATAAAGGATATTCTGGCTAATTGCTGAAATGTGAATATCACCATATCAATGTCAAATTCCTTGAACTCAATAATTGTAAAGAGTAAGACAGGGGGCACCTGGGTGGCTCAGCTGGTTAAACATCTGACTTTGGCTCAGGTCATGATCTCGTAGTTTGTGAGTTCGAGCCCTGCATTGGGCTCTGTGCTGACAGCTCAAAGCCTGGAGCCTGCTTCAAATTCTGTGTCCTCTCTCGCTCTGCCCCTCCCCCACTCATCTTCTCTCTCTCTCTCTCTCATAAATAAATATTTAAAAACAAGATGAAGAATATATCTTTGTTCTTTGGAGATACATGTTGATATATTTAGTGGTGAAGGGCCAAGAAGTCTGTAAATTATTGTCAAATAGTTGTCAAACAATAATAATAATAGCAACAATGCTATTGATGCAAATAAAATTTATAAGCAAATATGGAAAAATCTATGTGAAAAGTATCCAAGGGTTTATTGTATAATTCTTACAACTCTTCTGTAACCTTGAATGTGCTCAAAATAAAAATTTCACTGAAAAAAGGGTATAGCAGAGAGATATTAAGAAGTTAGGTAGACTTTGTAGTTTACATATAAATTTGAGGCAGAAGAAAAATCAAAATCAATACTAATTTGGATCTCTCTCTCTCTTCAAATTACTTAAAATGGTTTATATAAAAAACATAGAAAAATAATGGTTATGTTAATGCATTCAAACAAGGTCATAGATATTGGCTAAAAATACTGACTTACGAGTAAGACTATGTGAGTTCAAATTATGGCTCTATTAATTAATGGTAATTAATAGTTACATGAGTGTGGGCCAATTATTTAACTACTCCATGCCTCAGTTTCTTCATCTGTCTAATAAAGGTAATGAATCAGAGTTGTTGTAAGGATTGAATGGAATAATCTCCAGTAAATGCTTAGAATATACCTGTCACATGATAAGCATTCAGTAAATCTTAAGTATTTTTACTTTAAAATATAAAGCAAACTAGACAGTTGTGGCTAAAAAAATATATGACTACAAGAAAATCAATTCCAAAGTAAAGAAAAAAGGCAGATTTCTATGACTGAATGTATCCCCCTCCCCCAAATTCATATTGAAATCCTAAAGTGATAGTGTTTAGAAGTGGGGCCTTGGGGAGGTGGTTCAGTCATGAGGGCTCTTTTTTTAATAAGGGATTAACACCCTTATAAAAGAGATTCCAGGGAGCTCTCTTGTTCCTTCTGTCATGTGAGGCTACAGAAAAAAGATAGGAAGCCAGTTCTCACCAGTTAATGAATCTGCTGGTGCCTTGATCTTGGACTTCCCAGACTCCAGAAAAATAAATTCTTATTAAAATTCTGAAAAATAAATGCTTATTGTTTATAAGCCATGTAGCTTGTGACATTTTTGTTGTAGCAACTCAAACAGACTAAGACACAAACTGTGGTTAGTACAGATGTGAGACATAAGCTTCAAACTTGGATCTGAACATCCTGAACACCAAAATAAAAGAGGATATAGACAAATACATAATATCAGTTATCAGAGAAGGTGTGTATTAGGTTCCTCCAGAGAAATAGAACCAATAGGTACACACACATACACACACACACACACACACACACACACACACACACAAAGAGAAAGAGAGAAAGAGAGAGAGGGCCGAGAAGCCCCAATGTCTGCAGTCCAAAGCCTGAGAACCAGGAGAACTGATGGTGTATGTTCCAGACTGAGTAGAAGGCAGGAGAAAACTAATATCTAAGCAGAAGGCCATCAGGCAGATAGTAAATTTTTTCTTACTTAGCCTTTTGCTCTATTCAGGCCCTCAACAGATTGGATAAGACCCATCCACTTGGGAAGGGCAATCTGCTTTACTGTCAACCAACTCAAGTGTAAATCTTATCCAGAAATACTCTTAAAGACACACCCAGAATAATGTTTAAGATCAAGCATCTGGCCACCTTATGGCCCAGTCAAGTTGACCCCAAAAATTAACCAGCACAAGATGATTCATAACTATTCTTCAAGGGAGGTATAACTTTTCCTAGCACTGAATTCTAAACTAATCAATCCAAGAAGCACAGAATACCCTGGAGGAAATGTCCTAAGCAAGGTTTCTTCAGTAAATATGGTTATGGATTTGATTTGGCTTTTAAAAATTACCATTTTTTGATAAAAGCTAAAGGAATGCCATTAAAAGAAAACTCAATAAAATATAATTCTGAAAGCAATAAAGTAAAAAAGAGTTCAGTTGTGTATTTTTCTGAGAATAACTTGATCCAAGAATAGAAGCTATAGTACCTAGAGGAGTAGGTGAATCACAGATCCTTTGAATAATACTTCATTCTTTTAGCACAGCTTTGTAAAAGATCAAATGACAAATATTTTACCCTCTGTCAAAGGCCCAAAATGGATATACTCTGTGTTGCTTCTGGAAAATAGATCCTTATGTTTATGAACAGGGCTGGGACTGGTATGACCCTAAAAGTGAGTATCTCCTTAAATTCTGTGCCCTGGGTGCCTTTCTTGTCTTACCCTAGTCTCAGTTCTGTTTATAAAAGCAAATAGTTCAAGAATAAAAGCCCATAACATATAAGTTATACCTACCATATTTTTATACGTGACAGCTGTTAGGAAGAGACAAAATAATGTCTCTGCTTTTCTCCACTAAAAACAAGACCATTCAAAGAGCAGATGGGGCAGACTGTGGATCAAGAATATCACCTTATTTGTTAGTATCCAAAATATATAAAGAACTTATACAACTCAATACCCCAAAAGCAAATAATTCAATTAAAATTGGGCAGAAGACATGAATATATATCTCTCCAAAGACAACATACAGATGGGTGACAGGCACATGAAAAGATGTTTATCATCAGTTATCATCAGGGAAATGCAAATCAAAACTACAATGAAATATCACCTCACACTTGTCAGAATACAAGAAGCAACAGGTTTTTTCAGGGATGTGGAGAAAAAGAAACCCTCTTTCACTGTTGGTGGAAATACAAAATGGTACAGCCACTCTGGAAAACAGTATGGAGTTTCCTCAAATGGATAAAACTAGAACTACCCTACAATCCAGCAGTCTCACTTTGTATTATTTACCCAAAGAACAAAACACTAACCCAGAGGAATATATACACCCTTATGTTTATAGCAGCATTATTTATAATAAGCAGCCAAGTGTCCATTGATTGATGAATGGATAAAAAAGAGATAGTATACACACACACACACACACACACACACACACACACTGGAATATTATTCAGCCATAGAAAGAGTGAAATCTTGCCATTTGCAATGACATGGAGCTACAGAGTATAATGCTAAGTGAAGTAAGTCAGTCAGAGAAAGACAAATGATTTCACTCACATGTGGAATTTAAGAAACAAACCAATGAGCAAAGAGAAAAAAAGAGAGAAATCAAGAAACAGACTCTTAATTATAAGAGAGCAAACTGATGATTACCAGAGGGGAGGGGGCTGGGGGATGGGTTAAATAGGTGATTGGGATTAAGGAGTGCACTTGTTGTGATAAACACCTAATGATGTATGGAATTGTTGAATTGCTATATTGTACACTTGAAACTAATAAAACCCTGTGTGTAAAAAAATATATATATATATTACCTTCTACTTACTGATTATAATCACAGTAATGCTTAATTTTCTGGTCAAAGATTCAAATGCTTTCTAACTACAGATCACTGTTGTTCCTCTTAATGAGAGCTCAGAAAGTGTAGCATTTTGCCTGTGAGGAAGTTGAATCTCCATGAACAATATGGATATCTATGTACACATTGTACTTAAACACCTCTTAAGTTTCAACACTTTAAATACTGAGATCACAAGTTGAGGCCATTTTCAAAAGTGTGAAAAAAAGGAATCCTATCATCCTATAACAGTGTTACGCCCCACCCAAACCCCTGAAACAGCAGTACTTTGTGACTGCCCTACCATCTCAACTCACATATTTCCTTCAAAAGGTAACATAGACACAGTGTTACATTATCTAACATGATGCTCAGAGTCTAGTTGAAATAATACAAGCTACTTTCACAGTGCTTGGATCCAAGATCCACAGATCTTTCAGACATGCTGATGCAGCACTCCAGTGGGAAGCAAATTCTTATTTATGGCTTTGTGGTCCTAACAGGAAAAAAAAAATCAAGAACCACTACAGAAAGGGATTGGGTTGTCACAACTTTGGGAGATTAAAAAATTTTTTTTGATAAAATGGAACAGTTTAAGCCTTCAATGTGTCCTGGATTGGGACACAGTAAGGATGATATCTTCAATATCTTATATTTATTCTAGATTGCATTAGGAATTTTAATAGTACCAAGAAATATGTAATGATCTACTGCCCTTATGTTTGTCCTGGGTGGCAATAAGGAACTACCAATTTAGAGTTACATTTTAAATAGATTAGCTCTTTAGCTAGAAATTATATGAGTATGTGTGTGTTTTTATGTGCTTGTTTGCTTTCATTTATTCAGATCATTTCTAAATATTGCCATATGGTAATTGAGTTGTGATGTTGTAGCCTCTCTGAAAAGAAGATGGAATATGAAACAGGTCTCTAAACAATTCAGCCCAGCTAGCATAGGCCATAAAGAGGAGGGAAGAGGAGGGAAATATTCTATTTACCATCGCTCCCCTTGGAAAAATGCCGTTTCCGGGGAGGTCAGAATCCTACACTCCAGTGCCAGTCAGAATTAGAACAATCTATTCAAATGTCCTTTATGAGCCCAGAACAACTGTTGGAGCTCTGTAGAAATTGTGTGGATCAGCAAGTATTTGGAATAAAACAGCTGTGCCTGGTGGTTGCTTTACTCAGTTAACACCGTTAATGGCTCAAACACAGAGGAAACAGGAGCCTGGGAAACACCTTCCCTTTCTTACTTGAAGGCCTCCTCCAGCGTTCAGACTTGAAATGGCTCTTTTCTGCACAAGTTTACCAGAGGGGGTGTTCAGGGGCAGTGTGTAGGAGGTGCAGGTTCATGGTTGGGGGTGGGGGGAGTGCTGTGAGTGTTTTTCTACCCTTTCTCACTGCTTATATCCTTCCCTTATCCCCACCCCACCCTGGAAAAATCAGACAAGATATGGGCAGGGGGGTTGTCTGTTAGTTTGTTTTTAGCAAAAAGGATGGGCAAAGAAGACATATTGTAAAATTTTGCTTGTTTCCTTTACATTCTTTACATCTCACAGTGGGGCCACTGAGTTCCCCAAAGTCTGACTGGCTTCAAAAGTTCCAGTCAGCTTAAAACAAAACAAAACACAGAGAGGTCTTGTTGCTTTTGAAACAGCAACCTCTTGGTTGCTGTTGCAGAGCCGTGAAATCAGCAATCCAAAAACAACAGCTGGGGAGAAGAAAGGGGCAAGGAAGCTGGGGTAGGCCAGGGCTTCTGTTCCAGGAAGATTTTTGAGGAGCCCCTTTGTATATATACCAGTCATTCCGGGTGATAAAATGCTATCTGCAATAAAAGGCATTCTCCCATGGCGTCTGCATGCTAATCAGCTCCTGATCTACATTCTCTGGGCTCAGAAGGAGGGTGGAAACATCTCTCCAAACCCAGTCCAATTCTTTTCAGTAGCTGCTGATAAATATTTCAGCTGGAAGACCTGATTAAGTAGTACTTGCTAACTGGCACCAAAAGCCTTAATGCAACTTCTAGAAACAAACAAACAAACAAAAAGGCAGTAGGCCACTCCTTGCTTAACAAGGTGGCTATGTAACTGAGTCTAAGCTCATTCTGTTCACAGCATAACAATCCAGTAAGTCAAGAGGCAAGATGTTGGGGTAAGAAAAGTGACTGTCCAGAAAGCCAGCAAACCAAGGAGATGGCAGAATATTGACCCAAAGAACCATCTCCCTGAGCATAAGATTTGAGTTTCTTTTGTGTTAGCAGAAGTGGGCAGTGGGAAGGACTTAGAGTCAAAAGGTCACTGACATTTGTGGACTTTTCAGGGAAGTTCCTATAACTTCTTTGTCCTTGATCAGTTGATCTTTGCACACAAGAACATTGTTGTGTCCTTCCTGTAAATCTTAAACATAATATAGTCATTCTGTACTTACCTCTCCTCAGGTGAGGTAGGTTTTGAGTGAAAGGTGGCTTTTGGAAATCTAAGCTATAAGCAAAATTCCTTTAATGATTAACATGCGCACATGCAGGTCTAAGCAGAAGTTTCTAAGCTGCAGGTCACAGCAGCAAAGGAAATAGAAACAATATGGAGTCAGTCATGCTAAGTTCCTCCCTATTACAGCTACTCTCCCTCACCTAGCCAACCAGGTCTCCCAGGAGGACCCTGCAGACCTGTTTGCTGCCTTTAACCACTTCCTTCTCATGGCCTTTGTGACAGGTCTCCATGAACTGACTGGAGAATTGGGCAACCGTGCCTCTAGTTCTGTCATTACTACAAGGGCAACAAGGACCAAAAAAGCGCTTATCCCTCAAAGTGAAGTTGTTTGGACAGGTGTCTGTCAATTTATATAAGAACAGTCCACCAATGGAAATAAAATTGCTGTGAATCAAAAGAGAGAGATAGAAACAGAGATCATCTTTTCTTCCTCTCACCCAGTATATTTTTAGCAAAAATCACCATCTACCCACTCACATTCAAACACATTAACCTTGCAATCTGCAAGCCTCATGTTTTCTCTTGGAAATTAAAATGAAGTGTGCTTGGGGGAGTGTATTTGTGCCCTACTCTCTTTCCATATGCTTGTTTCTCTTTTCTTCCTGTTTCCTCTCCAATTTGTCCTTTCTTGGACAATGTACTTAGAAGGTAAGAACATAGACTGAAGTATTCCCAAGTCAAGGATTGTTTGCAGGGATCTAAGACCATTCATGGAAAGTAGACATACTATATTTAGTGCTTTTTTAAAAAAAATTATGTTTATTTATTTATGAAACAGAGAGAAACAGAGCATGTGTAGGGGAGGGGAAGAGAGAGAGGGAGACACAGAATCAGAAGCAGGCTCCAGGCTCTGAGCTGTCAGCACAGAGTCTGACCCAGGGCTCGAACTCACAAACCGTGAGATCATGACCTGAGCTGAAGTCGGTCGCTCAACTGACTGAGACACCCAGGCACCCCTAGTGCTTTTTTTTTAAGTAAAGATACATAAGATGAGTATAGCATTAAGAAGGTACTAAAATCAATCTATGAATATAAGCATGTGCTATACTCAGCATAAATCAAACTTAATTAACAGTTATCTCAGATTCTGCTTCTCTTCTTCCTGGGTTTGCTGTCTCTGCAAATGGAACCATCACCTGCCCAACTGCAAAGTTGTACCCATGCTAGTCACCATGGTTTTATACTTCTCACCTTCTACATTGAGTTATTCAGCAAAGACTACCTTCTAAATATCTCAATTGTGTTCCTTCAATGTCATCTCACAGTAGAACAGACTAATGTTTCCATATTAGACAATGATCCCAGGCATCATTGATAGCCCCATTCAAGTTATTGTTTATTGTGTGCTCAGTGCTATACGGGTGTCTTAGCCACTTTGGGATACTGTAACAGAATACCACATATGGGTGGCTTAAACAACAAATGCTTATTTCTCATATTATAGAACCTGCAAGTTCAAGATCAAGGTGCAAGCATGCTCTGGTTCTTGGTGAAGGCTCTTTTCCTGGTTTATAGATGGCCACTTTCTTTTTGTACCTTCAAATAGCAAGGAGAGTGAGAGTGCACTATCTTTCTTTCTCTTCTAATAAGGACACAAATCCTATCTTGAGGACTCCACCCTCTGACCTAATTACTTCCCAAAAGCCTCACTTCCAAATACCATCATATTAGGTTTTGAGGAAGCAAAATATGCAGTCCAAAGCAATTTACAAAAAGTAGATAGTACCTTGATACAGCCTGTATTTGTTTAATGGGGCTCCCATAACAAAGTACCATGGACTGGGTAGCTTAAAAAACAGAAATTTTATTTTCTCACATTTCTAGAGGCTACTAGTCTGAATTGAAGACATTGACAGGGTTGGTTTCTTCTGAGGCCTCTCTCCTTGCTTTGTACATGGCCATCTTCTCTCTGCTTTCCATGATCTTCCCTCCATATTTGTCTGTGTCCTAACTTCTTATAAAGATAATAGTCATATTATATTAGGGCTCACTTTAATGATGTCATTTAACCTTAACTACCTTTTTACAAGCTGGCAGAGGGAGAGTAAAGTATGTCCAAACTGAGAAGGCACCTTGCAACCAGAAAACAAAGCAGGTGACTCTACATAGTTTATACATACTTTTGTTTAGGGCAACTTACTGATGGGAGAATTGGGCAAGTGACGATCCAGGCCAGGCACTACATAGCTATTCTCCACAAAGTCTGGACTTGAGTCCACAGATTTTATAGAGTGAGAGGATGTGCAGAAAGCCTTGTGATGAGGTCAAAAAGTCTATCATTTAACAGACCTCATGCTGTCACTTGTGACTGAAGGTAGGGAGAGAAACTATTTTATCTTTCCAGTTACCTAAACAACTTCAGGAAGGACCAGAACAAGGCTGCCCACATTTTAGTCAAGACATACATTAACAGGGGCGCCTGGGTGGCTTGGTCGGTTAAGCGTCCGACTTCGGCTCAGGTCATGATCTCACGGTCCGTGGGTTCGAGCCCCGCGTCGGGCTCTGTGCTGACAGCTCAGAGCCTGGAGCCTGTTTCAGATTCTGTGTCTCCCTCTCTCTCTGCCCCTCCCCTGTTCATGCTCTGTCTCTCTGTCTCAAAAATAAATAAACGTTAAAAAAAAATTAAAAAAAAAAAAAGACATACATTAACATGCACAGGACCTGAAACGTGTAACCCCAGGGAAATCATTGCACAGGCACAAGCAAAATGGAGGGTCGGAGATGGAGTCAGTATTGTTAGCATTCCTACACCTCTTTCAGGGTCTTATCTCCAAATACATTCAAATTCTGAGGTACTGGGAGCTAACATTTCAACCTATAAATGAGGGTGCAGAAGACATGATTCAGCCCAAGGCCCATTCACATCTTTTAGCTTTTCATTGTTGCCATTGTCACAAGTCTTCAAGACAATATCTGAGGATCAAGGAAAGTATTATTATTGGACTGATGGAAAACTGGGACCCAGACAGCTTGAGTGATGCTTGAAGTTACCAGGTTGTTGACAGCCAGAGCCCAGACTTGACTATTCTTTCTTCTCAAAAGAATGCCATCTTCCTTCACTGCAGAGTAAAATTCTGTTGCTGTGATTGTACCATACTCCACACAATTGCCTACATTATACTCTTCACTTCAAATGCCTTCTAAGTACCCTATTATTTTTAATTCTAATTCTTCAGTGTTCTTTGGTTTTCTCTATTAATTTCACTTTTCTTTTTTTCTATTTGATGTTCATAGACTCTTTCCATCCTTACACATCAAATTTCAAATGGAGCATAAAGCCATCACTTTATCTGCTGTGGCGTTATTGTTGGGACAGCAGCTGATCATCACAGTGTGCTACCCATTGAGAAAGGCTACACCCTACATGCTTAATAAACTTGTAATCTAGTCTCCCATTAATCCTCCTAGCTCCAGGAGGAGGAGGAGGAAATGACATACATTATGATTTCCATTTCTTGAATGGAGAAACAAACACAGAAATTTTACTTAATTTATCTATGACTATGTTCCCCAGCCAAGGCCAGCCAGTTTGGAGGTATAGTAATTTTATTATTGGGGTGCCTGGAGGTGAAACTGACAGTGATTTGGAACAGAGAGAGACTGCCTGGTACTCACACAGTTGGGATGGACAGATAATTGGAAAATAGCTATGAAAGCCTCACCTAATAACTAATATAATAAACATTATAAACTAATGTACTCACTTGAGTCAGGCATTATGCTGAACTCTTTATTTCCTTTCTCACTAACCCTTCTAAACTACCTGATGAGGTAGTTTACTCTAGTTCAACATACTATTATTATTAACCAGAATATAAACTTCCTGAAGGAAAAGACTATTTGGTTGTCTTCACCACTTTAGAGATCTCTCTGCTCTGGATCACTGTCAGTTTCATCTTTAGAGTCTGGTGCAAAATGAGAAATAGAATGAAGAAACCTAAGCCATTGTAAAATACCAATAATAAAATTACAGTACCCCAAACAGACTGACACCTTGCTGGGCAACATAGCCTTAGATAACTTACCTTAGATAAATCCCTTGCACATAGCCGTGTATAACAGGTTGTAGGTGCTCAGGAAATGTTTGTTGATGATATGAACAAATGAATGAATGACTACTTTGTGCAAGTGAGAAAGCAATAAGACATCACTCATGTCAGAAAGCAATTCACTGTTATGGAAGGTATGGATGATTATTGCCTATAGGTGTAGAGAAAAAGTCAAGAATTAATTTAGTATATCCTAATTTCTAGCTTAATTATCCATCTTATTTCTAATACCTATGTTTTTAAAATCACCATATGAGTGAATAGCAGGCTTACAATGAAAATTTGAAATAATTCAGGACCTTCATTCTTAGAGAAAAGGGAATATGGCCAAATTTTACACAGAAAGGAGGCAACTTATTTAGTAAATCTGCCTCCTGTTCAGTCAAGTATTCTTTCCCAAAGTAAGAACTAATCACCAATTCCTGTACAATTAATTCTGTACCAGGAATCCTAGGGACACTTTGAGAATTTCAAAAAACATTTGCAAAACTTTCTAGTTGAATCTAGAACATCTCAGAAAGGAAAATATCATAACAGAGACAAAAATCCACAGCAGGGGTAGGGTGTCCTTTTGAGACATGATAGCAAGTAGATTACTGCATGGCAATTAAATGTAATGAGGAAGAATTTAAAATTCCCTGTGTGCACTGAGGAATAAACATCTCAAGATGTGGTAACCATGCTGAGAACAAAGTCAAATGCCAAGCCAGCATCTCTCCATTCACTTTTATTCTTCAACAAGTTTCTCTAACTCAGGGTAATGTACAAAACAGTTAACACTACAGCACTGAATAACATTACAACACTGAATAATGAGCAATCAGAACTCATTCTGCCCATATACAAAACAAAACAGAACAAGTCTGGCCATTTAGGTTCATGTTGACTGAATATAAGACACCTGATAGACCTGTTTCAGCTCCTTCTCTTTTTATTTCCATTTCCAGGCATGTATCCTGGATCCCTGGCTCCCTGGCTCCCTGACTCCCTTGATGACACCATAGAACCTCTCTTAGTGTGATGAGAAAAGACCTCTGCTCTGGGACTCATAGGGCTTGGGTTTCAGTCTTACTGCTATGAGTTCTATGACCTTAGGAAAATCATTTCATTGTCCTGTGCTCCACTTGTTCCTTTGGTAAAGTAAGGAGATCAAGCTGGTGTTTCCCAAGAAGAGTGCTATGGACATTGGTGGGCAAGGAGCATTTGTTTATGGTGTAGGTATGTCCCACGCATGGCAGGATGTTTAGCATCCATGACCTGTGGGCATTAAATGCCAGTAGCAGGCATTGTGATAACCCTACATTTCCCACAAATCTCCACTGAAAATAACTGGGCTATATGGTTTCTAAGGCTTTTTCTAATGTTAACTTTTCAATATTTCTTACATGCATGGTAAGAGCTCTATGCCGATGAAGTCAGTTTTATTTTACACTGAACTGTGGTTTTTGCTGGTTCCCCACGATGACAAGCTTACTGATGCACAGGTAGAAAATTTTTTAATGGCTCCCTTACATAGATATGAAAAAGATCTTGCCATATAGGTAAATGATACTCTACAATGAAAAAAGAATCAACAACCTCACCAGGCCAGAAGTCCAGAAAATCAGTGATCCTTAACTTTTTAGAGGTGTATCAGCAAAGTTCAGTTATAAAAAAACAAAAAACAAAAAACAAACAAGAAAAAACCCAGACACTCGTCTCAATGTTTTTAAGTAGAATAGGATTTTGTATAAGAAGGCAGATGCTTTCAAATTTTAGAAGGTTTAGAGGAACAGATTCTAGGTAGGCCTCCATAAATGACTCCTAGAAAAATATCCAAAATATGGTCCATCTAAGTAGCTTCTATATTTGCTTCTGTTGGAAATAAGGGATAAATCCCTTCCAGAAGACTGCCTCTGGAATTGTGGACTTCAAGGAAATACTCTCTTGTAATGGTGATCCAAGATCAGAAAACCACTGTCTTTGCTACCACTGTTTACACTGTCTTTTACTGCCCATTAAGCTCTTGGTTGGTTCCCAGAAAGACAAAGCAGAAAAACAAAGCAGAAAAACTCAACATGACTACCAGTACACTTCCATACAAACAACCAAAGCAGCAGGAATATACCCTCTACATTGCTTCTGCCTTCCAGAAGAACTGAATTTATACCCAGTATTATAGCTACAAGTGAGTTTGGGAAATGTAGCTTTTAGCCATCCAGATTCTGCAGTGCAGAAAGGTACAATAGAAGCTTGATGCTAAGTGTTAATCTGCCATATCCAACAGAGAGAGCATGTAACTCTGTCATGATAAGATAAAAGCTATGGACTCTCCCCTGTGGGGGAAAAATAACAATGTACATATAAAATTTTGCATATATTTTCATGGTATGTGTGAATTTCCCAAAACCCACCATGGACCCTAAGAACACTTATAGTTTCTGAACCTTAACCTGACTAACACTTTGGGCTGGATAATTCTTTGTTATGGGGGGCTGTTCTGTGCATTGCACGATCATTCATTACCAGATCCCTGGCTTCTATCTACTAGATTCCAGAAATCTGTCCCCATCCCTCTACAATACAGTTATGATAGCCCAAACTGTTCCATATATATAGCTGTTGAGGGAAAAACTTGCCCCTGGTTGAGCTTATTTAGCTCCAAAGGATCAATACAAATATAAAATTTTGTGAGAGGACAGCCTTGATCAATAGACTCACACAGAGAAACACCATGAATGGCAATAAGTAAAATTGTTACAGGAATATAAACAACAGCATGGATGATAGCTTCAAAAATAGGTCAGAAAGAGGGCTTAATATTGTTATTATGCAAGCAGAGCATGAGATTCAACTCAGAAGGCCTGTGTGATGGCTAATTTTGTATGTCAACTTGATTAGGCCATAGGGTGCCTAGATATTTGGTTAAACATTATTTTGGGTGTGTCTGTTAAGGTATTTCTCAATGAGATAAACATTTGAACTGGGTGAGCCTCATCTAATCTGTTGAAGACCTAAATAGAACAAAAGACTTGTGTTAAAAGGAAACTTCTGCTGGGGCGCCTGGGTGGTTCAGTCAGTTAAGCATCTGATTCTTGATTTCAGCTCAGGTCATGATCCCAGGGTCATGGGACCAAGCTTGTCTGGCTCAACCCTGAATGTCAAGTCTGCTTTTAAGATTCTGTCTCCCTCTCCCCCTCTTTCCTGCAAAAAGGAAACTGACCTCTGGAGCTGATGTATTGGTCTTTTCCAGCCCTGGGATTCACTCTGAAACATCTACTCTTCTAGGACCTCAAGCCTGCCAGCTTGTAGACTATAACTTACAGTGTTAGCTCTCCAAGTTCTCAGGTCTTCAGACTCAGAGTAATCTCTCTCTCTCTCTCTCTGGTTCTGGATATATAGATATATTCACCCCCCTACACTCCATTTCTCCCCTTTATCTCTTCCCTCCTCTAGGCTGGTTACCCTGGTTATTGGTTTGTCTAAATAGACATATTTAATCCATTCTCTTGATACATGTTCTACACCTTCTACTTTACATTCCTTTCTCTCTCTCTGGAATAATCAAGCCATATAGTTTCTGTCTGGGTAACTTTATCTTCCTTTCTTTTTCCCTGCCTCCTTCTTTATTTTCCTTTCTCTCTGGATTAAGCCTTCTAGTCTCTCTGCTTAATCAATGTTTATTTTTTCTTTTTCCCTGCTTCTGTCATTTTTCTCTTTGTATGTGCCCTTCCATCAGCATCACCTCCACCCTGTTCTTTACTTGTAGTTGGTGTTTCTGGGTTTTTTGCTTTTGTATTGTGTTTAGTTTTTTGCTTTTTTGTTTTTGTTTATTTTATTGTTTATTTTATGTTTGTATGTTTGTGTGTTTTTGTCTCTTTTTTGTCTTTCTTTTCTTTTTTTTTTTTTCCTTTACTGGGCTACTCCAAGGAACAATTCAAAGCACATCTGGTGGAGGGTCCAAAACATCACTACGAAGAAGGAAATAAAATAATCAAACTCACAACAACAGAGAGCAAGTAACACTCCCCAAAACACACCTCCTGAAGGGCCAGGCCATGGACAGTGTATGACCCCCCTCTAATATAGTAGTGCTCACAGGTGTAGAGAACACAACAAGCTTTTAAAGCTCATAAGGGACAGAAAACTAGCCAAAATGATGAAAAGGAAGAATTCTCCTCAAAAGAAATTCCAGGAAGAAGTGACAGCTAATGAACTGATCAAAACAGATTTAAGCAATATAACTGAACAAGAATTTTAGAATAATAGTCATAAAATTAATCATTGGGCTTGAAAAAAGCAGAGGACAGAGGAGAATCTATTGCTACAGAGATCAAGGGAATAAAAAAAAATAGTCATGATGATTTAAAAAATGCTATACATGAGAGGCAAAATAATATAGAAGTGGCCACAGCATGGAATGAAGATGCAGAGGGGAGAATAGGTGAATTAGAAAATAAAATTATGGAAAAAGAGGAGCTGAGAAAAAGAGATATAAAAAAATCCAGGATTATGAGGGGAGAATTAGAGAACTAAGTGATTCAATCAAACAGAACAATAACCATATCATAGGAATTCCAGAAGAAGAAGAAGAGAGAGAAAGGGGCTGAAAGTGTACTTGAACAAATCATAGCTGAGAATTTAGCCAATCTGGGGAAGGAAACGGGCATTGAAATCCAAGAGGAACAGAGACTCCCTTCAGATGTAACTTGAATCAATCTTCTGCACCACATATCAGAGTGAAACTAGCAAAATACAAGGATAAAGAGAGAATTCTGAAAACAGCTAGGGATAAGTGGGACTGAACCTACAAGGGTAGACACATAAAGGTAGTAGCAGACCTATCTACTGAAACTTGGCAGGCCAGAAAGGAATGCCAGGAAATCTTCAATGTGATCAACAGGAAAAATATGCAGCCAAGAATCCTTTATCCAGGAAACATGTCATTCAGAATAGAAGGAGAGACAAAGGCTTTCCCAAACAAAAAACAAAACAAAACAAAAAAACCTGAAGGAATTCATCACCACTAAACCAGCTCAACAAGACATCATAAGGGGGACTCTGTGAGTGAAATGTTGCAAAGACCACAAAGGACCAGAGACGTCACTACAACCATGAAACCTACAGCTAACACAATAACTCTAAATCCATATCTTTAATAATAATATTGAATGTAAATTGACTAAATGTTTCAATCAAAAGACATAGGGTATCAGAATGGATAAAACCCAAGACCCATCTATTTGCTGTCTAAAAGAGACTCATTTTAGACCTGAGGACACCTTCAGATTGAAAGTGAGGGGATGGAGAACTATCTATCATGCAAATGGAAGTCAAAAGAAAGCTGGAGTAGCCATACTTATATCAGACAAATTAGACTTTAAATTAAAGGTTGTAACAAGACATAAGAAGGGCATTATATAATAATTGCAGGGTCTATTCATCAGGAAGAGCTAACAATTATAAATGTCTATGCACCAAATATGGAAGCCCCCAAATATATAAAACAATTACTCACAAACATAAGCAACCTTACTAATAAGAATGTGGTAATTGCAGGGGACTTTAATGCTCCACTAACAGAAATGGATAGATCATCTAGACAGAGAATCAGTAAAGAAACAATGTCCCTGAATGATACATTGGACCAGAAGGACTTGACAGATATACTTAGAACTCTGCATCTCAAAGCAACAGAATATACTTTCTTCTCAACTGCACATGGAACATTCTCCAAGATAGATCACATACTGGGTCACAAAACAGTGCTCAATAAATGTAAAAGAATTGAGATCATACCATTCACACTTTCAGATCACAATGCTACGAAACATGAAATCAACCACAGGAAAAAGTCTGGAAAACCTCCAAAAGCATGGAGGTTAAAGAAAATCCTACTAAAGAACAAATGGGTCAAACAGGCTTAAAGAAGAGACTAAAAAATATATGATAAGAAATGAAAATGAAAACACAACAATCCAAACCCTTTGGGATGCAGCAAAGGCAGTCCTAAGAGGAAAATACATTGCAATCCAGGCCTATCTCAAGAAACAAGAAAAATCCCTAATACAAAATCGAACAGCACACCTAAAGGAACTAGAAGCAGAACAGCAAATACACCCCAAACCCAGCAGAAGAAGAGAAATAATAGACATCAGAGCATAAATAAACAATATAGAATCAAAAAAAAAGTAGAGCTGATCAATGAAACCAAGAGTTGTTTTTTTTTGTTTTGTTTTTTTTGAAAAATAAACATTGATAAACCTTTAGCCAGGTTTCTCAAAAAGAAAAGAGAGATGACCCAAATAGATAAACTCATGAATGAAAGTGGAATTATTACAACCAATCCCTCAGAAATACAAGCAATTATCAGGGAATACTACCAAAAATTATATGCCAACAAACCTGGAAAAATAAACAAATTCCTAAACACCCACACACTACAAAAACTCAAACAGGAAGAAATAGAAAACTTGAACTGACACATAACCAGCAAAGAAATTGAATCAATTCTCAAAAATCTCCCAACAAATAAGAGTCCTGGACCAGATGGCTTCCCTGGGGAATTCTACCAGACATTTAAAGCAGAGATAATACCTATCCTTCTCAAGCTGTTCCAAAAAATATAAAGGGAAGAAAAACTTCTGGACTCATCCTGTGAAGCCAGCATTACCTTGATTCCCAAACCAGACAGAGAGCCAGCAAAAAAAGAGAACTACAGGCCAATATCCCTGATGAATATGGATGCAAAAATTCTCAACAAGATACTAGCAAATCTAATTCAACAGCATATACAAAGAATTATTCACCATGATCAAGTGTGATTCATTCCTAGACTGCAGGGCTGGTTCAATATCCACAAATTAATCAGTGTGATATATCACATTAATATAAGAAAGGATAAGAACCATATGATCCTGTCAATAGATGCAGAAAAGACATATGACAAAATATAGCATCCTTCCTTAATAAAAATCCTTGACAAAGTCAGCATCATTTAAACATCATAAAAGCCATTTATGAAAAGCCCACAGCTAATATCCTCAATGGGAAAAAACTGAGAGCTTTCCCCCTGAGATCAGGAACATGACAGAGATGTCCACTGTCACCACTGTTGTTTAACACAGTGTTGGAAGTCCTAGCATCAGTAATCAGACAACAAAATGAAATAAAATGCATCAAAATTGGCAAAGAAGTCAAACTTTCACTTTTTGCAGACGACATGATACTCTACATGGAAAACGCAATAGACTCCACCAAAAGTCTTCTAGAACTGATATATGAATTCAAAAAAGTTGCAGGGTACAAAATGTACAGAAATTGGTTGCATTTTTATACACTAATAATGAAGCAACAGAAAGAGAAACAGACTGATTCCAATCATAATTGCACCAAGAAATGTAAAATACCTAGGAATAAACCTAATCAAAGATGTAAAGATCTGTATGCTGAAAACTGTAGAAATCTAATGAAGGAAACTGAAGAAGATACAAATAAATGGAAAAACAACCCAGGCTTATGGATTGGAAGAATGAATATTGTTAAAATGTCAATATTACCCAAAGCAATCTACACATTTAATGCAACCCCAATCAAAATTGCACCAGCATTCTTCTCAACCCTAGAACAAACAACCCTAAAATTTTTATGGAACCACAAAAGGTCCCAAATAGGCAAAGTATTATTGAAGAAGAAAATCAAAGCAGGAGGCATCACAATCCCAGACTTTAGCCTCTACTACAAAGCTGTAATCATCAAGACAGCATGGTATTGGCACAAAAACAGACACATAGACCAATGGAATAGAATAGAGAACCCAGAATTGAACTCACAAATGTATGGCCAACTAATCTTTGACAAAGCAGGAAAGAATATCCAATGGAAAAAAGACTCTTCAGCAAGTGGTGCTGGGAAAACTGGGCAGCGACATGCAGAAGAATGAACCTGGACCACTTTCTTACACCATACACAAAAATAACCTCAAAATGGATGAAAGACCTGACTGTGAGACCAGAAACCATCAAAACCCTAGAGAAGAAAGCAGGAAAAAAACCTCTCTGACCTCAGTCACAGCAATTTCTTACTTGACACATCTCCAAAGGCAAGGGAATTAAAAGCAAAAATGAACTATTGGGACTGCAAAGGAAACAATCAGCAAAACTAAAAGGTAACCGAGGAACGGGAAAAGATATTTTCAAATGACATATCGGATAAAGGGCTAGTATCCAAAATCTGTAAAGAACTCACCAAACTCCATACCTGAAAAGCAAATAATGCAGTGAAGAAATGGGCAGAAGATATGAATAGACTCTTTTCTAAAGAAGACATCCAGATGGCCAACAGACACATGAAAAGATGCTCAATGTCACTCCTCATCAGGGACATACAAGTCAAAACCACTCTGAGATATCACCTCACACTGGTTAGAGTGGCTAAAATGAACAAATCAGGAGACTATAGATGCTGGCGAGGATGTGCAGAAACGGGAACCTTCTTGCACTGTTGGTGGGACTGCAAACTGGTGCAGCTACTCTGGAAAACAGTGTGGAGGTTCCTCAAAAAATTAAAAATAGATCTACCCTATGACCCAGCAATAGCACTGCTAGGAATTTACCCAAGGGATACAGGAGTGCTGATGCATAGGGGCACTTGTATCCCAATATATATAGCAGCACTTTCAATAATAGCAAATTATGGAAAGAGCCTAAATGTCCATCAACTGATGAATGAATAAAGAAAATGTGGTTTATATATACACTGGAATACTACATGGCGATGGGAAAGAATGAAGTCTGGCCATTTTCAGCAATATGGATGGAACTGGAGGGTATTATGCTAAATGAAATAAGTCAGTCAGAGAAAGACAGACACCATATGTTTTTACTCATGTGGATCTTGAGAAACTTAACAGAAGACCATGGGGGAAGGAAAAGGGAAAAAATAGTTACAGAGAGAGAGGTATACAAACCATAAGAGTCTCTTAAATACAGAGGGCAAACTGAGGGTTGATGGGGGGGTAGGGTGAGGGGAAAGTGGGTGATGGGCATTGAGGAGGGCACCTGTTGGGATGAGCACTGGGTGTTGCATGGAAACCAATTTGGCAATAAATTATATTTAATATAAAAAAACAAAATAAAAATAAAATAAAATGGGATTATGACATTACCCATGACACAAGATTACTGTTGTTTGAGGCAATGGGAGAGTACTTTTGCATATAACTTATAAGAACTTTTAAAACAATTCCCCTCATGTCCTCTTTCCTACCACAGCCACTCTGAGGTACTGGGTACAAATACCTATGGCTACATTTGTCCTCCCACCTCAAAGAATGGAAGAAAGTTTACTCTGCTCCACTTTGCTGAATTTTAAGCTTTCTGTTCTATGTAGAAATCCTATGAAGACTATTTCTATTTGCATCATTCTTAAGGTTGAATTTAGAAGTGTTAAACACTCAAAACTTAACAAGTTTTCATCTTCTAGAATAAGTTTTTGTTTTTGAATTGGAGACTATTAAAGAAAACAATTATTGGGGACAAAAAAATGTCATTTCTCTGCCAAATCATAAGCATTGAAATTGTTTCTATGAATGGAAACAGTCCAAGAATTTGAAAAACAAATCCCAGTGAAAACCGACAAAATCAAGTTAGCAATTTCTTCTTTTAGATTTTTTTAAAGACAGTACAAACTACAAGATGTAGCATTTTTTAAATGAAATTCTCATCTTCCAGCAGAAGCCATTATTTTCGCAAATCAATGCTTACTGCTAAAAAGAGAAAGCGTAATGGATGAACATTGTGATAAAAGCAAAGGACCCTCCAAACAGATTTTAAAAGGAAATTACAATTCAGTAAATTCCCTGTCCTCTCTTCGGTTTGCATTTCCACTCTCTACTTTTGCTAACTCCAAAAGCCAGATTTCCACTTCATTTCTCATCCTGTTGTCTTTGCAACATGGGTAAGTCTTTTTGATACAAAAGACTTTATATTGTGGAAAAGAGGTTCTGCCTCCAGATTTAAAGTCTAATTTGAAGCCCTCCTGTACCAAACTTATCCACCTCTAAAAATGTGTTGTAATAAAATATTGAAGGTATTATTAAATCTCTATATAATCCACAAGTGTTCAAAAGTATCTGCGGGCTTTCCCTTAGGTTCAGATTGCCCCAAGACAATAATAAAGACCTTTTCCTATTAAAGTGAACAAGCCAATAAAAAATAATTTCTGTATCTCAAAGAAAGCATCTCACAAGAGGATATTTATCAAAAGCTACTCATAGAATTACATTAATTATCATACTCGATTTCACCCACTGAAAATCACTAAAATATAAAGATTATTACAGCAGCATTCCCTAACCTATACAATACTTGGTGTTACTTAATAGACATTTAAGAAAAAAATAATAGGTACTTGTATCAATTACCTTTGAAAAACAAAAATCCCCTCTAGAAGAGTTATGTTTTATTTGCATACCATATTAAGGGAAATGAGAAGTCCTACAGTAAAGAAATTTTGCTTTGTTTCCCAATGTCTCCTCAATCAATTTGACTGCAGAATCCCTCTTTCAAAAAACATCTTTTAACTTTTGTCAAACTAGAACTTTTCACAGCTTAAAAAATTCTGGTGTAGGACTTCAACCAATTATATCACTGCGTACATATACACATACATATGCAAATATCATAGCTGCTTTTCACTTTGACTTTTACTTTCACCCACTTTTCACTTTCTAGTACAGCCTTCCAAAACTAGCTTCCACTCATCATCAAAATATACCAACATATATGTACAACCTCAGGATATTGTTCTCTGTTAAGAGGCAACTTATCCAATTATCTAGTTAGAAATTAGAAGATAAGAGGGCTCTGAAATAAGACCACCTAGATTTAAATCATGGTTACGAGCTGTATGATTTTGAGCAAATTATTTGGCCTCATTAATCCTTGATTTTCTCTTCCGTAAATTGGGCATAATAATGGCTCGTATTTCATTAGGTTACTGTGATGTTTATGTGAGATGATGCCTATAGCAACATGTCTGACACATAGTAAGTGTCCAAAAACACTGAAGAAACAAATATACACATGAATCATACCAATAAATGTCAGTTGATGCATTTCTCCTTCTGCTTTACAAATTTTCCTGTTAGATAAAGCTGTCGGATAAATCCTTTGGGAAAAGACTTTGTAAGCCTTGATAACAAGATTGAGCCAGAAAACTGAACAGGTCAATCTTCACTCTTAATCACTGCCACAACTTTAATTGTTGTGATTGAGGGCTAACCTGCAAGGGTGTCACTTACCCTTTCTTAACTTCAATATTACTGAATCTCAGTATTCAACTGTCTGGCCCCTCCTAACTCCTCAGTCCCATCTCATGCCACTCTCCCTTCTTGCTCTCTGTTCCAGGATTAATGGACTCCCACCACACACACACACACCACCACCACCACCACCACTACTGGATTAGGTTAGTTACCCACATGCCCTTCTAATATTTATCACACTTTATTATAACATTATTTGTCTTCTCAGCCTTACTGTGATGACTGAGTCTATGTGTTTTCCATTCTGGCCTTGACATTTGTCACAGAGTAGAACATACTGGTTGTTTTATGAGGAAATGGCTGGTATGGAGATCCCCATGCAACGTTCTAGTCTCCTCTCCCATTTTGCACATACCATTCATGTCTCCCACACATAGTCTTGCACAGTACTAGCAGGGGGAGCCCCTATAATGTTTGAGAGTACATTTTCCATGAGCTGGTAGGAGGGAGCTCAGAATCAGATTTGAGCTGATTTAAAGAAAATAAGAAAGCATGACTTTTGTTATTACAGAATTAATCCTGCCACAAACATAGGAGGATTTCCAGTTTAAGGATGCAGCTTAGAGAAATAATTTGCCCATAGTCACACAACGAGTAAATGGCAGAGCTGGAATCCAACTCATAGAGTTTGTAACTTTTAAGCAAAGCCCTTCTCATCAATTTTCGCAACACCATCCTGTCTGATTTAGATATCATGCCAATCAAAAAAAAAGATACTCATAAAAAATTCTGAATATAGATATCTCAAGACATATGGGGTGTAGCAGTGCCAGCAGATCAATGCCAAGCCACATCTACAGATAAGAGTGAAGAGTGCTGTGTAGCAGCAGTGTCCACCAGGGTGGGGTCTTACAGGCAGAGGTACTCTCTGTTCCACAATGCTCTTTCAGTATACCAGTTTGGAGTGAGAAAACCCAACCTCAGTTTTATTCATTGTTCTATCACTTTAATGTTGTGTGATTATATGCTAGCCGTGTACGCCTTCAGAATCTGAATATTCTATCTGAAAGTAGGGGTAATTCTACCTATTTGTCAGGTGTAGTATGAGGACCCAGTGACTTAATATGATTAAAACTGCCTAATACAACTTTGGAGCCTACTGGATACTCCCTTTGTTCCCCTTCTTTTTGACCAGTAGTTCCTAATAAGAAGTCTGTCTTCTTAAACAACAACTACATTTTCCTATGGGTAATCTCCCAGATATTTGATGCTATTGTAAGGAAGAATTCTGGTTGTTGGGATGTCAGCCCTGAGAAGGGGTGAAATGTTGGCAGAGGTAGTTAATCCTTCTTCCAAGTTGGCTTTCGACTCATGGACCAGAGATACTGTGAAACTTAGAGCAGAGAGAACACATTGGAATCCCATGTGCTCTGATGTGGGCTAAAGCCAGGCCATGCTATTTGAAGAGGCCCCCTGATTGTAAAACCCAGCCCTTTTCATCCTCCCTACAAATTTGCCGATGGATGTGTGGTCCTAGGCAACTATCATTAGAACATCATCCACCCATCCCTGCCCCAAGAGTTCCCAAGGCCAGCTGGAAATCAAACTCCCTGGCAAGCCTCAAATGAAAGGACATTAAGTTTTGTCCCTAAAGTTATAAATGTGAGGTTTGGTAGAGACCCAAAAGTGGAAGAAGGGGAGAGCCTCTCTCATTTGGTGCTCTTTCCACTGAAGAAATATCTTTGTCACCCTAGTTTTCAGGAGCAACCTAATAAAGCCTCTTGTAAAAGAATCTGTCTCCACACATCATGTGCCTATTGATTTCATCAGTAATTCTTTAAGGTTCAGTTAAGTGTGAGAAGGAAAACAAAGCAAAATTGTGCCTAAACAATGGGAAAACTCAGATCTAAAAGATGTGAAACTGGAATGTTCAACCTTCCTAAAGTGTGATAAGATCAGAATGTAAGGGAGCCAATCAATTATGTCATTAAGACATCTCACTAAAAAGGAAAGAAAAGAAAAGAAACAGGAAATTATTGACAAACACAAGAAGACAATGCATAACAAAAATGGTGTTCCCACAGTCATTCTGGAAAATATCCTATGCCTTTCTCCTTCAATGTCTATATTTATCTGACTTTTTAAAAAGTTAAGAGACATCCAATTCCATACACTGGCTCTCATTATTCTTTTATTTATTCAAAATGTGTGATTATATATTTAGTTTTAGACCCTGTGCTACAGCTGTGGAGAAAACTGTGAACAAAAATAGACACAGTCTTGCTCTCAGAAAGTTCAAATTTTAATCGCAGAGTTAGACATTAATCAAATAATCACTTTCATGAATGTTTGATTACAGATATGTAAGTGTTCTGAATGAAGAGCTCTGGTGATATGAAGGGAAATTGACCTATGCTGGGGAGGGTGCCATTAAAGGCTTCCTAAGGAAGTGACTCATGTGCTGATATCAAAAGTATGAGTAATGAATAAAAAGTATATCAAAAGAGGGATGTAGGAGAAGGACGTTGGGTAACTCACCAAACTGACAGGAAGACTGAAGGCATCAGCTCAGAAACTGTCAGGAATCAAGGTAAACTGGCAGCAGAAATGCTTCTGGACCTGCAGCCACTCCTGTTCAATGATGCTGCCACTGAGGCCAGCAATCAAACCTCATTGTCCTTTGTCTTTTTGTCACTGTCTCCAGATTCAAACTGTGCAGTGGGAACACACAGTTGTACAAGGTTAATTCAGGTGTCCAAGAACAAGAAGGCTCTTCTTTTACTGATCCACGTGATAGGAGCTCACAGAACTAGGAAGGGGGTGGTAAATTACGTACACCAAAAAGGAAGAACAGTCTACCTACTGAGGCAGAAAAAGAAGAGCATCACTGAGAATAAAAACAGGATCCATAGTGCCCTCTGTCTGAAGGGTGAAGATGGATGAGGCTGGAAATTCAACTGATTCAGGTCTTTGAAAGCCATATAAGGATTTGGGCCTTTACCTTGATACAATAAGCCATTGATGACTTTACGATCAGGGTGCAGGCATATCCTATTGCATTTTAGAAAGATAATTTGGGGTATAGAGAACAGAGGATGGGGGAACAGGAGTGTGAGATCATTGTAGTGGATGCTGTTGCATGCATCCCAGGTACACTCTTCGGGATTGAGATGCATTCTCCCAGATATAGGAATGTTGGCTGTTGACAATTTACAGTTAAGACCTTCTACGTGAGTGGCCCTTGACTGAAGGATGCTACCATAGGGAAGTTATGTTCCTCCCAGGGGACAGCTGGCATCAGATGAGTGAAAAATGCTGCTACAAAAACTTCCATTTGAGGTGGCTCTGAAGGGCTATCTGGGTTCTCAAGCTCCCTATGGCATTTAGCTGAGGCTTTATTACAACTACATCCAGCTGAACTCTCCTTCTGCTCAGACCAGCTACTCTCTCCTCACAGGTGATGACCCTAGAGCACACCTTAAATAATCCCTTTGTATGTAAATGTGCATCTCAAAGTTTGCTTTCTGGGGAACCCAACCCAACTCAGCAAGGCAATCAGAAGACTGTGGGAGCCTGGCAATGAAAACCAGTAACCTCAACCATGGTGGTGGTGGATTCTATGGAGACAAATGCTCTGACAGAACTTTTAAAGGCCTAAGGGCCCCAGAATAATACTGAGAGAACAGATCATATGCAGAGTCAATGAAAGAAACTCACTAATCCGTTCCTGGATTAGATGTTTCCAACTTCCCTAGTGCTTGAATAGAAGAGAGGAACAGTCATTGTTGAACACACTGGCCCCCAACACAATTTCAAGCTTTGTCCCTATTCTAATAACCACTAATGTTCCTGCTGCAGTCGGCATCTGTCACAGTGTATGATGTGTTGGGAGCCCTGCCTCCAGAGCTCAGACTTTTAAGTCTGGAGCAGCTGTTCCAGCTCAGCTCTCCTGTCTGATGCTTTGTAGCCATGTCACTAAATTTCCAAAAGTTAGTTCATTTTATGGCTTTTTTTCTCCCCTTTCTCTCTCTCTTTTTAGAGCCGTTGCTGCCCAGTGCAGTGGCTGCCAAGAGGCTTGATTTCAAACGTGAGGCTTTTAAAAGGTGACAGATGAGATGATGTCATGGCTTCTAAGGTAAAAAGCTCTTTCTTCCCCCAGAGTGGTTTAACTAATAAAATTAATTTGCCTGTTTAAAATTTAAAATAAAGACAAGATGTTTCGATTTTTCAATAAGGATGTTTGGCAGGAACAAAGGGAGTTATTTGCATGCTGATGGGGTTGGTGGGGAGCCAAAGTGCAGACAGATCTTCCTGGTGCCAAGCAGAAGAGCCTTGCCTCTTCCCTTCCCTCTGTTGGATACAGAGGGAGCTGCAGACATGAAACTGTCTCCCGGGGAAAAATGGGCAGAGTAGGATGGGCATTTGTGGAAGTGAGGGCCACTGAGTAGTTGGCCCTCTTGAGCCATTAAGAAAAGTAATCAATTCAGAACCATTTTCAAAGGGTGATCACATAACCCAGATAGTGACAGTCCCCCTCCTTCTGCATAGCTGAGGCCTAATTCTCTTTGCCATTTGTGGCAACTATTGAAAAGATGAACGTTACAAAGCCTCATGAATTCCTGGTAGCTACTCTATATTGCCCCCATTTCTTGTTTTCTCTCCACAACTGACTATGGATAGACTCAGCTTTTCCTCCACAGCCAGGATAGCAGAGCTCAGACTCAAAGGGTCAATTCCATTTTTCCACCCTCTGTTTCTACCTTCCAACCTCCCGACAACCCATGGTTCAAAGAGATGACTATTGCTCTCCACTGGAGGATGATGTTGACATTGTCAGTATTGAATTGGATTCAAAGTCTTGAATCTTGAAAAATCCCAGAGATTTATAAGGATTGTCCAAAGGACCTGCTCTTCCCCAATTGCCCATATTGCACCAGAATATAATTAATGCTTACAAGTTTATAAGACATTCTGCCTTACAAAGTGCTCTCCCACACAGTATTGCATTTGATGCACACATCATTAGCCTATTTTATAGGTGAAAAAACTAATGATCACAAGAAAGAAAAGAAGGATGAATTTTTTTTTTGCAACCTACACATTAGAAACTGTATGGAGGGGCGCCTGGGTGGCGCAGTCGGTTAAGCGTCCGACTTCAGCCAGGTCACGATCTCGCGGTCCGTGAGTTCGAGCCCCGCGTCAGGCTCTGGGCTGATGGCTCGGAGCCTGGAGCCTGTTTCCGATTCTGTGTCTCCCTCTCTCTCTGCCCCTCCCCCGTTCATGCTCTGTCTCTCTCTGTCCCAAAAATAAATAAAAAATGTTGAAAAAAAAAAATTTAAAAAAAAAAAAAAAAGAAACTGTATGGAAACTTCACTACATTACCCAATGGTCTTCACAACAGCCCTGACACCTAGGGAATTGTATCCCATTTACACATGAGGAGATGGGAGACTTGGCATTTATGTGACCACCCAAATTCACAAAATTGACCTCAGAGTTTTATTTAGGTTGTGTTGTCTTCAAATTCTTGCTCCACACTGGCCAAGGGTTCATTTCATTTTCCTGGAAGATGGACAGATCTATTTAGTCCATTCACTCTTTAGCAGTCCTTCCAAGCTAGAATGTCCAACAGGCCCTCCCTTTCAAGAATTTCCCTTTGTGTCTCTGTTAGGAAACACAAAATGTCTTTAAAACACCTGGAAAGAAAAGTTACTCACACCACAGTTCTCATCTTCATTTGGCATCAAAACAGGGAATAGATCCAATATTGTCATTGCCATCATTACCATTGCCCAATTCCGTATCATTGTCACCATCATCATCATCATCATCATCATCATTATCTTCAACAAACCCTCTCTTTGGGGCTCCCTCAAGCACTTCTCCTTCCTTAGTGGGCATTTTTTAGAACATGAAACAGACACAGTCCTTGATTTTCAGTTGCATTTTGTGGTAATGTTCAGTAAGAATTCAGTCTCTAGAGCTGGTTGAAATTAATAAACATTTAGGATAAGTGACTTAGGGAAATTCAATGGTTGAACCAAAGTAATAGGAATCTGTTTACAAGACAACCCTCATAAATAGTATAAAACGAATATGCTGCTCAAAAAAGGAATTAATTAACATTTAACTACCGTGCATTTTTCTATCTATTAACTAAACATTTTTACAAATGGTTTGCGGAATGGACAATTTATTCCCACCCATTTGGTTTTCATCACTAATGGTGGAAGTGAAAGGGAGAAAATGCTTGATACATCAGTAAAACAACAACTCAGCCATGGTTCAGAAGAGTCCTGTAAGAATGTGAACAACACAAAATTGTTTATAACCTTTTCTTCACAGTCTCCTTTCCCCTCATGTTCATTTTGTAGGAAAGGAGCACTCCCAGAAAGTGCTGATAATTACCCGGCATACCCAACAAGGCCAGCTGGCTCCCCAGCACCTGGCAGAATTTCTTCCATATTGTGTCCATGTAATAAATACATGTTGAATTAATTAACTAACAATCAAGTTCACCTCTTCTAATTGCTCTGATAAACACTCTTTGCCAACCTTATTTGTCATTCTATATTACAATTTCCACTGTTTTTCACCCCCTCAAAAAAAAAAAAAAAACCTAAAATATGCCATGGGGCAAGAGTACATTACTTCCCCATTCTCAATATTTTCATCTCATTAGCATTCTGAAAATAGATACAATTGCCTTGCATTTGTTCCACTTCCTCAAACCCCCAAACACTGTTTTCTTTCTCTCCAATGCTGCTGTTATTGGTTTTCTTTCCCCCTACTGACTGTGAGTTGGAAGACAGGGACACTACATGGTGGCATCCTTAACTACTTGTTCAGCAATGTGTCCATAGTGGGTACTCAGTGCAGGCTTTTCAGTGGAAACATGCATTGTTTGTTCTCTGGAAACCTAAAGATTTTCCATTGGGACATTTGAGATGCAGTCCTTCCCATAAGCAGAGAGACAACTTTCCCATCAGATGTACCCAAGATTCTGCCCACCACACTCTTAGTGAGACCAGGGTGAGGGAGAGCCAACTATGCAGTCCAGTCTTTCAGGCTTTAAAAATGTAAATGATAACCCTGCAAGCTGAGTTAATGGAGCCTACATCTCAGTATGACTTATATGAGTTGTCTGAGTAAAATACGAAGCAAGGCCATACAAGAGGCACTGCGTTTTGGTAGAGATCAGGGAGGTCTGCAAAGCGGGGCAGAGGAACTGATTAACACCATTTCCATTAATTTACAGAGAACCATTAGTGTTCTACTTAAGGACAAAAAATTCTCTTTGGCTTAATTAACTCATTTCCCAGGTTAGGATTTGTGGTGTGTATCTGTGTGCATGTATGCTCATGTATATGGGAGTATTTCTCCTTTCTGCTGCACAGTTGATTGTATTTGTGTCTGGGACTCATTACATGATTGAAAATCAAAAGCAGCTGGAAATTCATGAGGACAAAAGACAGATCTCATTAACAAAAACATTAGAGATATGGCCCATTGGGAGGCAAATTGTACAAAGATAGATTCGTAGAGTATTTGGACTTTGCCCCTGTTGACCACCCTGTCAGACTTGTAATTATCTCTCCTTTTGGCTTCTACCACCCAGATATCTCTTGATTCTCTTCTTTTCTTTCAGCTCCCTCCTTACTCTAATCATAGGCTTCAACCACCTGAGGAATATAAATATACTGCAAGTTTGTATAGTGCTCTTTTTTTCCAAATGTCTAATGTCATTGGGTGAACTCATCTAGTCCCATTACTTTCCAGGATGCACTTCCTCAATCACGTCTTTATCCCAGACCCATCATGAAAACTCCCAAACCTGTTCCTCCTCTTGTGTTCGTATGTCAGTCGATGGCACCAGCATGTACTCAGTGTCCCAAGATGGAGTTTCAGATATATCTTCCATTATTCCTGCATTTCCAGTCTCTGGTCAAGTGAAACCGACATTCTATTATGAATGATATTTTTGTCTAAAAAATGCTCCATTTGTGCCAGGTGCTGCTCTAAGCTTTACAAGTCTGTGAAGAGGGCATTAAAATGACTCCCATTTTAGAGATAAGGAAACTGAGATGCCAAGAGGTAGAGCAACTTTCACGAGGCCACACAGTTTATAAATGGCAGAGCCAGGATTTAAACTCAGGCATCTTGGTTTCAGCATCCCAGTCCTTCAATCATGTATTCTTCTGCCTCTACATACCCAATTCCACTGCCTGGTCAAGTCAGTGTCTCTCAATTAACAGCATATCTTTCTCTATCTTATACTTGCATAGCAGATTTTTCTTTCCAAATTACAAGCCTCTTTTTTAATATCTGATCTAATTCAAGTAAATCTAATATCCACTAAACTAAAATCCAAACTTTCCATCCAATGTCTTTGAAAATCTTTCCCCAGCCTACCTCCCAACTTCATCCCCTGCTACTATTTCCAACCTCTGTCCCCCACACTTCTTGCTTTACTTTGTTCTAATAATAATTTTTCTAGCAAGCATGTGTTGAGCACCTAGGTGTATCACACTTTGCAATGGGCACTTTATATTTTTTCCTAATTATCATAGCAATTTTACAATGTAAGTATTATTCTTATATCCTTTTTTCCAATAAGAAAACATGGACTCTGGAAAAGTAAAAGGGCTTAAGGCCCCTTTGGAAATAAGTGATGAGTCAAGATGTAGACACTGAAGCCAAAATTCACACCATTTTTCCTACCAATAAATAAGTGTATGTAGAAGTGTCCTAATAATTCCTGGAGGTGTTCTCTGGGTTTGCAAGCTTGCCCTTTGGCAATATTGCTGTGAGTTTACTCTAAAACTGTTTTTCAGCATTCTTTAGGGTACCCAAGAAAGGTGGTGGTGGTGGTGGTGAAGGGTTGGAATAGCTAATCCCCAAAGATGGAGGACTATTGAGTAAAGGCTGACCTAAGCAATGATGTCTGGTACTTCTGGCAATCTGACGGCATGATTAGGAACTCTCATCCCAAAGAAGAATTAATCATAATCCAAAACCAACCAAACAAGCAAGTAACCAACCAACCAACCAGCCAGTGAGTAGCCAATCTTATAGCTTGAACTTTGCAGCTTAAATCAGAACAGGAAATGCTCATTACACTACTAACTCAACAGCCAGAATATAAGTAAAAAAATGCAGTTAGAACTTCTCCTAAAGTTTCCTTTGTCTCCTATTGTGCAGAGGAAGAAACCCACCTGGCTCCCACAATTGTGCAAAATATCCCCACATTGTAAAGGGAAGGAAAGTAAGGGGGAGTCTCACAAAGTTTATTATCTGGGTCCCTGAACCTCCTGCTTCCCCCTCCACACTCAGCCAAGCTATTCACTTCACCACAGTAGAGGGCACCCTACCTTCTAGTGGCCAAATGTGTATGGTTGCCTTCCCAGGGTGGAGGTTATGGAGCCCATACATGATGAGATTTCCTGAGGCCCCCAGTCCCAACGCAGACCACTCTGATTATTATTTTTTATTGACAACCTCTAAGATAAAAGTTCAAGTACAGATGTTATAGGGGAAGGGGACTTTCAAGTCCTTCTCCTTGCCATGAATAACAAAGAAATATGTCTTCCTTCCTTTGACTACCATGTCCTCTCTTTACCTAAATCCCCTTCCCCAAAAGGGATCAACAGAAACAACTGCATGTGTTGAAAACTCACTTTAGGACTCCTGAGTCTAATCCTGAAACTCAATTTCAACATCTTCACTTGGATAAAACCTGTCAAGCCCCTCATTGTTCTAGCTATAATCCTCTCATCAGGAACAGTCTTAGGGGAAAAATGAGAAGAGGTAAAGGAAGATAATGAATTAACTTATATAGAGTGCTAGATATCTATATGCTAGGTAGGTTTTTGTGGTCTGTGTGGTGTGTGCAACACATGTTGCACATATATATATCCTCTCAATCTTCAGAGTAGTTTAATGAGGTCAATGGTATTATTGCATTTTACACATGATAAAACTGAGGCTCCAGGAAATTAAGAAACATACTTGAACCCAGCATAGATTATAAATGACAGAATGGAAATTCAAATGGAGAAATATTTCCATTAAGTCAGGAGTTGGCAAACTTTAAATTTCGGAAACTGAGGTTCAGCATCATTGAAACTAACTTTTTAATGTTAGTATGGCCATATGCACACTTATAAGCTGAAGAAACCCAAGACATTTGACTTACATATTATTCAGCTGAAGTAATGAGAATTGTAACTCCACATTTCATGAATTAGAAAATAAATTATTTCCAAGGCATTTATTTACCTTTTTTTTTCTTTATCTATAAGGTGGCTCTGGCAGCTAGATTAAGCATCTTCCCACTCAACCTATGTCTATAATAATAGGACCTGTAATTCTTTGTTACCCTGTCATCAAAGAGAAACAACTCTACCATGTATAAACCAACCTGGCATCTCTCCTGCATCACATGCTCTTTCTTGTAGTGCAACATCTGTAGCTTTTATAGCTAAATACATCTCGATATAAATCCTAGTTATCATGTTTACAAGTGATATAGGGTACATAAATTTTGTTGTATGGTGTCTTCTGGTTACTCAATAATATACTTTCTGCTCAAAACAATCAGATGAATCATTGGTCTGATGGTGAAGGAGCCATGGGTCATGTTACTCTCCAGGTTTATCTGCCTTCTGACTACCTCTAACCCAGGTCCTCAGGGAAGGATCTACGACTAAGGGGCTCCATCTCATCACCCTATTTCTTTCTGCTTCCTCATCTCTCTCTCTCTCACTTCCCTTTCCAGGGGGTGGCAAGCTTGTTTTTTGTTTGTTTGTTTAAAACTTTAAGAAGGAGAATCTGCTTATAAATTAGCAAGTGCAGTGGCTATAAAATGACACCGTGATGGAGTTCAGCTGTTTACACCTGAGGCAAAAAAAATGAAAAAAAAAAAAAAAAAAAGCTCACTAAATATTAGCTACCAGGTGAGAGCTACACTCAGGAGAGTCAGAAGACACTTACAAGACCCTATCTCCTCCTCATCATTCAATTAGTTCCATATTTATGGTAGTAGTGGTTGTGGTGAAAGTAAGGATGTAGTAGTCATTTGTTAGTCATCTGCCATATATCACATATTGTGTTAGCCCCCAATAGAGGGCATCTTAATCCTCTACAACTCTATCAATTGGCAGTTACTATGTTCATTTGAAGGGAGGACACTGGAATTGTCTTGCCCAGTTGCTCATATATAGCTGAAACAGGCTCTGAATTCAGTTCTGATTCTAAAACCCATGGTCTTCCCTTTTTGCAACACAGACTATCTTAAATGTAGGGCTACCACATCTTTTTTCCACTTTATTTGTGCTCCCTTTTTTCCTTATTTTTCCATCCTCATTTCTTCCCCCCATCCAAAATAATAATCATTTCTTTAAACTCTTCCGTTCTATTTCATGATTTCCCTTTCCTCCTAAGAACACATTTGAGAAATTATTTGTAATGATATCAAATCATTTTTTATTGGTGCTCTGCAAAAATGATAGTGGTGTCATGCCAGACACTCTGAAAAGCTGGTATATTACAGAGGGAGACTGTTCAAACTGCAGCCTCATGCTGAGTTGCTGCTCACAAATGTTTCTTAATCTGCAACCCTGGGGTTATGAATGACAACCCATAAAAGTTATTAGAAAGGTAAAGCTAGTGAAAAAAAGGTTGAAATCCACATTCATTTATTTAACCAATATACATTAAATCTGTACCATGTTTCAGACTCTGTACTAGGCACTGGGGGCAAAATGCTAGTCAAGCCATGAGAGGAAAATGTAAATTTGTAATTAAAATACAATAGTTTGAATGCCATGGCAGATTAGTGCTGTATGCTATGGGAGAAGCATCTCAGACACAAGGAAGACTTGGGTCGGGGCCACAACCTCTTAGCATATGAGATTTGAGCTAAGATACAAAGGATAAGTTCACATCAGCCAAGCATGCTGGATATCTTCTGCTTTCCCCTTGCTCTGGTTAATAAACTAGCCCAGAACTTAGTGACTTAAAATAACAACAGTTATTTATTATGATTGCAAATCTGCAGTTTGTTCAGAGTTTAGTGGGAAACTCTTGTCTCTGCTCCATGTGTTATAAACTGGATGCTTCAACCAAGGGCTGATGAATTCACCACCATCATGGCCTGCTCACAAAGGCTAAGAAGTTGATGCCAATGATCAAGTGGGAGATCAACTAAGGTGGGTGCCAGAGGTCTCAATTCCCCTTACATGGGTCTTCTCATGTGCTGTGGGATCCTTTAAAGCATGGAGACCAGGTTCCAAGGGTGAGTGTCCAAGGAGAGCAAGCCAGATGGAAGTTGTATTACCTCTTATGACTCAACCTCAAAAATCACCTACTGTCATCCACTTTATCCTATGAGTCCAGACAGTCTTAAAGGCCCACCTAAGAGACATGACCAGACTCCAGCTCTTGATACAAGCATGACAATAATCAAGATTAACATGTGAGATAGGAAATACTATGTTAGTCATTTCTGAAAAACTTTATCAACCACAGTCATCTGAACTCACTGTCTATACTTCATACTGCTCTTGCTTGGAAAAGTTAAATACATGAATTGCATCAACAACAGGCTCCCTTGTTCTCTGGCTTCTGTTAAGTTTTTGACTAAAGGGTGCATTCTCAAGAGATTGAAGGGAAAAAGTGAATTCAATATATTAATTCTCCCAGCCTTTTCTGAATAGGTGCACCTTGGCTGGCTATGCCAGATCAGGCCCCAGATCAGGCAGTTTTCTCTCTGTTGGTTCTAATATCTTCTCCTTCTCCCTGACCTTTCAGACCTAGAGGCTGAAACTGCTCCTTTCTGTTACCAGTCCCAAGATACTACATTAGCGTTTTATTTTCCAAGACTCTGTACTATTCCTGGATGTATACTCCAATTATACTTCAATTGTACCCATATAAGTAATCCCTTTATTTAAATATTTTGAAATTGTCTAATGTAAATACATCATGGGTTTTTTTTTTTGTTTGTTTTTCCCCTGACCTTAACTAATGTACCAAGTAAAGAGCTATCTGGTGAAGGTGATAGAGTAAATTCATGGTTTGAAACACAACTTCTGCTCTAAACATTTAGTAATATTAGATGAATGCATAGCTAGTCTAAAGGAAACAAAAATTTTGTTTCCATGGACCAATAATGGGACAAAAATGCAAAGTGCTGAGCAGAAGCCATGGGACTGCTAAGGCTTGAGATACAGAAACAGATGGTGGGCTATTGTGGGCAAAAGGTATCCAACACAGAGTGTGCTACTAGAGCCAGACTCCACAAAATAAGGAGATGAAATAGGGCTCCCCACTCGTAAGGATGCTAATAAAATACCACAGTTCACCACTGCCTCATTCTATGGAATACAGAAACCTGGGAGTTCAAAGGGGCGGGAGGACACAGACAATGCCTCCATACCAGGAACTGAACCAAGCTGCCAGTTAGTTCAGTGCCAGGGCCTGCAGTATCTCCAACATCATCATGGGTGGAGCTTGGGGTCACTATTATCAATACTGGCATTGGTCTGGGCATAAAAGGCCACCACAAAAATACTACATACAGAAGAGTAATAACATAAGAAAACAGACAACAAAACCAAAGAAAAATAATGTCCAGTCCAAAATGAAGCTGCAAAAATAGAATTCAAAAAGATATGAAGTCATATAATGCTAAAGATCCCCCCAAAACATCAGCCACACAAACATGAATTACTTCCAGAAAAAAAAATTATTTTAAAAAACATTATCAAAAAATAATACGATTAAGATGCTCAAAAATTAAATGAAATAATAAAAATTATTAAAAATTTAGAAATTTAAAAAAGTATAAGTAAATCTGAAAGAAAAACAATTAGAAATCTTAGAAATAAAAAATGTAGTCACTGATATCAAAAATTCAACAAATAGAATAAATTCCAGATTGACACAAAGAATTAGTAAGATAGAAAATAATACTGAGGAATTCACCCAGATATAGTTCAAAAACACAAGAGAATAAACTACAAAGAGTAATTAATGAATTAAAAGACATGGAGAAGAGTTTGGGAGGGCTCTAACACATATCTACCAAATTCCAGGAAGAAATAACAAAAGAATCAATGAACATTATATATATTATATACACATATAAAGAAATAATAGCTAAGAATTTTCCAAATCTAAAGAACATCTAAGTTCTCATATATAAAGTACACTCCAAGTACCCAGAGGTATAAATAAAATAAATCCATGTTTTGACACATTATAGTAAAATATAGATCATCAAGGATAAAGAAAGAAAGAAACTTAAAAGTTATTGGAGAGGTCTGCTCAGCCCTGGCACAAAGGCAGCTTCCTAAATCCAACTTTTTCTACACATCCTCCCAAAAAAGTTTTAAGTTCAACAGGGAACTCAAATATAAATGCTAGGAACTCTGGACACCTGGGTGGCTCAGTTGGCTAAGTGTCCAACTTTGGCTTAAGTCATGGTCTCATGGTCCGTGAGTTCAAGCCCCATGTCAGGTTCTGTGCTGACAGCTCAGAGCCTGGAGCCTGCTTGGGATTCTGTATCTCCCTCTATCTCTGCCACTCCCCTGCTTGCTCACTCACTCTCTCTCTCTCTCTCAAAAATAAATAAAACATTAAAAAAATGCAAGGAGTTCAAAACCACATCTTCAGAATTACTAGGAGACATTTAATAGTACAAATTTCAAATTACCTATAAGTAGAAAAACTAATACCAAATTTCAACAGAGCTTCCACAGCCATGACAAGCTTGTGAGTTTGGAGAATGGAGAGTTGCCTTAGGAGTCTCCAGGGAAAAGAAGAGTCTATAAGATTTACATAAAACCCAGATAGGAATAACTCCCAGGAAGAAAAAGTGTATACTACGTGTTCAGTACTAAACACAGGTGTGGGAAGTAGTGTTTACAGTACTGACAACAAAAAAGTATTAAGAGTGAGTGAAACCAGGGGTTCCACTGATACCTCTGCAAAGCATTTTTGGGGAAGATGTTAACTGGAGAAGGAGGGGTGCCCCTTGACAATGTGGCATTAAAGCTACATGTAGAAATTAGAACGGAAAAAATTAAATATCCTTCAGAAAAATAAAAGAGAGAGAAACGTGAGTTACACCAATCCCTTCCCCAACACTTTCACCAGCAAAAAAATATCCATTGAGGAAACTGCATTTCACTATTCTGGCACAAGAGAATACTCTTCAATGATGCACTCTATTTCTGAAATATATTGGAATAAGAAAACAAAACAAAACAAACAAAATTAAAAAAAAAGAAAGAAACTCAGCCTAAGTGTGTGTAAAGCCACAGTAGAAGGAAAACAAACAGTGAGACTTAAAACATTTCAGCTCATTATAAACTCCCCCAAAGAAAAGTAACCATGAGATAAAAACTATAAGCCAATGCTCCAAGCTTAATTAAATTTCCTTAATCATTTGGAGATATAAAAATATTCAAATTCAAAAATTAAGGATAAAAGTGAAAAATAACAGGAGGAAATGCAATGAACTTCAGAAAGAAATTAAAAGGTGTAAAACCCAGAAATGAAGAAAAAAATGACAAAGTATCAAATAGAATCAAATAATTAGAAGGGCCAGTGAATAAAGGCAAAAAAAAAAAAAAAAAAAAAAAACTAAAAGAATGCAAATGAGGAAAAGGAGTAAAAAGAGTCAGAGAGAAAATGGTTGAAAGGCAAAGAAAATTCAATCTATGTATAATTGGAGTCATTAAAAGGAAAAGCTTATAAACTTATAATCTGGGAAATTTTTTCAGAAATGAGAGATAAGGGGGTACCTGAGTGGTTCAGTCAGTTAAACATGTGACTTGATTTCGGCTCAGGTCATGATCTCACAGTTCCTGAGTTCGAGCCCTGCATCTAGCACTGCACTGACAAGGCAGAGCCTGCTTGGGATTCTCTCTCTCTCTTTCTGTCCCCCTCTCTCAAAAATAAATAAATAAACTTTAAAAAAAGAAAAGAAAAAGAAAATCTACATACTAAGAGAGTCCACCATGTACCTTGAAAAGTTGGTCTGGAATGATCAACTTTGAGACGGATTCTAAAAAAGTAGATTTTGAAGACAAAAGTTTCTTAGGGCCACCAAGCAAAAAAGAACTAATCACTCTAAGATAACAAAATTATACATGCATCAAATTTATTAAGAGAAACATGCAAAGACAAGAACTAATCACACAACTAATTGCCCCACAATTACTTTTTAACTACAAAAGGAAATATAGTAACTATACAGTGGAGAAATTGACCAAACCATCAAAATTAACACCACCTATCAGGAGCAAATAGACATGATATCACTTGAGATATAATACCCTGAAAATAATATAATTTATTATTTATATAGTAGTTCCTTCCAAAAATGCAAAACATGGTTCTAATCATGAGGAAACATCAGAAAAACTATCAGGAACATGCTAAATAAATAGCCTGTTTTGTTTTGTTTTTTCAAAAATGTCAATGGTATGAAAAACAAAGAAAGCTGAGGAATTGTTCCAGAGTAAAGAAGACTAAACAGCCATGACAACTAAATACAATACCTGATCCTGACCTGGATCGCAGAAGAGAAACACAAAATTGCTTTGAAAACAAAACAAAACAAAAAACAAACAAACAAAAAACGACCACACATTTTCGGGACAATTGACAGAATTGGAGAATGAATTACAGATTAAAGGCATCAATGTTAAATTTCTTGAATCTGATGGAGTTCAGGATGATGGCAAAGGCCATTTATGATGAGCAGAATATAAAACAGGGTCCTTGCTCTCAAAGACAATACATTCATTCTATTCTAAATGAAGAAAGAAACCAGCACAGGAAACAATCAAAAGTGTAATATGGCGGGGGAGGGGGGGTGGGGAACAGCAAATTATCAGAGTAGAAAGTGATTATATGAGCTGTAGCAGTCTGAGAATTCTTCACAGAAGACAATATAAATGAGGCCTTTAAGGAAGAATGGATTTGAGGTAAGCAGTAAAGGGAAGGGAAGGCTTTTATATGTGGAGAAACCATCACTGTGAACAAGAAAGTGGGAATAAACACAGCTCACAGGGTAAACTTAGGAGCCCAAGACTCAAGTGGAAAGTCAGTGATGGGAAACAACAGGGAAGTTATTTTGATGTGTAGGTGGGAAGCACTGAAAACTTCAAACTTTAATGCATGTCAATTTAGTTAGGAGAAATTTTATCATACACACATGGGGTTTCCATTATTTTTTTTTAATTTGGGAATCTTTAAACACTTAGTCCAAATCTTTTTCTCTTAAGAATAAGGGGAGACATCTCTCCACTGTTGTATGAAAATCTTTCTGTGATGATGAAAACATTCTGTATCTGTGATGTCTAATACAGTAGCCACATGTGGCTAGTCAAACGTGGCTAGTGTGACTAAGGAATTGAATATTTAATTAAATTTAATTTTAATTACCTTAAATTTAAATAGTTACATGTAACAATTGGCAACCTCACTAGATCTCACAGGCGTGTACCAAAACTCTCTCACAACTGGCACAAATGATCCAGATGCTTACCCTCATTCCCCTTTTAGCCTCTCACTTGTAGACACAGCTTCACTGCTCTCTTCCAACCCTTATTTTTGTAAAGGAAGCAGAGTATTACATAAGGTATAACAGTTCCAGTGAACTTAGAAAGTAATTAGGTCAGGGTTTCTCATTTCTGAAATGTAAAGGTCACTCAGAAGGGACATGAGGATTGAAACTATTAAAAACTTAGCAAATATTTGGAATTCCAGTTTTTTTCCTTCTTTTCTTGAGCTCACCCTTCTGTCTGCTTTAATGAAGTCTGCAGCTCAAGTGATCAAAAGCTTGAAGCAGCCTTCACAATGGCCTCCCACTAAGTATCCTGCAGGAAGGACATGGGGGGTCATGGTGCTGGCAGCTCTTTCACTGTGATCTCAGCCCCTTAAGCCTGAGTAGAAGAGTAGCAAATTAAACTGCCCTTATAAAAATTCAACTCCCAAAATTTTGGCACATTTAGGTTTTTCCTTGGGTGTAAAAATTCTTCAGGTCCTTATGCTCAAGAAAGTACATTTTCTCTCCTAAAAATAAGTGAGCAGCAGGTGCCATACCAAACAAGTCTTAAATGATTTAAGCTGCAGTTGGGAAGGCTCCATAATGTAATTCATTCCAGTTACTGCTCATTTGGAACTGGGGGAGCCTTTTGATCTAGCTGCATGAATTTCAAATCATTTCTATTGGACAGTTATAATTTTGTTCTCAGTCTTTGCAAGTTGAACTTATAATCCATTTGGAGCAATGAGCATGCACACACACATACACATCCCTATCAAAGGTCAACATCACTCAGTGCTGCTAAGAATAGGTAATATTCAATATTTAAGGGTTACTTCTAATTCCTTTCCAGTATTCCTTATGACATTTTATGCCCTGGCTCTATTTTATCACTGCTAGAAAAATGCCATAAATAATTGGCTTGGGATGAGCAAGGAGATGTGCATGCACAGCCTCTCCTCTGATTTCAAAACAATGCCAAGCATTTTGTATAAGAGGAATAGCAAACTTCTTCCTAGATTTTTAGATAAAATCCAAATTCCAAATATTTCTTTTCCCTATTGTTCCCATCAAAATATGTCACAAATCCCCAAGCTGTTTTTCAAAGCAACATTACTATACTTGAAATATACTTAAGTCTCCAAAAAAGAAGCCCAAATAGAATAGACAATCACAGGTCAAACAAAATTTGTTGCTATTCTTGAAAACATACCCATGTTAGTTCAGATTATATCTGTATAGAACTCTGTATATAATATGAATATGCAAATAATATGTAGGAGAACATTAAAAACAGGAGACTTCTAGCAAAAAGATATTAAGTAGGAAAGGTTAGTTGCTGCAGCCTAAGGAAGCCTGCAGATCTAGCCTCACAGTCTTTGATGATACCTGTGGTTTTTATGGACAAAGAGTGAATTATACTGGAAGAAGAGACCCTATGGGGACATTTTGTTAATAAGCACAATCTCCCATGTGAACTTGGAATGAGTAACAAAGGTGGAGGGTAGAGACAGAAGAACTTCATCAGGGTAAGGCAACATGGAATGCTTCTGTTTCCTTGTACTGTGAATCCTATAGAGGCGATAGTAAATCAATTTAGAGTTTCAAGTTCATTCATATATAGTTTTCTCCCAGAATGCCTTTCTCTGTACCCCACATCTGAAGTTACTAGCTCTCTGAAGAGTTTGTGTGAATATTTCAGTTCCAAAAGTGATTGAAAATAGCTCCATGATTAGGCATAAGATAGAAATTTTAAATCTATCTAGTTATGTGGTATGCCAAAAAAAATTATGCAGTGTCATCATCACCTTCCTCCAATATGATCACAATGTCTAACACTAGACAACACAAGGTGCTTTTGCTAATTTGCACAATGGCACTGCATAAGCTAGTGATGGCCTCACTGGGTTGGCTCAGAGATGCCTCCTCCAGCACACCATTCTCCTATTGCAGAGTTGGCCACAGAGCCTCCCTGCTGCTCTCAAGGTTATAGGAAATCAACATCATAAAACATTGGACAAAGGATATACAAGCAAACGAAAATATGCTCAATGTCACTTGAAATCAGGGAACTGAAAGTCACCATTAAGCTGTGATGAACTGCATTATTTCCCCCAAATTCTTCACTCCTCTCAGAATCCACATCTTTTGCCACATAACTTTGTGGTTTCCACCACTAAAAGAGAAGAATATATTTCCTCAACCCCTGACTTCAGGTTGAGACATGTGAATTGCTTCAGTCAGTACAATGAGGGGAAAATGACAGTGTCAGTTCTGAACCTATACCTTAAGAAGCTTTGTAGATTTCCACTTGTCCTCTTGTGCCTCTGACATTGTGATGAGAACATCCTCCATCTTGCACACAGTTCCTAAACATATGATGAGCCATGTGGAGCAGAGTTGCTCCAGTAACTGTGGACTGAACCAGAGCCTCCCCAGCCAAGCTGGACACCTGCAGTCAGTAGATCCACACAGTTGAGCACAGAGTAGATCAGTCAAAGCCGGTAGAACTGTTGGTGTGTGAGAAATTCTGAGATTACTATTTTAAGCCACGTGTTTCTGTGTTTTATTTGTTTTACCATTTGTGTGTGTGTGTGTGTGTGTGTGTGTGTGTGTGTGTTGAAAACACTTAAGATATACCTCCTTACCAAATTTCATGTATACAATACAGTATTATTAACTATGATATGGGTTGAGAAAAATGGGGACATGTTGGTCAAAGGGTGCAAACTTTCATTTAAACCACTAGTGGCCTGTTTACGTATGAGTATTTTTGCAGTAGAAACCAATATCAGCTTCCACACGATTCTCACAGCCAGTACTACTTCTAGCACTGCATGCACCTGGGGAATAAGTCTCCATCACTCTCCTTTTCTCTCTGCCATCTCCCTACCCAGATGAGGTCATTCCTCTTCCTCCTGACCAAGCATTAGAATCTTATCTTCTCCTTGCCATTCTGCAGCAGAAGTTTAATTCCTTAATGAACTAGATCTTTCTCTACAAGTATTTGATACTTTATCTACTTTCTCTAAACCATAGTTCTTATATCATAATTGGGACTAATTATGAGTTACTATTTACTATTACAAAGTCAGATAATTCACGTAAAGTGCCTGGAAAGTAGCAGAAACATAGTGGGAATTCAAAACCAGTAAACGCTATTGTCCTCTTAAAACTCATTTGCGGGGTGCCTGGGTGACTCGGTTAAACATCTGACTTTGGCTGAGGTCATGATCTCACAGTTTGGTTCTTGATTTCAAGTCCCACATTGGGCTCTGCACTGACAGCATTGAGCACGCTTTGGATCCTCTTTCTCCCTGTCTCTTTGCCCCTCCCCAGCTTATGCTTGCTCTCGCTCTCTCTCTCTCTCTCTCTCTTTCTCTCTCTCTCAAAAATAAACATTAAAAAAAAATTTAAATCACTTACATAATGATCTGCCCTGAGACCCAGAGATAGGAAAATCCCTTTTGATAATATTGTGTAAAAATGGTTAAGATAAAGGTAATTGCTAATTCATCCCAACTTTTTAATATAATTGTACTTAACATGACTTGAAAAATATATTTTCAATATAACATATGTTAATCTTGTGGTAAGTCATTTTGAGATTTGGAGAATTTTTAAGTCACCTAAAAAGTGTCCTAATCTCTTTGGAGGCATTCCTCCCCTGATTAGCCTGAAAATTTGAGACTCAAATAATCAATTAACATTTTAGTCATTCATTGAACCACTACTTAGTGAGCATCTACAGTTAGTTGCTGCATGAGATTAAAGGGACATAAAATAATATCTTTTCCCTAGCAAATTAGAAATGTTGGGAAGTCACTGCATCAACACAGTAACAACTGCCCAAGCTACCATGTATTGAATCAAATGTTAACATATTAACTAGGATAGAAACTAAGGTAGAAAATGGAATACTCAAATTGGCATAATTTAAGGAGAGATTAACAAAACAACTATTTGCAGACATGAGGGCAGGTACATGGAAACCACAGGGCAGGGCAGCACAGCAGAGGCAGTAACAGTGGGGTACTATCCCCACCCCAGGCCTACAGGATGAGAAGAAAGCATTTGCCTGGACCAGGTGAAATAGAACCGTATAGATGTGACCATCTGACAGGAACTGTGGTTTGATGGCAGACTCTAGCGAGGCACAGGGCAAAGGAGCCTGTTGATGATATCTATGCTTATCAGCCTTTCAGGACAGAGATAAATGTGGAGGGAAGATCTGAAAGGGCATCATCTTTTGAGCACATCAGGCTACAGGAACCAACTTCCCCAAAAGATATTGTCTTAGCCTACTGATAGATACATGCTCATGAGTATAATGGTAAGGGAAAATTCCTTATAAAGGAAAATTCACTCCCCCTGGACCCTCCTGGGAATTTGGAATCTGAATCATGCTGGAAAAACTGCTGAGAGACTCCCCTACAAATCCAGAGGGCATTAGATAAGATGAACCTTGGATGGGATTGCAGTAGTCTGGAAAGTGAACTATAAATGAGGAATTCTGGTCTCTTTCCATATCTTTCCTCCAGGGAAAGAATGCAGGTAATGGTGTTCAAATTATCTTCCCTCTAGCCCTGCTTGTTTATGGTCAGAAGAGGTTCTGCCAATATACCCCATAAAGGAAAGGAAATGGAGATGATGACAGATTACGTTTTAGCTAAACTGCTATGTAAAGTCTTAAACATCCTCAAATTGGACTATTTTCATGCTAGTTAAAATAGTTGGCACAGGATATTTTTCATGACCCTATTGTACTAAACCTTTACCTCCAGATTTTCCTGGTAGGAGGTGAAGTTCATTGCTTCCAGTGGGACCTTATACTTCCTGCCAATATAATTGTGGGTAGTGGTGCCATTTGGAAATAACAATCTTCTTCTTTGGGTTCAACATGGCCCTGAAGAGATAGTGATATTTTGGCATTTTAAGTTCCTTATTTCCAAAATGCATTAGCCTGTGTGCATATGTAGTTGCTTTCCAATTCAAAATGATGCTTTTGATTTGAATCCAAATAAGTTTTCCATCCTTGCCTGCAACCTCCAAATGATTTCATTGCCATTATTCTCTTAGCGTCATCTGTGGATGAGAATGCAAACAAAATTTCAGGTCCTCCTTAGCATCTCTGATTCTCTGAAGGTTTTATTTATACTAGCATAATAGAGATTGATTGTACAATAGGATAAACAACCTTCAGCTTATGTAGGAATGTTTTCAACATCCCATTTCCCATTCGCATATGTCCTCAATAAGTAACTCATCAACAAAGTCTTATTTTCTGCACTCTTCAATGCTCGCTTTAGGGCCTGTTCTTTTTCCTGATATTGCAAGGTAGCAGCAAATAATGTCACAGTTTAGATTTCAAAGGCACAACGTTATAACCTCTTCATCTCTATTGCCCATAATGAAAATCTATATTGCAGTCATAGTCTTCCAAGAGACTGTCTCATAATTAAGTGATATGTTTTTAAAAATTCATCTTCTGCTTTTTTCTTTTTTTCTGAATCCTCTGCTTAAACGTGTTTGATGGCATCTAGTCCCTTATGGGATTAACACCAACCTTCTTTAAATGGGTGATGGGCATTAAGGAGGGTACTTGTTGTGATGAGCACTGGGTGTTATATATAAGTGATGAATCACTAAATTCTACTGAAACTAACGTTACACTATATGTTAACTAACTGGAATTTTTTTTTACATTTATTTATTCTTGAAAGACAGAGAGAGACAGAGCATGAGCAGGGGAGGGGCAGAGAGAGAGGGAGACAGAATCAGAAGCAGGCTTCAGGCTTCGAGCTGTCAGCACAGAGCCCAACGTGGGGCTCGAACTCACAAACGGTGAGATCATGACCTGAGCCAAAGTCGGACGCTTAACCTACTGAGCCACCCAGGTGCCCCATTAACTAACTGGAATTTAAATAAAAACTTGAAACAAACAAACAAAAAAGAAACTAAAAAACCAAACAAACAAAAAACCCCAACCTTCTTAGTATGCCATTTATTCATTTTACAGACATTTATTGAGTGCCATCTCTATGACAAGCACTGTTATACGTACAGAGGACATTTTAAATACCATTCACACTGAGCTGCTTGACTTTCTCAGACATTCAACCTTTCCTCAATTCCTTGACTTCATTATTGTGTTGCCTATCAGGGCATATTTCCAAATCACTTCTTCCCATTTTCCTGCAAATGCCTACTCCTCCTTCAGAGTTCTCCTAAGCCCACCTTCTGTGAGCACCTTCCCCAACTCCCTCTGGCAGAGTTCATCACTCCTTCCTCTGATCCCACAGAGAAGAGTTATTCCATCTTTATCATAGCCTTTGTTACATCTGTTGAAACTATAAATATGTCTATGTCTCCCCCAATCTGGGAGCTCCAGGAGAGAAACGTTGGAATTTTGTTCACCAGAGGCACCTAGTACAGTGTATGAACTCAAAGATATGCTGAATGAATGAATGAATGAATGAATGCAAGAGGTAACAAACAAAGCACCAGTTGAAACTCTGAGAATAAATTCTCTCACCCACAGTTAAGAATTACTCAGCTGAGGATCTAATGTATAACATGACTATAGTTGACATACTGTACTGTGTGATTGAAATTTGCTAGGAGAGTAGAACCTAAATATTCTCACAAAAGAAGAAGAAGGAAGAAGAAGAAGAAGAAGAAGAAGAAGAAGAAGAAGAAGAAGAAGAAGAAGAAGAAAATACACAGTGAGATGATGGATGTGTTAATTATCTTGACGAGGGAAATTTTTTCATCATGTACATATATCAAGTCATCACGTTGTATGCTTTAAATATTTTATAATTTTATTTGTTAATTGTACCTCAATAAAGCTGGAAAATTATTTATTAATTCACTTATTCATTCTTTTTTTTTTAAAAAATAATTACTCTGCTGGAACTAAAAGCCATCATTGAGGCCACAAATTATTTGGAGACTTTTCAGCTCCAGGTGACAGGCTGATAGCCTAGGTCTGGAGAAAACTACAAACCCCAGAATGCATATTATTTGTTCCACATCCATTCTGCTGCAGCATGGGCATAGTGGCTATGTCTTCTAGAAAGCTCTTCTGCAGAGAGGACAACCTCAAAGACAAGGAAAGAAGCCAGCTTCAGTGCATCTGAACTTCTATGTATGTGCGCCCTGAGTCATTATCTCAGACTGAAGGATTCTCCAAGAAAAGGGATCACATCTTGAGCTTCTAAATTTCTCCTTCCCCTAATCCCTTGTCTCTCACAGGACTAAACACAGCTTATGCTTCATAGAATTATTTTAAGTAACAAAATGTTTCTGGATAAAAGAAAAGTAGGATGAGATTATAGAAGCTAAGAAATACCAGCTGCTGTAACAAATACATCCCAAAACATCAGTGTTTCATCACAGTAGAATTTTATTCTTACTGTATAGTACTCCAGTGTAAATTCACTGCTCAGCACACAGCTTTCTTCAAGGTGGTGGTCCAGAGACCCTGACTTCCCTTATGTGGCACCACTACCAGAAACTACAGTATCTTCCTCATCCATCAGTAGAAAGACAAATAACACCTGAAGGGAGCATAGCTTCTGCTTAAAACCTGGGTGGCTTAGTCTGTTAAGCCTCTGACTTCAGCTCAGGTCATAATCTCATAGTTTGTGAGTTAAAGCCCCATCTCAGGCTCTGTACTGACAGCTCAGAGCCTGGAGCCTACTTTGTTCTGTGTCTCTGTCTCTTTCTGCCCTTCCCTGATCATTCTCTCTCTCTCTTTCTCTCTCTCATAAATAAATAAATAAATAAATAAATAAATAAATAAATAAATAATTTTAAATACCTGAGGGGGGAAAAATATTCTCAGCCCAGAATGGCACACATGGCACACATCGCTTTTATTTCTGTTTCATTGGTAAAAACTATTCTCATGACCATTCCCAAAGGCAGGTAGGTGGGACATGCAGTCCTGGCCAGGTAGCCTCTCCCTTGTAATAACCTTGCACACTATAAGAGGGAGTCCCAATCTGGATGTTCAATTATGCTTTTCTGATACACGAGTCTTTATTGGGGAAGTGGTAATAAAGAAATATGCTTCTATGAAATTAATCCCATTTCTCCAAAAATGAAACTTATTGTGACCATAGAATATAACCTCCTGACTCATTTATAATTTCTATATAACCACTTCTCCTTCTACAATTGCTGCTTAACTTCTGAGAATCTCCATTAAGAGTCAGAGCTTTGCTTTGAGAGTGCAGAGATCATCAATCCTCTCAAAGATTATTCTGGATAAGGTACAGCATTTTCCAAACTCGGTTATGCAAAACTCTGGTATAGTCATGTGGAAATTGAGTTTGAGAAGCCCAACATGCTGTACTTCCTTCCCTCTTAGAGGTTCATAATGCATTTTAACACAAAGATTTTGAGAAATGCTATAGCATAGAAATCTGTTTTACTTTGTTCAAGGAAGCATTCCTCAAACTTATTTAACCACTAAGTTTATACTTTGAAGAACACCTATTAACCCCAAAATGCTGTATGAGAGTACAAAGTAATAAAAATAAGAATTAGAATTTACTGAAACCTCTCATGTGTCAGACACTATGCTCTCTGGTTCAATGACAACTAACCTCTGTGAAGTAAGAATCTTTATCCCATTTAAAGATGAAGAAAAATTAAGCTCTTATGAATGTTTCTTATGAAAACGTTTGTTCAGTATCAAAATTCCATCATTAAAATGTAACCTGTTTGGATCATTGAGAAAAATGACCTAGAGATTATGTATGTCTGTCCTTTTAGAGGTGTCATCTATGAAAATAACACAAAAGATGTCTGAGTCCCCAGCTTAATGTCAGATGCACGGTGAGGATTCATCCAGAGATTTGCAAGGCCAGTCCAGCAAAACTCCACATGAAATTGGCTTGTTACTTTCTAACCATACTTTGCTGTTCACTTTCTAATCAGGCTTTCCTGACATGTGATTCAGTAGTGAGAATGAAAGAAAAATGGAGATCCAGGGCCCTGAATACAGAATTTCCCACAGAAAGAAGTTTCTCCCTCTGAGACCAATAAGTTCCCATTCTCAAGAAGTGCTTGGACTATATGGGAACTAAATTTCTACCAACAGCCTTGCCAGGTAACAATAACATCTCATTAAGTTGCATAGGCTCACTCTTAAAATGCTTAGCTATTCACTTGGGGAACCCAAAGAGTAGACATTTTGTTCCCATTTACCATCCCCATCTCCTAGAAATGACTGGATTTCCTGAAATTATGATTGTATCATTTCTATCATTACATTCATTTTGGTAAAGAAACTGTTTAGAGGATTGGAAAGACCATTTGATCAAAAATCAAGAGATCTTGACTCTAGCCTCAATTCTGCCAGTAACATCTGTGTGACTTTGAACAAGTTCTACTTTAACAACAATTATCATTAGCTTGTATTTCTGCTTCTGTTTTCATCTGTTAGATGTTATGGTAAGAATTCTTCATTTATTATCTCATTTAATCCTTACTTCCCTTTAAAGTGGGCATTTATCATCATCATTTCACAGGTAAGAAAACTGAGGGTCAGAGAGGCCAAATGACTTGCACAAAGTCACAAAGGAAGTGGAGACATTTGGCTGTATGATTCCATGATCCAGGCAGGTGGATTCTAAGACCCACATTATTAACCAATTCTCTGCAGTACCTCCTCTTGGGCTTCTCATTCTATCCCAAAGTTGAGGTGTTTTCCTTTAATCTTTAAAGCTTCTTCCTACTAAAACCTTCTGTGATCTGAAAACACACCCTGTAAAAGCTTTTACTACCTTCTAGGACTAAGCTGTAATTTCTGGTAGTTGCCACTAAGTGGATATTAGTAGCTTTCTGAATTGTGACACAAAAATCTTAGATATTAACTATCGTTACATGGAATTTCAGTTGTTAATTATTCACATAGGCAGAAGTTTGTGGATAAATAAAGCAAATGATATTAATATGCTTATTTCTCTCAAAATTTTCCTCAATCAAAATAGTGTACACAACAGAGCAACCTAGATTTACTGTCAATCTAATGAGGCTAAACAACATTTCCAAGCAATTTTCGTATTCTTTTTCTTAAAGAGGGTTCTCCAATTATATAAGTTTTATGACCCACAAAACTCAGATATATCACTATTTAGTGGCTCTGCATTCAGTCTGACTTGGATATAGATCCTAGCTTCACCACTTAATGTCTGTGTGACCTTGGATATATTACTTAACTTCTTTGTGCTTCCATTTTCTCTTTTGAAACATGGGAGTTATAACAGAGAATGGATCATAGGATTATTGTGCGGATTAAATGACTGATTGCAACAAATCACCTAGCATAGAACACATGAAATGATCAATTAATATAAGCTATTATGTACTTATTTATTACTTTAACAGCATACATAAATGCTGACAGCATATATACCATTTGAGCAAAATTTGATGAGCTGAATAGTTATATACAATTGCTACTTTGCCTAGATAGAGTCCCACTGTTAACAATCACCATTTAAAGAACTGTTTTCACTCAGACCTAGTAAGGAAACATACTCTAATTCAAACTTCCTAGAATATATTCACCATGGGTAGATTTAGCTGTATCAAATAACTTAGAGAAGGGTTACTTTGGCATTCTTCACTTTCCTAATAAGCCCTTGACCAGCTCTCCAGAATGCTCAGTTCTTGGTTGTTGGAATTAAAAATCCACTATCTTTTGTCCAAAGTGCATATTAAACATATTTTATTTTGGTTTATTTTCCATTTTAATTGGCAGTATACTAAGTTACTCATTTCCTCCTAACTTTTCTACATGGAAATAATGATGATGGCTACCTCATTGGCTTAGCATTTTATAATAATTCCATCTAACTTTCAACACATTGTTTATGATACAGTCCAGGCAGGCATTGATATTTCACTTTACACACTAAGAACTGAACTTCAGAGTGGCAAAATGGCTTGTCCAGAGAAACAGAGTTAAAAAAGTAGAGAACAGGAAGGGAAACCAGGATTTCTAACTTGTATTCCAAGACTCAAGATTTACACTTTTCAAAGCTCTAGTCCCTTCTTAGGATAATCCTTTTGTTTCCTTTTTCAAATCTGGGTTCTCACTAGACACATATATTCAAGGGGGCCAACATATTTTTTTTATGAAATATATTGAACACATGAGCAGAAATAGAGTAGAAAGGGTATCAATAAATGTATGTAGTACTCTTCTCATGATTATTAATCATTTAAGGCATTGTAACCTCTGGGAAAGTTCTCATTTAATAAGCACCACTTCAAGAACCAATCTTATGTGTGTGTAGATATAATGGAAATTGTCTTGTCAACATTATTTGTGAAATTATTTAGAATGTTATTTGGGGAAAACCTCCTACCAAAGAGACCCTTTGTCCAGACTTGCCACCATACTGGAGGGTCTGCCATTATTCCTCTTGGGTTAAGATATTACTGACCCAAGTATACTTGGTTTTCAGGTGCAAAACTCACTGCAATAGTCAACTGTTTAAAAGCTACCAAAGACAATTATAGATGAATGCCATAGAAGTATGCATATTGGAACCATAATAAAGAAGGAGACATGGCAACAAAGAAAGGTTACAGAATTTGGAGTTGAAAGATCCGGGTTTTAATCCTACTTAGTTTATTTTTCCACTCTAGCATGCTGCTTCTCAGTTTAACGTCGACTTTTTTAAAGGTACCACTTAGTGTTGTCTCATTTAGATTAGTATTACTGGATCTTTGGACCTTCAGAGTTATTTTTTTTTCTAACCCTTTAATCAATTCCATTAGTGATCTTAAAGAAGAAGTAAATAGCACACTGATGAAATTTTAAGCTGATATTTTTTAGGAGGTGGTAGAACACCACCGAGGACAAATAAGTAATGCAGACTCTTTGGCAAAGATATATTGAGTTCTAATTTAAGAGGGAAATGCAAGATATTTCCCTAGGAGAAATAATCTAAAATATCAGTGATCAGATGAAGCAAAATAAACTTAACCATAAAAGCAAGACACATGGGTTAGGAAGATAAAAACATATTTGTCATCACCAACAGCTAAAGAAACTGCAAAACCATCCTATGCCTGGAAAAGTTTGATATTATATAATGGTGCCCCATGAATCAAGGCCCTGAGTAAAGCCACTAGCAACAGAAAGAATGACTTTCAACCTAAGGACCATGAACAGGCTATCACATTTTGGAGTAATACAGGTATTAAGGATACTTGTAATTGTCACAGTGATGCTTCTGCTACTATTAAAAATAACAATAATAAAGTCATCTGTTTGATTGGCACTTTATGATTTTGAAAGCACTTTCATATACATGATCCTCAAAACGACTTGGTGTGGTAAACAAGAAAAGAATTATAATTTCTGTTTCCGGAGAGAAGATTAGACATTAAGGTGGGGAAGTAATTTCTACAAGATTATTTAATTCATGAATTCAATACCGGCACAGAATTTCAAAACTTGATTTCTCCTTACAATCACCAAATCTAATCCCCTCTTTTACGTATTGGGAAACTAAGACTTAAAGACAGAAAGTTACTTTCTCTAAGATAATGGAGTTAATTAGTTGCAAAGCAAGCACTTGAACCCAAAGATAAATGATTGATCTTTTCACCAAATTCTCTTGTTTCCTAGAACGTCTTGAAAGGAAAGGATGATTAAATAGATCCAGGTTGGTTACAAAATTTTGCAGGAAGAGTTAAGGGCTGCCTTTAATGTTAGATGAGAAAGAAAGATTTTCACTAAGGTATTTGCAATAATAGTGACACTTGCAATGGAATAAATGAATGCAGTTTGAACACCTCTGAATCAGAAAGATATAGATCAAATAGGCAGAGGAGCGAAAATGACACCAGCAATGTGGGCATTGATTTATGAAGAGAGTCTAGAAGATTAAAAGTGCTAAATATGCATGACTTGGCTAATGACTGAGGAAATACAAGGAAGTCTATAAATATTTGAAGGGTACAAATGCTATACAGGAAGCAAAAATATTTTAAAAGCAAGGGGGAGAAAGCTAACACTCTTAGATTAATAAAACCCAATGAAGAGAGGGAAAAATAAGAGTTAAACATAAGGAAATACTTAAAAGTGAGATTTATTATTTCCTAGATTTCTCCTCCAAGATCAGAAGTGGAATCTATCATTTGGGATATTTAAAATCTCATTGGACTTAAAATACCTAAGCCAGTGACAAAGGAAGTAATGTTCCATGTGTGTGTAGGGGCTGGAGCCCCTGACCTCAAAGGGCCTTTCCAACTTTCATTTCTGCAATCTTGGAACTACACAACGTTGCTTACATTGCTTTGGTTTTCATTAATTTTGAAGGTTAAGGCTGTGGAGCTATGTGTGGTAAGAATAATGGACTCTATGAGTGTTTATAACTTCTCTGCTCAGTGCAGGGCCCTAGAGATGCATTTGCTAACTCAACCACATAAGAGGAGATCCAAATTGACATTATAAAGCTGCTTCTCAAATAAATGAGATAATTAAACATAGCAGCTTTGTGAGGGAGTAAGTAGGTATGTCCTGTTTTTATTCAGCGTCACCCCCTCACTTGCTCCCACATGAAGAATCAAGTAGGACTAGCCTTGCACCAGCAGAGAGCACGTAAGAAACACCCTGGCTAAGTCAAAGGTTGTATCACTCTCATTGCCTCTTTGCTGGTATTTTACATATGTTGCCTAGTTTGTTAGCCTAGGTTCCAGTTTATAGCTTTTCCATGCTCACTAATATGAGATGCCTGCTTCTCCTGTGTCTGCCTTATCTTGTTCTCAATACCTATGCCCTTCTGGATCCTGATTCTGTGGTCAGCTATTGTTCTGCCCTGCCTATTGGTACCCATGAGGTTTGATATTGAAATGTGGCTGGTGTAATTATTGTGGTAATAAAAATAATAAAATTGAGAACTAACAATATGCTAAATGAAGAAATAAAATAATTAAGTATACTGAAGTCCCTGCATGTTCAAACTTGAAAGGCTTTTTTTTCTGTCTGTCTTGCCTAGAGTTCCAACTCTGGCTGCTGGTCCCTGGACAGTGTCTATATTTCTCACCATCTGTACCTATGGAGGACCATACCTGACTTGGAGTGAGTGTTCAGTAAGTATTTGTTAAGTGAATAAATGAATAAATAAATTCTAGACTGCTTGGTTGGCTGAAGTTTAACCATCCTAGTCTTTGTATCTCCAGATCTTGGGGATCTGGTCCCACATCCCCAGACACTGGAAGGATCCTGACTATACTACCTGAAATATTGACATTCAACAGTCTTTAAATAGCATTATTTCCCAGAAATCTTAGTGGTTAGGCCCTATTTACCATATTGGAATTATGTAGGCTCTGGCACTAACCTTCATAAAACCCTAGCTTATCCCATTATTTTAAACCATGTGATTTGGTTATGTGGTCACCTCTAAGGTTCTCTGTGGGTTAATGTTCCAGAGCTTCTGGATACTCCCACTTCTTCTTCCTCCCCAAATACTTCTGGAATGACACCCTATCTCCCAACACAACCCATGTCACTTATGAAAACAAAAAACTTCTTTTTAAATATTTTTTTTCCCTTTTTCTTCTTCTGGAAACTCTTTTTTTTTTTTTTTTTTTTTTTTTTTTCCAAACAAAAGGATTACTGAGATTCTCAGTCAGAATTCTGGTTACCATCACATCTCAGATAATTCATTAACAAAGTGGTATGGAAAACCACTGAAGATCATTACAGCTGTAGTTGGAAGCCAGTGTGCCAGGATAATGAAAAACAATTCTGCAGTTCCCCATGCTCTGTTAGTTGTGTTTGTCATAAATGAGTTGTGGAGATTTGGAGTGAATGATCCATATCATATTGAACTGTCCTTTTTTTATCGCTGACAATTGAAGGTGACTGAGAATCAGGGCTAGTGTCAGACTATCTAATTGGAAACGTTCTCTCATTAATGTTCAATGTTGACTTGTATTACTTGATGAAATTAGGACCACAGTAGAATGGATTTTATTATACAGAATGAGCTGGTTGAGCTCTCTTCCATTTCAGTGTTTTTTTAACCTCATCCCACCCCTAATTCTGTGGCAGAAGGGGCTCAACAGAGCAGGAATTTTGAGTAAGGCAGGTCTGAGAACAAACAAAGCAAAAATAGTCATGTCGTAAAGGAAATTGAAACCATATGGACTTTATGTCACATATGTTTGAGTAGTTCTAGGGGACTTCTGAGGAACCACAAGACCAGGAGGACATCTGGGAAGTCATCTTGGCCCCAGGACTCCAGGTACAACTGCCTGTAGCCCACCACAGGCTGATGAGAACTTACCTTGCACGTAAAGAATATGGTATGGAGAACACCCACATCTTCCCTCCATTCTTTCCCAGTTATTGGCTGCCCTGATAAAATGCACTCTTGGAAGCTCTCTTTGAAGGTCTAGGTCTTTCGCTGAGAGACATTATTTCCAAGATAAAAAGTATTTGAATCAAGGAATGGGAATTCTACTCTAGCTATGTTTCCCCCTCCCTGATCCTTACACTTTCTGGAGGAGGTAAGAGGAATCAGGAGTGGATAAGGGGAGATAGAAAATCTGAGTAGAGAATTGAGTAGAATACTCCAGACCCATGTGAGAAAAAACTTCGGACCCTCCTACAAAGAAACAAGAAAACAAACTTGTTTTGAATAATGAAAACATAGCCAATGCTCACAGTATGATTTTTTAAATTAAGTATATGTTAGTGTCATAGAGGTTAAAGGGCTACAGTCTGATTTTTGGAGACCCAAAGACAGACCAGTTGAGTTTGTTTGTTTTTTTTCATAGCTCTGTCAACTTATAAACAAACTAAGGCTGATAATAGCAACCCACATTCTGAAAAATTAGTTGATCATTTTGCAAATGTAAAACTGCTTCCAAAAGCTTAAAAACTAGAAGGTTCAGAAATTTCATCTGGAAACATCACAAACCATTACCTACAGATTTATTTATTTTCTCTAAAATCCCTTATTCTTAGAAATATGGGTTTTTAGAATATACATTTCATTGACTCAGAGATATACACAGTGATCTTCAGTTTCAGAAGATGAAACACTGGCTGATTTAAGTTATTTTGATGCCTAATTAATGCTCAGAGCATTTATGGTCTTTGATTCTTCTAACCTTGAGACACTATGATCTAGTAAAATTGAAGAGAAAGAGGGAAACTGGTCTTAGCAAAATTGTGATACCAGTAAAGTTACTCCTCTGGGCCCTCCCATCCTCTTTCCATGTCTTTTTCATCCTTCTCCAGTGTCAGTCACCAGGACCCTATCCCCCATCCCCACTATGGCAGTGCATAAGAACCACCTTTCCCATTTCAAGCCTTTTTAATGATTCTTATGTCCACTCTCAAACCATATTCATCATGTGCTTCTAGAATATTAATGGCACTATCATATGTAATACATTGCCCATTCTAGAAGCATTTGGAAGTAACTAGAACCACTAATTCATTGTGCAAGTTCTTTTCTTACCTGTATGGAATTTATTCTTCAAGCAGCAAACTGAACTCAATGTTATAAAATTGATTACACCTCATCCATCACCTCCTGGGTTTCATCAAATTACAGACTGTTAGTACCTCAGTTGTATGTCATCATTTTTTGGGTAAGGAAATGGAAGCCTACAGAGTTAAACTGATACCCAGGTCACTTAGAGAGTTAATGAACGAACTAGCCACAGTTCTCAAATCTGGACCCCTAATCCAGTGCTCTTGCCACCATAGGACACTACCAACTCCACTGTTTCAGACTCCAATGTTTCATCCAGTGCTACTAAGAAAATTCTCTCAGACAGAGGAGAGTTCTTTGGCTAAGTAAAAGATGATAGAAAGGACATTGCCATGCTAGCACAAAATCTCCACTGCTATATCTAGAATACAGAATGTCTAACTGATAAATGATATATGCTGCAAAGAAAACTCAATGCAAGAATAACTTGTGGAATATGGAATCATGCCATGAAAATATACTTAAATGTTGTGATTATGCTAACACATTTTTGCATTGCTACTACCACCACTATCATCTCTGCCAAAGATGTCTTTATAGAAAAGGGAATCAAACAGGGCTATGAAGAAATTATAGAGTAAGCAAAGTAAGCAGGATTCCATCTCAGAATCAAAAATTGTATTAATATGAGAAGAACTTCCTATACCCTAGATGTGATTGGGGGCCTCAGGAGAATGCCCATTTAAAAGATCTACTCACACAGTGCTTAGTTGATACCAAACATCTGGTCAGAGAGAAAACCATTCAATCAACCAGATGTTTAGTCTACCCTCTGCCAAACATCTGGGCAATTGATGGGATCATTTCCTTTTCATTAGGGAGTTTGGCCACAGTGACCCAGAAGTGCAATCACAGCATGAGAACACAGCATGAGGATGACAGATATCTTGACCCACCAGGATCCCCAGAGTGGGACATTTTTCAGGTCTGCATGGGTCAATTCAACATTACTTTAGTTTGAAATTTGTTGGCTGTTTTTTGTTCTGAAACACTTTGATACCAGCACATTTTTAAATCCCTACTTCATAAAAAGAAGAGGCCTTAAATTGAAAAAGAACACCTTATTGACATTCAAGGATAGGAGGCGATTGGCTGAAAGCTATACAGGTTTCCTCCCAAATTGTCATTAAGTGACCTTCTTCTGCTGTTTCAGCTGCTGTTGGGGAAAAGGTGCCGACATTTTGTTAGCACTGGCCTGTAGAATCATAATGAGTATAGAACTTGGCTCCATTATAAAACATAATCCATCTGACAAAGGGAAATCATTTAATGTCCACTCTCTTAATTACAACAATTTGGATGAGAGAGAAGTTGAGGACAACAGCAGAAAGCATAACAAGGTCACTTAATGAGAATTTTGTCTTTGGACTCCCTTCTGGTAGACCAGCATCCCCAAGGGTTGGAGAGGAAAGTCAACATTTACCAATATTTTCCTCATTGATTCTAATCAAAGGAAAGGAGGGAAAAAATGAATATGGGAATAAGGACAAGTAAAAAAACATGCAAACACAGGGAAATAAAAGACTTCATTGTCTTATATATTGAGAAATAAAAGTATAGCTATGACAATTGTAATTTATTCTATTATTCTCCTGAATTTTATTCTTGGGCTGAGGGTTTTCCAGAGGAAGATTATAGGCAGTCAACCATGGGTCACATCTCACTCAGGAATGTTACAGGATCTGACCTAGGAATCTTCAGAAAGTTAGATATACAACTTTGCTGACAGCCTCATAGGGAGATTGTCCTTCTAGAGAGTAGAGTACTGAGTTTGCCTTCCTTGCTTATAATAATAACGGTAATGCTTTACAGGTGTTCAAAACTCTGTTGTTTTCAAAGTGCTTTCATACAGATGACTTCTTTTGATCTTTGCAGTTTAAAGTGAAAATTTCAGTTTAACAGAAACAGAAGGAAGAATATAATCAAATATGTACTTTATGCCTATTACTTTCAAGACACTTTGCTAAGCACTTTCACATGGAATTGTATTTAGCCTATGCAAGTGAGGTCATATGTGTTTTTATCTCCTTTTTTAACTAAGGAGAAGATTGAGCTCAGAGGTACCAAGTAATTTGCCCAAAGTCACCCAGCCATTAAAGGCCTGGATTGGAATTTGAACCCAAGTCTCTTCTCAAAGCCCATACTTTATTACACTACATTGTGACCATAATTAGTGCTTTAAATTTGTCAAGACAACACTAGCCAGAATGTAATTTCATTCAATGTAATTTATTTAGTAACATAAATTATGAGCATATATACATAATGTTAATAATTATATATATACACACACACCATATCTGACATTAGACCATCTCTGGAGAGTCTGAGTAAAATTAAAGAGAACCAGACCAATCTATAGAATGATCACCGTGTACATTGTACTGTATATTATGCTAAGAACAAAAAAGAAATGGATGATCCCTGTCCTCAAGAAACATATGATTTGGTTAAAGGGACTAATTAATATCCTGTATACAATAGTATTTAAGTTAATACTTGAATTTTACAAATTGACATAAGAAACTACTATAATTTTGGGGTATAATTTTTAACTTGTTTGTCCAGTTAATAATTACTCTATAAATCTATATAAGATTAAAAATAACCTAAGGAAAATATAAAGTAATTTTTTAAATTTCTATCCTATCTTGGAATGTCTCTCAGATAAAATTGGAAGAGGTCAGTACTAGATCACATTCCAAAGCCTATAGGTAATCAATTCCTAGCAACTCTGTGAGAGTGGTATTATTACCTTTGTTTTACAGATGAGGAAACTGAGGTAAAGATAGAATTCAAACATAAACCTCTCTAATTCAAAGATTAGGCTCTCTCTTATACTCTCGGAAAGGAATCGAATTTTAAAAGATAAAGAAAAAGGAAGTATATTTTGAGTGAAGATTTCAGAAAATCTGGGAAGTAACACTGAAGCATGTTTGTTACACAGAAGGGTAAACTGGATTAAAATAAGGGCCTATATTTTGGGAAAATAATGTGGGCTAGTTAGGCCAAAGCCAAATTTTGGAGGACCTTGAAAGAAAAACAAGAGTTTGTTATAAGAAACAGAAAAGCATTGTCAATTCTTGAAAGATCTTATTTGATTAAATTGGCAACAGACAACATCCTATTTGATGAACTAGAATGAGAAAATACAAAGACGAAAAAAAAAACAGATTTTGTTTGTAGGCCACTGTAATAATAAACTTTTCTTAATAATGAGGGCAGTCCATTCAGAACAGAGCAGTGCCCACATGTAATACATAGCTCAGCCCAGATGTGCACTGGCCAGATCGTGGAGTGGTTTGGGAGGAACCTCAACACTGACAGGAGTTGATTAGTACCTTTTAAGTCAGGTTTATTGAGGCATAGTTTATATATATAAAGTTCATTCTTTTAGGTGTAGAATATTAGTTTAGATTTTTTCATTTATACAAATAGGAATAACTTTTGTTTCTTTGTTAGTTTGATATATATATATATAATTTTTTTTTTTAATCTAAATCTTAAGTGAGGATTTGAGTCTCCATGTCTAGGAAGACATTTTCTGAGCACCAATTAGCATGTACAATGAACCCAGCACAAAATCACTGAAGCACAATCTCCCCCTTGAAGTTTTTATTTTCATTCTTCTTTTCTGAACTACCTGGGCAGCCCATTATTTTGGCTTTCAGAGACCCCTCCCCCAAATATTCTGTCCTCTCAGCCTTTCTCTAAGTCAGTCATGAATGCCTTCTGACCCTCAACTGCATGAATATCATGGAACCCATCACTTCCTTTCAATGGGCATTTACATGATCCATCCCATAGCCACTCACCTCCCACTCAGCACAGCTCTCCCATGCATTTAACACAATCCTTTTGAAACTCTGTCTTCACCTGGCCTTGGGTCTAACACTGTTTCTCTTGGGTTTCAGATCCACTGGCTCTCTTCATCTTCCTGAACTTTACAGACTGAAATACTCCACAGTTTAGGCCTCAAATCTCTTTTCTTTATCTATGCTCAACTCCTAGATAATCTCACTTAATCCTGTGGTTCTAAATACCATCTACGTACTGATAACTCCCAAGTCTGTACTGCCAGAACTAATCTCTACCCTGAATTCAGAAAAATATATACAACTATTAGCTCAACACTTTCACTTGGATTTTTAAAAGTTATCTCAAATGCAACATGTCTGAAATGAAACCTGTAATACCTCCCCTTCCCCAATACACTTCTTGCACTTGCATAATCTCAATAGATAGCAGTTCCATTTATCAGATGTTCTGGCCAAAACCCCTTTAATGATTCATGACTCCACTCTTCTACATCCCATACACAATCCATCAGCAAACCTATTATATCTACCTTTAAAATAGATCCAAGCTTCCTCCTGCCTTAAGGTCTTTGCATTCACTGTTACCTTTGCCTGCAATGATCTTCCTGCAGATGTATGCATGGCTTATTCCCTTATTTCTTGAAGGTATTTATGCCAATATCACCTCTTCAGAGATGTCTTTCCTAAACCCATAATTTTCAATAGTTCCATCTCCCAACTATTACTCTATATTCTTCTTTATTCATTTTTGTAGCACTTACTTCCATTTAATACAGCAGTAGTTGATGATATCCCACCTATATTCTTGATCATACTTTTTGGCTTCCCCAGAAGTCATCACAGATACTTCCCTTACAGCCATGGCTTTCTTTGTCTCTGTAACTAATGGCATTATTGCTTTTCTCTAGCAATAGAAGCACATTCAGCCTATGTGCAGGGCAAGCCAGAAATGCTAAGCAGTTAGCATCCTAGGAATGAGGAGGGATGAGAGTTTTGTGAATAAATATCCCAACATTTTGTCCCTCAAAAGGACAACTCTGAATAGCCTTTTGTACTGACTTCCTGATGGTCCTCAGTGGTATTCAGCCCCAGTTACCCATAGTGGTAACCCACTCATTAATATACCCTTTATTGACCACCCCCCCCCCCCCAATTCTCTGCTTCACTTCTCTACTTCCTCACTGTGCTTCATGAGGCTACCTCCTAAATAAACTACTCGAATCCAAATTCTTTTCCCAGGGTCTGTTTTTTGGAAAACCAAAATTAAAACATATTTTATACATGTATTTGTTTAGTATCTTACCCCCCACTACAATGCAAGTACCAGTGCAACAGTACAATGCAACAGTAAAGTTGTTTTGCTCACTGTTGTATCTCCAGCTTCTATGTACCTGGCACATAGGAAACACTTAATCACTTTTTGTTGAATGAATATGAATCAATAAACCTGATCTCCATGTGCATTTGACTCCCCCTCACCCAATGTTTTCTTGCCATTGGACTGCAATTTCATGAGTTGGAAGATCTGCACTGCCATCATGAAAATAAGACAAAATGAAAGAAGGCAGGTGAGACTGGGAGAGCTGGAAAAAAGAAAAGAAAAGAAAATCACATTCTTTCTCACAAGTCTCTCAAGGGTAACAAAGGTGGCCTCTGAAAAATACTATCCGAATCTGAAGTGAAGCTGGGTTACAGCATGGTCACTGAACTTGGCCTCATCAAAAGACTCTCATACCCAGAATAGCAGTAGTCTCTGTTAGTGGAGCAGAGCAGGAGGATCAGCTGGAGAATGAGAGTTTGACAAAGTCCTTTTCCTCTTCTAGTGTTTTCTTCCTCTGCTGATTTTTCTTCAGCGTCTAAGACATGGTCTGCTTCTGAATAGCAGGCATGATCTGCTGGCCACTAAGGTGAAAGGAGAGGTAAGGAGCAGGTGTATGTGTTTGTTCTTGACCCCAGTGGATTCCCCTTTATTTGGGATAAATCCATTACTCCAAGAACATAAGCAGGGTGCCAAGAAAATAACAAAGAGAAAGAAGTTCATTGGGATATCCAAGTGAGAGAAGTCTGCACTAAGAATACAACAGCTTTAAAAATCCTGTGTACCTTCAGCTTTATACACATCATACTACAAGTCCTAGCCAGAGCAATTACACAAGAAAAAGAAAGAAAAAGGCACCTAAATCAGAAATGAGAAAGTAAAATTGTCTCTGTTGGAAGATGCCATGATCTTATATAGAGAAAACCCCAAAGATTTCACACACAAAAAAAACACATAAGAAATAAATGAATTCAGCAAACTTGTAGGATACAAAATTAACATATGAAAATCATTTGTGTTGGGGTGCTTGGGTGGCTTAGTTGGTGAAATGTCTGACTCTTTGACTTGGGTCGTGATCTCATGGTTTATGGGATTAACCAGGCTCTGCATGGACAGCATGGAGCCTATTTCAGATTCTGTTTCTCTCTCTCTCTCTGCCCCTCCCTCCCTCTCTCTCTCTCTCACAAAATAAATAAATAAACATTAAAAAAAGAAAATGATTTGTGACTCTATACACTAACAATGAATTATCTGAAAAAGAAATAAAGAAAACAATCCCATATATGATAGCATCAAAACAACAAAATGGTTGAGAATAAATCTAAACAAGGGGGGTGAAAGATCTGTATATTAAAAATTTAAGTCCATTGATGAAAGAGATTAAAGAAAACACAAATAAATAAAAATTAATCCTGTGTTCATGAATTAGAATTAATATTGCTAAAATATCCAAACTATCCAAAGCAATCTATGGATTCAATGCAATCCCTAACAAAATTCCAATGTCATTTTTCACAGAAATAGAAAAAACAAACCTAAAATTTAGATGGAAACATGAAAGAACCCAAATAGATAAAACAATCTTGAGAAAGAAGAACAAAGTTGGAGTTCTGATTTCAACTTTATTACAAACTGATTTCAAACTTTATTACAAAGCTGTAGTAATCAAAACAGCATGGTATTGGCATAAAACAGATACATAGATCAATGGAACAAAATCAAAAACCAAGAATCAAAACAAAAAACAAAAAACAAAAACAAAAACAAAGAACAAGAGAGCCAAGACTGAATATTCCCTATTCCCAATAGAGAAAGAATAGTCTCTTCAGCAAATGGGGTTGAGAAAACTAGATAATCAATCAATAATCACATGCAAAAGAATGGAATTGGACCCCCATCTTAAACTACTTACAAAATTAATTCAAAATGGATTAAAAACTTAAATGTAAAACCTGAAACTATAAATCTCCTAAAAGAAAATATAGGGGAAAGCTCCTTGACTTTGGTCTTGGCAATAATTTTTTGGATATCATGCTCAAATCACAAGCAACAAAAGCAAAACAAGTGGGACCACCTCAAACTGAGAAGCTTCTGCACAACAACAAAAAAAGATCAACCAAACAAAAAGGCAACTGATAGTATGGGAGAAAATATTTGCAACCACAGATCTGATAAGAGGTAATATCCAAAATATATAAAGAACTCATGCAATTAAATAGCAAAACACACACACACAAACACAAAAACACTCTGATTTAAAAATGGGCAAAGAGGGGCGGGCGCCAGTCAGTTAAGCGTCCAACTTCCACTCAGGTCAGGATCTCACTGTCAGTGTGCTCTATTCCTGTGTCAGACTCTGTGCTGTCAGCTCAGAGCTTGGATCCTGCTTCAGATTCTGTGTCTCCCTCTCTCTCTGTCCCTCCCCAGCTCATGCTCTGCCTCTCTCTCCTTCTTTTGAAACATTAAAAAAATTTTAAATAAAAATAAAAATGAGCAAAGAGCCTAAATAAATATTTTTCCAAAAAAAGACAAGAAATAACAAATGTTGATGAGGATGTTGATAAAAGGGAACACTTGTGCACTGTTAGTGGGTTTGTAATTTGGTGCAGCCACTATGGAAAACAGTATAGAGAGTCCTAAAAAAATTAAAAACAGAACTAGCATATGATCCAGAAATCCCAGTTCTGAGTATATATTCAAAGGAAATGAAATTAGTATATCTAAATGATATCTGCATTTCCATATCCTCTGAAGCATTATACACAATAGCCAGGATATGGAATACATATATTTTTTTCTATTCATACATATTCACATATATACACATATACAAATAAATATAAATGCATATATTTCAGCCATAAGAAAGAAGGAAATCCTGCCATTTGCAACAATATGGATGAACTTTGAGGGCATTATGCTAAGTGAAGTAAGTCAGACAAAGACAAACACTATTTGATATCACTTATATGTGGAATGAAAAAAATTCAATTCATAGAAACAGAGAGTAGATTGTGGTAGATTGGGGTTGGCAAGAGCTGGTGAAGGCAATGTAAAGATAATGGTCAAAGGGTAAAAACTCTCAGTTTTAAGATGAATAAGCCCTGGGGATCTATTATACAGCATGGCAACTATAGTAAATAATACATAAGTGAAATTTGCTAGAAAGAGTAGATCTTAAATGTTGTCAGTGCAAAAAACAAAAAAACAAACATAAACAAAAACATGGTAACTACAAGAGGTGACAGATGTGTTAGCTAACTTTATTGTGGTAATCACTTCACTTTATATGTATATCATATGATCACATTGTACACCTTTAACTCACACAATATTATTTGCCAATTATATTACAATAAATATAGGGATAAAAAACATACGGTTGGTGGAAATAGTGACCTTTTTTCTTTTTTTCTGGAGACTGTCTCAGACATTTCACAGTCTCCAGTGAGAGTTGTGAAGTCCCAGGTAGAGGAATAGACAGAGCTGAGTGTGGTCAACGGCACTCACTGACACTGACAGGTGTCACCGGACAACCCGTTTCACAAAACCAAATCTCAGCTTTAAAATTATAAAATGAGACAAATGTGGCCTGTCTCAGAGTTGTCAGAATTAAATAAGATCACACATGTGAAATGTCCTGGCACATCTAGGTACTCAATCCATGTTTGTTAAAATGCTGAAATGCTTGTCAGTGCTGCTCCAAATCCCACCTGCATTAGGTGGGGCCACTGTTTTCTTCGTGTGACTTCCACCTTCCCAGGCTAAAGTGTTTACAGTTTCAAGGGAAGAGGGGATAATGGAGCAGTTCTGAGAAGCTAAGATAGTAAGTAGAAATGAATGAGAGCAGGAGGTGAGAAAGGAAGGGGGTGTCAAAATATGTGTCTGTGCATTGTCTGTCTGGGAAGGTCTATTCCCAGAGGACAGAACTAGAGGCCTTTTCCTTCTCTATAATCCTACTCCAGGGCCAGACAGGGCTTCCATAAGTACTATCTGCTGATGACATCTGTGATGTTATGTCCCCCACTCCCCTCCTTGAGAGCGAAAGAACAGCTTCCTCAGACTGATTTCATGTTAGACAAAGCAGTCCTGGCTCCTTTGCTCTCACACTGGGCAGGGTGGGTGGAGAGCAGCGAGGGCAAGAGAAAGGGAGGCAGAGCTGTTGGTAGCTTTCCCACTGCCAGGTATCTCTGACTCCCTGTGGAAAGGAAGCTTTGTGTTCAATGAAGTAACAGCCAGGGGCCAAGGCAGCAGGATAGAAACCTGAGGATTCCCCATGTACTTCCCCACCAAGACAGAAGAATCTCTTGAGGAAGGCAGGAAGAGGTTGGCCCACAGAAACACCAAGTCTATGACAGAGCTGCTTACCCCACTGAAGACTTCTCCCAAATGAGTTGGAATTTCCTAAGATTACTTTCAGGGCTGTAAGAAATCAAAGAGAGAGAGGGAATCAGAAGAGAACTCTGTTTACTGGATACCTAATATGTGCCAAGCTGACATGCATTCCTCATTTAGTACTTTTAACTCTCTTTTGAAATAGGGAAAAGTGTTATTCATATTTTATTTGGAACTCACAGGGTTTAAGAAACTTGCCCAAAATTACACAGTAAATGTACTTTTTTCATCTCACTTCACCAATCCAAAAATTCAGGTTGCCAAATATCCTTCCTATTGCAGTGAGTCATGTGTCACTCAAGGCAGGCCATTTTGCCTTCTGATGTAGGCATTTTGGCTGGACTCTACATACCACTTGATAGTCAAGTGCATCAAAATGGTGTCATGAATGGGTATGCATAGATAAGTTCTGGGGGGCTTTCTCCATTTGTGATGGGGGCATGATCACTGAGAATAAGAGATGAAGAAAAGACCCTTCCTGGGCAAGGGGCAAATTGATATTGTGAAAAAGACAACTGTAAAGACACTATCAAAACATTATGAACTAGGATTCTGTCTTGGGCAAAATCTACAGAGTGAAAAGAGTGGGCAGCCAACCCTGTTTACTGTAACACAAGACAAGGTCATGCTTACAGCACCCTGAGCTCACAGACCCTGGAAGAAGTTCCATTGCCTACATAAAATGTCATTAGGGTAGTCTAAAAGAAAAGGCCAGATAATTTTGATGGGAGAAAATTCAGTCAGAAGGACAGTGATGATCTGCTCTCTCCTCCTGCTGCCCTCAGTTCTGCACCTTTCCCCTAGGTCCCCACCCTCATGCCCTTCCCCTTGGGTGCATGCTCCATGGCACCTAGCATTCCACTGCCACAAATTGCAGTGCTGCCAGACACTACCCTTTATAGTGGCACGAATACAGCACTTCGAGTGGCAGAGAGCTAAAACAAGTTACTTACCCCTCTAAATTTCGGTTTCCTCACCTGAGAAAAGAGGCCTCTAAGACAATTAAATGAGATAACACTAAAAAGTCAGCCAGCACACCTGCTCAATGAATGGTGTCAGCTACTGCACTTAGAGTGGAGATTATTATTTTTCTTCTGATTGTGAAGTTTCATAAATGTTCAAGTGCTGAGGGAGTTGAGGTTGCCTGAGGGAGATGAAGGGGTGTCATAAAGTAGCAACATTGCTCCATGTCCATAGTTTCCTGGTCCCAAGAATCCAGGACTCCATGGCTCACATTAGCTCTGAAGAAGAATGTCCAGAATTAGTCTTGCAGGTTCCCTCCAGTGTGACTGTGGCAATAAGCAATGGATCCGTGAGTGTGGAGTCTAAATAAAAGGAACAAAGAAATACTTCCATAAATGGAAGTAGACATGATCACGCACAGCCCAACAACAGCCTGGGGGCCAGTGTGTGAGGTCCAGGCTTTGGCCAGGTCCACCAGGCAACTCCATGAGCTACCACCCCATGGCCTTGCTGTCCTGGCCTATCTTTTATCCAAATATCTAGGCTTGTCTAGGGTACTAACCCAGGAAAGGCCCCAGAGGAGCCTCCAACCCTTTAAGACTACACTAAGTCCACATGTGGATGGAGTGAAGGAGATAGAGAGGAAAGAATCAGTGAAGATGGTTGCTAACCCCCAGGTAGATTAAAGTAAGAGAAAGAGCTGGATTGGAATTCATAAATTGGGTTAAATCACCAGCCCTTCCACTTACAGGCTGGCTTAAATCTCTTGAGCCTCAATCTTTCTATGTATAAAATGGGAAGACTAAGATGCATCTCTACAGTTCTTCCTACTTCTAAAATTTAGTGAGTCTTAGGAAAAAAGAATGATAAGTTTTAAAAAAATGAACAAGCCAGTTTATAAATAGTTTTAAGGGCCCCACAGGGTTACCTGTCCTATATCAGAGTATATTAAAGGACAGAAGTTGTCTTGGTCTTCAGTTTATAATTCCAACCTGGTGCTAAGATCTGGTAGAATAGTCTACTTTGATATGCAGTGATAGAATGAAGTCTGGACTAGGAATCAGAATACTTGACTAAGAAACCTGGATCCCTTTCCTACAACTGTCCAAGTCACCTGAGCATTACCATCCCCTTGTCCCAATCCTCAGAGTTTATAAAATGCAATCATGAATAGGGACATATTTTGTAATCTGTAAAGCCCTATAAAAATGCAGGATTCCACTGTCATTATCATTCTTTTGTTGTGGTTTACTCACAAAAGTACCCTAAAGTATTTCTCCCAAGCCTGGATTATAAAATGTCCCTGATAACATTCAACTTTAACTGACCAAGATAGGTCTACCTCAGCCTTGGACAATTTCCTGAGCCTCAGAGCTGTAAGTGTGTAAATGTGACAAGCAGACACAGTATAGTCATGGGGACAGAGTGGCAGCTGTCACTCATGGACTAAGAGTCTGTGGAGTAGCAGAGAAATCATCAGAACCCCAAGGTAGTTTGGACCGTATTTACAGGTGCCTTATGGCTCAGATCTTCCAGAAGGATCCGGTCCCAGTAAGATTTAGACAAAGGAATCACAGTGTTTTGGTTAATGGACCTTAGGGTATATTTGCAAAGGTGGTAGACTCACCAAACAGCACAATAAAAAATTTGCTCTATCTCCTACTCCCAACCAAAATGCCAACATGGAGCGCAAAAGCTAAAGACGTCTTCAGGGAGTGTTGAGGGTCAGAAGTTTTGTAATAGTGACCTTAGGAGATGGTGTATGTCATTCTGAGGCTGCCCCAGGTCCTTTACGATGGCACCTATGGCAAATTTGTTATCCCTGACAACAGGGCCCCATTAGCTAATCTTGCTCCCTCAACACTGGAACTGGGTGTTTTCCCTGCCCCATCAAGTAATCAGGTAGCTCATAACTGTGGTTGTGGTGCAGGTTATTTCACTCAGGTCAAAGGCATGATCCAAAACCAAAACCAAGTCCATACATAAATTAAATCCATAAGCTGGGAAGCTAGTAGAAAGCAGGTTCCTAAAGTCAAGAGGGAAATTCAACAACTAGCCAAGTAAATTGCACAAGCCAAATTTAAGAGCTGAGAAGATAAATCCAATAGCTGAGTTGCCAAACCAATACTGTATTCAAAGTCAGCTGAGGCCAATAGCCAGTTGGAAAGTTTAGATCATCATGGGCAGTAAAGCTCTACTGCAAAACACAGCCAGGAGAGCAGAAGGAATCGTTCTGAAGTTTCCATGTGTTTAGCTGCCCCAAGCATGCTTTCATTCAGTCCTTACGTTCATGAATAAAGTAAAGAGATCAGCAAGAAATCTCGCTTTGTGATCAGCTCCATTTTCTTCTCTTCTTCCATCATCAAACCTACTATTCCTAGACTATAAGGAAATTCATGGAAGTGTTGCCAGAGGGGATAGGATATTGTTTTTCATAATGGATAAAAATATATAATGCACTTTAAATACATAAAAAGAAGAACATTTACCATTAAGTATGTTTCTCCTGCTAGGGAGATACAGTAGATACTTCCATAAAGTGCTAAAGGCAGTACTAATGTACCCAATTCCAGCGTCACATACCTCTCTTGACAGAAAAACAAACAAACAAACAGACAAACAAAAACAAAAACAATGACCTATCTCCCACTAACAGTGATTCAAGATACTGTGGGAGGCTGGCCAAACTGTTATTCTTAAGTAAGCAGGACTTTTTGATCCCTTCAAATTATACCCCAATGTCACGCCCCCCACTGTCTACATAAACTACTTCTCTCTGCTTCTTCAGACTGGGGAGGAAAGGAAAAGAAGAGAAATCAAAGACATTGATGTGATTACATGCTTGACTCAACTACACATCCATGGGATGAATATCTCCACCGGAGGAATGTATCTCTGCCACCCAAAGCATAGCTTGAGAATAAATGGAGAAGAGCCTGAAGATCCATTCTTTCATTCAGCAGCTTCAGTTAACTCTACATGTACGATCAATTCTGCTAAAACACTTGCTGTGAACACTCAAATTTGTTCCAATGTGATTGATATAATTGGGAACAATTTGAGCATAACACAAATTTCACATTTGTTTATGTGTGACTTTGTAGGCAAGTAACACTAGGTAAATGCAGGAAACTGTACCTATTTGAACCAAACATCGGAATACACAACACACACACACACACACACACACACACACACACATGCATGCACTTCAAACATCTGCTCACTATCTGAATTTATCGTGTGTTATGAACCACACCCACACACATCTGGTGTTACAACTTTCATCCTATTTCAGATCACTTTTCTTCCATCACTTCCATAACTCACAAGTTGTAACTCTTCCAATGCCCAATTCCAGAAACAGACCCTAGGTCTTTTTCAAAGTAAAGTGTCGTATTCATTGAAGTATTTGTATACATTTCTATTATTTAACTTTGTATAACACTGTGCTACTATTTTATTTGGTTAACTCTCTTTTGTATGTCACTGATGAAGTTTTTGAGTGTTATATCCCTGGCCCCATTCTTCCACAGAAACCCTGTGGTGTTTCTTGCATGATTTTGCACATCACAGCAATTTTTAAGAATGTATATGTCACACTATGTAGCTGTATGATGGAGAAAGTAGATATTACCCAAGTAGTGTGTCCATGTAGGAACTTCTTCCTGGCATTACTTAGGAAATTTATGCTTTTCTGAACCTCATATATCAAGAAAAATCAATTGAGAAATTGGGAAAATAGGAGAAAATATTATAATTCTCCTGTGAGAATTAAAACTTAACAACTAACTTAGAAAGATTATTGGCCCTAAGGAATCCACTGACACATGGAACTAAAAATCAAGATTGGCATTTCAAGGAACTGGAAGAAAACTACATGGAAAAGAAAGGTCAAGAACTAACTTGGTCCCACTTATAGCTGTTAACCATGTTGTCAGAATGTGTATGTATCGCTGTCTAGCTGCTTACATGAAAGTTTAATATTTATTAAGCACAAGTTATGTTTGAATTAAAATAAATATTAATAAGTTTATATAGACAGTATAGTTTATGCAAATCCTATGAGTGGTGTTCAAAGAAATAAGTTTTGGACAAAAAATAAATCCTTAATTGGCAATTCACTATTTATGCTGCTAGGAGACACAGATACTGTTATTTGAACACTACATGTTAATTATGTTACTGGTGTTTTCCAGTGTTTGGTTATTCATTATAGGTCATGTATTCTGATAAGAGATACTAAAATATTTCTTAAGCTACCTGGTAAAAATTCTTAATAGCAAATAAATAGCATGAGAAATATTAGATACGTATTTTAACAATAACCTATAATTTTAAGCATAGCTGAAAATGCCTATAAATTCTGATTTCTCATTCCACAACCTTGAAGATTAATACCTGTTTAGAATTTGGAAATGCTAAGCCCAGGCATGGTCCTTGTCCACAATGAAGCATGAGTTCTGTGAAACCCAAATGACATGTTTCTCAGAGATATGTTATGGTCTTGAAATCTGGGCTTCAATATCCCAGGAACCATACGCCACATCCCACAATTGTTCTCATATTTTTTTGGCCAGTTATCTGAGATAACTAGGGTTAAAATTCCAAGATCTGTTTGTTACAATGTATTATGGATATGCATGTGTGGTGGTAGGGTGTAGGTGGGAAACCTCTGAGCCTTCCTCTCAGTTTTGTTGTGAATCTAAAGCTGCTCTAAAAAGTAAAGTCTAGGGGCACCTGGGTGACTCAGTTGGTTAAGTGTCTGCCTTTGTTCGTGTGTGAGTTTGAGCCTCACATCGAGCTCCACACTGTTAGTGCTTGGGATTCTCCCTCTCTCTCTCTCTCTCTCTCTCTCTCTCCCCAAAAATAAACAGAAAGAAGAAAGAAAGAAGAATAAAGAAAGTCTATTAAACACACACACACAACTTCAGGCTTGAGATTTAACAACACACACACACACACACACACACACACACACACACACAAAGAGATCAAAATTATAAAAATTTCTTTGCTCTTTTAAAAGAGCAGTTTCCCTTGACCCACAGTCCCAGTCTCAGTCTAAATGATGGATGGAGGTTTCCATTTCTCACTCACAAACACGCATCCAGCTCTTTATCAGTGCCCCTTAATCTCAGAGGAAGGAGGCATTTCTCAGCAAGGCCTTTTTGAGGCTCACAAAGGCTCAGCTGCCATAAATCAAACATTGGTGGCATCAGTGGAGTTGAGGAATAGTGCCACAGGTAACATTTTCCTGACCTTGCTGAATGAGTCAAGTCTAGAGTTTAATGAAATGAAATCTTCGTGGGGAACATGGATAAGACTGCTAGAGTAGTTCTCTCTTAAAGTGACTTTCAACTGGGCTGTGAGAAGTCTAAGCCCCTTCCCCAAATCCAGAGGCAGAAGCAACCTTCATCCCCCACCTAGAGAGACAACCAAAGGAAAGGTGTGTTCTAAGCCCAGAGCTGTGTGCAAAGTTGACTAAAACTAAGAAACCTTTAAGTCACTGGGGAAAAAATGAAACAAAAAATAATAGTGACTTCAGGAAGAAGGAAACCTACTTCTATCTCCTGGGCAGTCCTTTCCCTCCACAGAGAAAGTGAAAACATCATTGGTGATGAACTGAGAACAGGGTAGCATGGTCTGTCTTTAGTACTCTGGATTCAAAATTGACTTCTCTCCAACTTGCAGATGAATTAAGGTGTGAGTGAATGGACAATTGTTGTAGTTGTTTGTATGGTGCAATTATCTGGAGATATGTCAAAATGCAGACTATACACCCATTGAGTTGTACTTAAATTTCAAAACTCTTATCAGTTTATTTGTTTTTGCTTTTTAACCAAAAGATAATTTTGATCCTGGATTAAGGATTAATGAGGTACAGAGACAGAGGGGGCTTCTATAAAAGAAATTTTATTTTTTTTAAATTTTTTCTCCCTTCTCACTACCTGGAAAATATTAAAAGAATGAGGAGGAAGATAAAGAACCTGTCTAATGCCTTTGACACTACCGCTGGTGAAGAAAGGAGTTCCTATTCTCTCAATGCTCTTTTCTTCTAAGGTTTACTGGGCAGGTCATGATGGTTTTACTGGGTTTGTAAACTAAATATTTCTGAAGTTGGAATAGTCCACCTTGGGAAGACTTGCTCCAAGTTTTTATCCTCTATTGTGGGTATGTTCCTGACCTACAAACTCTATACAAATGGTTCCAGATATTGAACTCTGTGTGTGGCTACGAGAGTTGTGCCTTTAAGTTTTGATAAAGACTCTCTACCTGACTAATGGTTCTTGGTGACTTTTACAAATAATTTTTCTCTGGGTACTCTCTTGACTCCTATCTACACTTAACTTCTCTGTCATCGTATATACCTATAGAAGAAATTTATATTAACCTTGAAGAAATCATCAGCTCTTTTTGGAATGCCTCCTAAAACTTTTATGTACCAAAGTTCTGTGGACAATATTGATTTTACTGAAGACTTCTTAAGAGAAATAGAGAAAGAATATCATGTCACTGGTTCTATATTCTGCCCCACACAAAAATAAGATCCTCCTTTTGGTAAATTCTTCTCTTTTGCTTATTTGGATCTCCCTCTTCCTCTTCTGGCTTTGCCTGACTCCTCTTCCTTCTCCCTGTAGCCTTCCTTCTTCTGGATGTTAGGGATCTGTATATCACTTGGACTTGTCTCTACTCCAGCACATGCTCTCCAACTCTCCTTTTTGAAATTATTCATCTTTCCCCAGAAAAGAATTTTCATACTACTGCTAAAAAGATAAAAATTTCTTCATGTTAACTCTGATTTATTTTCCTTCCCAATTGGTGATACTTGGCCATAGAAAAAGAAAAAAAGATTAAAACCCCAGTCAGCAATTTGAGGCACAGACCTGTGTCTGGAAACTAATAATTCTCTACTCATTGACTTTAACACAATTTCCCAAATCATAAAATTAGGAACTATTGCAAGAGAAAATACACCTAAACCAAAGGAAAGAATGACACATCTGATGTCTACTATAATAAAAAATAATATTTAACAATCAAAAACCCAACCATGTGATTTATGAAATGGAAGCTTCACCAGGGCTTTTTAAACTCTAGGGCCTAAGATTTGACTGTACATTTTGCTTTAGGGTTTGGATTTAGTTCACAAAAATTGAATATTACTGCTAAAGCTTTTGAAAAGTTTTTGTTTGTTTATTTTTTCTCTTGAATTGTCCCTGCGGGACTGAATATACCAAGTGAAAATTGCTCATTTTATTGGCCAGCATCCACATTCTCTTTCTACAGCAATATTACTTTGATTTCTCTTCTCCCACTTTTTGTCACTGTTGTATAGAAAAAGATTGACAAAGGTAATCCTGGTTGATCTGAGCCACTTTGCCTAGCCCAGCCCCTTGGCCACAGGGATTACTTCAGATATTAGCACATAATCTAGTCAGAGCTGATGAAACTTTTGCATAGGCTTTTGGAAAAAGAAACACTCTCTCTTCCTCAGACCATAGTAGAATGAGTGTCTGCTTTAACCACCTCAATTCTATGAGGGGAACTAGGCTGTGGATAAAGCTACCACCTAGAGATAGCAGAACTGACATATGTCTGCTGGCCACTTGATCTGAACCCTGACTCAAGCTGTTCCCAAGGTTTTTCAATTATGAACCAAGAAATACATTTTTGGCTTAAACTACTTTGAGTTTCTCTTGCTTATAACATAGAGTCCTCACAGATAACAAGGAAAGTCTGTAGCACCTAAGAAAAGAATTCATTGTTTTCTCACTCATTTATTTTTAAGTGTTTACAGTTTGCTTATTAAATACCAGGGATTTGGAATAAAAAACTGAATATCACCCAGTCCTTGCTCCTCAAGGAGGGTAAAAGAAAGGTGTGAAATGACATAATACAACGCAATATGGGCGATAGAGGAAGGTGTTATAGGAAGACAGAGAACAAAGAGACTAATTCAGCTGAAAAGTATCAGTAAAGATGATTAGCAGGCAAGGAAGGGACATTCTAGGAGAAGCATATTGCATGTGCAAAGGCCCATTGGCATGAGGCAGTATAGATTTTCTGGGGAATCGCCAAGAGTCTGTTGTGGCTTACATATGGGTTACTATGCTAAGCACAAAGAGCTGTGGCTAAAAAAGGAGGGTTGGAACCCAATTGTAAAGGGCTTTGTACATCTGGTCATCAGGGGATGTTATGGTCAGACCTGAATTTGAGAATGATGCAGGCAACATCCACAAGTGGCCTGAATCAGTTTCCTTTGTCTAATCCTCCTGAAGCTACCTGACTCCTGGAGCTTCTCACTGGAGCTGGAGTTACCCTTGTAAGTAGGCCTTTCCCATCTCCCCTACTCCACTGCCAAGAGGGATTACAGGTGGATGCTGACAGTCTCCTGTGCTATTGTGCACTTCAGATATTCATCTGTGCTCTGGAAAATGGCTTGAAAGTCTCCATGGAGAGTGCAGACAGAAAGGTCAACAATTATGCAAAATGAATAATGGGCTTGGAGCAATCAGGCCACACAGCTGTTGCAATGAATTTTCTGAAACCCACCTGCCAAGTGTCTGCATCTCTGCCCAGTGGCCCAGCCAGGCATCTGCAGCCAAGCACTTAGCTAACTAGTATTCCTAGACAGCTAGGGGAGATCCCAAATGGGAGCAGAAAAACCAAAGAGGCCACAGCTCTGAGAATGGAGGAACATCTTCTTAAGTCTTCCTCTTAAGTCTGGTTAATGACCTGTTCTCGAAGGTGAGGGGCTAAACAAGGAATGAAGAGACAAAAACCAACCAGGGACCAGCCAAGCTTCAGCCTGCAGCCACAAGTGCCTGAGGCAGCTTTTGTTCTGGGAGAACACCACTTAGCCACAGCTCCCCTGTGAATACCAGTCAAGCAGAATAACATTGTTGAGAGCCTACTATGTGAAATATACTGGGGAAATGTAGAGATGAATGCTTAAAGACTCTTTACTAGGTAAACATCAGCACTCCAATCAGGGTTTCTGGAGTTCTGCCAAAGCCCCAGAACAAGAAAGGGCCCACCCTTCTATGCCACTTTCACTTGAAAAATTTCCCAGGCACTGCTAATGGCCAGTCCAGGAACCACACTTCGAGAGCCACTGTCTAGACAGCAGACAATTAAGAACACAGCTGGGAAGCCAATTAGGTTGTTTAAATCCTGCCTCTTCCAACTACAACCTGAGTAAACTTGGGTAACCTCATTTATAGAATTAGGACACTAATAGCACCAATTTCACAGGATTGTCCTGAGTTAAATGAGTTAATACATGTAAAATGCTTAGAACAGTGCCTGGTATGTGATCAGAAAAAAAAAAGTTAGTTCCTGTTAAATCTTAGCTAATATTGCATCATTTAATTCTCCCAACAAGCCTGTTAGGTAGATCTGCTGCCCATTTTATACATGAGGTAGGTGGGGCATAAGGGCTGAAATGTGTTGCCCACAGCACAGAGCTGCTAAATGACAAGCTGGAAATGAAACCCAAGGCCCCAGAATTGAGAGGTAACATCTTTACCCTCCACACGGTTCCTCCCCAGCACCTAGAGCAGCATAGTGTCTCCATGAAGCCCACAGGAAGGTAAGCTTTTGGGAGGCAGGACCTTGTTAGCTTGAATCCCTGATGTATCCCCAGGTCTTTGCACAGTACTCAAGTGGGAACCATGCTCTTCTGTCTTTGACACCTTCCCATGCTTCCTCCAGCCACAGGCCCATCACTCCTGCTCTGTCAGAAGCCCTGCCTTGCATGTGATTACCCTGAACCAGGTCAGGAAGTCTTCTGAAAACATTTAATGGCAATAGGCTAGATGGTTTACATACATTTTCTTATTTAATCTTTAATATAGTTCCATACGGCAAGTACTGTTATTATTCCCATTTAACAAATGAGGAAACTGAAGATTAACAAAGTTGACCTAAGCTTTGCAGTAAGTGAATGAGGATGCCAAGGCATAAGCAGGTCTGAATGCTTCCCAAGTTTTTGTCCTTTCTGCTTCCATCATCTTGCCTCTTTAAAAGGTATGAGAAGTAAAAGATTGAAAGGGAGCACTAGAAGTTAGGGCTTAGAGCAAAGGACTTGAAATGCCCAAAATGTGGTTTTATCTCTTTGACAATTTAGGTCAATTTCTCTGAAAAAAAAAAAAAAAAGAATAAGCTTAAGAGAATCCACATCATTCAGGTACAGATGCATTTGCAAATTTACTCTTGCCAATTTGAAACAGGAAAAAGATATGCAAGTCCTGCTCTCATGTGGGTGGCTTTTATGAGAAGAAGGAGGGAGACTTTTATGAAAAGAAAGGCAGAGCTGCAGTCGCTTTGACCCCTTATCCTTAAAAATAAAAAGGAAGAATAATCAAATGTACACTGAAAATGTAACAGCAAACAAGCTCCGAGGTGACATTTGGACTGTGTGGTTTTCTTCCGGCTGTGTGACAATGAGTGCCTGTTCAACTGGCTTTTCCCAAAGCCAGAGAAAGGTCTCTTAGCTAAAATGTCACAGTGCATCTTATTTTCCATTTTCGGCTAGTGTTCCAAGGGAAGACTAACACCCCATCTTGCCCTCATGCGCTACTTTGAAAATAACAACAGCAAAGCACAAAGAAAGGTAAGAAAGAAGGGGACAGTTTGGAACCAGCTCAAGCTCTCTTACTTTCATTTGCAGTGTGGTGGCTCTGGATAGGGAAGAGTCAGGGGAGCTGAGAGAGTAGCTGTGACATAATCTCCAAGTGAACACTCCTGAGAAATCCCAGCAAAGACATCTGATCTTTTTAAAACATTTTCTTAAAGTTTTTATTTATTTATTTTGAGAGAGAGAGACACTGAATGCATGCCAGCAGGGAGGAGGCAGAGAGAGGGGGAGAGAAAGAGAGAATCCCAACAGGCTCCACATTGTCAGCTCAGAGCCTGACTGAGGACTTGAACGCACAAACCGAAAGATCATGACCTGAGCCAAAGTCAACAGTCAGACACTTAACAAATTGAGCCATTAAGGCACACCTAGAAACATCTGACCTTTTTTGGCACAACCATGTGATGCTCTGGAAAGTGACTGTTGGACTTACATTTAAAAGATTTTTATTGCCTAATTTAGTGGTTATTATTAAAGGTCCAAAGAATCACCATCATTCGGTGACCTGGAGGTTTGAGTCCTGCCTCAAAGCAAGGCATGATATGATCCTCCTTTCTAACACTACCCTCTCTCAATTTGAACATTCAGGGCCACATGTAATCTGGCCCCTGCCAACATCTCCAGCCTTCTCTCTCATTATTCATTCCCTGTTCTATGTTCTGCTGTTGATTTTGTGGTTTCATTATTACCAACAGAGGATCCACCCGTGGGGTTCCTTCTTCCTAGAATGTCCTTTAAACACTCCACACCCACCTTCCAGTACCTTCATCTCTGTAACTCCTACTCATCTATAATCTTCATGGATCTGGAACATGTTGCCTAATCTCATGTGTTTGTGGTCAGAGAAATATAGCCCAGAACCAAAACGTATTTCCAAAATTACTCAAGTTTTTCATCTACACAATAAACCCTGGTACTGTTATCTTCTTCCAACAGAATTATTACAATGGCCGACCAATTGGTTAACACATACATCAACTTCCCCTGTTTCATTCCACACCCCATGCTGCCTGTTACTGGAGTGATCTTTCTGAACATGAGTCTTACCTACTGTTTTTGAGTCTTATTGCCCAACTACACTAAACACATTTCAATCTCCAGATGTTCCATTTATTTCCATATGCCTACATTTTTGCTTTTGTGCTTTTCCTGAATTGGATTAACATCCCCTTTCTTTGCCTGTCCAAACCCCAATCATCTTCCAAGACCAGGTTCAAATATTTCCTTCTTTGTAAGCATTTCAACATCAGACATTGTGACCTTCTCCTTTGTTGTTTCTGTTGCCCTCTCTTATAGGGCTTGCAGTATAATTTCCAATACTGTTTTTTGTTTGTATGTCTTCTTTTTCCATGAGAGGAAGAGCTCCTTGAAGCAAGGGTTTCTATTTACTCATCCTTGCATCTATAGAGAAGTGTTTTCTATAGTTGGTGCTCATTATATATTTGCTGAACTTAAATTCATGTAACATTTTAGTATTTACATTGTAGTTTCACATACATTTACTCATTGTTCATTCTGACAGATTTATGAGATATGTAATATTATCCCAATTTTAAGATGAGAAAATTAAGGTTCAAAAAGTTAAGTGATTGCTCTGAGGTGACACAGCGTGTAGGTGGCTGACCTAGACTTGAAGCCAATTACTCTTGCAGTTCTGAACGTCAGTGGTTCCATAATTTTATTCAAAATTGTATGCTGGAAAGGAGACAAGAATAATTATTTCATTATAATCCTTGCATAGAAAAAGAAGGCTGACAAATATTCTTCCCTTATTTGCAAGGTTCTATTATGTCCCACTGGAAATTAACGCTATAAACATTAGCTCCAGCAACATAACGTAACAGCAGCTTCTTTTATTATCACTGTTTAAACATTTGGATAGTAAGCAAGTACACCTCCTCCAACATATGTTCTCAGTCAAACATATATTCTCTGCAAAATTTATGGGGTTATCTTTATTAGGACTTATTTATTCTAATGCCAAAAAGTACAGAAGATAATGAACAATGCTAACTGTGGAAAAACAGTTTAATTATGTGGGTCAAAAGAGTCCTTAACCAGATAACCACAAAGGCTCAGTAGCACTCAAAAACCACTTTCCAAAAATGGTTTACAAAAACTGGCCTAAGGGTTTGCATATTATCTCCTGGCATATTGAAATGAGAGCTGACTACTTAAAACTATCTTAGGCAAAGATCTTCACCTGTGCCTTGACAATGCCAAAATCAGCATAATAAAGAACATGTTGATGTATGAAAAAAGTATTTTTTTTTGTAATCTGCAGATCATTTGAAACCCATATCTGCCCCTTACCAGGTCTGCCCCAGGTCTGGGTGACCTGGGACAAGTTAGTTCTTCTTTCTGAGTCTGCTCCTTCTTATCTTTCCATGAAGTGGCCATAATAATATTGAATTCACCTGAATGTTTAGTACTAAGAAGATTAACTGATAAAACCTATGTGACAAGAAAATTCAGAATATAGTACATAATTAATTAAGATGTATTATTCTCACTATAGTTGCATAGGGATATAAACCTCTCCTAAACAGGGGTTTCCAAGGGAAACTGTGGGGAAGTTACATTTGAGCGGATATATTCATTCTCTATTTCTATTCCAGACTCTTAATTCTCATTCTGAAACATCCTTTGGATTTGATTTTCCTGGTCTCTTAAGAACAAATGTCCTAGTATCTCCAGGCACTCACTTCTGCTATATTAGGAACAGAGATATTCAAGATAAGCAGAATGGAGGAGAGAAGCAGTTAAATTACAAAAGATATAAAGCAAAACTATGTACCAAGAGATGGGCTTTCTCCCCTTTACCTCTTACAATTCTTCCTATTCAACTTAATCTAGGTCCAACTAGACCAGTATTTCTCAACGGGAGGTGATTTGGTTCCCTTGGGGATATTTGGCAATGCTTGGAGACATATTTGGTTGTCCCACTGAGGGGTGAAACTGGTATCTAAAGGATAGAGTTCAGAGATGCTGCTAACCAGCCTGCAGTGTGTAGGGCAGCCACACCCACAACACCCACAACAAAGAATTCTCTGATCCAAAACGTCATTGGTACTGAGGTTGCAAGACCTTGAGAGAACAACTACGATCAAACTGGACACGGAAAGAAGTAAAAGGCCTTGATCCAATCGAAAAAAACTTATTGGCGAGTTTTGCTCTAGGTGTAAAGACCTTTACTAGGTCCTAGAAAAAGTAATATGAGAGGTTCAGAAGAGCTCGAAAGCAGATTTGGCAGTTGGGGGTGGGCATTTTTGTGGAAGATTCCTGATCAGGACACTGCCTTAGAATGAGATTCACAGGATTCTTTTACAATAGGATAGAGTAACTGTTTATGTCAGAGAGAGTTTGTAAAAATTTCAGGTTTTAGGGAGTAATTAAAAGAAGTCTTTATATGCAAATTAGCAGCTACACTTAGCTAGAAGCTATCTCTGGGTAGAATATCTCTGGGTAGAATTGCCTAGAGGGATAACTTTTAACTGTTTTAAACATTAATTGGAAAGTTAGCTGCTTCTGACTGGGAAATAAAAGGACAAGAGGTTTAGTTTGAGGTTATCTTCATTGTTTGGGGGACCAAGTTGTAGAATTTATTTTTCTACACTCTAATCCCCAAAGCTGTAATGTGATGCTCTGTTTTTGGTTTTTTTTTTGGTTTTTTTTTTGTTTTTTGTTTGTTTGTTTTTTTAGCTTCTATCACATTAAAAAACAAAAGAAGACAAAACAATGTTAGAAAGGAGTGGGAAGTGAGGGGAGGGCTAAAGAGCAGGAAGTGAGCCTATTCCCCCCCTGGGAGTTCTTTCTCCAGGAAAAGGAAGAGGCCAAGAAAGATTTTAAAGTGAGATAAATAGCCCAAACTGCCTTTCTCATATTCCCCAAAGTTTCCTAGCTTGAGAACACAGCACCAAGGTGACAGCCACACTGCCAGCATCACTAATAGCTTGTTGTCTTGGTTAGGGAAGAAGTTTGGAGTTAAGGAGTAGGACCTTAGAGCCATGAATAAAAGTTCAAGTTTTAAAAATGCCAATGGTTGTTCTCAGAGAGCTGACATCAAATAGGCAAGGTGTAGCTGGTCATAAAGCACATTGCAGAATCACGTTTGGGACAGTGTTGGACATAGAGTATCTGAAAACCTACAGTATCTACAATGGACACAAAAAGGCAAAACACTGCTGCCTTCTGGGCTTTCCCAGCCAAGCATGGCACATGAATGAGGAGGGGCTTACGGGACCCGGTTACAGGGGCCACAAAAGTGTGGCAGAAGGGCACTTGGATCTAAGCAAACATTAGTAGAACTGACTTAAGCTGAAATGGTGCACAGGTCATAGGCAAACAAAACCCAGCGATGGGACAGACATCTTGTGCTGGATTGGGAGAGAGTCTTGGGAGGAGAGTTAGGGCCCCTCCTGCTGCAGGAAGATCAGCCTGATCAACTCTCCAACTAGCCACTGATCACTAAGGACTGGTGGAGGAGGGACGCCCACAGAAGCCTGAGATATTAGGGTGCTGAGTGAGACCATATCTGGAGACAGGAATTATTAGATGGCTGGGACCCAGAAACTAAGCAAACAGAATAAGTGGGTGAGGTATTGTGTTCACTGATTTAGCAAACATTTATCCTCAATACTGAGGAACCCAATCAGACCCATAGAGGACTTCACAGAACCCTAAATCTATTGGGTGCTGGGGAATCCCCAGCTTCTGACAATAGGAGGATGTTTAAAAAGCAAACAGTATAAAGAGATCTAGCAGTAAACCACTGTCTAATCATGGCCGATGGAAAATCTTTCATGTTAATTGAGCAACTACCATATGAAACCCACAAAACAATCCTATAACCTTATTACAATGACTCCATTATACTGATTAAAAACACTGAAGCTCAGAGACATTAAATACAAGTTTTCACACATGAAGAGCAGCACAAGGAATTCAACTTGCCTTTACTTTCAAAGCCTGTTCTTTCCTTTCTCTGCATTGAACTGACACCATGGTTCCCCCCTGCCCCCCCCCACCCCCCCCACCCCCCACCCCCCCTACTCCCCCCCACCCCCGCACATAAAGGCATCAGGGAAGCCTAGAGGCAAATGATAGGGACTCACTTAAGGAATTTTATTTGGGTATAGGATTCCAGTCCTTGACACATGAGTAGGAAGGGCCAACCCCAAATTTTTATAGAATGAGGACATCATGTAAAGAATCAAGAGTCATTCAAGAATGAGAGAATAAGTCATGGTCCAGTTACTGAGTGAGCCCAGGGAAAGCCTGCAGAGGGGCAAGAGTAAAGCTAGGGCCTCCTGGCCTCCTCCTGGCCTGGGTCTTACATTCCACCTGAGAGCATGATTATCTAGGGGTGCCAGATAAAAGACAGAATGACCACTTAAATGTGAACTTTAGATAACAATTTTTTTTAGTATTAGTAATTTAATATCATAACACGTATTTTTAAATTGTTTCTTTACCTGAAATTCAAATTAAACTGGACATCTTGTATTTTTATTTGCTACATCTGGCAGACTTAGTAATTGGGTTCAGACTTATGCTGAGCCACAGATGAAGATGAGGGACCCCAACTATGAAGGAAGTTGGGGTATAAGAACAAGGAACCTAGGAGGTAGCTATTGAAATAACACCTCCATCCCCATTTTGTTAACAAAAAGTTCTCCACCATCATAGTTTAATAATTACAAAAAGAAGACACTTGGTAAAACTACATATGTATTCTTAATGATTATAAACAAAACAGAACAACAACAAAATAACAGAAAAAACTACTGATAGAATAGGAATCGATCTGAACAATAGTCAAATCATACCTGGAATCACTATGGAGGAGGTCTGTGCTGGAGCTTTTGGAAGTACAAAGACAGGGAGTCTTCTCACTGCACAAATTATACTATGCTTTTTCTACTGAAACTATACTCTTTGGTGGTTTGGCTGTAGTGATATTACAAGTTAAGTGGATTTTTGCAGGCTGCCTAGCTGACAATCATATATGATGTTCTTTCTATGAGGAAATGTCTTCCAAGTTCCCTTCAATGATCTTACAAATGAATTTTGACAATGTGCTGGTAAGTGGGGTCTCTCTATAAAACATTGCAGAATCTGGTGTGTGTTCCACTGTCCAGCCCCCTCCCAGGCCAGGCCTCCTCTAGCTCAGCCCACTCTGGTCATACTCTCCTCTTTCAGTCCTAGAACACCACAAGCTCCCACCTGCCTAAAAGCATTTGACAAACTACCTCTGTGGAACTCTCTGCCTCTGGCTTTCTGGCATGGCTCCTTCTTTTCCTGCAAGTGTCCCTAAACAGGTCTTCCTTAATAACTGCATTACCCAATATCACCCATCTAAGAATCTTGAAAATTACCTTCATTTTTTATGAATTTATAAATTGATACTGATTGTCCCCACTAGAATATGTAATTTCAAGGGCAAGCACAAAATAGGTTTTTATAAAATGACTACCATGTGTAAAATGAATGAATGAATGATCTGATGAGTTAGTGAGTCAGTGAATGGATGCTTGTATCTTTGACCTACAAACTATGTTTTATTACTAATTTATGATTAAAACAAGATCTCATCTTATCTTAATATATCTGAATTGTATTCAGGCATGATCAATTTACCTATTCATTTACCTTTCCTTCATTTGAGAGCCCCTTATGTAACAGACACTGTGTATATTCTGTCCTCTTGAACTGTGACAAATCAAATTGAACTCAAAGTAAAATCAGAAAACATGAAACATGATAGCAAACATCACAGGCTATGTATGTATCATGAAACATGATAGCAAACATCACAGGCTATGTATATATCACAGGTCAACAATGTATTTTGTATAAATCAATTCCTCTTCCCACATACATTTCACAAAACCCAAGTTCATTAATTAGAACTTTTGCCTCCAGCACGAGGTGCTTTCTGGCTCAAATTTGAAATCCTTTCGGAAGATGGAATTGCCATAAAAGGCTTTAAGGTAGAAATGTACAGAACGGAGGAAGAAATGTTTAGATGAGAGATGAAGAGGAAGCAGAAGGCAGAGTTCCAAGCAATTGTTCTATCATTTGCTAGCCCCAACCTGATCAAACTGGCCACCTTCCCCAAACACTCTCCACCATCACAGAACCTGACTTTGCTCCTTTCTTCCTTCATGTTAGTTTCATAGCAACCAATGAATGTACTGAGTGTCTCTAGCCTAATTTGTAGAAGTAATTTGTGCTTCTGTTCTCCGAGCTTTTCTAAACCTGTTGGTCCTCAAGTGCTCCTTCTTAGAAGAACTGTAATGGCTTAGCTCTAACCGCTGTCTGCTGACTTCAGCCTTCCGTCAAATAAAGCTTTTTTTTTTTCCCTTTCTGGTAACCTACCTCTTAGAGAAATCAGTCCTGGATAAACAGGACTGACCTTTTAATCTGCCTCAGTCTTTATATCTTTGAATAGGTGATTCAGAAAAGAAATGAAAAAGAAAATTATGGAAAAGCAAGCGAAAAGGAAAAAATAGAGTTGCTGTCAAGGTCACCAGCGTATTTTTGGTGCAAGATCGCCCTAGGTGAAATTATTTTAATTTACCAATTTGCAGAGATAAAAAATATCCCACTGTGAGAACCACAGTATTCACAGTAGTGCGTGGCACTGACAAGCTACACCATATGATAAAGCAAATTGAGATCAGGCATTTGCAAGACCATTTCATGGTGGGGGGAAAATCATGGGAAGAGTTATAATATGGTTAATGGCATTGCAAGGCTGATCTCACTAATTTTACAATTCTCTTTTACGCATAGGTTATCATACTAATTAGCTACATCTGGAATATTTGTCATTTTAGTAGAGCAATTTTGCATTTCCCTTTGCTCTAGTTCTGCAGCCTCCAACCTGATGTTCAGAGGTTCCAATAAGTTTTAGCACATCAAATGCTCTGGATGATTTGAAACAAGTCACCTTGGAGTGAGAAACTTTGAAGATGGTATGATGGAAAGAAGCTTGGAAACCACATGTGTCAATTCCAATGGCAGTATAGATGTCAGCAATTAATCTCTGAAAGTGTTTCATTAAAAATGGAAATACAGAACTACCTGATGCCTTATTGTAAGGATTAAAATAATCTCTCTCACATGCCTAACATATAGTTCAGTGAATGGTCCATATATAGTAATAATAAAGCATGTTTCCTTTTTTTTTTCTGTTCTTTTAAATGGTTACAAGGTTCATGTAATTAGTCCTAGTAAGGAATCATAGAAAGTTCAAAGATATTGGTAAAAATAACTTCATATCCCAGAAGATTTAAACCATTCTTTTCCTTTCTACTCTTCTGGGGTAAATCAGAGGCTTTGCAAATAATGGCAATGTAATAGAAACTGATGCTTCTCAAAGACATAACAGAAGAAGCCAACAATTTGCCATAATGAGAAACAGAACCTTTAGGTGAGAAAATAAAAACCACTGACCTTGGTTTCAAATCCAGCACATGTTTAAATATGTTACTATGGCCTGGACACTTTATAAGAAACTAGATCTAGGACCAATCTTTTAATCACATGTACATGTAGGTGAGATGTGTCATGGAAATGAAAGAGGTAAGAATGCTAGCCTATAAACCTGTATTGTAATCTGTACAGTTTTCTACTAATATTAGGTATTATTGTTGCTGTTATTGTTGTGATTGTTAAACTATAGGTGGAATCTGGGAAATCTGCCAATGATAACAATGATTATTTTTCCTAAAGCACTAACAAAAGCAGAGGGAGAAAAACTGCAAAAATGTGGTTAACTTACATAAAACTCATGCCAATTAATGTTATAACCATCTGGAAAGCTTATCATTTATCCTTAATACTTTTCTCCACAAATTAATACTAGCATGTAATCTGAAAATGTGATACAATAAAGTAGGGACTGAGCTAAATTCTTGACAATGATTGCTTATTAAAAACTTGAAACTTTCTTGCTGCCTCATCCTGAGAATCTATGCCTGTCTCAGTACAATGGGGATATCCAAAATCTCTCACCTCTATCTTTGTTTCAGATGTCTCCATCAGATTCATATTTTCCTTTTCTAAGAAAAGTGGTTAACCAATGTCCCTTTTCCCAAACCATTAATGCATATCTCCTTACACTAAGATAATGGACAGACCTTTAGAAACATGGCACAGAAACAAAATGAGTAAATCCCAAATGGAGTGTTCCAGGATAAAAGGAAACACCCTACATTCTAAGTAGAATGGAACTAACCACTGGACACATGGATCCTTTATGATTTTGTCCCTTACTACTTCTGCCTCACATATTTGAACTCTCAGGTCCTGAGAGGCATCTTCCCTGTTTCTTCTTCCTGACACTTGTGCAGACTCCCAATGTTAGAACATTCTTTCTCCTCTCTCTTCAACCAAGTAACTCTTTTCTATCCTTCACATTTCAGCTTAACTATTCCTCCAGAAAACCTTCCCAAACTACCCTCTACCACCATGGACCACTGCAACCAAGACTGGTTTTGGTATTCCCTCTATGTACTCCCATAACAACTATCAGAGAAACTTTAGATGACCTGGTAACAAATCTGTTTCTTTTTCTAGACCACACTGCTGAGAGCAAGGCCTGAATCTGCCTCACTGTTTTGTTTGCATAGAGCAAGCACTCAATAAATATTAGTTGAATTGATTAATTTTAGGAATCCCGTCTTGAAAGCATTCACAACAGATGAGCTGATTCTCCAAGAGTACAAAGCAAATTGTTCATCATCCAGCTAATTTCAATGATGTAACCTACCTAAAAACCTATTATACCTAAAAGGATAATTTGGACTTGAATTACAGAGTTTGCTTTTGATAAAACTTATCAGCCATCACCTTATCACTACTTTTCTTTGCTGTGTAGACACTGCTCTGACATTATCTTTTTATGATTTAGTTTCTGATCAAAACAGGAACAACCAAGATATGAGAGCAAGAATGTGCTGGCTCTGCCATTAACCTTGGTGGCTTAGCTGACACCCCCAAGCCTCCTGTGCTCAGTCACTGTCAGCCCTACCCTAGTGTGTTCCAGGAAGGATGATGAATGAAAGAATGCAAAGGTCCAGAGTGAACCCATGGAGCCATCCATGGGACTGTTGGGATAAATAGGAGTATTTTTGCAGCTAAATATTGTAGGCCTTCAACATCACAACCTCTTCACATTCTATCACTTCCCCTGAAATATTCACATTGGCTTCCTCTGTTCCCCTATGGGTCTGAGAGGCAGGCCAGCTCTCTGTTTAGATTTTATAACCCCATTCACAAACTCCTGCTAACCAAACCCAGAAGGTCAGTACCTTTTGAACCCAACTTCAGCTACTTCCCTAGCAGGCCAATTAAAGAGCCCACCTGCTGTAGATTGTGTTGCCTCCCAGAGTATGATCACATATGGCTTCTTTAAAGGGGTGGTGGGGGAGTGATGAATGGCAAAAACACATGTTTATACTTAAACCTGTTATGCATAAGAGCTTTCAACTCTTGGGTAAGAGAGTTTCAGTGGGGTAATGTGTGTGTCTGCTGCCTGTAAGAATGATTGTCTGTCAAGTGGTTTTGCAGACTGCACAAATTCCCTAAGGGGAGTAGGAAAAAAACAGAGGGATTGTAACTTGGAAACCAGAACAAGTTGAGGATTCATTCTCACCTTGTGACATCTGCAGTCTGGGAAATGGGAAGGCTGCAGAATGATCTCATTCACTTGAAGCCTGAGACTCACACCTCCTCCCCTGCTCCTCTGTCTATCATCTGTCTATTTTTAAAGGCAAGGAATCTGAAATGCACCTCAAAATCCTCAAGTGATGCTTGCAAAAGCTGAAGTCCCTTGTCCAATGACTGGATCTCCAGAGAGGAATTTTAGCTTTGCTTTCTGTGTATTCTAGAGCATGAAGGAAAAGATGAGAATAGCCATTTGAGAACTGCCATTGGGTTTATATCAGTTATTTTGAGTACCTTCCCTCTGGCCCTGAGAGCAGGCACTTTGGTCAGGGGCAGAGGGCATGTGGTCTTTTTAACTAATGCTGTGAGCCTGGTAATCCTAAGTGGATCATTGTTAGCTTTTCCTTCTCACAGGAAGTTCATCTCAGTATTTTGCATGAAGTGTGTACTTTGTATAAATACCCAAGACCTGCAACTGAGACAAATCTTTAGTTTCTGCTACCAAATCTATAAGAAAAAAACACAACAGCTTTACCTTATGAAAAATGCCAGCATGAGGAACATTGTAGGATTTAACAGATCCACTTTTCCCCCACTTAATTTTGAAAGCAGCTTGGAGTCTGTCCTCATAATGAGACAAGTATTTGTTAGGGGGAAAGAAAAACATTAGAAAATTCTAAATAGAAGGTTAAATGAATGAGTGAAGATGAGGAGATAGAGTGCCTTCCATTCCCCAGCTCTTCCATTTCCCCAGATCACTGGCTCAAAGTCTCAGCCTATGGTACCAATGAGGTCCAAGAATGCGTCTCATAATCTATAAAGCAGAGGGACTGAGTATGGAGGGAGTGGCTGATCTTTAAGGCAAAGCTTCCCAACTGCTGTGCCATGGCACTCTGATATATGTCAAATAGGTCACAAGTGTGCCAAGATTTTCACCAACCCTCATGGTGACTGGGCACAGTCTCGTACAGCAAGAGCCTCTAGACTAGGGATTCCCAGCCTCAAGCATGCTTCTCTGTTTATTCCAATGTGTTGTAAAATGACCTTCATTTTATACATTTGCCATGATGTGAAAAAATGTTAGAAAACACTGGTTTAAAGTCTCTTCCAACGCTATTATTCAATTATTCCCTTGAGGGACTCCTTTTCATGGAAACCAAACCAGATTTCTTGTGACAGAGATAACACAATAAAACACTAGGGAAATAAAGAGGAAAGGCAAAGGTTCCCAGTTAACTCTCAGGAAGGTTCCAAGTTGAGTGGGTACCCTGCACTCTATAGAACAAGTAAATTGAGAAGCCCATGTTCAGTAGAGTATGGTTGTTCAATTGCAGAAAAGAGACCGTTTGGATGCAGAACTATGTGGATACTTATACTTTCCTTTGACCCAAGCATCAGGAAACTGGGTTTCCTCAAGAAACAAGAACTGTAGGAAATGAAAGAACCAGTCCAAATGAAAAGACCTGCAAACACGAGGAGCATTGCAAGAACTAAGAATGGGAAAGTAGCTTATTCCCAGTAGAATTATACCCCTGGTGGGAAAAATGGTGCTTCCTGCCATAAGCAAGAGGAAATACTGTGAAAATGGAAGAAGAGACACCAACGTGGAAAAGCAAGTGTAAAGAGTTGGAAAGTTCACATATGTACCAAAGGGATGAGGTAAATTCAGAACTTTGGAGGCCTTCAGATCAACACTAGCCATAACCTCCCCAAACAAAAATGCTGAAGACAAAGAAAATATTAACTCTGATTATTATATGGAATTTTTTTCAATCTCTGTTTATTTGTTAACTATTTATAGTCTGGCTCGATTTTAAGTCATGTATACTCATGATTTAAGTCATGTATACTCATGTATATTATGGCTCGACTTTAAGTCATGTATACTCAAAGAAAAAGGAAAAATGTAAATGAGAAAAAAAGTTAATACTACACAAAGAGATTGTCTTTCTTAATATTGCATGGATAACTAAAATCTAATTAACCATTTCCCTGTGTTACTGGCCCCTGAGATGTCTTAAACAATAGAAATTGACTGGAAGCCCAACAGAGTTCCAGGCAGGGCTTTACTGGACCCTAACTCCAGCACAAAGGAAGCAGCACAAGGGAAAGTGTCCTCAGGCTGGCTTTCTGAGGAGAGGCCAGGGAGAGTTTTTTTAAAGGAACTTAGATGGGAAAAGGGTGATGCCTAAGCATGTAGAGACAGGATTTATTAGCACCTGCGCACTTAAAGGCCATGCTTCTTGGTGCATTACATGTCTAATTAACATGTTAAATCTCCACCCTGAGTGCAATTTTTACTATTATAATAAGGGGAAAAGACCTTGAAAGGTGAGAGCTGGGTCCATCTTGACACAGACTGCCTTGATCTGGCTTTTGTGAAACTTTGTAGTAAGCTTCCTTTCACTGAACCCTCCCTCTGCACTCCTGTAAGATATGCTTGCTTTTTTATTATAATTTATTGTCAAATTGGCTTCCTACAACACCCAGTGCTCATCCCAACAAGTGCCCTCCTCAATGCCCATCACCCACTTTCCCCTATACCCCACCCCTCATAAACCCTCAGTTTGTTATCTGTATTTAACAGTCTCTTACGGTTTAACTCCCTCCCTCTCTGTAACTTTTTTTTTCTCTTCCCCTCCCCAATTGTCTTCTGTTAAGCTTCTCAAGATCCACATATGAGTGAAAATATATGGTATCTGTCTGTCTCTGACTGACTTATTTCACTTAGCATAATACCCTCCAGTTCCATCCATGTTGCTACAAAGGGCCAGATTTCATTCTTTCTCATTGCCAAGTAGTATTCAATTGTATATATAAACCACATCTTCATTATCCATTCATCAGTTGATGGACATTTAGGCTCTGTCCATAATTTGGCTATTGTTGAAAGCACTGTTATAAACATTGGGGTACAAGTGCCCCTATGCATCAGTACTCCTGTATCCCTTGAGTAAATTCCTAGCAGTGTTATTGCTGGGTCGTAAGGTAGATCTATTTTTAATTTTTTGAGGAACCTCCACACTGTTTTCCAGAGCAGCTGCACCAGTTTGCATTCCCACCAACACTGCAAGAGGGTTCCTCTTTCTCCACATCTTCATCAGCATCTATAGTCTCCTGATTTGTTCATTTTAGCCACTCTGACCAGTGTGAGGTGGTATCTCAGTGTGGCCTTGATTTGTATTTCCCTGATGATGAGTGACATTAAGCATCATTTCATGTGTCTGTTGGCCATCTGGATGTCTTCTTTGGAAAAGTGTCTATTCATGTCTTCTGTCCAATTCTTTATTGGATTACTTGTTTTTGGGGTGTGGAGTTTGGTGAGTTCTTTACAGATTTTGGATACTAGCCCTTTGTCTGATATGTCATTTACAAATATCTTTTCCCATTCTGTCAGATGTCTTTTAGTTTTGTTTATTGTTTCCGTTGCAGTGCAGAAGCTTTTTAGCTTGCTGAGGTCCCAATAGTTCATTTTTGCTTTTAATTCCCTTGCCTTTGGAGATGTGTCGAGTAAGAAATTGCTGCGGCTGAGGTCAAAGAGATTGTTTCCTACTTTCTCCTCTTGGATTTTGATGATTTCCTGTCTCACATTCAGGTCTTTCATACATTTTGAGTTTATTTTTGTGAATGGTGTAAGAAAGTGGTCTAGTTTCATCCTTCTGCATGTTGCTGTCCATTTCTCCCAGCACCATTTGTTAAAGAGACTGTCTTTTTTCCATTGGATATTCTTTCCTGCTTTGTCAAAGATTAGTTGGCCATACTTTTGTGGGTCCAATTCTGGGTTCTCTATTCTATTTTATTGGTCTATGTGTCTGTTTTTGTGTCAATACCATGCTGTCTTGATGATTACAACTTTGTAGTAGAGGCTAAAGTCTGGGATTGTGATGCCTTCCACTTTGGTCTTCTTCTTCAATATTACTTTGGCTATTCGGGGTCCTTTGTGGTTCCATACAAATTTTAGGATTGCTTGTTCTACCTTCAAGAAGAATGCTGGTGCAATTTTGATTGCTATTGCATTGAATGTGTAGATTGCTTTGGGTACTATTGACATTTTAACAATATTTATTCTTCCAATCCATGAGCACGAATGTTTTTCCATTTCTTTGTATCTTCTTCAATTTTCTTTATAAACTTTCTATAGTTTTCAGCATACAGATCTTTTACATCTTTGGTTAGGTTTACTCCTAGGTATTTTATGATTCTTGGTGCAATTGTAAATGGGATCAGTTTCTTTATTTGTCTTTCTGTTGCTTCATTATTAGTGTATAAGAATGCAACTGATTTCTGTACATTAATTTTGTATCCTGAGACTTTGCTGACTTCATGTATCAGTTCTAGAAGACTTTTGGTGGAGTCTATCAGGTTTTCCATGTATAATATCATGTCATCTGCAAAAGTGAAAGCTTGACTTCATCTTTGCCAATTTGGATGCCTTTGATTTCCTTTTGTTGTCTGATTGCCAATGCTAGAACTTCCAACACTATATTAAACAACAACAGTGAGAGTGGACATCCCTGTCGTGTTCCTGATCTCAGGGGGAAAGCTCTCAGTTTTTCCCCATTGAGGATGATGTTAGCTGTGGGCTTTTCATAAATGACTTTTATGATGTTTAAGTATGTTCCTTCTATCCCGACTTTCTCAAGGGTTTTTTTAAAGAAAGTATGCTGAATTTTGTCAAATGCTTTTTCTGCATTTATTGACAGGATCATATGGTTCTTATCTTTTCTTTTATTAATATGATGTATCTTATTGATTGATTTGCAAATATTGAGCCAGCCCTGCAGCCAAGGAATGAATCCCACTTGATCATGTTGAATAATCTTTTTATATGCTGTTGAACTAGATTTGCTAGTATCTTGTTGAAAATTTCTGCATCCATATTCATCAGGGATATTGGACTGAAGTTCTCTTTTTTGCTGGGTCTCTGGTTTAGGAATCAAAGTAATGCTGGCTTTATAGAATGAGTCTGGAAGCTTTCCTTCTCTTTCTATTTCTTGGAACAGCTTAAGAAGGATAGGTATTAACTCTGCTTTAAAAGTCTGGTAAAATTCCCCCTGGGAGGCCATCTGGCCCAGGACTCTTATTTGTTGGGAGATTTTTGATAACTGATTCCATTTCTTTGCTGGTTAAGGGTCTTTTCAAGCTTTCTATTTCTTCCTGTTTGAGTTTTGGAAGTGTGTGGGTGTTTAGGAATTTGCCCATTTCTTCCAGGTTGTCCAGTTTGTTGGCACATAATTTTTCATAGTATTCCCTGATAATTGCTTGTATTTCTGAGGGATTGGTTGTAATAATTCCATTTTCATTTTTGATTTTATCTATTTGGGTCCTCTCCCTTTTCTTTTTGAGAAGCCTGGCTAGAGGTTTATCAATTTTGTTTATTTTTTCAAAAAACCAACTCTTGGTTTCATTGATCTGCTCTACTGTTTTTTTTTTTATTTCATTTATTTATTTTTTTTGGATTCCATATTGTTTATTTATGCTCTGATCTTTATTATTTCTCTTTTTCTGCTGAGTGTCTTTTCTGTTCTGCTTCTATTTCCTTTGGGTGTGCTATTAGATTTTGTATTTGGGATTTTTCTTGTTTCTTGAGATAGGCCTGGATTGCAATGTATTTTCCTCTCAGGACTGCTTTTGCTGCATCCCAAAGTGTTATGATTGTTGTATTTTCATTTTCATTTGTTTCCATGTATTTTTAATTTCTTCTCTAATTGTCTGGTTGACCCCTTCATTCCTTAGTAGGGTGTTCTTCAACCTCCATGCTTTTGGTAGTTTCCAGACTTTTTCCTGTGGTTGATTTCAAGTTTCATAGCACAGTGGTCTGAAAGTATGCATGGTATGATATCAATTCTTTTATACTTATTAAGGGCTGTTTTGTGACCCAGTACATGATCTATCTTAGAGAATGTCCCATGTGCACTTGAGAAGAATGTATATTCTGTTGTTTTGGGATGAAGAGTTCTAAATATATCTGTCAAGTCCATCTGATCCAATGTATCATTCAGGGCCTTTGTTTCTTTATTGATTCTGTGTCTAAATTATCTATCCATTGTTGTAAGTGGAGTATTAAGTTCCCCTGCAATTACCTCATTCTTATCAATAAGATTGTTATGTTTGTGATTGTTTTATATACTTGAGGGCTTCCATATTTGGTGCATAGACATTTATAATTGTTAGCTCTTCCTGAGGGATAGACCCTGTAATTATTATATAATGCCCTTCATCATCTCTTGTCACAGCCTTCAATTTAAAGTCTAGTTTGTCTGATATAAGTATGGCTACTCCAGCTTTCTTTGGACTTCCAGTAGCATGATACCTAGTTCTCCATCCTTTCATTTTCAATCTGAAGGTGACCTCAGGTCTAAAATGAGTCTCTTGTAGACAGCAAATAAATGGGTCTTGGTTTTTTATCCATTCTGATACCCTATGTCTTTTGGTTGGAGCATTTAGTCCATTTACATTCAGTGTCATTATTGAAAGATATGGGTTTAGAGTCATTGTGATGTCTGTAGGTTTCATGTTGTAGGGATGTCTCTGGTACTTTTTGGTCCTTGCAATATTTCACTCAGAGTCCCCCGTAGGATCTCTTGTAGGGCTGGTTCGGTGGTGATGAATTCCTTCAGTTTTTGTTTGCAAAAACCGTTATCTCTCCTTTTATTCTGAACGACAGATTTGCTGGATAAAGGATTCTTGACTGCGTATTTTTTTTTCTGTCCATCAGATTGTAGATTTTGTGCCATTCATTTCTGGACTGACAAGTTTCAGTAGATAGGTCTGCTACTACCCTTAAGTGTCTAACTTTGTATGTTAGGGCCTGTTTATCCCTAGCTGCTTTCAGAATTCTCTCTTTATCCTTATATTTTGCCAGTTTCACTCTGATGTGTTGTGCAGAAGATTGATTCAAGTTACGTCTGAAGGGAGTTCTCTGTGCCTCTTGGATTTCAATGCCTGTTTCTTTCCCCAGATCAGGGAAGTTTTTGGCTATGATTTGTTCAAGTACACCTTCAGCCCCTTTCTCTCTCTCTTCTTCTTCTGGAATTACTATGATATGGATATTGTTCTGTTTGATTGTGTAACTTAGTTCTCTAATTCTCCCCTTGTAATCCTGGATTATTTTATCTCTTTTTCTCAGCTTCCTGTTTTTCCATAATTTTATCTTCTAATTCACCTATGCTCACCTCTTCCTCTTCAATCAGTGCTGTGGCCACCTCCATTTTATTTTGCCCCTCATTTATAGCATTCTTAAATTCATCATGACTATTTTTTATTCCCTTGATCTCTGTAGCAATAGATTCTCTTCTGTCCTTTATGACTTTTTCAGACCCAGCAATTAATTTTATGACTATTCTAAATTCTTGTTACATTATATTGCTTAAATCAGTTTTGATTAATTTGTTAGCTGTCTCTACTTCCTGGAATTTCTTTTGAGGAGAATTCTTACATTTTGTCATTTTGGGTAGTCCCAACGGTAGCTCCATACTGCTGGGCACTTCCCCTGTTCTGTCCAGAGAAACTTGTGTTGGTGGGTGGGGCCGCAGTCAGATGCAATGTCTGCCCCCAGCCCACCGCTGGGGTCATAGTCAAACTTGTCTGTACCTTATCTTCCCCTCTCCCAGGGGCAGGACTCACTGTAGAATGGTGTGACCCCTGTCTGGGCTGCTTGCACACTCCCAGGCTTGTGGTGCTGCTTCAATGGGATCAGGCCAAGGGCGTATCAGCCAGGGTGGATCCTCAAGTTGCACAGGTTTCTCTTTGCAGTAGGGGCATGCTTAGCCAGCTTTGCCCTCAGTGGTCCCCTGCAGGAGGGGTCCTGCAGCACCAGGAGGGAGGCAGACCCATTGCAGGGATGGATCCACAGAAGCACAGCATTGGGCGTTTGCTCCATGCAAGCAAGTTTGGTGATGGAAACTGGTTCCCTTTGGAATTTCGGCTGGGGGATAGGAGAGGGAAATGGCACTTGCCAGTTCCTTTGTTCCCCTGCCGAGCTCTGTGTTTCTGGGACTCAACCACTCTCCCTCCCGGTGTTCTGTTGTCTTCCCCACTCTCTGAGAGCAGAGGTGTTGACTTCTAATATTGCAAATGTTAAGTCCCTCTGGTTGTCAGAACTCACGCAGTCCAGCCCCTCCACTTTTGCAAGCCAGACTTCAGGAGCTCTGCCTTGTCTGGCGGGCTGCCGCTCTACCCCCTGGCTCCCTTCCTCCAGACTGTGTAGCATGCACCACCTCTCTGACCTTCCTACCCTCTTTCGTGGGCCTCTTGTCTACACTTGGCTCCAGAGAGTCTGTTCTGCTAGTCTTCTGGCAGTTTTCTGGGTTATTTAAGCCGATGTAGGTTGGAATCTAAGCAATCAGCAGGACAAGGTGAGCCCAGCGTCCTCCTATGCTGCCATCTTCCAGCTAGTCTCTTCTTTCCCATTTTAAATAATACAAGGACTTAGGAATGCTTTCATTTCAAATTTCTCCCTTTTCTACCGTGTTGTTTTTCAGTATTTTGGTTCCATCTGAGTTTTAATAATTCTTTCCGTAAAAAGAGTATCTCCTACAAGATTTATATTTTTGCAGTTAAGACTTATTAGATTTATTCATATGTTTACAATTGTTTTGCTTATTATCTTTTCTTGCTTGCCACTCCTTTTGGGTTTATTATTTTTTTATCTTCTTTTTTTTTAATTAAAGAGCATCTTTTAGTAATTCCTTGTTAAAGTCTAAGGTATAGCTTCCCTTGAAAACTAGAAGATATTATCCTGCTGTGCTCTGCCATCCACTGCCACTGTTGAGAACTATACCAATCTAGTTATGATTCCTCTGTCAGAGAAAATTTCTTATTCCTTTGATTTATTTTAAGATCTTTCTCTTTGATATTTCTAGTTTCTCACACTGTGTGTAGGTTTTTGTCCTGTTCAGGACTAAGGATGTCCTGTCAATTGAAGGATTCACTTATTTTTTCAAGTATGGAAAATTCCTTCTAGAATGTTATCTTTTTACCCTCTTCTTCACTCTCTCTACCCCATCCTATAAGAACTAACATTAGATTCACTTTATACTTTCTCATATTCTCCCTCAGATCTCCTATATGCTTTTTCTGTCTCTGAGATTTGTATTGTGGGTGATTTCCTCATATTGATCTCCCAATTCTCTCAACTTCCTTCAGTTGTATTTAATCTGTCATTTAACTCACCCATGGAGTTCCTAATTTCATATAGTATTTTTTTTTTCTTTTTACAATTTCTGTTTAGTTCCTTTCAAAACTGGTGTGTGTGTGTGTGTGTGTGTGTGTGTGTGTTTTGCCTACCCATTTACTAATACTCTGCTATTTTGCTCCCATTTTTAATATAATTTCTTGTCTTTCATTTATTTCTTTATTCTAATATGTTCTATTATTTCCCTTATATTAGAGTATTGATTATCCTCTTTCACACCATCTGTGAACTCAGATTTGGTGGTTGCTGTTGTTGTTGTTGTTTCATTGTGAAATCAATTTCACTATGTATTGCTTACCTTTGGGAGTCCTATCAGCCCTGTACTTTTGAGTATGTCTCACAGAACCACTCTCACTTCCTTCTGCCATAATCCCTAATTGATCAATTTTCTTGGATATGTTTTTTAATGTTAATTTCTTGTCTAGAGTTCCTACACCACATGAGCTAAGTAAATTCAAATTTTTTGTTCACCTAGGCTAGAAGACTTGCATCTGATTTCTCCTAGATAATTGTTTTGACACAATAAAGTCCTTCAAAAGAAATAGCCCAAAAAACATCTACTTTTCCAGATGTTTACTAAGTAGATTTTTGAGGCTTTTGTCCTCATTTACATATACAAATCATGTCCTTTGCCTTATCTAGGCCAAGATCACTTGTCTCCATGTAAGTACGCCCCACCCTTAGGGTCTATATTTATACCCTCTTTACTTATTTCAGTTTTTACATCTCTCTCCCTTTCTCTTGGTTGATAACAGGGAAGTAAATTTACACTTGAAAAAACAGGATTTTAACACAGGGTTCTAAATAAAATGGCAAAATTATTTCCTCTTACCTTCTTGCATTGTTTGAAGAGCTGATTTTAAAGTCAGGTCCAGGGAGGAGGAGTCAAGAAGGCGGAACAGCATGGAAGTTTTTTGTGTGCCTCACGTCCATGAAACAAGCCAGACCAACACTAAACCATCCTACACACCTAGAAAACTGGAGGATTAACACAACAATCTGCACAACCTAAACCACAGAATTCAGCAGGTCTATGGTGCAGAGAGGTGAATTTGGGGAGCGAGAAGACGTGGAGGGTAGGGAACTGTTTTTGCAGGCAGAGAGAGGATGGAGACTGGGGATGGGGGAAGAATATGGGAAAAGCACCCCTCCCCAAAAGCAACTGGAGAGAAAGTGAAAAATCGGAAACAGTCGTAGGGACTAAACTAAAAGGGGAGAAAGGAGAGGGTTTAAATTCCATTAAGACTATAAACAAGGGGAGTGCAAAGGCTGCAACTCCATAGCTCGCTACCTGGCAGTGCTCTGGTGGGAAGGGCGAATCCCCAGGAACAAAGTGGGGTCTGGGAGGTTCCTTTGGGCCACATGGGAAAAAGTGGTTCCACTGCTAGAAGGACATTTGGTAGAGACTGTTGAAGCCTCCTAGCAGACCCCAGAAAATGGCAACATTCGCTGGTGCTGGAACAAGGTCATTAAGGGTTAAGCCTGGTGCCAGATGTGTGTTGTGATTTTCCATAATCCCTGAAACACTGCTGCTACAGTGTCTTGCAAATTTTCTGGTGCAGACTGGCACCAGGCTGCAGACTAGGGGCACCAGCAGCAGCAGGGTCCAGCAAGTGTTTCTGGGTGCAACTGACATTCGGCCATTGCTCATTTGGCCATTGCTCTGTGAGACCCTCCCACAGAGGGGCAGAATGGGTCAAAGCTGCAGTCCTTCAGAAGTAAGGGGCCAGGGAAAACAGCCACATCTGAGACAAAACTTGGGAAAGAGGTACTGCCTGGGGCCTGGTAACAGAGAGTGAAAAAGCAGGAAGTGGCCGAAAGCTGAAGACAGAGGATGCATGCGCGATTGTTGATCTGGGAGAACAGACTGGGTAGCTGGGTGGCGCCATTTTCACCACTCCTGCACCTGCGCATATGCACCTAAGAGCTCTGCAACAATCCACCCCAGTAGGATAGCAGCGCCATCTAGTGGAGAGCAGAGCTGTTACACTGAGCCCCACCAAACTGGGCCAACTTTGCTCTTCAAGAACACAAGTCTTACTGCCTGCTTAGTTTATGGACTACAAAGGGATTCATAGACTGACTTCTAGGGGAAAAAGGAGTAACTTCAGTCCTACTTCAGTCTGTTAGCAGGTTCATCTATTCAATTTTCTTTCTTTTGTTTTTCTTTTTCTCTTTACACTTTTATTTTTTTTGAATACAGAAAGAAAAAATTCATTTTTATTTTCAGTTTTTATTAAAAATATTTTTCTTTAATTTTTATTACTATATTTTTTTGCTTTTATGTAAAATTTTTCAAATTCTATGTTACTTCCATCATTTTATTTTAGTCTACTTCAGTGTATTCACGTTTTCAAATTTTCAAACAATTTCCTTTTTTCTTTCTTTTTTTTTCTTTTTCATTTCTTTTCTTTTTCTTGAATGCAGAAAGAGCAAAACTTCATTTTTACTTTTAATTTCTATTAAAAATATTAAAAGTAATAAAAATAAAAAATAAAATTAAAAAATAAAATTAAATAAAATTAAAAATAAAATTAAAATTAAAAATAAAAAATAAAATTAAAAAATTAAAAAATTAAAGAATAAAAAATAAAAATTTCTATTAAAAATATTTTTATTTACTTTTTATTATATTTTTTGCTTTTATGTAAATTTTTTCAAATTCTATTTTACTTCCATCATTTTATTTTAGTCTACTACAGTGTATTCACTTTTTCAAATTTTCAAACGATTTCCTTTTTTTTCTTTTTTTAATCTTTTTTCTCTATTACGTTTATTTTCTTTTTTCTTGAATACCGAAAAAGAAAAAAAATTCACATTTATTTTTAACTTTTATTAAAAATATTATTCTTTAATTTTTTTCTACTATATTCTTTACTTTTGTGTATATTTTTTCAAATTCTATTTTACCCTCATCATCTCATTTTAGTCTACTTCAGTGTATTCATTTTTTCAAATTCTCAAACGATTTCCTTCTTTTTATTTCTTCCCCCCTTTTTTCCTCTAATCTGTCAAACCACTTTCAACACAGACCAAAACACTCCTAGGATACAGCATCGTCTATTCAATTTGTGTTTGTGTGTGTGTGTGTGTGTGTGTGTTTAATTTTCAATTTTAGTATTTTTTAATTTTATTTTTTAATTTCAATTTTTCTACTTCATTAATATCTTTTCTCCCTTCAAAATGACAAAACAAAGGAATTCACCCCAAAAGAAAGAGCACGAAGAAATGACAGCCAGGGATTTAACCAACACAGATACAAGCAAGATGTCTGAACCACAATTTAGAATCATGATAATAAGAATACTAGCTACAGTTGAAAATAGATTAGAATCCCTTTCTGCACAGGCAAAAGAAGTAAAAAAAAAACAAGATTGAAATGAAAAATGCCATAACTGAGCTGCAAACACAACTGGATGCAGCGGCAGCAAGGATGGATGAGGCAGAACAGAGAATCAGCGATATAGAGGACAAAATTATAGAGAATAATGAAGAAGAAAAAAAGAGGTAGATTTAAGCAAAAAATCATGATTTAAGAATTAGAGAAATCAGTGACTCATTGAAAAGGAATAACATAACCATAAGAGGAAGAGACAGAAATAGGGGTAGAAGGGTTATGTGAGCAAATCGTAGTGGAAAACTTTTCTAACCTGGGGAAAGACACAGACATCAAAATCCAGGAAGCACAGATAACCCCCTTAGATTAAAAAAAAAAAAAAAAAAAAAAAAAAACCTGACCATCAACAAGGCATATCATAGTCAAATTCACAAAACACTCAAGCAAGGAGAGAATCATGAAAGCAGTAAGGGAGAAAAAAGTCCCTAACATACAAGGGAAGACAGATCAGGTTTGCAGCAGACCTATCCACAGAAACTTGGCAGGCCAGAAAGGAGTGGCATGATATATTCAGTGTGCTGAATCAGAAAAATATGCAACCAAGAATTCTTTATCTAGCAAGGCTGTCATTTAAAATAGAAATAGAGATAAAAAGTTTCCTAGACAAACAAAAATTAAGGGAGTTTGTGACCACTAAATCAGCCCTGCAAGAAGTTTTAAGGGGGACTCTCTGAGGGGAGAAAAGATGAAAATATATATAAAAACATAAATAAATACCAAAAGCAACAAAGATTCAAAAGGACCAGAGAACACCACCAGAAACTCCAACTCTACAAGCATCATAATGGCAATAAATTAATCTTTCAGTACTCACTCTAAACATCAATGGACTCAATGCTGCAATCAAAAGACATAGGGTAACAGAATGGATAAGAAAACAAGATCCATCTATATGCTGTTTACAAGAGACTCACTTTAGACCTAAAGACACCTTCAGATTGAAAATAAGGGGATGGAGAACCATCTATCATGCTAATGGTCAACAAAAGAAAGCCGGAGTAGCCATACTTATATCAGACAATCTAGACTTTAAAATAAAAACTGTATCAAGAGATGAAGAAGGGCCTCATATCATAATCAAGGGGTCTATCCACCAAGAAGACCTAACAATTGTAAACATTGGCAGCACCCAAATATATAAATCAATTACTCACAAACATAAAGAAACTCATCAATAGTAATACCATAATGGTAGGAGACTTCAACACCCCAGTCACAGCAATGGACAGATCATCTAACCAAAAAATCAACAAGGAAACAATGGCTTTGAATGACACACTGGACCAGATGGACTTAACAGATATATTCAGAACATTTCATCCTAAAGCAGCAGAATATACATCTTCTCCAGTGCACATGGAACATTCTCCAGAATAGACCATATAGTGGGACACAAATCAGCCCTAAGTTAAGTACAAAAAGATCGAGATCATACCATGAATATTTTCAGACCACAACACTATGAAACTCAAAATCAACCACAAGAAAAAATTTGGAAAAGTAACAAATACTTTGGAAACTAAAGAACATCCTATTAAAGAATGAATGGGCTAACCAAGCAGTTAAGGAGGAAACTAAGAAGTATATGGAAGTCAATGAAAATGATAACACCACAACCCAAAAGCTCTGTACATGGCAAAGGCAGTCCTAAGAGGAAAGTATATAGCAATCCAGGCCTTCCTAAAGAAGGAAGAAAGATCTCAGCTACACAACCTAACATTACACCTTAAGGAGCTGGAAGAAGAACAGCAAATAAAACCCAAAACCAGCAGAAGACAGGAAATAATAAAGATTAGAACAGAAATTAATGTTATCGAAACCAAAAAAAACAGTAGAACTGATCAATGAAACCAGAAGCTGGTTCTTTGAAAGAATTAACAAAATTGATAAACCACTAGCCAGGTTGAGCAAAAGAAAAAGGAAAGAACCCAAATAAATAAAATCTAGAATGACAGAGTAGAGATCACAACCAACACAACAGAAATTAAAACAATAATAAGAGAATATTATGAGCAATAATATGCCAATAAAATGGGCAATCTGGAAGTAATGGACAAGTTCCTAGAAACATATATACTACAAAAACTGAAACAGGAAGAAATAGAAAATTTGAACAGACCCATAACCAGTAAGGAAATTGAATGAGTAATCAAAAATCTGCCAAAACACAAGAGTCCAGGGCAAGATGGCTTTCCAGGGGAATTCTACCAAACATTTAAGGAAGAGTTAACACCTATAATCTTGAAACTGTTCCAAAAAATAGAAATGGAAGGAAAACTTCCAAACTCTCTCTATGAAGCCAGCATTACCTTGGTTCCAAAACCAGACAGAGACCCCACTAAAGAGGAGAACTATAGACCAATTTCCCTGATGAACATGAATGCAAAAGTCCTCAACAAGACATTAGCCAACCGGATCCAACAATACATTAAAAAACATTATTCACCATGACCAAGTGGGATTTATACCTGGGATGCAGGGCTGGTTCAATATCCGCAAAACAATTAGTGTGACTCATCACATCAATAAAAGAAAGGACAAGAAACATATGATCCTCTTAATATATGCAGAGAAAGAATTTGACAAAATACAGCATCCTTTCTTGATAAAAACCCTCAAGAATATAAGGATAGAAGGAGCCTACCTGGAGATCATACAAGCCAAGTATGAACAACCCAAAGCTATATCATCCTCAGTGGGGAAAACCTGAGAGCTTTCCTCCTAAAGACAGGAACAAGATAGGGATGTCCACTCTCACCACTGTTATTCAACATAGTATTGGTAGTCTTAGCCTCTGCAATCAGACAACACAAAGAAATAAAAAGCATCTAAATTGGCCAGGAGGAGGTCAAACTTTCACTCTTCACAGATGACATGATACTCTATATGGACAACCCAAAAGAGTCTACCAAAAAACTGCTAGAATTGATTCATAAATTCAGCAAAGTTTCAGGATATAAAATCAATGCACAGAAATTGGTTGCATTCCTATACACCAACAATGAAGTGACAAATCAAGGAATTTATCCCATTTACAGTTGCACAAAAAAACATAAAATACCTAGGAATAAATCTAACCAAAGAGGTAAAAAATCTATACACTGAAAACTATGGAAAGCTTATGAAAGAAATTGAAGAAGACACCAAAAAATGGAAAAAGATTCCATGTTCCTGGATAGGAAGAACAAATATTGTTAAAATGTTGATACTACCCAAAGCAATCTACATAATCAATGCAATCCCTATCAAAGTAACACCAGCATTCTTTACAGAGCTAGAACAAATAATCCCAAAATTTGTATGGAACAAGAAAAGACCCCTAACGGCCAAAGCAATCTTGAAAAAGAAAACCAAAGCAGGAGGCATCACAATCCCAGACTTAAAGCTTTACAACAAAGCTGTAATCATCAAGATAGTATGGTATGGCACAAGAACAGACACTCAGATCAATGGAACAGAATAGAGAACCCAGAAATGGACCCACAGACGTATGGCCAACTAATCTTTGACAAAGCAGGAAAGAATATCCAATGGAAAAAAGACAGTCTCTTTAACAAATGGTGCTTGGAAAACTGGACAGCGACATGCAGAAGAATGAATCTGGACCACTTTCTTACACCATACACAAAAATAAACTCAAAATGGATGAAAGACCTAAATGTAAGACAGGAAGCCATCAAAATCCTTGAGAAGAAAGCAGGCAAAAACCCCTTTGATCTTGGCCACAGCAACTTCTTACTCAACACATCTCTGGAGGCAAGGGAAACAAAAGAAAAAATGAACTACTGGGACCTTATCAAAATAAAAATCTTCCACACAGTGAAGGAAACAATCAGCAAAACTAGAAGGCAACCGACAGAATGGGAGGAGATATTTGCAAATTACATATCAGATAAAGGGTTAGTATCCAAAATCTATAAAGTATTTATCACACTCAACACCCACAAAACAAATAATCAAGTGAAGAAATGGGCAAAAGACATGAATAGACACTTCAAAGAAGACATCCAGATGGCCAACCAACACATGAAGAACTGCTCAACATCGCTCATTATCCGGGAAATACAAATCAAAACCACAATGAGATATCACCTTACACCTGTCAGAATGGCTAACATTAACAAGTCAGGCAACAACAGATGTTGGCGAGGATGCGGAGAAAGAGGATCTCTTTTGCATTGTTGGTGGAAATGCAAGCTGGTGCAGCTACTCTGGAAAACAGTATGGAGGTTCCTCAAAAAAGTAAAAATAGAACTATGCTATGACCCAGCAATTACACTACTAGGCATTTATCCATGGGACACAGGTGTGCTGTTTCAAAGGGACACATGCCCCCCCCATGTTTATAGCAGCATTATCAACAATAGCTAAAGTATGAAAAGAGCCCAAATGTCCATCGATGGATGAATGGATAAAGAAGATGTGGTATATATATATATATATATATATATATATATATATATACACACACACACATACACAATGTGGTATATATATATGTGTGTGTGTGTGTGTGGTATATATATATATATATATATATATATATATATGTGGTGTGTGTGTATATATATATATATATATATATATATATACAAAATGGAGTATTACTCAGCAATCAAAAAGAATGAAATCTTGCCATTTGCAACAACATGGATGGAACTGGATGATATTATGCCAAGTGAAATTAGCCAGAGAAAGACAAAAATCATATGACTTCACTTATATGAGAACTTTAAGAGAGAAAACGGATTAACATAAGGGAAAGGAAACAAAAATAATATAAAAACAAGGAGTTGGACAAAACAGAAGAGACTCTTAAATATGGAGAACAGAGGGTTACTGGAGGGGTTGTGGGTGGGAGGGGGGATGGACTAAATGGGTAAAGGGCACTAAGGAATCTACTCCTGAAATCACTTTTACAATATATGCTAACTAATTTGGATGTAGTTTTTTTTTTTTTAAATGCAAAAAAAAGGGAAACAAAAATAATACAAAAACAGGGAGTGGGACAAAACAGAAGAGACTCATAAATATGGAGAACAAACTGAGGGTTACTGGATGGGTTGTAGGAGGAGGGATGGGCTAAATGGGTAAGGGGCACTAAGGAATCTACTCCTGAAATCATTGTTGCACTATATGCTAACTAATTTGGATGTAAATTTTAAAAAATAAAAATGAAAATGAAAATAAAAAATAAAGTCCATTTCTAGCAATTGCCTCCCTTCAGCCTGGTTGGTAGTCACAGAGATGTTTGCCTTTCTCACTTTTGTTCCTGAGTCTCCAAGTTAATCACCAGCAAGCTGTCATTGCTCCAATCCCCAGTTTTCTCTATTTTTGTTCTATATCTCATTCTCAATGCTTCTCTCTCTTTATCTCTCTCTCTCTCTCTCTCTCTCTCTCACACACACACACACATACACACTCAAATCAGTAGCACTAAGTATAGTTCTTACCTTAAGTAGTAATGTAGAATGTATATAGTTTCAAGAAAGCGATTCTCCTCTTCTCTTCCCATAATATCCCCCATGGCTCATGCCCTTTCTGATCTTGCTTTCAGACATTAAATGTCACTGCTCCTATCTCAGCCACCTTTCACTACCACCCTCTCCTCTTGTGTTGATGATGCTATAAATGGTGCTGCACTTCCTAAATAGCTGCTGGATCCAAGTTCTCATATCTCCATCAATGTCAGAGCTCTTTCTGTTCCAAGTGGAAAGTGACTTAACGTCTGATATGATATAGATAATTTAGTTGTCCAGTGACTCCAATTCTTTAGGTATATTCAAAGGTAGTTTTGATCCTGTAGGTTAACTATTTCATTTCTTCTGTCATGAAATTTTTGATATGTTCCCCAGTAATTGGCCCACTGGCCTGGGGGGAACTAATTGGAAACATCACTAGGTTCCCTCCTTTGACTCTAGTGCATCCAGAGGTAAGGTGATCGATCATGTTACTTAGCTTCCAAACTGAGATATCTCTAAGCATGAAAGGGGCCCTACTGTAATTATACCAGGATGGCAGGCATAAGCCAGGACTATGCTGTACTGGCTAAACTTTCAGACACTTGTATACCCAGGAACCCTAGCTGCCTGTCTTGACTTCCTAAAGGTCCAGATATATATGTATGTGCATATATATATATATTGCATATATATATATATATATATATATATATATATATATATATAAATATGTGTGTGTGTGTGTGTGTGTGTGTGTAAATTAAGACCCAACATGACCACCACTCTATAAGGAAAGTAGGTTCTCTACTTGTATTTCCTATGGCAGGTTCTGTTTTGTGAACCCAAGAGACTGTATAAAACAAATATGAAAAATAAGACACCAGGTAAAAGGGCCAACAGAAAGAGGGAGCAACAGGAACAAAGACAAACCATAGTTTCATCAGTTACAGAACAGAGGTTTAGCCCTCCTCTTGTACAGCTGCTGAATTGGCTGAAGTGTGCTGTACCAATTTAACACTTACCCAGACTGAGAGATATTATGAGAACAAGCTTGATAAGATACCTTACTACACTTACTCTCATAATGTTTTTGAGGATACATTTTATCATTCAACACAATTTTCTCTTTATAAGATCTCATAGGACAAACTTCTCACCATTCTGTCATAGTACCAAAAATTTATGTCTATCATGCACAATTGCTTTATATTAGTTTTATTTTATGGGCCCAGAATCATGTGACTATTTACCTTTTTTTGTTTGGGAAACTAAGGAGCTCAGAGAAAAATTTATGGCCTCTAGAAAATGAATGTACAGTCAATTTTGGGTTTTTTTTGTATGTCATGTTCTCTCTGTTTTACATTTTCTGTCTTTGTTTTCTCTCTAATCTGATTTTCTCCACTGACTATATTTCATTTCACCTTTAAAGTTAATGGTACTTCAAATGAAATGGGAATTGCATTCTTTACAAATAATTTTTCCTCTCTTTCTTTTTAAACTGTTTTTATTTTGATGTCTTTAGGGATATAAACTTTATTTAAGCAGTGTCCTATTTGAAAACAACACATGGCATGGATTTGGACAGGACTTTTCACTTTGTGAATGAAAGCATGGGGCAGGAAAAAAATTCAGGTACATGTGTCAGCAGGCTTAACTCAAACAGCTCTTCCTATCAAAGATTCTTCATTAAAAAATCTCACTTGACTAATTTTACTTTCAAATGCCATGAACACTGTCACAAATCATTTAGAGTTTCTAGAAGTAAGAATCTGTTATGAGGAACATGCTATAATGATTTGGACACCATCCTGACATTTTATTCCCTTGGTATAGGATTTCTGACAAGCTATGCTTAATGGGAAAAAAAAAAGTTTCTAATAAAGCTGAACACTGCAATAATTGACTATAGTGTAAATAGAATTTCCCAGTGTACTCTATTTCCACCACCTTTATTTTTCTTTTTCTGAAAATTGTTTATTGGCCTTTAGATGCGAATATGGAGCATGGCCTTTATTACCTTGCAGAAAGATATTTCAAGATGTGCTATATAAATCCCCTACTGTCTCTCTGTTTCCTCTTCCCAGCAGCTCAGTCATCTGGATGATAAATAAGCTCATGCCGGTGTTAGAGTTTAACTAGCAATGAATTTCACTTTATTGCAATATTTATGAAAGCTTTTTAAAATGTGGTTAAGTGAAAGCCTTCTTGTGGGCTGCAATCAATATTTCTTAACATGAGGTAGAGAATCTAAATCTTCAGTTTCATTCTACTCATGAGATCTAGACTGCCTTCTTGACAAAGGATCCAAAGTTTAATTATCAGGGAGACTATTTATGTCATCAGTACTTTGTATGATTTTATTATTATTATTATTATTATTATTATCACAATTGGGATTGGGATATTTCATGTTTTGCTTCCCCCACCCCCACCACCTTTGCCTGGAAAGGAACATGCAACTAGGGAATTTAGGCCAAGAAACCTGAGTCACAATAATTACCATTTCCAGGCTTCAGTGCTGTGTTTTCTATTAAGCCTGTAGAGCAATTAGCAATGTTTTATAACAGCTGTGAGAATTGTTGCTTGACCTCGTCTGATTACAATTCTGACACTTTTAAGAACAAATTGGTAAACAGTGTTGGCTTCAGAGGCCCTTTCAGAGTTTGTAGGAGAGGAACTGGCCTGTGGGGAAGGAGAGTCTTTGTCAGAAATGGGCTCAGAGGTGGCCCAGGTTGAAGAACAAATGATCCAAGAAAAATGTTGTCTTGTTAGCATGCAAGGGCAGCTGGTTTCCTTGGGCTGACACTCAAAGGCAGAGCCCATGTCAGCATTTGACAAACCTGAAAAGATACTAGCTAGACAGGTCCAAGATAGGAGAAAAGACACCCTTCTTATTTCTAGAAATAAATTGAGAAAATAATTCCCAGTTGGAGGAAGGACCATAACCCAGCTCTTCAAATTTCAATAATCAGATTGAACTTTCATTCTTCACAAGGAGTCTTTTGGGTGCCTCTGTTTTACCACCAAAATGGACTTCTGGCTCCGCTCCAACATAAGCCTGTTCTGATCTGCAGAAAAGAACCCAAATGTGGTACAGTGTCAGGGCACTAGGGATGATCACAGGCTCGGGAGCAAACCAGAAGTGGGGTTGAATCCCAAATTGCCATGTGACTTGTTCATGGACATATCACTTAACTTCTCTAAGCTTTAAATTCTTCATCTATAAAAGGGGGATCATTTTTTCAAATGCTAGACAGAGAATATGAAATGATAAGGGGGGAGAATGGCAGAAAACAAGGGGTGAGCCAACTACAACCCATGGGCCAAAATCAGCATACTGTTGATTTTTGTAAACCAAGTTGTTCTGGAATACAGCCATGACTGTTGATTACAGGCTGTAACTGCCTTCACAATGCAAAGGCAGAGTTCAGTAGTTGTGGCAGAGAACTATACAGCCCACAAAGCCAAAGATATTTACTATGATGCTCTTTACAGAGGTCTACTAACCTTTGGACTAGGCCAATTAGAATCCTTATCTACAAGGCTAATTTGACAAGCAAAATCTGTGAGGTAATTGTCTTGTATCAGAGGTGTCAAACGCAGTGTTATAGTGCACTGCTTATCATTCAGTTATAAGGTGTGTCCCACATCACTTGTTACTTGTATTTCAAAGTGACAAAATTTGAAATAATTTTGTTTTCTAAATTAGAACAAGTTTGAAGTGTTCATGCAACTATGTCAACAGAGTTGAAAGTCAACCCTTACTTTCATTCTAATGTGGTTTTTTAAGAGGAAGAAAAAAGGAAGGGACCTGCTGTTAGTGCTATAGGTATCACTGCATCCCTAGCTGTGCCCAGGGAGTGTGTGGCTTGTCATTCCACATATATCTTAGGTATCAAAATTCTCTATGCTGCAGGTAAGAAAATGCCCAGATAAAAGTGAATCAAACAAAATAGATCTATATAATTCCACTTGACAGGAATTTCATAAGTGGATGGTTCTAGGATTGGATCAAATGTAGCAAAGGTATTGATGCAATGTCTTCAACTCTCCTAGACATCTCATCCTGTCCTGTGATGCTTGCACATCCTTACCTAGCAATGTTCAAGGTGGGAAGGAGTGAACAGGCAGAAGTGAGGTTTGCTCCTCACTAGTCTGTCTTTTTAATGAAATATTATATATATATATATATATATATATATATATATATCTAGGAAATATATATATATATCTAGGAAATATATATATATATATCTAGGAAATATATATATATATATCTAGGAAATATATATATATAGGAAATATATATATATATATATATATATATATATATATATCTATATATCTAGGAATATATATATATGCACCTAGGAAAACTAGGAAATATATATATATATATATATATATATATATATATACCTAGGAAAACTAGGAAATATATATATATATATACACATACATATATATATATACACACATATATATATATATATATATATATATAAGAAAAATTCTCTTTGCCTTATTGGCCAGTACAGAGCCATATGTCTAACCCCTAAACCAACACTTACTCTTGGAAAGATGACTACTAATACTTGATTAAACTCTCCATGATATGTCCCCTGAAAGAGGGCACATTGTTGACCTAACAAGGGAAAAAGAGGATATAATGACTGCTGCATATGCAATTAAGAGTGTCTCCATACATAGTAGTTTAAGAAGTGGTTTAAAGGGATTTTCCTTGGTCGTACTGTGAAAGAAATCTCACAAACTTCTGGAAAATGTGTTTTTCTAAGAACACAACAAACCCATTTCAAAGATATCAAAATTTAGGTCATTCTGAATCACTAGCCAATGAAATATATTAGATCAGTGTTTCCCAAAGTATATTACCTGAAGCAATAGTCCCTATGGCTAAATGCTCTATGGCAAATAGATTTGAGAAATATTGTATACTATGTCTCCACAATGTAAATTGCTCTAATGCAAGTTAGCATAGCAAAGTTTCTGAGAAGCCCTCTAATAAAGAATATGTTCAGTATGGGTTTGTATTATACATTTAAAGGGGTTTTTTATAAGGGCTTATGGGAATTCCAGAAAATTGACCTGAGTTATTATCCCTAAAGATGAAGTGGGAGAGAATATCTTTTACAAATAAAGATGGAATCTATCCATTTACCTCCAGAAGCACTTGAAAGATTTTTTCCCTTCAATGACTACACACCTGGGTCCCAAATTTCCTCTGCTGCATCTTCTCTGAAAATGGTCCTAATAACAGCACACAAAGATTTTAAGCATATCATTAAACTTGACCAGTACCTGGAGTCTCAGGCAGCAGATTGAACACATTAGAGGTAGAATACAAACACAAATATAATTCTGTGCTAGTTTTGCACAAGTCTAACTCTTGTTAAGTCTAACATACTCTTCTTCCCGTCAGCTTAACGGTCCCACCTCTAAACTGTAGGTTAAGATTAGAGGTTGATAATTAAGTTTTTGGTCCCTCTTCTCTAAGGCCTCTATTCTGAGTTCAAATAGTTTCCACTCTTTTGTCCTGACTTTAGCTGTTTCTTCTAGTCATCTGCCTCACCCCACCCCCCCCCATTTGTTTTTTCCTCCATTTATATGCTTAGTAGAAGTAATATGAGGTTTAGAATCAAATAAACTTTGGCTCAAATCCTGCTTTCCTATATCCTAGCTGTGTTACCTCTCTGATATTTAAGCCACTCATCTATAACAAGCAGATAATACCTATCTCAAGGTTCTGTTTTGAGAATTATACAGTAAACATATGTAAATTGTTTATCATCAGTTTGAAGCTAAAGTAGGTACAGAATAAATGTCTATTGCTTTCCTTTATTTGGGCCGTAGCTATGAAGAATAATAGCAAACATTTACTGGATGTTTATAGTTGCCATGCACTGTGCTAAATGCACTATACTAATTATCTCATCTAATCCTCATAAGAATCCTATGAGGTAGATGTTACTATTATCTCTATTTTGTACATGAAGTTATTTGGGTTTGTACAGAGCCTACATAAGTGACCAGTCTTACAAGGTAAGAATTCTAAAACAGATCTGTTGAACCCTATGGCTATGCTATTACTCCCTGAGCCACGGTGGCAAAAACATGAGCTGTCTATGGAAATCTATTCTTCCCTTCTTCTGTAATACCTGGACTTCATCTGAGCCCTTGTTGGACTGCATTTCCCTGCCTCCCTAAGAAATGTAGGCCAAATGGTTGAGTCATCTCCAGTGGAATGTGAAAAGTCATGTGTGTCCCTCCTGGGCAGGGGTATCTAAGTGAGCAGGTGCCTCTCCATTCCTTTTTCACTGTGTGGGTGCAGACAATGATTAAATCCCAGGGATAGATGGCAGAGACACAAGAAGGAAAGAGTCTGGGTTTCTAAATTGCCAAATGGAGAGGAGATCTTTGCCTACCCAAGCATCTACTTTGGCCTGTAACATAAGCAAGAAATAAGCTTATTCTTTGCCTGGGTCAATTTGTGGTGACATCTATTTGGTAAGCAGTTTAGTCTACCCCAACTGCTATAACCATAAAGACTTTGATCTACTGTGTACTTGTTATGGTGTCTTGTAATTGCCATTGGTATAATAACTTTCACCAACTAAACTTGAGTCCCTTTGTTATGTTTTCATCTAGAAATACTTTTATTTTCCTATTCCTTGTCTTCTGCCTTTGTCACAGTTCCTTCAAGGCTCCCCAGGTCTATGTTCTTTCATTTCCCTTGAGCTTAGTGTTTTTTGCATCATTCTTTCCTTTCCTCCTACTTAGCTCATACTTAGCTTCATTCTATCCCAAAGCATCAGCCTTTCTTTAGTATGATCAGCTTGATCCCTTTAAAATGTGATGGGATATTTGAAAATTGTGTCACAATGGCACAATGCTCCCCAAGGCCCACTGACAGCATTTAAAATCCTCACAGTGGCAGTAGTCAGAGAAGGAAATATGTGGGAGGAAAGTAAGCAAGCAGTGAAAAAAAAATGGCCAAAATGTGATCTCTTCTCTCAAGTAACTTTATACTCTAGAAAGAATGCAGTAAAGACTGCCAAAGGCTTTCACTAAAAGATGAAGAGCTACTAAAAGGGATATATAGAGAGTAAAAAAGTTCAGATAGTAGGAAATAAGGTTTGAAACCTCGTCTTCAGCCCCACTGAAGTAAGATAAATTCATGGTATGTGTACGGAGTACTTTCAACACTAAAAGAAGAAAGATACATGTCTTAAAAAATCCATTGTGTGTTTCAAGAAACCACAGTATATTATCATGGGTTTGGCCCTTGATGCTGTTCTCTCCTATGTCAGAGGAGGATAAATGGGCACAACTCACTGAAAGGTCATCGTTATGGGAACACTCTGCTGGGAGTCCCACGTGGGTGTTCAGCTCAAAGCAGCACACCAGCAAGTGGTTGTGACACCTCAGCTTTGGGTGGGAATAAACTTGTCCTTTCATGCATCTTAGATGGAAGACACTGAGCATAATTTAATGTTCTTTTAAGAAAATGGTGATTGTCTTGTGGTTTAATATAGTGAATCCCTCAGTGTCTACTGAGATACAAATGACATATGCCCTTGGGGCTTAATGGTTCCTTCTGACTGGGCCTTTTGATTTCTGGTGTCTTTTTGGATCCATTTTTCTGCCAGGCCAGCAATTATTATTCCTATCAGTTTTTTTAATAATGGATGATTCAATTAAGTCCACTTCTGAAGTTAAAATTTGGTTCTTCTAGGATCATATCAAATATAAGGGGACTCAAAGTGAGTCTCTAAGGGCCTCTCCTATGAAAAAAGAGCATGTGATGATGCATTCAATTGATAGAAAGAAGGCCATTTCGGCAGCTAAACCCTTCTAAGTACTTGTGATTAATTAACAAACCAAATCTAAAAGGAGGGAAGAACACTTATAATGGCCCTAAAACCATCATCATCATCATCTCTACTAATAATTAGTAATATGTCATTCTTTTTATGGCTGAGTAATATTCCATATCTATATCTATGTACACACCACCTCTTCTTTATCCATTTATCTATCAATCTATCAGTGACTACCTGGACTGCGTTCATAATTTGGGTATTGTAAATAATGCTGCAATAAACATATGGGTGCATGTATCTTTTCATATTAGTGTATTCGTATTCTTTGGGTTAATACCCAGTAGTGGAATTACTGGATCATAGGGTAATTCTATTTAATTTTTTGAGAAACCTCCATGCCATTTTCCACAGTGGCTACACAGTTTGCATTCCCACCAACAGTGCAAGAGGGCTTATTTTGCTCCACACCCTCACCAACACCTGTTGTTTCTCATGTGGTTGATTTTAGCCATTCTGACAGGTGTGAGGTGATATGTCATTGTGATCCGGATTTGCATTTCCCTGATACTTAGTGATATTGAACATCTTTTCACATGTCTGTTACCCATCTGTATGTCTTCTTTGGAGAAATGTGTGCTCATGTCTTCTGCCCATTTTTTAACTGGATTTTTTTGTTTTTTGGGCATTGAGTTCTTTATATATTTTGGATACCTGCCATTTATCAGCTATGTCATTTGCAAATGTCTTCTCCCATTTAGTAGGTTCTTGTTCAGTTTTGTTGATTGTTTCCTCTGCTGTGCAGAAGCCTTTTATTTTTTGTAGTCCCAATAGTTTATTTTTGCTTTTGTTTCCCTGGCCTCAGGAGATGTATCTAGAAAGATGTTGTTACTGTAAATGTCAGAGAAATTACTGCCTGTGCTCTCTTCTAGGAGTTTTATGGTTTCAAGTCTCATATTCAGGTACTTAACCCATTTTGAGTTTATTTTTGTGTATTGCATAATAAATTGGGCCAGTTTCATTCTTTTGCATGTAACTGTCCAGTGTTACCAATATCATTTGCTAAAGAAACTGTCTCTTTCTCATTGCATATTCTCACCTCCTTTGTCAAAGATTAATGACCATATAATCATGGTTTATCTCTAGGCTTTCTATTTTGTTCCACTGATCTATGTGTGTATTATTGTGCTAGTACCAGTTTTGATTACTACAGCTTTGTAGTATATCTTGAAATCTAGGGTTGTGATACTTCCAGTTTTGTCCTCTTTTCAAGATTGCTTTGGCCATTAGGGGTCTTTTGTGGTTCCATAGAAACTTTAAGATTATTTGTTCTAGTTTTCTGAAAAATGCTATTGGTGTTTTGATATGGATTGAATTTTATATATATATATATATATATATATATATATATATATATATATATATATATTGCTTTGGGTTGTATGGCCATTTTAATAGTATTTCTTCCAACCCATCAGCATGGAATCTTCCCATTTGTTTGTGTCATCTTCAAATTCTGTCATCAGTGTTTCATAGTTTCCAGAGTCTTTCACCTCTGGTTTTTGTTCCTAGGTATTTTATTATTTTTGGTGAAGCTATAAATGGGATTGTTTTCTTAATTTCTCCTTCTGCTGATTCATTATTATTGTGTACAAATGAAACAGATTCCTGTACAACAATTTTGTATCCTATGACCTAATTGAATTAATTTACCAATTCTAGCAGTTTTCTGGTGGAGTCTTTAGGGTTTTCTATATATAGTATCATGTCATCTGAAAACAGTGAAAGTTTTACTTCTTCCCTACCAATCTGGATGCCTTTTGTTTCTTTTTGTTGTCTGATTGCTGTGGCTAGAACTTCCAGTATTATGTTGAATAAAATTGGTGAGGGGTACCTGGGTGTCTCAGTTGGTTAAGCATCCGACTTCAGGTCAGGTCATGAGTTTGTGGTTCACCAGTTAGAGCCCCACATCTGGCTCTGTGCTGACAGCTTGGAACCTGGAGACTGCTTTGGATTCTGTGTCTCCTTCTCTCTCTGCCCCTCCCCCACTCATGCTCTGTCTCTCTCTTAAAAATAAATAAGCATTAAAAAAATTTTTTTAAGTGGTGAGAGTGAACATCCTTGTCTTCTTCCTGATCTTAGGGGAAAAGCTCTCAGTTTTTCACCAAAGAGTATTATGTTAGCTGTGGATTTTTCACATAAGGCCTTTACGATGTTGAGGTATGTTCCCTTCAGACCTACTTTGTTAAGAGTCTTTATCATGAATGGATGTTGTACTTTGTTCAAATGCTATTTATCCATCTACTGAAATGATCCTATTGTTTTTACCCTTTTTCTTGTTGATGTGGTTTGTGAATATTGACTCATTCTTGTATCCCCAGAATAAATCCCACTTGATTGTGGTGAATGATTGTTTAAATGTATTGTTGTATTTGCTTTGCTAATATTTTGTTGAGGAGTTTTGCATGTATGTTCATCAGAGATCCTGGCCTATAATTACCTTTTTTTGTGTGATGTCTTTATCTGGTTTTGGTATCAAGGTGATACTGGCCTCATAGAATGAATTTGGAACTTTTCCCTCCTCTTGTATTTTTTAGAATAGTTTAAGAATAGATAATAACTCTTCCTTAAATGTTTGGTAGAATACACCTGTGAAGCCATCTAGTCCTGGACTTTTGTTTGTTGGGAGTTTTTTGATTGCCAACTCAATTTCATTTCTGATTATCAGTCTGTTCAACTTTTCTATTTATTCCTGCTTCAGTTCTGGTAGGTTATATGTTTCTAGGAATTTATTCCTTTCTTCTATGTTGTCCAATTTGTTATCATATAGTTTTTCGTAACATTCTCTTACAATTATTTGTATTTCTGTGGTGTATGTTATTATATCTTCTCTTTCATTTCTGATTTTGTGTATTTGAGTCCTGTTTCACTCACTCTCTCTCTCTCTTTATTTTATGAGTCTGGCCAAAGGCTTACAAATTTTGTTGATCTTTTCAAAGATTGCTTCTCAGAGCTTTAACTTCTTTGTTTGGAAAGCAATAATAATACATACCCCATAGGGTGTGAGCTCAAGGTGAGGGTTAAATGAGGCACATGTGAACAAGCCTGAAAATAGTCGGTGTTCATTTTCAGTTGGGAATATTGCTTCTCCTACTGGGCACATAGTGGAACAGTCACATACTCAGCCAAGAAGTGGCTATGTGTGCAGTGTTAGGTCAAGTCAATCACACTCTTTCTTTCCTAACAATCTGAAAGATGTGTGAGTCATAAAAGATGAAAACAGTAGGAAGCAAGCGTTTCTAATGAAAGCTCCTGGAAAAAGAGTTTGTTTGTCCTTTAGTTCCTTATCCCTGACTCCACAGAGCAATCTAGATCTTGCCCTTGACAAGATCCACCTGTTCAATTCTGCCTCTGAGTCTGAAGTCTACCCAGTCTCCTTGTTATAAACATCCTCTATCCCTTTGAGTTAGCCACTGGGGAGTGATATGCTTGGATTCTGGTTTATACCCAGTGTTCTTGTTATAAATACCCTTTTTTCCCCCGAGTTTACTGCAGGAGGGTTTTATGCTTACATACGAAAACTACCGATTGAGACATCATGCTCTTCTCTATGAAGATATGCTAATACTCATAAAGAAACACAAACTGTCAGGATATCTTATTTACCCACCCCTCCTGGCCAATGAAAAACAAGTAAATTAGTCTCTACCATCATATAAAAATATTGACTTTTAAAGACAGTGGTGATGGATTTCCTAATGGTATAAAAATGGTCCCATGTTATACCTGGGGGCTGAACGAAATGCATTGCATAACACATATTTTTCCTTCTTAAAGCTCAAAAACAATAGGACTGTGAAAACAAGAGAAGCACTAAGTGACCACAAAAAGCAGAGGCTTGCCCTCTTCCAGAGCAATGTTCAGAGAACCTCACAGGACATGCTAAGGGCTATTTCGTTGCAGAAACAATTTATAAGAGCCACTAGGAATAGAGTCTGAGCAAGAAGGGTCAATACTGCAGTGTTGACAAATAAGAAACTTCCAGGATATGTTTCTGAGCATGGTCAAGCTAGGGTAAGTTCTACCCACTTACATATACTAAAACCCGTCCTTAAGGTATGTTTTTAACAAGCAAGACTCATGAGCCAAAGGAAGTTGTCAGTTGATGCTGTGACCTGCACTCCCTGGAAATCCAAGCAAGGAAAACACTAGATAAAGCAAAGAGTGAAAAGCTGAGATCCAAAAGTACAAATTAGGAATTCACTGAAGCCAAGTAAAAATTTAAAAGTAACTTAAAATTAAAAAAATTCTTTGCTTTAAGCAATAGATGTGCCAAAGGAAATGGTGTCACATGGAATCTGTTGAAACAAAATTATTTCTAATGCATGAAAGGTGCTGGTGCTTTGTAGTTAAGCCTATGATGACCCCTTCTTTAAAATCAAGGAATTGCCTCAAATAGCAAATAATTCTTTATAGTCTTTTTTTTATTTATCTCCAGCGTGTTCCTTCTACTGTTTCCAACAGCTAAACTTTTTTTGTTTTCTTCTATCCACTAATTTCCAGTCTTATTAACTTTTATTCAACCAAAATTAAGAAATAGAAGATATACCCCGGCCACCTTTAAAATCACTTTTATTTTCAACCATTATAACTTCCTTCCCTTCTTTCTCTGAAAGAGCATACCCATCTCTTTGCCAGATTCAAACATTTCCCCCATGTTCTTGATCAATGTCCTTTTTCTCTTTTACATCTTTGCACTGGAGGTGAACCTGTCTCTCCCCCGAACCTTCTCCCTCTCTACTCTTTCTTTCCCTCATTCTATCTTTCCCTATATATTGACCCTCTCATGCACACACACACCTCTGCACACACAAAGTCTACAGATAAAATACAAGGAATTTTATTTTCCTCTTCTCCCACCGTTTCTGGTCGTAGAACATGTCCTACTATAAGCAACTCAAATCTGGAGAGAAGACAACCATTCTTTTAGCATAATAAACCACAGGCCATTTATAAACAAGGGATTATTCAATGCTAAAGGTCCAATTTTGTTGTAGGTAGTGTACCTGGAGGCAAGGCCAGCTACATAATGTGTGGAGCCCAGTGAAAAATGAAAATGTGGACACCTTGTACAAAAGGGAGGGCAAAAGTGCCATTAAAAGTAGTAAAATATAAGACTTTTTTCTCCTTTCTTCACTGGTTTTGTTAGTTAATGTTACTGTGTGTTAGACACAGTGATACTTATTAGGAGCGTGCAAACCCTGAGGTTTGCAACATAAGTTGAGGCCTTGAGCCCATTGAGGCTTTCATTCTCCATTGTCTCACCAGACTTCACTTGTAAAACACAAACTCAAAGACAAAAATCACCAAGAATTTTAAGGCGGTGATAAAAGAACATTAGATCCAAGCTTGGGGCCCTTCTATGCACATAGTCCTGTGAACAAGTCCATGAAGGGAGCCCTTCCTGGAGACACATCACTGTGTTAGCATTTCACCTCATTCTCTTGATCACTCTCATGATATGCAACCATGTCTTAATAAGCTTGTATCCAGTTTTGTTTCCTTTTAATCCATACTCCATTCTGTCAATAGACCAAGCTTTCTGACAAACAAGTCTGGTTATTCCATTCCTCTACTTAAAAATCCTTCAATGATTGCCCCTGTCTCCAGGATAAAATTACATGAGAATTGTAGGAAATGGAAACTATACTACCTATTTTAAACAGAGGGTCTTAATCTAGAAGATTAGGAGTTTACAAATTAGTTAGAAGGGCTGAAGGAGTGGACTCTAGCCCAGCTCCCCAATAATGATTCACAGAGTACAGCAGAATTTCCCACCAAAGCTACTGCTGCCTCAGCCACAAATAAGAACATGGATAGTCAAAGCTCTAATTCAAACTGTTGACTTCAAAATTTACCCAGTAATTGTAATCTCAAGATCAGAAAATCACTACCACCATGACAGCCTCTCAACACCCACAAAGAGCTAGAGATTAAACAGTAGGAAAATACAAATTCTTCACCATGCTTACAGATACAGCCAGAAGCAGCAGAAAGATAGGCCCTATGTCACTTCTACTTTCCAAATCTCATAGGAGGACATTTGACTGATGGAGTCTATCTGCTGAAGGAGATCAAGGAATTCAGATTTTTAAGTTTTCAGACTCTGAGGTAAAGAAAGGCTCACCAACGGAGGTTAGAAAGCTACTCCCCATATGTCCCCAAAATGTCAACCTAATTTACCAGTCTTCTTAATATTCTCCCCATTATGCCTTCCATGTATCCTTCAGTTCAGCCATGCTGATGACCTGCTTTTCTCATAAAAGGCTAAACATTTTAGAGTTTCTCTAGATTTGCCTAAAATATCTATGAAATGCCCTTTCCTTCATGTTGAAACTGCATAACTACAACTCATTCTTCATAGCTCACCTTTTTCTTCTTTTTCTCTGACTCTTTTAACCATTTCTTGTGTGCCAGTGCCACTAAATCTGTTCACCTTGTGTTGTATTGGCACACACCAATTAGACTGAGAAGTCCACGGTGACCAAAAAAAAAAAAAAAAAAAAAAAAAAGTCTTGTTCTTTTATATCCCTCTACCTAGCCCAGGATCTAAAATATACAACAAATGTGTATTGATAGAATGAATCTGTTGAGCATAACTAGGATTCTTCCAAATCTGACTTGCTCATGAAGTGAGGTAGACCCATATATACTAATATATTTACAAACAGGTTATGAATGCTAAATCCACTAGAGCAGAATGAAGTAATTACAGAGCAGAAAAGATAGTTGGCATCTCATAATAAGGGGATAATATAAAGCATAAAACCTCTTTCTTGTTCTCTTTTCTCAGAGAACTCTAGAATGTGGAACTCATCAAGCTTAAGTACCAAAGAGAAGCATGTCAAGTACCTAGGCTGTTATTTATATATCTCCCTCTTGTGGTAATTAGAAAGACTTCATTTTCTTTTACAGTAGTCATAATTAGAATTTAATAGAAACAAGTCACACTTCATAAAAAAAACGGTAACATTTATGTGGTTTGAAGTATATTAATCCAACAAGTTTCAGTTATCTGTATCTCCTTAAGGCCTTAATCATGAACAATAGAGACAAGAAAATATATATATAAAACATTCTAGTGGGTTCTTTAGTCTCAGTGACATCTGGTACTCAATTTTTTTTTTTCTTCAGCAAAGACAGATATTTCAATAAAGATGTGAAGGGGCTGTCAAATATTTTATGATACGAAGATACTTTCATAAAGTAATTTTCCTGAGGAAGTAAGATTCTTCCAATGCCTTAACTACCCCCTTCTGAAATTAGCCTTATTGGCAGACTATTACATTGGAGTTGCATTTAAAAGGGATGGTCCTTTGAAAGTGACCACAAAGGTAATGGTGTTTTGGTAAAGGTCAAGTCCATCATACCCCCATGAAGACTATACAGCCACCTCTGCCAATTCAGGGTCTCCTTTCTCTGAATTTTCTACTGTACTTAAAGTTTTCATTCAAAAAATATTTATTGAGTATCTGCTATAGTCAATACACTTTCCAAGACAGAGATGAAATAAAGCAGCATCCTGCCCCCTTGTGGGGGTGGGGGGGGTGGTGGTTACCATCTAGTAGAGTCTATAACCCATGTGCCTAATAACTAATGTAAGGAAGAGAATGATAAAAGATGAGATTCAGTGGTTCTTAAAGTAGGTAAGAGGTTTATATGTGAAAGATTTTCTTTTTTTTTTTTAATTTTTTTTAACGTTTATTTATTTTTGAGACAGAGAGAGACAGAGCATGAACGGGGGAGGGTCAGAGAGAGGGAGACACAGAATCTGAAACAGGCTCCAGGCTCTGAGCTGTCAGCACAGAGCCCAACGCGGGGCTTGAACTCACGGACCGCCAGATCATGACCTGAGCCGAAGTCGGCGGCTTAACCGACTGAGCCACCCAGGCACCCCTATATGTGAAAGGTTTTCAAATATGTTTCTACTACCTTCAGATTCTAAAATAATATTTTGAAAGAGCACCCAGATGACTCTGATATGCACATCCCTCTTCTCCTTTAAGAACCACTGAACTGAGAGGAGTTCAAAGGATATAGATTACTTCCTGGACACGGGAGTACGGACCAGGATGACGTTGGAAAGGAAGTGACAAGCAGGTCTGAGAAAAAGAGGTGCAATCTCTAATATCTCAGCGACCAGGCAAGTAATGTAAATAAATGAGGTATTCTAGGTCAAGTTGATGTGAGGGAGCACTGGCCACTGTGGCTAGCTAGAAAGCACTTGTTCTTTTTTATACGGAATAGCCACTTCTCAGCTCCAGCCAACTGTTTTGTGCAAGAGAATAAGCCTAATGCTGACATATCTTCTAATATTTCAAGTGATATCATAAATGTGGATCTTTGTCTTGAATTGGCAATTAATTCAAAACAGTTTAAAGCACTCTGTAGCTCCACACTTCTTAGACAAAACCAAATGTGTGTGGGTTATATTTGGCCTCTAGGCTGTTGGCCATTAACTGAACTGACACTGTATCAGGCTCTGTGCCAGGTGCTGGAGTGCATACAACAGTGTTCCTGCCTATAGAGTGCCTACAGCCCAGAGGAAATTGATAAGAAAACACATGATAACTGTAAGATATAACCAGGGCCTGACAGCACTGTGAAAACACAAAGAAAAAGACACTTACTTCCGAGGGGGTTATGGAAAGCTTCAAAGAGGAAGGGATGTGAGGGTACAATCTGGAAAGATGAGCAAGCCTTTCCCAGGCGGACAGCTGAGAAGAGACAGGCAAAAGAAACAGTGTTTGTAAAGGCTAAACAATACCAAAGAATTTCAGGAAGATCATAAAGTCCACCAGGGCAATGTATTTATTTTTTTTCACCTTTAGTGCACTTTATCCAAGGTTACACATAGAAGATTCTCTATAAATCGTTCTTGACAAATTTTGAGGCTCACAGATATGAGATATATTAACAACAGTTTTCCCCACTGATCTGTAGGAATGTTCACAATCTCCAAAGAGCCCCAAACCCTTGATTCAATCCAGTGTTTCATGATGTAATGAGACCCTCAGATTAAGAAGAAAAAGGAAGTTAAGAAATAATGAAATTCCTCCCCAGAGCCACGCATAGCTAACCTTCAATTGTTCACAGGTTGATTATCTAGTAATGAGACATTCATATTCTTTGCAGTGTTCTCTCCTTCCTCTTTTATTCCTTTTTGTCTTGTTCTCTGATCACATCACTTCCCTTCGAAAATCTGTTAGGAGCCACACATCCAGCTCATCCATTTGTGGCGCATTAATAACTTTGAGATAAGATAAGAGCTGAACGAGGGCATATCAGTGATTTCTGCATTTTCTGAGAATTTTAGCCATCATATTCCTCTGGTCCCCCATTACTACAGATGAATTGAGTCAGTGAAACATTTTAAAGTCCAAGAGGATGGCTGCTTCAGACTGTCTTGTCAATAAAATGATTTCAAGTCCTAACTTCCTTTGCCTCAGAAGCCAAGACTCCTAAGCAGAAACACAATTTATTCCCTTAAACTGTGGACAACTATACACATTCCCATGAAGGCTAATACAGCTAAACGCTTTTTAAGAGGAATGAATGTGATTTCAAACTGTGCTTGTCTACAAGGAACAGAGTTCAGAAATTCATATCATTTTTTTGTGATGAGCAAGGAATAGAAACAGGAAAATATATTGCCATGCAATTGTTCTATGGAGAAATGGTGAGAAGTTATGCAAAGCATAAAAGGGCAAAATCATTCTCTACCTCAGTTTTCCAAGGGCTGCTAGTCTATCAAGTGTAAGGGAACAAAAGGAAACATTTTCTTTCCGAATCAACTATTTCTTGACTCATAAATCTCATCCAGGGAAAATATTTTTCTCTCTTTCTATTCTCTCTCCAACCCCCAATTTATATAGTCTTCTGTAATTTCCCTCAACATCATTTACCAAATATATCATAATATACTCTTTCCCTGAGGCCACCATTTCAAGAGACACCTTTACTCAACCTGGGAATTTTTCAAATAAATCACTCCATTTGGATTTTCTTCCCTCAACATATTTAGTGTTGGGAACACACTGGTGAAGGTTTTAAAAGCTAAAATTGTACTTTGAAATGTCAATATATTTGGGGTGTAAGCTTAAGGTGCAGAATGACTCCTTAGGGCAAAGTCAATCACCTCTTTGGTTTGTTGAGTCTCTAGAACTATTTTACAAATATTTTTGTTAAAATAATAACCCTCTTCTCTCCCCCCAAAAATCTGTGTCAAACGCTCTTTCCCTTCATGGGGTTTTGGAGGAAATTTCAACCCATATATTTTTGTCATATTTAAACTCATATCATTACAAGTTTTAGGTACTTCTTGCCCCACAGCCAAGACCCTTAGCTACTTGCACAAATACAAATCAATATCAAAGAATGAGAACTTGTTTCAAACTCAAATCCTCACATTTGAGGCAAGGTTATATTGTGAAATTAGCATCTCCTTGTTTCTTTCATCCTCCTCCTCCTCTTCGCCCTCCTCGTCCTCCTCCTCCTTTTCTTCTTCTTCTTCTTCTTCTTCTTCTTCTTCTTCTTCTTCTCTAGGCTAGAAAATGATAGCCTGTGAGATAAATCTGATGCATAGCCTGTTTTATATGGCTTATGAACTAAGAATAGTTTTTACAGTTTTAGATGGTTGTAAAAAATATTAAAAAAATTTTTAAAGGCACAAAGAATTATATGTGACACTGAATATATGTGATCTATAAGCCTGAAATACTTATCATCTGGCCCTTTACAGAAAAAATATGCCCAACACCTGATATAGGCAAATACACATTCCTTCCATTGCTTAGGCCCTTATCAAATGTCTAAACATCATTAACATCTATCTACCTTTACTTGGACAAATTATAGTGTAGACAAATCATAAGATGGAAGAAAGCTGTTTTATATTTGATTTTGTGACATATTTTGGGCATTATCTTAATTTGGGTTCACCAAGAAGTAGATCACAAGATAAAGATTCATGTGCAAGAGGTTTATTTGAGAGGTGATCCCAGGACTCTAGGGGATGGAGGGAGAGAGGTAGCAGCCAATACAGGATTTGTTATCATGTAAGTTTCCTATTGTGGGCAAATGAAGCTTCACCCTGCAGGGGAGCTCCAGCTGGTGTTGGACAGAGTTATTCCACTTGTGAGGTGAGGGAGATAGGGCACTGACCCATCCACTCTCATCAGGTTTGGTTGAGGGCTGCTTCCAGAAACTGGTAATTCTCCACAACTTCCAGCTTGTGAGCACACTTGCAGAGTGGCTTCTAGTCACCAGAAGATGACATCAGGCAACAAACGATATAGATGCTAATGGTTTAAAAGAGATACAGGTGGGCACTGAGAACACCTGCTATACTTCATCCCTTACAATGCCCCACATTTTAAATGTACTCCTTACTGTTACTGCTTCTCCAAGGTGGTCATGATTTATTTTTTTTGTCCAGCTCTATGAGAAATATTTGACATTTAACATTGTACAAGTTTAAGGTAAACAATGTGTTGATTTAATACATTTGTATATTGCAAAATAGTAACTACTATAACGTTAGTTAACACCTCCATCTGATTTATAAAACCAAACTTATAACAACAGAGCTAGTGAGAGAAACTAACGTTTCACTTCCACAAATGATATTTTAATCTCTCTCTTCTACCACCTGTATTAGATCCTTCCCACCCTTAGCCACCACTTTTGTTGATCTAGATTACTTTCATCCCTTAAAGTCTAAACTTCTGATTAACATACCCTAACAGGCTGTGGTTACCAGGCTTACTTGCCCATTCACAATGAATACTGGTCTTGAATTCCCCCAGAGGCAACCAAGTGAATCCCCTGAGTTCCAGAAATACTCCTCCCTGTCCCCATTACATAGCAGCAATCTTATGTCTGCATGATAATCAGGATTATCCATCCTTGACAGCAGTATAGTGTAGTATGACGTAGCGTAGTGTAGTGTAGTGTAGTGAAGTGCAGTGTAGTACAGAGTAGTATAGTTTAGTTTAGTTTAGTACAGAGTAGTGTAGTTAGTGTAGTATAGTATGATACTATATAACTCATTTCCTGGCCCACTTGTCTACATGCATGAGGAGCCCACAATGTCCAGGCTGCAATCATAGCTTTATAATTAGAATAATTAATGTGTCCCCTAGCAGAAGTGTCCTTTACATACTTCCATGAGAAACCAGGGCATCTAGTTCATTAGAGTCCAGATTTGTGAGGATGGGAAGCACAAATTCCCCATGTAAGTCACTGGGAATGGCTGGGAATGAGTCATGTCTACTTCTATATCTTGTTTCCCAGACTCATGTTCTTTAGTTATCAAGGACACAACACCATATAACGAGCATCAGTTCAAAATATATATCACACTGTGAAAGACAGCAAACCAATACTGAATACTTGTATCCACAAAGCTGGCTCTTTAGCTATGTATTAAGAAGACATTGCAACAATTCTGCCAGGTAGTGTCTCCTAAATGGGGTAGTCTATTTTAGGCCAGTGGATCCCATGATGGTCACATGCTCACTGTTGCATCTTCCCTGAAAAATGGATTACTTGATTCAAGGGGATGCAGGATCTTATGAAAATAAATCAGACATTAAGCACATGATCACTGTGGGTCTTCAGACAGAAGTACTAACCAAGCCAATATGGCAGAACAGATACTATGATCTAAATGTGTCTCCCAAAAATGGATATGTTGCATTACTAAACCCCAAAAGTTATGGTATTGGTAGCTGGGGCCTTTGAGAGGTACTTATGTCATGAGGGCAGAGTCCTCATGGATAGGATTAGCACTTTTATAAAAGAGAACCCACAGAGCTCACTAGCTTTTTCCACAATGTAAGGACAAATCAAGAAGCTACTAACTATGGACTAAAAAAGGCCCTCAATCATGCTGGATTCATGATCTTGAACTTCCAGCCTCCAGAACAGTGAACAATAAATTCTTGTTGTTTATATGATACCCAATGTGTATATTGGCATATATATATATATATATATATATATATATATATATATATATATATCCATACTGACAGAGAGCAAATCCAGACCTAGAATATATACCCATACCATACCATACCAAGAAAGAAAGAATTTCTGCACCCTCCATGTGGAACATATCCAATGTAATCAAATTGCCAGCAAGTGGCTAATTGGTACCACAATAAGAGTGGTACCATAATGAGAGTTCAGCAATGGTCTCTACTACTGACACTTTGGACAATTTGCAGTACCAGTTAAATCAGCCTTTGTAAAAGGAGTTTGTGTTGTTGGGCCTAACTATAGCCGCAACTCTGCCACTATGACTACTTTAGTCTGTTATGCAAGGACTAGTGGCCACAAAAACAAAATCTTGTTGAACTCTACTGGACAAGTTATCTATTCAGCCTGGCATTTAGTGCCATCTCTGTGATGAATGCTGTCTGGTAGGCATTGACATGAGACACAAAGATCTGCACACTTTGTGCCCACTCCCATGGGACTATCTACATCCCTGTTTTCTACATCTCTTTGTCCTCAGTCTTCCAATCTTGCACCTTCCAAACTCCTGAATAATCTACAAAACCACTGATAATTTTTAAAGAGTTTATGATCTTTACTTCATGCCACTTCTCCCTGCCCAAGTTAATCATCAGATGTACTGTTCAAAGCCCTGCCCACTGAGTGAATTTCCCCCTCACCACTGTCTTCTAGGACAACCCCTGTATGTGGCTGTAAAGCAGGAATGGTCCATACTGAACTGAGCCATTTGTGATCCAGGTCTGGATACTTTCTTCCTACATTAATTGGCCATTGAGAACCCCTGAAACCACAGGCATGGGTTAAAGAGACACCAGTACAATTGAGGTAGGAGACATGGGGGTCTGGGCCACCTGTACACTCAGCTGTGCCCTCTGGACATGCTCAGGCTTAACCCTAAGTATATAATTTCCATCATACAATGGATTGCTGCTGTGTTCTCCTGACATTATTACTTAATAGTTCTGACAATACCCAACTCATCATGAGTAGTTCCAATTACATAATCACTGAATGTCCTCCATAAGGCTGAGGAGCATGCCAGGAACTGCATCTCAAACAATGAATACTTATCTGATCCAGATGGCATGGCTTTGCTCCAGGGGTCTGTGCTATGACTCTCCTATTGGAGCTTGCCAGAGACCTTGTCAGAGATACCTCTAATAATTTGGGATCTGCTGAGTAATATGGTCCAATCAGCTATACTTGTACTGAAAACTGATACTATTATAGAGACTCCTCTCTTTGTGCCCCATTCAAAACCAATAGCCTCATGAGTCACATGACAAATGAGTTGAAACAACATTTCCAAATGTGGCTATGCTGTCTTCAAAATCTGCCTACCAAGTTCATGCCTAGCTCTTAGAGGTAGGTGGTACACTTGATTTGAGTAGGGTTTATCTCCCACCCCACAGTGTGTGCCTGTCTTACCAAAGCATCCAGAATACTTGCCACTTCCTGCTCCCCAAGTCCAATTAACATGATACTTAAATAATAAAATAAATAAGATAATAAAATATTAAAATGTCAGCAATAATATGCCCCAAATTTTAATATAAATCCCCATTACCAAATTTTTAAGGAGCAATTAGAGTCCAAAAATTAAATTTCCATGGAAGTTAAATTCTCAAATAATTGAAGTTTTGGGTTATGTTACCTTTCCCTTGTGAAATAAAGGCCCTAGGAAACTGAAGTGGAAATTCATTTTCCCCAATTTCCTCTTCTGGTCAGTTGAGTTGCAGAGGAGGTCTTAATGCCTGAGTGGAGACAGGAGCCCTTTACCAATGATGGCACAATGGTTCTACTTGGAATAGATGTATTTTCTTCAAGACCTTCAATGTCAAATTAATTCAATGCCAAGTGTTTATTGTGCCTGAATTCTTAAAGTAGGCCAGGCACTAGCCTTATATGTACCATGTTTAGAAAACAAGCCATCCCCCTCCAGAAATCTGCCCAAGGTCATCTAGCTAGCTGGTCAGGAGAAGCACCAAGATGCAAATCAAAGGCAGGCTTCCCTGAGAGCCTGCACTCTTACCCCCATGTCTCCTTACTGGTTTTAGTCTTGCCAAGACGCTGGGTAATCTATGCCAGTTGTCTTAAATACGTGATCTATGAACTTAAGTTCATCTGGGCTTTAAATTCATCAAAAGATTCATTTTGGCACTATATATTCAACCATATCTTAAAAGAAAAATACAGTCTCTTTTCTCACAGAGAAAGAAAGTGGTTTTCTTTGAAAAGCTGTAACGACTGTACCAGATGTTATTTGAAGAAACTTTATTTTCTATATGGTATATTTAAAGCCTCCTAATTCCCTTTTTCCCTTTGAGGCCCCATATTCTGGCACCTTAGCCCTGGACTGATGAGAGGTTCCATCTAGTGACACGGCATCTGTGTCCTCTTATGAGCAGTCATTTCAGTATTATACCACAGTTATGCCTTTTTCTCCCTGATTCATAAAAAAAGGAATTTCTGAGGCCTAAGAAACAAGCCCCTAGTTAATGTGTTTCCCTTGTTTGTAAGAAACTAACCTAGAGTGAACGTGGGACAAAATGATGCTTGATAGCTCTTGAGTCTGCATACAAACCACTCAAACCCAACTGTAGCCTTCTCACATCACCCTCCTTAGCCCTGACTTCAGAATGGAACTGTGGGCATCTGATCTCATGCTGTCTATCTAGACATGGACACTGACAGTGAAGACAGCTTCTTCAGTGTTCTATCACACATACAGAACTCAGCTCACTTTTGCATTACAAAGAGCAAATATTGCTCTGCTTCCAATGCCTAAAAGGTTTGTATTTGGAAAGATGCTTCTCAATATTTTCTCATATTGATTTCAGTTGCACCTGAATGGCTCATATTCAAGCAGCTGCCTGTGTAGGGAAGTGTTTTTAGCAGGCCTGGGCAGCTGCTTAGAAGGAAAGTGAAATGTGTACTTCCTACAGGAAACTCTCTACTAGAAAGGCTAGACTATGCATGTTCAGTTTCACTTTCCAAAATCACTGGTCTTATAAGTCATCCCTTCACTGCCTCACCATATGAGAAGTCAGTGAGGAGAGTGAGAAGAGTCCAGGAAGGCTGCAAAGAATGGAGGTTCCTCCATATGGAAGGAAAGTCAATGATTGGGGACTAAACATTTTTTCCTAAAATGGCTAGGTAGATTCCTGGAAAGAATAGTGGAAAATACAATTTTTCTGTTGCTTAAATATTTTAAGTCCATGACATAAAAAAAAGAGTCCCTGTGCTCAGGAGAAAACAAGAAGAAGAAACAGATGGATTAGGTTAGCATCTACAGGAAGTAATAGCATATCTTGTCTGTAAATCACACACACACATACACATCACCCCCAACAGCTGTTATAAATTCAATGAGAACTGAAGGTAGTCAAGGGAAAGAAAAGAAATAAGAGGACAATTGGGTCTCCCTTCTTTATTCAAAATAAGCAGAAACCAGAACTGATGAAGAGTACCTTCTATTGATGAGTCATAAGATGGCATTTATCATCAAACATATTTCACCAACATATGGGACTTGCCAAGTCCCTTAGACTCTCACTGCCCTTTTTATCACATGGTAAAGGAAAAGTATTAATTCCTGCTCTATCTACCCCACAAGGCTGAGTGAAACTCAAAATGAAATAAGGAAGAGCTCTATAAAATGTAAAATGAGCTACATGTGTTCACTAACATTCTTCTTTCCCATGCAAAGAATGAGGTTGGTTTCTTCATTAGTTGTGTGGTGGTTGGGTAGCTGCATGGTTTCAGGCTATGCTTGCCCATCTGCGTAACCTAGCAAAAATTTCCAATTCACTTCTAAGTACAAACCCTTTTGGTCATCATGATTCCCCAAAGTGGATCCTAAATCAGATTTTCCCAATTTTCTGTCTCTTTATCCCTTTCCTTGAGGCAGATTTAAGGCTGGATGATTTGTCTGGCTGGCTTCTTGGCATTGTACTGGCTCTTTGCTTTCTGAATCTCACTGAGTACCATCACAACCTTCCATTTCTTGCCTTTCAAGTGTAAAGGCAATAAAAGTAACAAAAAGTAACCACAAGTTAGCCAGACATATGCTAGACAGTCTGTATAAATCACCTCATCTAATCCTCACAACACTTCTCAGGGAGGCAAAATCTCTATTTTATAGATGAGGAAACTGTGGAAAGTTACCAACAATTAGTAAATTGTGTGTGTGTGTGTGAATACACACACACACACACACACACACACACACACACACACCAAAATGTATGGTAGATCTGCAGAAACTTTGTGAAGAGTCACTGGTACTTCTCTTGTGGAACCCTTTCTTAATCCCAGGTAGAGACTCATTAGCTCATGTGCTGAATCCATATGGCCATCTGACCTGCTTCTGATCTTATTGAAAATCAATATTGAATTCAATAATATCTCATTGAATCCTTACAGTGGGTCCATATTATAGGAATTAACTTCCTTGTATTATGCAGGGGAAAATTCTATTTTAAAACCTGGCTGCTCTTTGAGCCAGATGCTCTCAGGACAGAAGAATTCCTCTTAAGGAAAAAAAAAATTCTTTTTTGTGGGAGGTCATGTTTATGAAATGTATAGCTACAGTCTACTCTGGATGAAGAATGAGAAAAAGGAATCAACTCTTTTGTTCTTTCTTGTCTTTGCCTACTAATTTTCAAGAAAATCTTGGACATTGGAGCTTATTTTACAATCCTTTAATTTTATATACCAAGAAACTAGGACCTAGAGATATTAGGTTGATTTTCCTAAGGTTTACACAGCTAGTGGATGACAGGGGTCCTTTTACTCCACCAAAATCTCTTCCATTCAACAACCTCCACAGTGCTCTGCACTAGGTGATCAGAGACCAAGGAAAAGTAATACCAGGGCCTCATGCATGGATAAATCAAGGACTCACAGAGCTAAATTAACAATATAGTAAGATATGTGCCATCTCACAAAAAAGGTAAATACTATTATGGGTTTTATTGTTTTTTTAAAGAAGCGGTCTCTTAGGGTACCTGGGTGGCTCAGTTGCTTAAGCATCAGACTTTGACTCAGGTCAGGATCTCACGATTCATGAGTTCAAGCCCTGCGTTGGGCTCTGTGCTGACAGCTCAGAGCCTGGAGCCTGCTTCAGATTCCATGTCTCCCTTGTTCTCTGCCCTTCTCCAACTCATTCTCTCTCTCTCTCCCTCTCTCTCTCAAAAATAAATAAACATCAAAAAAATTAAAGAAGCAGTCTGCTTTGTTTCTCCATTTTTAATGTTTCTTTATTTTTGAAAGAGAGAGAGAGCAAAAACAGGGGAGGGGCAGAGAGAGAGGAAGACAGGCTCTGTGCTGACAGCAGACAGCCTGATGTGGGGCTTGAACTCACAAAGCTGGGATGACGAAGTAAGCCAAAGTCATATGCTTAACTAACTGGGCCACCTAGGCATCCCAATGGGTTTTAAAAGTAAAGCACTAATTTAGCTGTATTCAGAGATGTTCCCTGGACAAAGAGGCATGTAAGACTAAATTATACAGGTATACTTTTATGTTATTCTCAATTTCAAGCAACAAAAATTCCTATTCAAGTTGGCTCAAATAATTGAAATTTTTTTGTTCATCAAAAAAAAATCCAGAGGTAAAGCAGGCTTCTCAGTTGGTTGGCTCCATGACTCAATGGTATTGTCTGTATAATAAGAGTACTATGCCACTGCCCTCACTATCAGCTGCTTTTTTGGTCTGTTTCCATTACAATCATAAGATGATAGCAAATGAATCTCTATGCTTCTTTTTTCACAGTGGGGAACAAGTACTTCTGCCCCAATCATAGGTCAAAATTATCTCTTTTCTTTCTTAATCTGGCAGTGTGGGTCACATGGTACCCACTCTGGTCACATCAGCCATGGTCCCTGAACAAATTACCATCCATTCCATCCCTCCTCTATAATATACACTTCCCCAGTGCTATCCAATAAGGTAAATGGATGCTAGGGTGTCAATAACACCACCTTTTTAATAGGATTTCACAAGAAAAATTAGGAGGTTGGACAATTCCAAAAGAGGAAAGAGCAAGAATATAGGCGGGGACAGAGGGAAACTCTAAGTGTGAGGATCTGAATCTGCCTGTACCCTGGAATATACACAAAGAAGTATACAAGAGAGGGGGAGAAAAGTTGTAATGATAGGTTTGGTTCATGCTATTAAAGGGACTTGAGCATCAAGGTGAGATAATTAATGTTAGTTGATAGGGATTATTGAAAGTTTTGTGGGTTTTTTTAAGAAGAAAAGTTAGTAATCAGAAAATTACTTTAAAAACCATTTTCACAATAGTTTGAAGTAAAAAAAAATGATCATTTAGGTGACTAATATATTATACAAGATTAAATGCACTAAAGCCCTAAATTTGAAAGCAGTTATAGGAGGGGGAAGAAAATAATATAAACATTGAAGAGGCAGAGTTTAAGGGACTTTAGTGATTGGACATAAGTAGAAAATAAAGACAAATTCTAAAACAACTCAGGATCTAAGACAAAAGTGGGAGTTGGTAGGAAGATACTGAGGAGAGAGATGAACTCGGTTTCAGAATTCTAAGACATTATACGGAGACTTCCAGCAAGTAGTCAGAATTCAGGTCTGAGAGTAGGCATGAGGTGAGAATTGAATCCATGAGAGCTTGCCAGGCAGAGAGGGAGAGTAGTGGGAGATAAGAAGTGGCTTCTACATCCTATGGACCAGCATGGACTAGAAGCTAGCTGAGGTCACTGAGAGGACAGAGCAGTAGAAGGACAACAGACCTATCACAAACATTCCCAGATGAGCCTGTGAGTTAAACATGTGTTATACTGCACAAAGTTTAAATAGAACAAAGAGTGGGAAAATCCTGTTCTACGAGGTGACTTGAGAGTATCTGATGACATTTCGGAAAATTTTTAGCAAAAAGAAAATGATAGAATGAAAGGGTGAATCAATTGGATGGCTAGAAAAGTTTGATGCTACTTCCTATGGGTTCAACCTATAGCATTCTCATCTGTGTCTTGCATATTTTGCACTCATCCCTGAATGCTTTAAGAGGTGTTGCCATACTGTGTCTACCTTAGGGCTCCTGGTATGTTACTCAGAGATGGTGCTCCATGCTTGCAAGGGAATGTGAGGCAAAGGGAGCAGAGACATTTGATTAAATGAGGCAGACAAAAGGAGAGGGCTAGTTTACAGAAAATATGGAAATGCAAGTGAGTGTAAAATAGCATAAAGGTGGAGGTGTTAACTTTGGCAAGAAGGAGGCACTCTCAGAGAAGAATAGGAAGAAAAATTTGGAAATAGGAAGAGGTTTGGTGAGCTTCCCCTGGACAACCTTGGTGTAAAGTGGGTGAGAAGTGGGATTGGAAGGAAGCCAAGGGGAGTAAGGTGATGCTGTCTAGAAGGTGTCAGAATTCAGGTCAGAGCTGGCCCCTAGTCTTCTTCCTTTATTGGCTAGACCTGCTGTACATTTCTGTCTTTTAATCTTTTTTGTTTGTTTGTTATAGTCTTATTGCTCTCTTCAGACTCATTTCTACATCCTTTCTATTCTTCTAACACCCAATCTCATGTTAGCCCTCCACAGTTGGAGTCTGTGGGTTGGAGATCCAGGCCCTTTTCCTATGCGTAGTAGCAGTTAGATGTCCACCTTGACAAAAGCAGTGTTTTTTCATTACTGCTATGGACTGAATTACATCCCCCAAAATTCAAAGGTTGAAGCCCTAACCCCTGATAGTATGCTTTTTGGAGATGGAGTCTTTGGAAGTTAATTAGGTTTAAATAAAGTCTTAAGGGTGAAGCACCAAACTGATTGGAATCATGTCCTTATAAAAGGTGGAGACATGACAAAGCCTTCTCACTCTCTCCACAAACACACATAGGAAAGGCCATGTGAGCATACACTGAGAAAGTGACCATCCACAAGCCCAAATAAGAGCTGCTACCAGAAAGTGGATTTTCTGGAATCTTAATTATGGACTTCTAGTCTCCATAATAAATTTTGTTGTTTATGCCACCCAGTCTGCAGTAATCTGTTATGGCAGCCCAAGCTGCCATATGTAATATAATCACCAATAAAATCACCAGTATTATTAACATAATCACCAATATAATCACCAATTAATATAATCACCAATAAAATTACAGGGTTTCTTTGCCAGTCCCAGAAAATGTCCAAAATCAGGGGTGCTTAAAACTGGGTTTTATCTTTGAGCCCTAACTAACTCAGGGGCATTGGACTAATACCTCAGGTGTGGCATCCAGAGAATTAGGACAGTGAGCTAATCATTTCAAGTGTTTTTTTTTTTTTTTCCTAACTCTTCTCATTTATGATTCCAAGAAGCAATTTCAGTGTTAGAAGGCTGGTAAACAATGTCAAGTCCCCAAATGGAGACCACATCATCTCCGTTACTAGAGACAAATGTTCAGTCAGCTGGCCTAAAGGACTTTTAAATACTCATTTAGTGCAAATATTCTGATATTTGATAGGGTTGGTGGCAGCCACTGAGAAGATACAGTCAAGAAAAAACCTGGCAGGAAAAAAGTGTCAGTCAGAGAAAACGCCATCGATTTTTAAAAAGTGAATTGCAGGCTTCTCCTCCCCTTTCCTTTGTCAACTATGATTAGACTGTACTTTGCTTGAGTTTACAGTAATGATACCTTACACTCAGAACTGTGCATCCTGAAGAGTATGCTTGAAAGTACTTTACCAACTTGTAGAACACAGTCTTTCCTAGCAGAGTGTTCTGTCTGGCCCCCTCTACTTTGCCCCTCCTCCATGGTTAGTTAACCAGCAGGAATTCTTTTTAGGGCAGGGAAGCTAGGAAGAGAGCTCTAAGAAGCACATTTCCACTGACACAAAAGCAAGCATGGTCCTGGGAAGACAAAGAAAAGAAGAGCAATCCCATTGACTGAAGGTCTAAGGTGTGCCACATGTAACACTTGATATTTTCACCTGGGGATCTCATTGTAAATTCATTCCTTAGAAATGACCACTAAAATACTGTATAATACAGATTAACTTGCTGCCCTGTATCTATCTCCCTTTACCAGGATTTTGATGTTTATACTCATTTTGATCCAATAACCAATGTAAATGAGGCAAATGAAACCACCATTTTGCAAGGAGCATATTAACTCATAATGAACAAAACGGCAAGACTTTACAATCAGGAGTCAGGGCAGCAACTACTGCAGAGGAACTTCTCTCTCTGTACAGAGGAAGAGCAAGGAGGCATGGGAGGAGCACTGGCTTTCAAGTCAGAGTTTCCAGGATAGACAGGATACTAAATACAAATTTCAATGACAACAAGGTTGTGCAAAGGGTCCATACTCATCTATTTATTTCTGGATTTTCCCAAAGTTCACACACTACCACTCTCTCTGGCGCACTTATTCTTTCACAGATGTTCCATGTCACCCAGAATTGTGTGTGAAGCATCTTGACAAATAGTTAAGGACAAAAATGTTTCCTACACTTATATACTTCCAAGTCTTCAAAGTATTTTCAAGTACTTTCACCTGACTATGTGATAAAGTTCATTGTCCTATTTTATACATGAGGAAAATGAAGTATAAAAAAGTTGAATGATTTGGTCTAAATCATCAATCTATAAAATGTTAATAGATAATTCTTAGAACACAATCACAAACAAAAATTTTAACCCAATAATATTTACATAAATTTTTATTGAAGTTTAACATACCTACAGAAAAGCAAAAAAATATATATCATAAGCATACCACTAAAGGAATTTTCACAGAATAAATACACTCATATAGCCATCACACTGATTAAGAAACAGAACATTACCAGCACTTCTGAAGTTCCCCTATTCCCTTTCTAATCACTTGTAGGAATCAATGCTAAGAAAATATTCAGAAAGAGAAATTATGATCTATAAATGGAGATGTTTATTATAAAATTATTTAATATAGTTAACAATTGGAAGAATTCTAAATATCCAGCTTCTGGGGAATGGTTAAGTTAATCATGGTACAGTTATAGTTCAGAATAATATTCACCTTTGATCTCCAATTACAATATAAAAAATGAAAAGAGCTTACTTCTTACTCTAATGAGAAACAGATAAGCTCCAAAAGCATAATGACCCCCCAAATCTGTCATCCAGGCAGACAAAGAGAAATTAATCACAGTTCAGAAATCTGGTGACTAACTTCTAAAGTAGAGAAAAATCTCTAGAATTTCACAAACACTCAGGTCTCAGGATCCCACAATAAGTAAGTCCTTAACTCTGACCTCAAAACATATGAAGCCAGTGAGAAATTGTGTTTAAAGTTGCAACAAAGCCCAGGCCCAGTATAAAGTTGCACAATTATACAGTAGATTGATTTCAGCTTCCCAGCTGAATATGACAGAAACAAGGGTGTGCCTGGGGTGGGGGGCAATTATTCTTTAATTCAGTCTCTACTCTTCTTTTGCTTACAGTATCCAGCATATAATCAAATATTATAAGTCACATAAACAAAGAAAAAAAAAATTGACCTATGGTTAAGAGAGGAAACAGTCAATAGAAGCAGGTCCCCAAGTGACCAATATTCAGAATTACCAGGGGAAAAAATAGATATCATATGTATTTAAAGGAATCTAGGGAGAAATGTGAAGAATATACATTAAAATATGAGAATTTCAGAATACAGATGAAGATTATATAAAAGGACCAAATGGAAACACCAAAAAGTTTGATAAGCTCTACTTCCAATTACTCTTGCCCTCCCCCACCCCCCAGCCAATGGCAGAAGTAGAAGCGTGCTTGCCACTATCTCAAAGAAAAAGGGCTCTTCAGCTTGGGGACATGGTGAAATTATTGGTAACAGGTGAAATTCTCTGGCCTGAAAAACCCACAGGCACAGCAATGGATTGCATCATTGCTTTGTTGGAAGTGAAGAGAAGGGGCTGGTTAGGTATCCTGTACTCCCAGGACAAAGGACATTGGAGTGTTCCCACAAAAGATACAAAGAGACTTGTTTGCTATAATTGCAGTAACAACTCTAAGTCATTGCTATTAACTCAGATTATTGCAAAAGGACTTGTCATCCTTTAAAGCAGGTGAATTCTGTGCCCCTCTAGTTGTGGGTATCATGTATATCATCCAGCAAAATTGGCTGTCATTTCCAGTAGGCTCTGTTGGGTTGTGGCAAACAAACTGAGCTGTTCATAATTTGGGAACATTACCAGACAAAATCAGTTGAGGCACAGAAGAGTAACAACCACATTCAAACTTCTTTTTTTTTACCCCTCTAACATATACTGGAGCCCTGTTAGCTATGAAGCACAGGGCTAAGTATTTTGGGGGTACAGGGACACAGATATTGCTCTTAAAAAACAAGACAATACATGATCAAATGTAATTAGTATCATGAGGTAAATACCAACTTCTCTGGTTATTTAGGAAGAGACAACTTAGCTGAAGATATTAAGAGGTGTGATGGTTGCAGTGGGGGAGTGGAGGTGACAGGTGAGAAATGTATCCAAGACAGATAATACAAACCAGGGAAGCAGGCTCAGTGATGCCCATGCAACCTAAGGGGCAACCAAAGAGAAATGGCCTCTACCTAGCTTTAAGGTCATTGATTCCAAGTAAGAGCACCAGATTATATGGCCAAACTATTCTTATTTTCCAGGGAAAATGTGAAGTATTATGTGACTCTCCTATTTTCTGTATGTTAGAAGTTTTAAAACATCATTAATAGATCAAACATATTGATGGGAATAGACTACCTATTTGAGACCTCTGGCCTGGAGTCTTCCCATATCTAAAAAGGATCTTTGATTTATCTTTGCACAATCAAGTTCCAGAAAATGGCTGCCTTTGTTGTTTTGGTTATTGGTGTTTTCCCAAAACAATAAAGAAATCTGCCCTCAAAGATGAATTCAGAACTCTAGAGAAACAGAAAAAACTACTGACACCTTCAGAATGGCAGCTTTCTTCTGCTTCTAGTCATCATTTAAAATATATATATATATATATATGTATATATATATATATATATATATTGGCTCCAGTTTCAAAATATATATATATATATATATATATATATATATATATATATATATATTTCAAAATATACATATATATATGGCTCCAGTTTCAATGAGAAAACCCTGTTACAAATTTCAACATTTTACCCTCTGAGAGTTTTGGGGCCTGAAATAGCATTTTATAGTCAGAAAATGAAGACTTTTATTATTTTATTGTATAAGATTATTTCTTTGAGGTTTTTAGGAAAGGTTAATCTTCAAATGACTTCCAAAACTCTCCATGATATCAGAACATAGTCATGTGTTATCAAGGTTTTGTCTCCCTCATGCCCAAGATGTAGTAACAAATAGAGCTAGCATTCACTGAGTGTCAAACAAACGACAAAAAAAAAAAGGAAAAAAAAGGAAAGTAAATAATAAAAATTAGAATAAAAATAAAACAAGGAATTAATCAGAAAACAACAGAAAAGATTAACAAAACCAAGTTTTCGTTCTTTGAAAAGATAAAAACTACTAACTAGACTAATTGAAAGAGAGAGAAAGACAGCACCAAATAGATAAAATTATAAGTGAAAAAGGGAGATATTACAACTTATTACACAGAAATACAAAGGATTATAAAAGACTATTATAAACAACTATACTGGACAACCTAGAAGAAATGGATGATTCTTAGAAACATACAACCTACTAAAAGTGAATCAGAAGAAATAGAAAATATAAACAGACCAAGTAAGGAGACTCAATCAAGAATCAAAAACCTCCCCACTCTGCCCCCCCCCAAAAAAAATCCCAGGACCAGATGGCTTCACTAGTGAATTCTACCAAACATTTATGAAGAATTAATGCCAATGCTTCTCAAACTCTTCCCAAAAATTGAAGAGGAAGGAACACTACCAAACTCATTTTTTGAGGCCACTAGTACCCTTATGCCATAGCCAGATAAGGAAACTACAAGCAAAGAAAACCACAGGACAATATTTCTAATTAATATATGGATAAAATTTCAACAAAATACAAGTAAACAAAATTCAATTTCACATTCAAAGGATCATATACCATGATCAATGGAATTCATCCCTGTGATGCAAGGATGGCTCGACATACACAAATCAATAAATGTGATATATCACATTAATAGAATAAAAGATAAAAATCATGTGATCACCTTGATGCAGAAAAAACATTTGGCAAAATTCAACAATCATTCATGATAAAAAAAAAAAAAACCTCTCAAAAAGTGGTAGAGAATGACCATACTTCAACATAATAAAAGCCATATATGACAAACCCATAGATAACATAATAGTCAATGGTGAAAAGCTGAAAGCATTCTAAGATCAGGAACAAGACAAGGGTACTCACTCTCACCACTCGTATTCAACAGAGTACTGAAAGTCCTAACCAGAGCAGTCAAGCAAGAAATAAAAATAAAAAGCATCCAAACCAGAAAGGAAGAAGTTAAACTGTCTCTGTAGATGCCATGATCTTTTATACGCAAAATGCTAGACTTAACACACGTCAAAAAAATGATTAGAACTTTTTTAAAAATGTGTATTTATTTATTTTAAGAGAATATTTATGCATGTGAGCAGGGGAGGGACAGAAAGAGGAGAAGGAGAGAGGGAGAGAGAGAGTCTCAAGCAGGCTCTGTGTTGTCAGTACAGAGCCCGACTGCAAATCCTGAGATAATGACCTGAGCCAAAACTGAGTCAGATGCTTAACTAACTGAGCCACTCAAGTGCCCCAGAAAAATGATTAGAACTTATAAACAAATTTAGCAAAATTGCAGGATACAAAATCAACATACAAGAATCATCTGCACTTGCATGCACTAGCAATGAATTACTTGAAAAAGAAATAAAGAAGGCAATTCCATTTGCAATAGCATCAAAAACAGTAAAATATTTAAGAAAAAATTTAACCAAGGAGATAAATGATCTGTATGCTGAAAACTATTAGACATTGATTAAAGAAATTGAAGACACAAATAACTGTAAAGATATCCTATGTTCATGGATTGAAAGAAATAACATTGTTAAAACATCCAAACTATCCAAAATAATCTACAGATTCAGTGAAATCCCTATCAAGATTCCAATAGCAGTTTTTATAGAAATAGGAAAAAAAAATAATCCTAAATACATATGGAACCACAAAAGACCCTGAATAGCAAAAGCAATATTGAGAAAAAGGAACAAAACTGGAGACATCATGTTTCCTGATTTCAAACTATATTACAAAGTTATAATAATCAAAACAGTATGGTATTAGCATTAAAAAAAAAAAAAAACCAGAAAGATCAATGGAACTGAATACAGGACCAGAAATAAGCCCATGCAAAATGGTCAATTAATTTACAATAAACGATCTAAAAAATATCATAAGGAATGGATAGTCTCTTCAATACATTATGGGAAAACTGGACAGCCTTGTGCAAAAGAATGAAACTAGACCACTATCTTACATCATAAACAGAAGTTAACTCAAAACAGATTAAAGATTTGAACATAAGAACTGAAACCATAATACTCCTAGAAGAGAACACAGTCAGTAAGCTCCTTGACATCAATCTTGGCAATAATTTTTTTTTTTTAATTTGACACTAAAAGCAAAAGACAAAAGCAAAAGTAAATAAGTGGACTCCATCAAACTACAAAGCTTCTGCCCAGCAAAGGAAAAGATCAACAAAATGAAAAGTCAACCTACAGAATGGGAGAAAATATTTGCAAGTCATATATAATAAGGGGCTTAATATCCAAAATATATAAATAACTCACACAAATAATCCAATTAAAATAAGCAAAGGACCTGAATACACATTTTTTAAAAGAAGATATTCAAATGGCCAAAAATTACATGAAAAGGGCCTCAACATCAATAAACACCAGGGAAATGCAGACCAAAACCACAGGAGATATCACTCACACCTGTTAGACTGGCTATTATCAAAAAGACAAGCTATAATAACAAGTGCTGGTGAAGACTGGAAAAAAGACAACACTTGTACACAGTTGATTGGAATGGAAAACAGTGCAGAGGTTCCTCAAAAAATGGAAAGTAGAACTACCATATGATTCAGCAATTCCACTTCTGGATATACATAAAGAAAATGGAAAACAGAACTACCATATAAGGCAGCAATTCCATCTCTGGATATATATCCAAAGAAAATGATATCTCAAAAAAGACACATACTCCCAAGTTTATTGAAGCATTATTTACAGTAGCCAAGACATGAGAACAACCTAAGTGTCCATCCACAGATAAATGGATAAAGAAAACATGATTAATACACACACACACACACACACACACACACACACACACACTGGATTATTATTCAGCCATGAGAAATAAGGAAATTTTGCCATTTGTAAGCAACATGAATGAAACTCGAGGGTATTATGCTAAATAAAATAGGTCAGACATAGAAAGACAAATAGTATAAGATATCACTTATATGTGGAATTAAAAAAAAGCCAAACCCACTGAAGCAAAAAATAGACTAGTGTTTGCCAGAGGCTGGAGGTTAGGAGAAAGGGGGAGATGTCGCTCAAGGGTACAAAGTCTTAAAATGAATAAGTTCTGGGGAGCTAAAGTACAACATGGTGATTATAGCTAATAATACTGTATTATGTACTTAAAAGTTGCTAAGAGATTAAATGCAAAAGTTGTCACCACAAAAAAGAAAAATTGTTTCTATGTAAAGTGATGGACGTGTTAACTAACCTTGTTACCACAATGCAATCATTTTGCATTATATACATATATCAAATCATCATGTTGTATACATTAAACTTATACAAGATTATATGTCAACTATATCTCAATTATTCTAAAGGTAAAAAAATAAATAAATAAAATGGGCTGCATAGACCACAATCTAGTAACTGGATCTTGTAAGTTAAACTTTAAATACTCAAGGAGTAGGGGACAGACCCATGATTCTAAAACAAAAGCTCCATTTTTGCTACATGGTCCAGGTCTAGATGGAAGAAGAAATAGAACTCCTAGTCCTTCTGGGAATCAACATGTGCTATTTTCACAACAGTGAAAATAAAATAATTAATAATAATAATAATAATGGGAAAATATAACTCTTCCTCCCCTTCTCTCTAATATGTAGATGTATAGATAAAAATCACTGTAGACATCATTTTACTTCCCTTGAGGAAATTTAGAACTATAATCTTATTATGTCTCAAGAGGCTTTAGAGTCATAGACCATATTGAACACACACACACATACACACATGGTCTCACTTCATGTATGTAAAACACCAAAAGCTGGAGACAGGCTGTTAAGGGTTCAAGTTTGCCCCCTACTCCCAAGTTGAGGAATTTGGAACCCTGTGAACAGTTCACTACTGTGTTGTGACTGTTCATCCTAGGAACCTGATCTCCAGTCAACCATTTGAAATGAACACGGAACAAGCTGAAAAACAGGGACCCAACTCAGGCATTTTTTACAACAAGAATTACTCCTATGTTACAGCCCTGCAGTCTTGGCAACCGGGCTTGGGCCATCTCAGCGATTCTAGCTTTTGAAGAGACAACAGTATGCGTGATACACTGTTAAGGACATGCACAGGTCGCACATATTCCATCAGTCTTTTCTATCTAATCCCACTTAGCTTTCCTTCTAAAATACCCATAGTAATCACTCTGGTTCACTCAAGATGGTGTGAAAGAAACATAATTGAAAGATAAGGTTTAATGTGCTCTGAGATTACTAAAAATACATTTGCTATAGATCAGTTCCAACTATAACACAAGGGGCTCTGGGCACCACAGAAGGTGTAGCATTTACTTGGTTCCAAGCCCAAAAGAATATTCAAACTGCATCTCTGCTTTTAGAATTTCTGGGGCGCCTTGGTGGCTTAGTTGGTTAGGCATCCGACTTTAGCTCAGTTCATGATCTTGTGGTTTGTGGGTTCAAGCCCCGCATTGAGCTCTGTGCTGACAGCTCAGAGCCTGGAGCCTGCTTCAGATTCTGTGTCTCCCTCTCTCTCTGCCCCTCCCCCACTCAGCTCTGTCTGTCAAAAATGAATAAACATTAAAAAAAAAAAAGAACTGCAGAGTCATTCTGTAAAATACTTGGAATCCTTAAACCAACTAAATGAGAATCAAATCTGGACCTGCTGGAGTCTTGAAAATTAGAAACGTTCTAGCTCCAGTGTGTCAATAGGAACCAGACAATTGCAGACTGAACAATATCCATCCCTGACCACCCACTTAAGTATTAGTCAACATGCATTTATTGAGCACCTACCAGCACCAGGCACTATAAAGTGCAAAATAAAGACACCGGTGCAAAAATAAAGACAACATATTTCCAATGAGCTGATAGCCTTCTAGAAGAAATAAAGCAAATACATAAAGATTATCATGTAAGGGAGTATAGATTTATATCTTAGGAGAAGTATAAATTGTGAGGGCTTAAAAGATAAATGAAGTTTTCATCCACAGAAAGGAAAGGAAGGGTCTCAGGCCAGAGGGAACAACCTAGGAAGAGGTAGAAAAGACAGGATTTGTTCAGACAACACTTTGTGGAGTGGGGCAGGCATGGTTAGAGTTGTGTACTGAAGCATGAGTTCCTCTAAATGATAATCTGAGACAAGAATTTGGGTTCATACAGTTTACTTTGGAGTGACGCCAGGAAACTCAGATGAGGGAACAGTGAAACCAGTCAGGACAGGGAAGGACAGGGAGGGAAGCCTTGTTTGCAACAAGGGACAAGGAAGCTGAAGTAGCTACCCACTAACTCCCTTCTCTCAATGGTTGAGGGTTGCTGCTTCAGGGATGTTAACTCCATGACACTCCCAGCTGAGAATGCTCCTCCAGCTGGGAAAGTCCTCAGGTAAAGAGACACAGGGATTTGAGACAAGAAGCCTTTTTGGTGTATAGAGAATGGTCTACTACAGGGTGAGTCGCTAATTGCATCTGCCATAGGGAGTAAAGCTAAAATGCCAAACTATGAACCAACACCAAAGACCTTGTATTCCATTCATTTGAGTTCAAATCAGTAAATATTTCAGGGTCCTAGTCATTCTTAAAGAAAAAAAAAAGTAAATATGGTTCCTCCCTCAGTGGGCATGCATTTCTTAAGAAGTCTGGGTTTTACTGTCCGGCATGTAGCCATTTAAAACTTACAAGGAGGTGAGTAACCTGACCAGACTATCAGTCTTGTAGTGGTGAGTGCCATGGACTGGCAGAGACATTTGAGGTGGGAAAGACATTAAATTTTTTTTAGTTTATTTATTTTTTGAGAAAGAGAGCATGAGCACGGGAGGGGCAGAGGGAGAGGGAGAGAGAGAATCCCCAGCAGGCTCCTCACTGTCAGTGCAGAGCCTGATGTAGGGCTCGAACCCACAAACTGTGAGATCATGACCTGAGCAGATATCAACAGTTGGACGCTCAACCAAATAAGCCACCCAGGTGTCCCTGAGGTGGGAAAGACATTTAAGAAGGGCCTGCACTGGAATGGTGATGATAGAGAATGGAAAGGTGTGTGTGTGTGTGTGTGTGTGTGTGTGTGTGTGTGTGTGTGTGTTTTACCAGACAAAGTAAAACTGGAAAGATGTGGCTGCTGATTGGATACAAAAGATGAAGGTGAAAGATGACTCAGGAAATCCAAATGTGTAGCCTTAAGGAAATGCTGGTAGCATAAACACAAACAAACAAACAAAAATTATCAGAACAGTGAGAGGTATGGAGAAGAAATGTTCATTTTTTTTTCTCTGTTGAAACTGAATTCACAATACAACAATCTCCTGCTACACCCTGTCTTGTTCAGTAGTCCAGTCACTTCCCCCCAATTGAGGGTCTGGACTGCTGGCAGTTTATAAACTGTAACAGCCATTTCCAGGTCTTCCGGGCCCACAGAAGCAGAGCTATGGCTCTAAGCCACATCCATTGTCATCAACTTGCAATAAACACCAACTTTTTTTTAACTGGATAGTCTCTCTTTCCACAAAAGCACAAGCCTGTTCTCACTAGTGAGGCCAATCTGGTCTGAGAAGAATGTAAGCTTTCTCCCCAAATGGAGGTTAAGACTCAAGCAAGGAAGAACACCTGGCTTTAATGACCTGGGCAATTGGGAGTCTTCCTTCTAAAGTGGTACCACAGGTGGCTCCCACATGTGCATCTGTCAACATAAAAATACTCCAAATCCTTGTCAGAACATTTATAGCATTCTTTGCTTCTATTTAAACCACAAATGCAGTTGAAAGAATTTAGAGTTCCTCCCCTCCTTTGTGAGGTTTCTTGCTGCTTTTGGCTGGTTGATTGGTTGGTTGGTTTCTAAAAGGGAAGTAGAGAGCTATCCCACTTCCCGAAGTTTGGCTTACAAACTCCACCAAGTCACCAATGGTATTGGGTGAGGGGAGGTAAGGGGAGGTATAGATTCATAGCAATTGTGCTCACTCAACTTTTTCTCTCAAGGAGGGTGGTGTACCCAGGGGGTTGTGCCCCCTCCTATAGGCTCTCCATGGGAAAGCAAAATCACAGTGCAAAAGGTAGGAACACCTAGGATTTCTACCAGGGGGGTGGCTTAGTAGGGTAAGCCCTAAAGTCAAACCACAATAACACACAACTGTTAACTAGTGATTCAGAAATTGGGAGCAAAGAGGCTAAACTGGTGAATGAGACTGGGTGAAGGGGGTCTAGCCTGAGGGAATACCTACCAGTTGATGAAAGCTCCTCTGGGTGCCAAAGGGATACTGAGCCCTACTTTGACCTGGTTGTCCCAGAGCCAAGTGACCAAACCAGCTTCTTTTGTACTTTATCCACAGCCAGCTTAAATTCCTGTTGGGAGAGTTGTGATCAGAGCTAAGAGTGCCACCTACAGACACTTTACTGCTAAATATCTATTAGAAAATCTAAAGAAAGCTATTCACAATCAGTTTTTCAAGATCTTAGACCTTGAAGTACCACTGGCAAAGAAGATTGTGGGTATGTGTGGGTGTGTGCTAGCATGCAGGAAGGAGTGACTGATAGACTAAGAGGAAGAAATGACTGATATTCTGGGCCTGAGCATGACTGGAAGGGTGTTGGGGGCAGACACTGGGGAATTCAGAAAAGGGCTTTAGGAGAGAGCACGAGCTTCCTCTAACCCTGTCCTCCATCCTCCACCAAAACACTGAGTCTGAGCCCCTAGTGAGACAAATTCTCACCTCTTTCTGCCAGCATTTCAGGTACTTCTTTGCAGACTCTGAGCTCCTGGAAATTTGTGATATGTAGTTATAAAACTGCTACTCTATGTTTCTTGCTGATTTACTGAGATTCCCAGTGGCTAAGCAAAGTGACATGGTGGCTGGTCCCTTCCCCTGCTTATCACTGGTTGGCATAGCCCTTCCTGCCACCACCCCATCTCCACCACCCCTTATCAGCCTACTAGCATCTACTAATGTTCTGAAGATTTAGGATATATGAAATTTGTTCTTTTCTTAAAAGCACTCAGCATCAAATTGTAAAACATGGATGGCCTTAATATTTTTCCTCCAGCTATTTTAAAGAGTTGACATTTAACCCAGGGGAATATATCTTTAATGGTAAAACTCTGGACAAATAGAAAAGATATTTTGTAGCATGGATCCTCATACAAAATTCGCCTATTAATGTTTAACTTTATCACAAATACTAAATTAACGCTTGCCTTTCTAAGTATTATAATAGGAACTGTCAGGCAGAATTTAGTTCAAAACTCAGTTATGCCCCCCCTTTTAAGCTATGTGATCTTGGCCAAGTCATTGAATGGCTGTAAGCCTCAGTTTCCTAATCTATAAAGTAAGGGGGAAAATACCTCCCTCTCAGGATGAGTTACAGATTTAATGGCTATTACACCCTTAAAGCAAATCCAGTACCCCACACATAGTAAGTGCTCAATGAATGTTAGTTGTCCTCTTGATTCTTCTGCTAGTTCAGTAACTATCTGAACCATCTTGCTTAGTGGGTTTCACCAAATTTCTGGTAGCTTCTTCCAATGACTCTCAGGTCATATTTCCCCTTATTAACAGAAGGTCACTAGATTAATTAAACACTTTCTTATGCTTGTCAGTGACAGATTAATTTAAACACAAACTCTTCCCACGTCAAAAGGCTTCTTGTAAAACAGAGGAGAGGAAATCGTACTCCTCTGATCAGAGGACCACCATTTGACAGATACCAGCTTTTCTTAATGAAAAGTACTAAGACAGTGCAGAGAAGGAAAAATATTTGCCAAAAACTCTAAAACATACAAGAGGGGCTAAGGGTAAAGTGAGTTATAATCACATTGTTGATTCTTTTCCCCTTTTTCACTTTTATTTCTCCTGAGAGTAGAGTTCATTTTCCTGGTTCCCAATACAATGACACCATAGTGGACTCATGCATATTTTTAGAAGTGCTGTATTGTTGACCTAGTACATGTGCTGCTTTTAATCATACAAATCATGCCTGGGTGATGGGTCTAACACAATAGGGAGGCAACGACTAGACAAATAGGCTATTTCCTGAAATGTGCATGAACATAATCAAGCAGGGAAATTATCCAAAATCCCATCATGTGTACAATACTTATCTTCCTGATTTTGGAATGAGGGGACATTCCTCAGTTTATTTCCCACTGAACTGACCTTTTTTCCCTCCCCCCACTCCTTTCAAAATCTAAATGAAAGTGATTTCCTCCCCACCCCCACCAGTGAAATCAGACTACCCATGTTGCTCCATGCTGATTTGAGGTATGACATGGGAGAGGAAATGAGGGTGCTGTATCTTCAGAAGCTGACTCTCAGAGAGAGCAGGTAAGAAGAAAGTGGGGATGAAAGGAGGAAGCACAAGTTTCCCTTGCTCCTAACTCAAAGTTGGAGCCCATTGTTCTGATCACACAAGTGTGACTGAAAATAGCAAAGTGTAACCCATGCTGCTTTATGTAAGGACATTTACCTTCTGTCTCTTAAGGGCAACTGAGGTCAGAAGGAGATGAGGGTGGAATCATCAAATTTACTTCAGATTCCAAGGAGAGATTTGATGATGGAATTGGTGCATGGAATGGTGGCATGCTGCTTTCAAAGCTACAAGCCTCTGGCATTGCACCAGCCAATACAAGACACCACCAACATGCTTACTCTCCCAATCTTCAGATATGGTCCCTGGGAGACAGGAAGAGGAGGAATTTATAGCTTTCCTGTGGAATGTGGATTCAAAAAAGGTTTGAGATTGAAACTAAACTACTCTAAGATCAACAATAACCTCACAGACCTAAAGTCCCCAGCTAGTGTTCTAAACATTCATTTGTTGACACTGAGCATATATTTCCTCCTAGAAAGTGTCATTGTGTATGGTTAATTCCAGGCCAGCCTTCATAATCCATGCTCAGTCTTGAGAAGCAGGAACAGCAGCAGGACTGCACTGATCTCCAACTGGGATATTCCCTGTTCTTACAGGAGCAAGCCACAAAGTACTAAGGACCAGAGTTACGGGATACACATGGATGTCTTCCCTGAATCAGTTGTACTTGTTGATAAGTCATTTCAAACATGACGTGTAGATGAGTATAGGGGATTAAAAGCTAAATTCACATGACCCTTAAAATAAAACCCAGATGTGCACAGAAACTACAAATGGCAATTAACTCAGTGATTATATAAATTTGCATTGTTTCAGTTTTTTTTTTCTACAAGCAAGTCTACATGTATTTGGGGGGAAATACAGTTTTAAATCAATAAAGTGTGGACTCTTTAAGAAATCTCTTACAGAACAAATTCAGGCTATATCCTCAGACACAGTTGGTACATTGTCTCTCCTCCAACACTTAAGTCTTTCCATGAGCAAGACTGAAAAGTACAGAGATATAAAGATCCTCGTGATGGACCAGAGACTTAAGAGACCTGTGTTCAAGGCCACTTCACCACAATACCATGTGATACTGAGAACACTATTTCTGATTGCTTATTCATCCAGTAAAAATTTACTGAACACTTACAATGTGCTGGATATTGTGAGCTAGGATGTTCCTCTTCCATAAAATGAGGATAGTAACATAGCATATAGTATTATTAAGGTCAAATAAAGTACTATACACAAAAGCATTCCATAACTATAACTCTATACAATATAGGATAGTTTGCAACATGAGGTACTTTATGGATTAAGAAGAGCTTCCTCAGTTGTTCTTTGAACCTGACCATTATCTATAATTTCTGTGCAGGCATACTGTGTTAGAGCACCAGGAAACATACCACCATCTCCCTGTTTCTTCCTCTGCCTGTTCCCTATGATCTATGGGGGTGTCCAGCCAAGACCAGGATGAGGCCACATCATAAATTTCTCTTTCCCATTTCAAGCCCAATAGTTACTAATCAACTTTTAGGATCAAAAAAGAGAATATATCAGGTTCAAAGGACTCTCCTGATCCTCTAGGGATCCATGATGAATCCATTATTCTTTCAATATAGCACAAATCAAGTCTTCACATGGAAAGGACATTCATGTGTCAGCTGTCTGCAGTCATGAGCAGCTCTGAGAAAAGAGAAGCTAAAACATACAGAAGTGGAAATCTTTTTCACTGAAGTGTGTCACTGTCTTCTGGAGTTAAGATAGCCTTGACTCCTGAAAGGGAGTTGCCTGACTGCTCCAGTCCACATCCCAGGATGAATGCGAAGTGTACAGTCTTCCTGAAGGAGCTCAGCTTTGGGGGCTGAGTTTTTAAAGTGCATAAGAAAGACCACACTGCAAGGAGAGTAAAAAAGAAAAAGAAGCAGTAAAGCAATACCCAAATTAAAGAAAATAGTTGTTTTCATCGCAAGGAAAGCTTTTTCAGAAACTGGAGGCTAAAGCCACTGGAGGAGACTATCATAAAGTATGGGAATGCCACCGATGCATCTGGTTGAAACCCACCATTAAAAAGGGCTGAATGCAGAAAAATCTCTCCTCAGGTCAAAGAAAATCACAGAGCCTTTTAATTTCTTGGTTTTCAGTTCTTAGAAAGTTGTAGACTAAATGAAAAAAAAAAAAGCTTTCAAAAAAGCATCTGGAAATGAACCAATGTCATGGTTAAATTCATTCAAAAGAGAATAAAAATTCTACTTTCCTCACCACATCTGCACATGGCCACAGACCCTTTCCTCAAATGAACTCATGTTTTAAGTACCTGCTATGTATGAAACACTGGAAAGGTGCTCAGGGAACTGAAATGAGAATAGATAGCCCCTGAGCTCTGTTTGTTCACTATGTACTAGGAAAACAAATCCTACCGCAATAGCTTTGCGGAAAGAAGGGAGTCTGTGTTAAGAGTTATCAAAGCATGCTCTGGAAGTACATAAAAGACAGACATTAATTCTGAGAGAATATCCAAGAAAGCGACTTGAAAGAGAAATATTTTAAGATGATAAAATGAGAGAATAATATAAGTTGATGGAATTGCAAAGATTAGTAATTTCATGACTAAAAGAGTAACAATTGGCCAAAATGCCCAGCCACAAAAGAAGGGGAAGGAGAGGGAGGCAGGGAGGGGGTGGGGGAAGGGGAGAAGGGCAAGGTGAAGGGGAAGAAGAACAAAAGAAGAAGAAGAGGAAGGGGGGAAGGGAGAAGGGGAAGGAGGAGGGGGAGGAAGAGGAGAAGAAAGAGAAGACAAAGGAGAAGATGAAGGAGGAGGTAGAGGAAAGAGAAGGCAGAAGGAGGGAGGGAGCAATGGAGGGAAGAGGAAGAAAATAGATCAGCAAAACATGCTTACACCAATTAGCTGCACCAACCTTATGTAGTACATATTTCCCCAATTTCCCCTAGGTTACTAGCCAATTTAGGGAGAGGAAGTTCAGCAGATGCTATTGGTTGCCTCTCCAACATCTAACCTCTTCCTTTCTGTTTTATTCAAGTCTTTAAGACAGGTTGCCCCATTCAGAGCCAAAGGGGTGGATTCTGATTGGTCTTAGCCTTTCATGTAGCCTCAGCTCTCCCCCGACCAGCAGTTTGTTCAGGAAAGAACATGTGATACATTTCTGGCCAATGACACTGAGGACTTGGAGCAAAAGAAGAGACCATATTTTTCTTCTCTCTCTGAATATCATTTTGTCTCAATGTGGTGCCTGGTGCTGCTGGCAGAGTGGGAAATAAAAGGAGGCTGACTCTCAACAACTGTGCCAATCAACTAACCAGCTCTGGGGTCCCTGCCTCTCCACTTCATGCTGTTTGAGAAAATAAATGTCCTTACCACTTCAGCCAGCTGCTTCACATTTCTGTTACTTGTACTGAAGGAATCCTAACTGATACCAGGAGATATCATATCTTTGATCTTCTATGGCTGGGAAATAGACACAGACATGGCACTCTAGGAGAAGCTTCACTGTCACCACGGTTTACAAGGCATAAATACAGTAAGGTCTTCCTATAACACTTCTCACTAAGGCCCAAATTTGGTTTTGATCAGGGTCCTCTACACTCCTTTCTGCAGGGTCTCACATGTCCTTTATCTACTGGGTCAGGGCTCTCACACTGGACTAAGCTGATGCTGAGTTAGACAGAAAAGGACCACCATGTGGGAAAACTGAGAGGAAAGGGGAGACCAGAGGTGAGGGAATGACCAGAATGATCACACAGGCTGATGAACAAAACCATGGCGCCCAAACCACTGACCTTTAACAACACTGTCTCCTCCCTGCATATGTCATATGAACACCTGGAATATCTTACACTCATCTACCACTTCCTATGAACTATCGAAAGCATTTAGAAAGAGAATTTCACATATATCTGATGCTCAAGAAAACATCATGAGCTAGGTAGAGTAGGTATTTCCACCTCCATTTAATAGATAAGCAAACTAAGATCCAGAAAGATTAAATGACCTTTTTTTTTTTAAATGTTTATTTATTTTTTGAGAGAAAGAGCACAAGCTGGGGAGGGGCAGAGAGAGAGGGAGACGCAGAATCTGAAGCAGGCTGCAAGCTCTGAGCTGTCAGCACAGAGCTCAATGTGGGGCTCAAACCCAGGAACTGTGAGATCATGACATGAGCTGAAGTTGGATGCTTAATGGACTGAGCCACCCAGGCACCCCAAAAAAATGACCTTTGTAAAGTCGATGTTTATGGGAGCTGGACTTTGGCTTCCCTTTCCTAAAAAGACCAGGAACATAAGAATATAAATATGAACATACTTAAACATATTTAATTAAATTTATATTGTTTTAAAATATATTTAATAATTATTATTAATATATTTAATTTAATTATTATTAATATACTTAATTAAATAAAAATATAAATTACAAGATATTTAGGTCATTGGGAGTTCTTACATGCTAATAGGAGCAAAAGGAGAAATACATTAGAACAAATATGAGGGATGCAGAAGAAAACTTTGAGGGAAGGGTTTTACTCTTGGATCGTCTGATATGTAACGCAGAAAATAATTTCACCATACCATATTCAGTAGAGTTCAACAAGCTTTTTGTTTTTAAGCCTCTATTATGTAGAAGGCACCTCTTGGGCTAAGTCTTAAAGGATACACCGAAGTGAAGACAGGGAGGAAACCCCAGGCAGAGAGAACAGTCTATGCTACCATGACAAAGACTCATTAATCAGCTGGGTGCAAGGGCACTTCTGTTACTGGAGCACTGGATGCAGCAGATGCCAAGGACAAAGCACAAAAGGGAAGCACAACAAAACTGCTGTTGGCCAAGGCTCAGTATTGCCCACCACAGACAGCCAGCTAAGGAGTTTGGGCTCTCTTCTGGAAGTCCATGGTCTTCAAACTTTTTCTGCTCATATACCCACTAAAATAACTAAAAAACTATGTGCCTCATGTCTTAAATTTAGTTTGAATTGCATAGAAACACAAGGTGGATGGATGGATGCATAGATGCATGGCTAGATACGTGGTAAGGCAAATATATTAAAAGTTTATAGAATCTAAGTGGTGCATATACTGTACTTATGTATAAAGTCCTTGAACTTCTCTGTATGTTTAAAATTTTGTCACAATAAAAATTTGAGGAGAGAAAGAAACTATGTTACCTCTCACACATATTTAAACTTTTTCATCATAAGTTTATTTTTTTAAACAAAAGGACACAGAAAATGTTAAACATTTTATAAAGTGAAATAAGATGAGAATTGACTGTTTATGAAACAAATATTGTATTTTATGATTTGATAAATAGATTTTAACTACCCTGTTGATAAAGCACACTAAATCATGTAAAATATGTATCCTTAGTTTTTATACAATTATCTGGGAAAATGTGATAGCCCCCATGCATTCCAGTTACATTCAAAAGAAGTGGCATCATTAACCTTTTACTGTTTCAGTCGACAGATCAAGGTATGGTGATTAACAAGGAAGTTTTTTCTAAAAGCCAATATTTCAATTTATCCTTTTGTTTGATATTCAGAGGTTTTTACATCTTAGGGCAATGTACCAAAGCAAGATTTAGGATGGGTAAAAAGCCTATCTTTTGTAACGGGTAGAAGAATCTTGTGATTGCAAGCTCTTTTGGATATTAAAGACCTGGAAATTGATTTTTTAAAATCCATCCAAGTGCATGTACCCCTTGGAGAGTCTCTGTAGCCCCATTGGCAGGGTCAAGGGTGGAGGGCTCAGGGATACCAGCTAAGATGATATTGCAGTCACTGGGATCTGAAACAGGAGAGAGATTTTGGAGCAGGAACTGGGGAAAGAATTTGAGAAATGCTTTCAAGGGGCAGTGCTCAGCTGGATTGATGACTGACCAGATGCAGAGAGAAAAGGAAAGAAAAAATGAACAGTGACCATTTGACCCATTATGGTAAAATAAATATAGTGTATGAGTACAGTCTTGTAAGGGTAATACATGTCACAACATTATAAAAATTTCTACAACCATTGATTGTAGTTTTTTTCAATTATATTAAAATGTGACAGTTCAACCTAGAGATTATCCCTCAGTGCTGTGGCCTCCATCTCAAGGGACCACATATCCAAGAGCTGATTGGGTCATGGCAGTCCCTACCTAGTCTCAAGCTACAGTCAAGGTAATTGGAAGAATATGGAACGAGGATTAGGGGGAACAGAATGTAGGTCCGGCTCTGCCTCTACTCCTTCCTGTGTGATTTCAGAGAAGTCACTTAACCTCTTTGACCTTCACTTATATCGTCCAGAAAGAAGATGTCAAAATGATGATCTGCAAAGTCCCTTGCCTCCCTAACCTTATAATAAGGCTCAAAAATCAATGCACTCTGGACAAACCAACTCCATAAAAGTAGTGAGAGAGTTAAGAGTTGAGTGAAGAATTTGACAGATCATGAAGATGAATTAGCTGCAGGGAGAGTCAATAGGTGTAAATTGCTGTAGGCTTGGGGGCTTTCAGCAGCCCCTAGTCAGCACCTGGAGGAAGAAGGTGCTAATGATACAATGGGGACAGAACCACTGATAGTTATGAAGCAGCAGGCCGTGGAAAACCCAAATTTACACTAATGTAATCTGAATCCGTGCCAATATCAGCCCAATTGAGATCCTCGGGGGTGGGTGACAGCACTCTGAGAATTTGAAAATGATGGCAAATAATAACGCATGAAGTCAGGCTAATATATGCATTTCCTTTTTTCTTTAAAAAGACCCAACTATATTACCAGGTGCTTCTTCCTAGATAAAGAAACTTGATCATTATTTCCAATAGTCTATAAACAGATGGACCCATCTTTTTTTTTAAAGGCAAGTGAAAGAAAGAGCACTGGTACAGGTCTTTCACACTCTCTACCTGAGCTCACATTTGGATCCAAGGTGAGTTATCTGAAATAAAGCAAAAGGAAAGCTGGGTTATGAAATGGAAGGGAAACAGAAGCATAGAGCCAATAAACTGAGTTTGCGATCCCAGATACTTGAAGAATGGTTCAATTAAGACTGATCCCTTTTGGTAAAGAATCCATGATTTCAAGGTAAAAGAGCCAGACAAACCCATCTTCTGACTCCACTTGGGGTAGGCAGAAGCACTCCACTTTTTCAAGATCTGTGATCTATCTCACTTTAGCAAAATCCTGTGATCTCCAACCTAACCAATTCCATTTCCAAGCAGATATTGCATGTAAATTCGCTTAGGAAACAGAAGTACTATATTTTTCTAAGTGTATTTTGCTATTATTATATCCTTCACCCCACCTGGAGCCCTTTGAACCAGCATCAACACCATACCAAACACCCCACACATTCCATTGTCACCTAGAATGTTTCCTCCTCCCTGTCCAAGTCCCCCTACCTAAACCAAGTTCATCCTTCAAATCTCACTCTTTCATTGAAGCCACCATCCCTCACTCTATCTCTATTCTCCTTTATTCTTATAGACCATGATTAATAATTTAGAACATGATTTTCTTAATTGTTTTCATTATTTTTTTAAGTTTATTTATTTATTTTGAAAGAGAGAGAGGGCACCTGCATTTATGAGTGCAGGAGAGGGGGAGGGGCAGAAAGAAAGGGAGAGAGTGAGAATCCCAAGCAGGATCCACCCAGTGTGGAGCCTGACTTGGGGCTTGAACCTATGAACCACCATGAGATCATGACCTGAGCTGAAATCAAGACTCAGATGCTTAACCTTAGTGAACTGAGACACCAAGGTTCTCCTAATTGTTTTCAGTCTTAACAAAACAGTTTTGTGATTATTTACATACTTATAGCTGAGGGACATCTCCTATCCTTTTTTTAAAATCCCCTATAATCCAAAGAACTGTTTGAGGCACTTGCTGCGGATACTCTAACACAACCTGTTTCTCAGGATTCCAGAGTGGCAGGCTTATCCCTCCCATCCTTCACCTAAAAGCAAGTGTGGGTGTGGTGGTCTCAGAAACAGAAGTGATTTTCCCCAGCATCAACCTGCCCTACACCATGCCTGGTAGCACCCTACCCTCACTTCCTAGCATCTCATATAACTCTCAGAGACAGTCTGTCAGAGGTTCCTCCTCTGAGAGTACAGGAGACCGAGCAAGACTCCAGTGTGGGGGGAGATGGAATGTCATGGAGGAAGAAGAGGAAAAAGATGGTGACTGAGAGCATGAAGACTAAGACATGTTCCCCCTGTGGAATGAGGAAGCATGAGTCCCACAGGGTAAGGACAGTCTGCAAGGCAGCTGGAAAAGTGCCCATGAATGAAGGCACCTCAGCAAGAGGATGGATCACAGTTTGGACATTAGAAAAATGGGAAAGTAGAAAAAATAAAAACTCAGGCATCAGAAGTTTAAGCACAGTCACCAGAAAACCCAATTAATCCTCAGTCATCTCAAGTGAAGTCACCTTAAAAGTACCAGAATATGATGCAGTGGGGGAGGGAGAAGCCAATTTTCCAGAATTGTATTAACAATCATTTAGTTCATCTGAAAAATGTCTGTTTTTCATTGATTAAAAAATAAACACAATCTTGTGTCAGCAATGCCTCCAAAGTGTGTGTGGAAAAACAACATAGCCCATTTATTATGAGACATATTCTCCCACATACGATGTATAGCAAGTAAAAAGGGATACATAACTCATGATAACTCATTATATATTATATAGCTCATAATAACTTAGTAGCCAACATATATGTGAAGCCAACTTCAACAACCTATGACGTTACAATGTGCCAGGCATTGTTGTCAGTCCTTTACAAATATTAACTATTACCCGAACTTTACAAATGAGGAATCTCCAGCATGGGCAGAGTAAATGTCTTCCCGAGGGTCACCCAGCTGCTAAGTGGTGGAAGTGAGATTTGAACAAGCATGTCTGGCTCTACAGTCCTTGGTCTAAGCTGTTTCCTCCCACCCCTGTGTCAGTCTGCCTTTTAAGGTGGGCTTTTTAGCCAGGTGACATAGTGATGATAGCAGCTGCAGCTTATCTGTAATTTTATACCCCCCCACCCCAATACCTAGCATCCAGAACCTAGTTCCTGGATCATCCCAGTCTGGAACTCCTTAGTTACCCTATGTCTTACTCCCAGAAATCAAAACCTGAAAAATAAATATTTGTAGGTTTATAGATTATAAATAATCTAAAACATTCTATATGCCAACTCTCTTTTTTTTCATTTTTAAACTATTATTACTGCTTATAGAGATCTCCTTACTGATAATGAAGGAACACATTGCTCCTTCCTCTGCTTGGCCACCAAGCCAGCACAGATGGCTTTCACTCCCCACCCCCACCCACCCACAGATGTAGCCTATGAGCAGTAAGTACCCCCTCCCCATGAACCCATTGCCTGGGCTGCCACAATCTCTCAGCATCTCAGAGAAGCAAGGATCCTCTTCCTAGCTGACATGCCAAAACTTCAGCATCTGTTCATTGATCTGCTGCTGACCATGCACAAGTAAATAAAAATGTTAAAGTTTTCCAAAACTCAATTTCAAATGCTTTGTTATATGTACAAATTGAGGAGCAACAGAACTTACATTCAAATTTTGGCTTTATTTTCATACATAGATATTGTGAAAATATGGGTTTTCCCAAAGTTCAAACATCAAAAGAATCCTCCCAGACTCCTGGAATTTCAGAAGGCAATGCCTCAACTTCACCATTGCTACTTTTCTGGACTTGCACAGACTGGTGGCTTTGTTCACTGCTCCTTTGCCAGCCTCTCCTCCTCATTTCCACACTGTTCCTTCCTTCCTTCTTTCCCAGACTGGAGGCAGCTAGAGCTGACTGTGCCCCCCTGGGTTATTCTCCCTTGCCTTAGTATATATGGATTTACTTCAGGCATGTGAAAGTAGCCACTAGGTCTATGTCATTTACTCTCCTGAAACATGAAATAGACTCTACTGGATTGAGGGTAAAAATATGCTTTTGAAGAAGGAGTCAGTGGAGGCCTATATTTACAGGACATTTATTGCTGCCACTTTATGGGGAAAATTAGTCTTTTATGCTTTCAGTAATGATTCCCTAGGCCCTCTTTTCAAACCACCAGGCTCATAAATTCCTTGTTTTTACATCAGAGCAAAAATGTGCTAAAGCATGCTCTTCCTCACTCACCAGCATCATCTGATAGAGTATGGAGAGGCATCCTGGGAAGAAGATAGTCTGCTGGCCAGGGTCACAATGCCAGCAGGCTGCCAGGACCTCCCTGGACACTTCTCCTAGGAGTGGAGGCAGTGCTGTATAAGTGAGGGAGCCCATCTAAACAGCACACATTTCTTAAAAACACAGCTGGCTCTCTAAAGAAAAGAAAGTCCAGGCATTGGGCAAGGAAGGCCAGCTCAGGCTCTCTGGGGCTTTTCTGGGGTTGAATGATGCTAGCCAGATGTTGTTTGAAGAGGGTTCCCTCATGCAGGGCATCTGGCCTCAGTATATCCCATTTCTAAGTGAGCCACAAAGAACTGCTTTAAAACCTGGACAAGGTTCTCAGATAAAGCCAACTATAGCTTATGTCAACCCCCAGGATATGTTTTTCAGGACCAGAGTACTTCCTGGTTCCATGCCCAGCAGTCTGGACTCCCTTTCCACCTGAGTAAGCACTACTATCTGAGCAAATTCTACCACCCACCTGAACTTAGTCATTTCAGACTCCCAAGACATGACTCAAAGATACCAGCAAGAGAAAATAAAAGCAAGATTGCTTTATGCTTAAAAGTAAATCACTTCCCATTATTTAAAGGGAGGAGAGGGCAATGTTCAGTGGGAGGCCACTGAATTCTTTCTTATGGGCAGCCTTGTGCTTTCAGGCTAATATGATTAATACTAATGCTACAGATGTGGGAGGTGGTATTGCCTAAGAATCATTGATTGCTCTTCTCAGAGATTACTCAAATAGTCCAATCACAAGGCAGTCTTGCCAAACTGTAGATTTGGATTCCATGGGTCAGAGGCAAGATCAAAGATCCTGCATTTCTGATAAGACCCAGGAGCAGCTGGTGTTCCTAGTCCAGGGATCCTACTTTGAGCAGGGAAGTCTTAGGTTGAGGGCTCTGGCTTTGGAGTTGGACAGACTCAGGTTTGAATTTGGTTACTTATTGTCCTCAGGATATGGGGTAAATTCTTTAAGTTCTGAGCTTCCAATTTTTTTTGAGATGAAAAGTAAAGCGATTAGGAATAATACTTGTCTATCCTTCTTCCCGTAGTTGATATGAGTTTCAAGCAGCTCCAGAAGCTCTAAAATGTTTATACAAATGTTAGGTATTAGTAACAAATATTAGTTATTAGTAGTACGCACTGTTTTATGTGCTGAGTTACTCTCAGATTTTGCTTAGCAATAGAAAGAAATAGCTTTTGCAACATACTGCAGAGATAGAATAGATGAGGAAGAAATTCCAAAAGGCTGTTTTTCTTCCATTGTCCCCTTGAAGGCCAGTGATAAAACAGGCAGAGACAAATCACCTGTCCTGTTTTTAGAGAATTCTTGCAGAAGGAGATTCTAGTACATTTCTTGGTTGGCTGTTTAATCTCAAGTAGAAGGAAGCATTTTTTGGTTGGGTCATTACTGGGTCTCCATGATCCCTATAACTGGCTTATTCAATAAAATCATCATTTGTATCTTGGATTTGATGCTGACTAAACATAATGGTAAGTGGGTTGCATTTTTTTCTAATCTCATTCAATATGTGCTATTCAATTTAGGAGAAAAAAACATGGGTCTTAGGGTCATATACATCAAGTTGAAAGCTAGATTTTACAGCTTATTAATTGTGTTGATCTTAAACAAATTGACCTCTGTGAGTCTCAATTTGCTCATCTGTGAAATAGGACTAAGAATTTGTATCACATAATATTTGGGAGGAATATCTGAAGAAATAATGTGTAAAGTTCCTGAAACCTAAAAGATGCCCAGTAAATATTAGCTTACTCCTGTTTGTTCTGATTCTGTGCCAAATAACATTAAAGAACAAGTTATCAGTGTATACAGGTGTTAAACATTAGACAACTTTAAAAATACTTTATATGTACAAGAATTTCACTAAGCACTTTAAAAGGATTCTCTCATCTACTCACAAGACTTTTACTATTATTTTCTCATGTTACAGATGAGAAATCTAGGGTGTAGAGAAGTATCTTAGTCCAGTCCTCACAGCCAGTAAGTGGTAATTGCCAGGATACAAGGTCCACAGGAAGCTAACTCTAAGACCCTCACTCTTATCCATGCACACCTTACTCCCAGCCTCCCCCTCAAAATAACCCTTCACATGGAGATGGCTCATAATTCACTATCAGCCTTCTCTTTTTCTCACTCTCAAGGTGCTCTTATGACTGTCTAGCATGCAAGCTGATATAAAAGATGTTACATTTTGAAATCCATCCCATAAAGTGCTGTCTGTCATTAGTACACTTTGTGAAAGAGCCACAGACCAAAGGACATTGCATTAGGGCAAATAAAATAACAGATCTGGAAAGCCCGGAAATGACTATCATGTCAATATGATATTACATCCATCCATAAATATTGCATATTAAAAAAAAGTATGCTTTTTAACTGAATAGATGGGAGATCATATTGAACAAAAACTTTTAACTATTAAGAAAAACAATAACTACCCTCAGGCCATTTTAAGTTTATGGAATTTGTGTTTAAATAATACATCTAAGAACTTAGATTCTCCTCCCTCCTACAAGGACAACTTCACCCTAACTTTTCTCAGGTGACATTTAATAAGATAAGTGAAATTATTTTTAACAAGAGTAAATTTTTGCCATCACATGGATGGAGAGACTGTTGGAGAAACAGGTAGATCTGACATCATTGAGGTCTCAGAAGTATGTGAAGAGAGTGTGGACCTGTGTCCGGGTTTCCAGACTTAGAACTCCATCCCAGACTGACTGATGGATTGGCTGATTGATTGATACACTACACCAACATTCATTGAGAGTTAATCACACATCTCATACTAGACTCAGGATTTAGCATATTTCACTCATTTAATCTTTCCTAAAATGTTAGGAGCTAAGTGTCATTGTTATCCCAATTTACAGATGAGGAAACCAAGCGTCACAGCAATTAAGTCATTTCCTCAAGGCACAGGTAATAGGGTTACCTAGCTCTGACGGATTCTGAAGGCCGAACTTCCCACTACTCTGACAATTGTCCCTATACTTCCTAGTTTTTATTTTTGTCTCTTTTCTTAAGCTTATATAAGACTATAACAAACACATACACACATTAGATAATAGTCACAATCTCTGATTCAAGCTCAAAGTAACATGATGACCTTTTAAGCTACACTCCCACCCCTGTCCTGTTCCTACAGGTGGTGTATGATCACTTTCTACTACCCTCCCTCAACTCCCAAACTCTATAAATGTGCCAAGAGGGAAGTGTGAGTCAGATCAGAGAGTTGCTTGAACAAATTCTACAATCATTACTATTATAACATCAATACATGGAAGCTAAATCCAAGACACAGGGACTTCCCTGTAACAATCTCTTCTCCCGCTATCTACAGTCAGCAGAGACACCCGCCCCCCAACTTATTCCATGTTATCCTCACTTACCTTCTCATTTGACCCCCTCTGTAAGACAACTCATGGTATGCAAAAAATGCTGGTCTGGGACTTAGGACCTAAAATCAAGTTCTAGTCCTACTATCAAGACACAACTTGTATGACTGTCAGCAATTCACTAACACTTCCAGATCAGTGTCTTCATCTCTGAAATGGGGCCATAAATTCCAGGCCATCTTATAACAAAGAATGATGTCTAAAGTCTAGAGAAATAGCAGATATGGGAATGCTCTGAAAACTCTTAAGTGTTGTACAATAATAAAGCTACCTAGGATTTATTAAACACTTACTGTGTGTCAGGTAATACACTAAGAAACTGAAATGAATTTTCTTATATAATCCTCCCTCAAAATATTGTGAAGCAGAGATTAGCACAGGCAAGGAAGCTGAAGGCCAGGGTGCTAAAGTAACCTGCCCAGGACCACACAGAAAACTGGAGTGCAATCCATTTCTACTGCCTGGTTTTTCCATTCTGAAGTCAGCCTGGTTAGTGTGGACATTAGGGGCTTGTGCTACACAGTGGTTCTCAATCCTCCATGCTCATCAGGATTACCTGGGGAGCTTTAAAAATACTGACACCTGGGTTTCTTCCCAGAGATTCTAATTTGATTGGTTTAGGGTGACACCTGAACATGAGACCTTTTAATAATTCCCAGGCAATTCCAATGTGCAACCAGGATGGTAAGCCACTGACCAACACTGGCAGAGCCCTACAAAGACAGAAGCTACCAGTATGCTCAGATCTGGGCTCTGTATGCTCCCTTCCCAAGTGGGAAGCAAGGGGGTGGGTTGGGGTGGGGGAAGGGAGATGTGGTGGAGTATTTATGGAATCCAATATTCACTGCTGCATTCTGAATGGCAACTTTCTTGGCAGATACATTACCAGTCATGTCCCAGCCATAAAACATAGAGCTCTCATTTCCTCAGAGGCCTTATATACTCTGAGTGCTTTTCAGCATTATTAACCTTCATGATCAAAATAGATAGGGAGGCTGAAAGCCAGGGAAAACCTCTTTACATCTTCTGAATTGCAAAGCCACACAGTGAGAAAGAAGTTAGCTTGCATGTGAGATTTTGCTTGAATCAGACAAATCCAGAGCTTAGACAAATTCACTTTGTGTACATAAAAGGTTCAGAAGGGCCATGGATTTAGAGAAATAAATGTGTCATAATTACACTCATTGCCATTAGTATAACAGTATGTGTTGTTTGAACAGTGTTCCATATAAACAAAGCCATCTCAGCTTCTTTTAGGCACATTTCTATGCATATTAGAATTTATAGAGGAAACATCACTTATTTAGGACTGCCCAACATCTAAACTCCACTCCTATTTGAGTGAATCGCAGAATTTGTAGGAGACAGAGTTCAATTCCTGTTGGGAAAATAAGAGAAAAATAGTCCTGCTGTCTCCTCCCAGGAATCTTAGAGTACGGCTGTGTGATTTGATATCACTTATTAGATGTTCACCCCATGCTCCCATAGATCTTTAAAAGAGTAGTGTGAAAAAAATGAATGAATAGATGGACAGACTAGATGGGTGATGGCTATTAGGAAGGCACTTGTTATGATGAGCACTGAATTCTACTTCTGAAACCAATATTGCACTGTGTGTTAACTGACTAGAATTTAAAAATTTGAAAAGAAACAAAGGAAAAAAATGGATGGATGAATACATACATACATACATACATACAAGTGTGGGATCATCAGAGATTTTTCATGGTGGCTATGACAGATTAAATGATCCAGAAGCAGGGAAGCAAGTGTCTAAGGGAGACACAATCTACCAGCATGATGAACGTCCACTGACTCTAGTGTCAGCAGCAGTGGAGAGTCCCCAGCTGGTGAACAAGTGTCCTCAGCAAGATCCTCCCATGACAGTGCCTCAGCCATGCCTTGTGTCACTTGATTACTACCCAAACTTGTTGTCCTCTTTTTAATTTAAATAGAGTAGTCTTTGATTGTTTGCAAACAAGAACTCTATTAGTGCAGGGTAATATAAGGGGATCCAGTTGCTGCTCCTTTAACTACTGGTTATCCAGAAATTACCCACAAGGTCCCTATACCCTACAGATTTTTATGTTATGGCAATATCTAAATACTAACCCTATCCCTTCAAGCTTTTAATCCCTCACTTGCAAAATGCAACTCTGTGCAGATTTCTTCTGTATTGTTTTCCACCATTATGAGATTTTGAATGCAATATACACAAGTGTTAAGTCACTTCAGGTTATGACTTAAGGAGTAAGAGTTAATTTCCTGGTCTGGAAAATGGAATTAAAATAGTGTACAGTCTAACTCAGAGGTCATAAAATTGGCTAAATAGCATGCAGCAAGCTGTTGAAGTACCAAAATTTAGTATTCCATTTTTTACTTATAGATAATGCTAACCCCTATTTCTGTCATATTTGGCCCTTGAATGCAGTATTCAAGTGCACCACATCCAAAATTATCTCTCAACATTTTTGTCTGACATCTTTTCTATGGTTAGGGAGATACAGTGTTTTGATCTAAAAGATCTTTTCTTGGTAAGTGAATTGAAGGTGGAATAGGAAAAGAAATCCAAACCTCATCCTTCAGCCTTCTGGAATACTATATAAGTGTGTCAAGCTGCATTTCAGATTAGGAGTCCATAGAAAAGGTCATCATAGATCATCCAAGGTGCTAATGTAAATGTCACCAAAGGAGTCAAATACAGAGGATGCAATATCCCATAAACCAGTAATTTTTAAGCTAAAGACCATCTACTTCATGTCCACAGACCCTGATGATCTCTTACCCCCAAAGTACTTACTGTCATCCACAGGTAACAAATGGCCCCTGAGTTAAAAAGAAATGTAGGGGCGCCTGGGTGGCTTGGTCGGTTAAGCGTCCGACTTCAGCTCAGGTCATGATCTCACGGTCAGTGAGTTTGAGTCCCGCGTCGGGCTCTGTGCTGACAGCTCAGAGCCTGGAGCCTGTTTCAGATTCTGTGTCTCCCTCTCTCTCTGCCCCTCCCCTGTTCATGCTCTGTCTCTGTCTCAAAAATAAATAAATGTTAAGAAAAAAAAATTAAAAAAAAAAAAAAAGAAATGTAGGACAGTTGAAAAAATGTGGGGTTTAGAAGCAAAATACCTAGGTTTAAATACTGCTTCTATTGCTATTAGCTCTGTGACTTTGGACAAATTTCTTAACCTCTCCAGTGCTTGGTTTCTTCTTCTCTTAAGTGTCTATATAAAATTACATAGAATGCCCAGCACCATGGTTGACATATAGTTAGTGAAAATGGTTGAGGCCATCCAGATAGGATAATTGAGGAATATCAACATGCATTCCATTTATGCAAGATACATACATGTTTATCATGTGCAAGGTTGTGTGTATTAACACATAGACAAATAAAACTTAGAATGTGACTTCAGGGATCAGTTGATGATTAAAACTTTGGCTACAGTTTATAATCAGCAAAAATGTATCTGATACAAGTCCCATTTTCCCCCATCTTTTAAAAAAATTCCTACCCCCCCCCAAAAAAAAACCCCTTAAACTCCTCTCCTAAAGTCTAATAATGGCTATTTGTCCAGTTGGTCTATAAGATTTGGCCCAATAATCCCCTTATCTGTAATACCTCTCCTTATATACCCGCTCCACACCCAGGGCAGTAGTATGCTAAGAAATGTTTAAAAACTATCTCTCTGCAGCAGTGCTGGGGATATTGGAGAGGGGGACCCTAATCTGTAGTGTTTAGCAGCTGAAATAGTGCTAATATTCCCATTGCTAATACTAACTTTAAGCTACCTACATGACGTCACTGAACACACAGCTTCATGAGCTGATATAAACTGGCTGCAATATACCACTGTGACCTCATGTCAAATCAACCATTTTTTCACTTGTGTCCCACTGTACTTGGCACTGCTCTACCTAATGCAGCATTTGGCTAGATATCTGTGCCATCTGCCTCCAATAAACTGCAAGCTCCTTGATGGCAGGAATTTTACCAATGCTTTCTCATTTTAACTCCAGCACTCAGCATGCACCTTGCCCAGATTAAGTATTTAGTGAATGCCTTTTGAGTGAGTGGCATCACAGGAAGATTTCCAACCTCTTTGGCAATCCTGCACTCTTAGAGATACAGTGAACTAGTCTTATTAAGTTTATGAGGTTTGTCCTCAGCTTCACAAGCTCTTCTTCAACTTCTCAGTGTCCTTCTTCTCTCTCCCTCTCTCCCATCATGAAGGGCAATCAGGAAGTGTTCTAGTAGCAGTCATTTACACCTCAGAGTGAATTGAATGTCTTGTTTCCACAAGCATGCCATGCCTTAGCTCTCCCTGGGCAATGAATGGCTGTCCTTGTTCAAGGTAATTTCAGGCAACAGACAGGAGTAAAATTTTAATGGCAGCCATTCATTTTGTATGTATATAGAAACAGCCTTAATGAACTATCTCCCCTGAAGATAACATTTCAGTCTTTAAAAATATTCTCAGGATCTCAAAAGCTAATGACATTTTGAAATCCACAGTATTCTAATCTAAACTAAGGCAAACTGACCATTCACTAAATTCACCTATCCATCTTCAAAACGCACAAGTCCAGGAGCTCACCAATTCAACTTAGTCCTTTTGTTAAAGACTTGGTATCTAGCAACTACACAGGGGTCTTGAAACTCTTGTTTCAACTATGTCATCTGAAAAACAAAACTGTTCTCAAGCATGTTTCATTTCATATAAGAGTTGTGTCCTTGACAAATGATATCATAATCAAATCCATATATTAAGAGTGCTAAGAGAGAACATTGGTAATAATGGTTATAGGGGCTGAATGTTTGTGTTCCCACAAAATTCATATGTTGAAGTCCCAATCCTCAATGTAATAGTATTGGAGGTGAGGCCTTTGGGAGGTCATGAGGATGGAGCCTTCATGCATGGGATTAGTGCTCTTGTAAGAAGATACATAGGAGAGATGATCTTTCTCTATACCATGGGAGGATACAAGGAGAAGATGGCCATCTATAAACCAGGAAGAGGACCCTCACCAGGAACCAAATTGGACAACACCTTGATTTTGGACTTCCCAGCCTCCAAAACTGTGAGAAACAAATTTTCATTAAGCCAAAAAACAAAAATAAAAACAACAAAAAACCCACATTGATAATAGTAATAAAGATGATTAACATTCTAACTGCTTACTATATGGCAGTCACTCAGCAAACTGCTTTATGTAAATTTACTCCTTTACAACCACCCACAGAACAAGAAAACCTTTGATGATGATGTCAATAATTCCTACTCAAATTTCTCTGCAAATTAGAAATTTTTTTATCTTGGACTTTCCTAAAGCAAAGTTGTCATTCCACAGCTCTGGTGCAGGTAGACTGAGAGCACACAAGCCTTTGTGTATTTATTGCACATTCCACTCTTCAACTAGCAAGAGCCCGGCCAAGCCCTAGGAAGTATTAACTTAAGGCATGACATGAAATAATATCCACATGAATGGATTATCTCATATTCAATCACATTTGTTTCAGTATTTATTTAATTAAAAACACAACTATATTTATAATGGCAGGCTGTGCCTTCCAAGATCCATAGCCTTATTTCCGTCTGGAAGCATTCACTGAAGAGAAACTTTAAGTACTTCTCTTCATAGCCAAATATATCTTATTTTCATTAGAGGTGCCTGAGCACATAGACATTCACCATAACCCTATTGATAATTGCACCTGATTAACCACAAACTGCAATGGAAGGAGGATTGAATGCTTTTTATTAATTAACATAGTCAAGTCAAGGAAAACAGCCTACATGAGGGATAGCTTGTATAAAAATAATTGACTCATTAATCTTAACCATATGAACATGTTTGCATTAACAAGGTCAGTCGCTAGAAAGGATTCAAACCAGAATAGCACATTCATGCAAGTATGATTTTGTAGTTATTTCATTTGGAGAAGCATGGAATTCCTTAGAGCAGTGAAGGTTTTTGGAAGGACATAGTCACAGAAAAGGGAAAAGTTTTGTAACAGTGATCTTTCTTTTCACATTACCAAGTTGTCAGGGCACTGTGGGGGAAAGCCACATTCCAATTTTTACTCTTAGCACACAGGCAGTATTTGCACCCCAAAACAAGCCTATGGACAAATATTGCTCATGCTGTGATACTGCAGATAAAACCACCACGTGCACCTCAACAGCAGCAGAAATGTGCATGCCAGGGGCTGTGAGCCAGACAGACATTGCATCCTGGGGACTATAACTGGTTGGGGAAGGGATTTGGGTACGGGAGCACTTAAGCCTGGAAAGCAGTCATTTAAAATAATAACCAAAGGAAGTACTTCTTCACACAGCAGGTGGGAGACATGTGGAACTTGTTACTCCCAAAGACTTGAACAAGCCAAGAAATGTAAATAGGTTCAAGAAGGGTTTGGAAAAATTGCGATGCCCAATCTCTTACTGGTTGTTGAAAAGAGGTTTGAGGTGTCTGGATGCATCCCAACTTTTGATATTTCAAAGGCAGTTGCCACACTCTTTTACAAAACATCCCCTGCTCCAGCCTGTTCAAATGAAATATTTGGTGGGGTGAACCATCAGATTGACCCCATATGGCCTGTCTTCTGCTCTTGTGTTCTTAAAGGAAGCCTTCAGAGGGGGCTACTGGTGGAAGTATCAGAGAATTGGGCTCTTGTACTGGCCTTGCTTCTTAAAAGCTGTGTGATTGCAGGAATGTCTCTAAAACCTCTACAAACCCATCTATGAATTGACCTCACTTGTATTGTCCTCCTGACATCCTAATGTTATCGTGGGAATCGAGTGCAATAATGGTTACTAAATTGTAAAGGGTTGTACACAAGTGAGAGTAGCATTTTTAATAACCTAGTTTAAATAACCATAACCCGGGTGCCTCATGGGCAAATCCTAGGAATGCCGATCCAAGAGAAACAAAAATCAATTCTAACAAAGCTTAGCCGATCATGACAAAACTGACATCTAAGGGGTTCTCTTTTCCTCTCCATGACCTCACCATGCACTCATCATCACAGCTGCTCCAAATCAGCTCTCTCCATCCCCACCAAGCCCCACCAAGCCCCACCAAGCCCCACCAAGTGTTTGTATGACTCTTTTCAGGCTTTACTGGGAAAACCCAGTTAGTTTTTTTCTCCATCACCCATTGTCCCCATTAGTAAAACAAAGTCCAGGATCTGAACAAATTGACAGAAGGGTGTCATACCTGGGAATATTTATATGTTAACTTTTTTCCCTCACAATTATTTCCAGCCTTAGAAGGCAGTGATAGAGTATATTAGAAATTTCCTCTGTTTTATGTGGGAGGTGTGTCATATGGGAGTAGGTTTAGAAGTCAAACATTTCAAATCAATAAGCGTTTGCTCAAATATCTGCTGTTTTACGTCGTTGTGGTGGTGGCAACAGTCAGGAAAATTCCTGTCACCTCAGAAAAGATGCAGTCCCTGGAGATCATCAAAGCTGAGGTTCTTTAATCTCACTAGCATGTCTGCACCCCTACAATGACTTGTTCATACGAAGTCACTTATCCAGCAACTCTCTAACCTTCTTCTGATCACCATAGAGTGAGGGTTCTAATTTAGTGGCTTTGAACTAAAAAGAATCAGTGTTTGAGTCTTATTTCCACCAATGAAAAGCTGTGAGACCTTAGACAATTCTCTTATCCTCTGTGGGCTCCTGTTTTCTTTCCTATAAAATGGAGATTACATATATGCATCCCTCCCATTGGGACTCAATGAAGTAATGTATACCAAGCACATGAATGCTGGGGCTGGCATAGAGGAAGTACACAATAAATGATAAATGTGGCTCTCACAGATCCTCTGAGGTTCCACATGAATCTATAGGGTGCCACAGAACTGGGAGTGTGCTTGGTGGCATGAAAACACCAGCTGCTACAACTTGCACAATGTCATCTCCAATGGTGTAAGAGATGACTACCGAGGGAACAACCAAACAGTTGACTCCTTCTTCCAGCGTTCCACCTCAGCTGGCTGTTCAAGGTACTGGAAAACTGCTTGTGCTCCAGAGGAAACCATACCCTGGATCTTCCCCTGGAGTCACTGCAGCAGGTGGCATTTGTCTTGACTTCCACAAACTGTTGTTCTCTTCAAGGATCATTGCTTGTCTAAGCCACATATTAATTTCTTAATGTTCTGGCATGGTCTCTGTCTGATTGTTACAGGCTCCTATGTAAGCAGATCACTCTGGGCCTATTAAATACTGTATTTGCTTAACAGCCAAATAGTCTCAGTGTAAACATTCTGTGAAAAAGGGATTTTTTTCAATGAGCTGTATTAGAGGTCAGTGCTTACAGTCTCATTGCTTTGTGAGAAGCCACATCCCTCACATTCCAGGAGGGTGGAAAGATTTCACCACAGATAGCCACCAGGGGATCCTTTTACCCAAAGCGTACAACCTTTAGGTCTTCCAGAAACTAAATTTTCACCTTCATTATCTGAATAACTCAGAAATTATCATTTACTTTCCTCCAAGAGAAAAATAATTGTTCCCACTGTAGCTAGCGTTGTAAAATATTCCATGAAAGCGAAAACCATTTTTACTTCAGGAGGAATCAGATGGCATGTAAAGAAACAGCAGGGGTGAGTAGGGATTCATTTCAGTATCTCACAGCCATTTATATTGATTTTTCCCAAGTTTGTACAAAAGAAAAGATTTCCCAGCTGAGTTGAGCTCAAAAGTCGCACATTTAACAGGATCTTGAGGATCCAGAAGGCTATCTTGTTTAAATACCTTTAAGAATCTACAGTATGATTCTTTAAAACTTGTGTCTACAAGAGGGCAAACAGTTTATCCAGAGAGGTGGAGTGTTAGCAGAAGCTGTCTCTTATAAGGCAACATGAGAAGCCCTGGCAACGCATTTTAGAGAACCATGTATGACCGCTACAACTAACGAGACATGCCCTTCCTGCCTCTCTCCTCCCTTGGCTGTAAACTTCACAACTATTGAGAAGAAAGTGACAGACTTACACAGCAGGGAGGGGGCAGTGTGAACATGGAGGACTGGGTGTCACTGGGGAATCCTGCAACCTAAACTCTACAGAAAGCATTCCATTTTGAGAGGTTGGATTATCAAAAAAGACCACTGGAGAGTGCTGCCAAGATAACAATGGGAATGGTTTAAATTGTTTTATGTATCTTAACACCTGCTTCTAGAAAACTGAAAGTCCCAGGAGTCCATGCTATATTTAAGACACCGTATTAGGTACTTGGAGGCAGAAGAATACAGAGGTGAAGAAGGCATGAAGACTTGCATCAAAGGTGCTCCAGTGCTAGGAAGGAGATAGGGAAAGAGAAATCAAGACATTCATAACAGGCTTGTTAACAAGTTTCTTAACAGAAATAGAAAAATGTCTTACTGTACTGGTGGAAAACTCCATGGAGAAGATGAAATTCAAGTTGGGTTTTCAAGGTATATTTGGAATAGAAACAAAATGACAAAGGTGATGCTGTATTTTTTATATTAATTGCCTAAGTGGATAGTGATGCCATTGACCAGGATAAAGAAGCATAAAGGAGCAAGTCTGGGAGGCAAATAAGTTCAATATAAGATGAATATAAAGTCCCTTACTCTATCTGTATGATGATATCCAAATAACATTTAGAAACTGAGATTTCAGTCTTGAGAAATCTGGTTTGCACTGTCTCAGGTACTGTGTGTGTAAAGACTGGCAATAGATCTTACAGACTTTTTTTCTGGGCCCCCATAATGCAAGCGACATGGGCACTTTTGTTTCTTGTAGGCCAAGTCTTGCAGAGCCATAGCCTTTAATTTCTATCCTCTGACACTATGGTTTAACCTGGGGGAACTTCTCATAAAAGACTATGTCTACCTTTTCAAGGCTGTGGTAGGAAAAGCTGTGGAGATCATTTTTATCTTGCATTGGTTTCTCTAAAAAAACTTAAAAGGTAATCCCTCTACCTCTTCTTAAAATGTTGGCCTACTCTGACTATGTGATCTCAGTCTTGGGGGAGGCAAGGAGCTTTCACCAAGGTGTGGCCTGTTGAAAGAAGAATCACCCAGCAGAAGGACAAAGGTTGAAGTTTTATGTAATAAAAACAATGAGGTCCCCTTCCAGAACTGAGGGTCCTCCAGGAATTACAGCAATTCCTAGAGGCCTTCTGTGAACCCAGTGGAAGATGGCAGGAGACTCCAAAAGACCCAAACTTAGCAGGTGAGGATAAGTGAGAAATCTGAAAATATTTTGTACATTATAAAATGCTATTCAAATGGAAGGCATTATTACTACTCAAATGCTCAATGGCATCTCCCCATTAGAAACTGCTCTCAGGAGGAGCACCTGGGTGGCTCAGTTGGTTAAGCATCTGACTTTGGCTAAGGTCATGATCTCACGGTTTGTGGGTTCAAGCCCCGCATTGGGCTCTGTGCTGACCGCTCAGAGACTGGAGCCTGCTTCTGATTCTGTGTCTCCTTCTCTCTCTGTCCCTCCCCCACTTATGCTCTGTCTCTCAAAAATAAATAAATGTAAAAAAAATTTTTTTTAAAGAAAGAAACTGCTCTCAGGAAAGCTTTTTATTTCATACATTCACACAAGGTAGATAGAAGCTAATGCATTGCCCCTTCAGGTTTTGTGTCTTACTAAAGGAATTTCTGGCATTGTATTTCTCATTTCATGAGCAGGTAAAAAACAAACAGCACTGCATGTGATAATGTGTAATGGAGAGCTGGTGAATCTACTTTGATTGAGAGCATAAAATGGCTACTAGTGAAGCTAATCATGAAGCTATCGTGTGATCCCACAGGTAGAAAAATAGGCAGAACATGCTGTATTCAAGCTCAAGTCACTATACAGCCACTATTTTTTTATTTCACAATAATACAATACATATAAATATACCCTAACTTTAACAACAGCAACTACAATGTATAAAATTTATGTGTGCATGTATATATAATATACTATAATTTATATGGTATGTAAATTATATGATTATATAATAACTTTCTTCATTCTGTTTGAGGTCTTCTGATAAGGGTCTTGAAATTCTTGTGCTAAATCCACTTGCCATTTGATTGTAAGTGGGGTGGGGGATGGATGAGTGAATGTGAGTGTGTGTGTGTGCCTGTGTGTGTGTGCAAGACAGAGAGAGCTTTATGTGCTATACTTCCCTAATGGCTGTTATGTTTCACATTCTTCACTTTGCCTCTGAGATACTATGTACTTTGTAGATGGTACTTCCACTTTCATAGTCTGTCTTTTGCTGCCAGCCATACTTTCATAGGGAGATTAATGGAGATGGTCCTTGGGTAGTTACGGGCTTCCTGCAAACACATAGTACCCTAAAGGCAAAATGAAGAATGTGAAACATAACAGTCACTAAGGAAGTAAAGAACACAAATCTATCTCTCTTACACTCACACAGACACACACACATTTACCCTATCACTACACCCCTGCCCACTTACAATCAAATGGCAAGTGGATATAGGACAAGAATTCCAGGACCCTTATCAGAAGACCTGAAACAAAATGGAAAAAATAGGTCACCCTGCTGCTTCCAGCATTCCCCCAGAGAACTCTGCCTTCCGACAGCAAGCGTGTCTGCTTCTATTTCTGACTCTTCCTTTAGGAGGCCCCTCAGGGCTTGGCTGCTCTGTTCCAAGAGTACACAACCCAGGGCACTCTGGCAACTTGCTCCAGTTTCTATATTAGACTCAGCATTGTGTATTGATATGCTTTCTCCCTAATCCATTTTCCATCATTAAAAAGGCTGATACTGGAAGTCAGAAAAATTTGCCACCCTGGTTCCCTCTTCCTGCCAAGACCCATCCATTCAATATTTACACTGAAAAAAAATATATAGGATAAATGATTATGACATTTACAAACTGTAGAATGAGTTATGTATCCATATAAGGAAAAGGGCATTAACCTTTCCCTTCACACTCACCTTATCTTGAGTTTGAGAAGTCTCTCTCTCTCTCTCTGTCTGAGTTTACGAGGTGACAATAAAGCCAAACAGTTGTTCCTTCCCTTCTGAAGGATAGACATCCCACCTTAAGAACAAAATAATAGACACCCGCTGGCTAAAGAGGGTCATTTACCTTCAGCAGGGAACATTTGATCTCATATATTAGTCTGCACTTAAGGCTTTGTTCAAGTCTAATTTTGTATCACTCAGTCTCTCTGTCCATCAACAAACAGTATGTGGGGGCAGGGAAGTAGGGGGATTGCTAAGCTTAGCTCAGAATTGCTCAACTAGACAGGCACAGGGAAAGACTGACAGCAAAACAGCTGATAGAGCAGACTGCCTGGCTGAAAGAAAGGGAGTCTGAGGGAGGGGGAAAGGGGAAACTCTGTTGATGAGACCTGAAAGCCCACCTTCCAACAAACTGTCCAGAGAAACAGCCACATGTGGAGTCAGAGGCAGCTGTCAAGGGGCCCAGCAGCTGATTTCAAGTATAAACATTCACTGAACAAATGTTCATAAAGACTTCAGGACCACAGTGAGCCAAATAGACAGATGAATCTATCTTGTCTCCCTCCTTCCCTCCCTTCCCTCCTTCCTTCCTCCTTCCTTCCTTCCCTCCTTCCTTCTTCTCCTCCCTTCCTTTTTTCTTGCCTTCCTTCATTTTACTTAGTACTTTCATGTCCCTGGTTCCATAAAAGTTTGCATTGACTTCTAAGGAAAAACCAACCCCCATGGCACATATAATAGAATCACTGAAACAAGAATAAAAAGAACAAGAGATGGGGAACAAAGAGACAGCATTGGAAGAAGAGTTCACTATAGAAGAAAATCTAGCATAAGTATATTTATTGTGACTAACCATAATATAGTTTTGAGCTACAGACATAAGGAATTGCAAACACTCTTTAACTCCTGAAAATAAAGCATAACCTGCATCAAGCAAAACAAAAATTTAATGCTGAGAAAAAATTTAGATAGAGATTTATTATATCCACACTGAAACTAATACTTATGGAACATACATACAAACCAGGCATCTCCTCATTGAGTGCTCCCAGTAAGCCTGCCCATTTTACATATGAGGAAACGGGCTCTGAGAGGTAGAGTGGCCACAACATTAAGCAACTTCATGGACAATTTATTTGATGACAGGTTGACACGTGCCACAAAATTATTCTTCATTTGGTCTAAGGCCTGACAGAAGCAAAGCCACCAGGCTGTTCAGGAAGCAGCTGATACCACAAATGAATGGAGCCTCTTCCACTTGGGAAAGGAAGAGTCGAGCTGGCCTCTGGGTACTATGTATGGGTTCTATCCATGAGCACAACATATTACAGAACCAACTTTAGAGCAACATTTTACTATTTTTGCTGTGGTTTAATCTGACATCCAGGAGCAGGATCTATGAGACCAGAGCAGGAAGCCAAGTCTGTGAACTCTCTGCCATCCTACCCTAAATTTTGCTTTTCACATGGGTGGGAGCAATTGTCAAGTCTCAGTCATGTACCAGCTCCCTGGAACCTCCTGATAAAAATGAAACAATGATTTCTTAGGCCTCTGAAGGTAGTTGAGAGTGGGAAGTTAGGTGGAACCTGACTGGGCCAGGCAGGTCAGCTCTGTCACTGCCATACGTTTCTTTCACATGAGAATTTATTTGATTCTCATGGTAATCTTGGGAGATAGATATTATGGTGGTTTTCAATCCCATCCTACGGATCAGGAAACTGAAGTCAGGAAAAATTAAGATTTCGTCACAAACCAGCAAAATCATGACAAAACCTGGATATCCTGGGACTGAAGCCTATTCTTTTCACCCTATATCCCACTCTCACTCCCAGTAAGAAACACCCTCTTGGAGAATGAAGGACAGCACTGTACATTGTGCAGAAAATACAATTTAAATTGATTACGTGTCTAAAGAGCTATATGCCTGCCTGATAATAATTTGCCTTCTCTTCTGTGTTCTCTAAGCAATAATTTATGGGCCTCAGAAAGCTGACTTATACAACTGAGCAACTAAAACTCCTGCAATTAATTTTATACTTGTGCCACACTTCCTGCATTTCCACTATTGTCTGGTTCTGATTTTCTACATCCTGTTCCAAAACTGGGACCCACTCAAAACCAGGCACCTTCATTGTAGGTTCTCCCCAGCTCCCCACTCTCAACCACCTTCAGAGACCTAAAAAGTCATTGTTCTTATTGCTGGATGTCCCAGGGAGCTTGGCATGTAGCCTGACAGCCTGAAACTCGACAGCTGCTCCCACCCCTCTGAAAGGCAAAATTTAGGACAGGATCCCAGAGAGTGTAGACTTTGCTTCCTGCCCTAGCTTCATAGATTCTGCTCTCAGATATAAGATTAAGCAACAGCAGAAATTCCAGAGTTCTGAAAATATACTGTCAACTGGGATGACAGAAAACAGATGCATGGAGCTCAGTTTCATATGGTGTCTGGTGGTGGAGTTAAAGATTTTAACAAGGGATGGGAGTGGGGAGTAGGAGTGGGAGAGACAGAGGTAAAGGCCATGAACTAGCTGCTAGCTGCCTTGAAATCCTAGTTTGGAAGCAATAGTTAGAAAATCATGGTGATATCATATTCCTTTGTCTCTGTTAAAAACAATGAAATTTAAAAGTCTAAGGAAAAGGGTATACAGAATAGTATTTTTCATTGGCACCAGGCAGACTGCACTGTTGTGCTCATAATGGGCTTGGGATTGAGAAAACCTGAATTTTTATCTTATTATGGCTGCTCTAAACAGTTATAAGGGAATCTAGGTTCAAGCGCTAAGGTTTTCTGTCTAACCGAGTAATGGAACAAATGTGATATTTATTTTTAAAATACAAATTCACTTGGGGAGCCTGGGTATCTCAGTTGGTTGAGCATCTGACTCTTAGTTTCGGCTCAGGTCATGATCTCACGGTTCGTGAGTTCAAACTCTATATCTGGCTCTGTGCTGGCAGTGTAGAGCTTCCTTGGGATTCTCTCCTTCTCTCTGTATCCCTTCCCTGCTCATGCTGTCTCTGTGTCTCTCAAAACAAATAAGTAAACTTAAAATTTTTAAATATGAATTCACCTATACCTTATCCATCTGAGAGTATAATAGTTACTGTGACAATGACAACTCAAGTTGCAGAGACTCTTGACTCTTCTTGTTGCTACAGGACCAGAGTCCTCTATGAAATAATCCCTTGTTATCCCATCTATCTCCAGGAGTCCCAGGGAAGGCCTTGCATGTGCTCACAAATCAGTGCACTCTTGCCAAGCAGCTCTGTGACCTCTGCCACCACACCACAACTTTCAGTGTGCTAAACTTTGGCCTATGGTGAATGAGGACAAAGATGACACTCACCTCTCTGCTGTGCAAGAGCCACTCAGAGGAGCCAGAAAATAGTACTGCTCCTGGTCTTCTGCTTTTTGGTGATTTTAGTAGAATAAGTTTGTCATATTTTACCCACATCCCTTTATCTCCATTGAACCAGAAATGAATTCCTGAAATTGGGCCAGAAAGAGAGAGATTTGAGTTCGCAGCCTTTAGATCATACCTGGAACATCCCTTTCCTCTGACAACCAAGGCTTCATTACAACAAAGCCAAGCTCATCACACCAGGTCCCTTTTCCCAAGAGGCCCCTCAGTACCTTGAAAAGGCAGACTTCTAGAAAACCCACCACACACTCACCAAACATTCATTCATTCAACAAATGCATACTGAGTACCTACTATGCACCAAAAATAACTGAAACTCAGTGTTCTAATGCATTGGTTCTCCTTAGTCCTTCTATAAATCATAGGCATATCCATTCCTTCCAAAATGTAAAAGTCTGCCAACAGTCACAGGTAACCACAGGGATGTATTTCCAGCTATATCATCATCTGAATGCATGTAATATTAATCATTCCACTCAAACATCTCTTTTCTAAAGAAGTACCCAGAAGCCCACAAGCACAGCTTTACTTAGAAAGCTGCCATAGGCTTTTGGGGAAGCAAAACAATCCTTCCAACAAAAGACTCACCCATATCAATATAAAACAGAATAGGCACTATTTGTCATTAAAAAGTAGGCATTATCAGATTTACACACATGTAAGATAGGACAACAGTGACTATACAGTGTAGATACAATTTCACACAAATTTACACAGTGAAGGGAAAGAAAAAAACAATGACAATTTCTCTTCTCTCCTTGAGAGAAAAATGGATATACTTTTTCATTTTCTCCTGTACACCTAGGGAGGGAGTAATTTTGGAGGTATGTATTCACAGTTACAAAGGTCAGAAGGCCCATGATTTTGCATTGTAAAACTGAAAGGTCAGGCCTCTTATTGAGCCTATTATGTTTTCAAGGAGCACTGGAAGAAAGGGAGAGAGGAGAGAGTCAGCTGTCTCAAAGAAAATTCCATCATTTTACCCTTATGAGGCCTGAGGGTCCATATTGTAAAGAGGACATATATCAGCAAGTTGGAAATCACTGGATTTATATGGGCATTAGTGTGCTTCTGTTCTGGATACTTTACACAGAATATTTGTAAAACATCATGCTTACAGATTTTAAATATCCAAAGAAGAGCACATTTGCATTCGACAGCCATTTCATCTACAAAGTGCTTATTGACATAAAATGAAAAGCAAGCCTCAGTGGGAAATGATGGTTACAGAGGTAAATAGGGTACATGGGGTTTGACTGGCAAAGAATGACAAGGAATGACCAAAAAAGATGCTGTAGAAAACACCCAATACATTCTTTGCTGATTTCATAAGCTTACCAAGAATCAACATTCCTGGTGACAGATGGTAGTTATACTTGTGAACATAGAATAGCATAGAGAGTTCTCAAATCACTATATTGTATACCTGAAACTAATGTAGCATTGTGTGTTCACTATACTTCAATTAAAAAAAAAGGTTGATGGGGGGTGGGAGGGAGGGGAGGGTGGGTGATGGGTATTGAGGAGGGCACCTGTTGGCATGAGCACTGTGTGCTGTATGGAAACCAATTTGACAATAAATTTCGTATTTAAAAAAAAAACGTTTTTAAGAATCAACCCTCCATTCAGTGTGTGTGTGTACCCAGATGCTCACGCACAGCCACATGCATAATTAAATATTTATACTTTGTAACATTTTATGGTAACATAATTTATTGAGGAAGTATTTAATGATCAGGTTTTTCATTTTGTATTTCTTTTTTTTTTATTTTTTTAAAATTTTTTAAATGTTTGTTTTTTGAGAGAGAGAGAGAGAGTATGAGTGGGGAAGGGGCAGAGAGAGAAGGAGACACAGAATCTGAAGCAGACTCCAGGCTCTGAGCTGTGGGGCTCAAACTCACGAGCTGTGAGATCATGACCTGAGCCAAAGTCGGACACTTAACCAACTGAGCTACCCAGCCACCCTTCATTTTGTTTTTCTTTTATGCAAGAATGAGAAGGAATGAGACCTATATGTAATTTGGTCTCAAATTTTCCCTGGTCACTTTTTTCCTCACTTTATTGCATTTATAGGGCCCACAGCAGAATTTGCTAAAAACAATTTCTTTTTCAGACCTTAGTCGGGCCTGAGAGGATCTCTGCCTCTATAGGCACTTGAGTCAGCCACAAAGTTCCCAGCATAGTCACTGGCAAAGTGTGGGGGGATATCAGCTTCTTGACTCCAAACCACAGCTCAGATGCTACCTTTTGAGGGAGTAGCTGGGCCCCTGTAAAAGCCAAATTTCCCATGATGCACCCAGATTTAGCACTGGAGCCAGAAGCAAGGCTATGTTCACAGCATCTACGAAAATACATCCGTGGAGGGGTGTTCAGTTTTGTTTTGATTGTTGTTTTTGGATGTCACTGGAAATGACATGTCGATGGATTTCGACCCTCATTTTGACTCTTCCATTACAATTTAGCTTAACATGTCATGACTCCATAGAAATGAATAGGCACCTAAGCCCAACCACCCCACAAATTGGACCATCTCAGCCCCTTCTGACTGTGTTTTCTTTGCTTTCCAAGGACAAGCCCTTCAGTTACAGCTGCAAGAATTATCAGCTAAACGCAAGCTGTTCTGGCTGATGAGCATGGCTCTGCTGGGTCACCTCTCACCCCAGATAACACTGGCCAGAGAGTCACCTTAAGGGGAAGCCAGAGGAAAGGCCTCTGTATCAAAAACATTTGTTGCAGTATTTTTAAAAGCAAAGCTTTGAGGCACTGAATTCTCTTTGACAAATAAATTCCAATATCTAGCAAAGCATTCACATTCTGTTAGTATAATTCCTTTCTAGAAATCAGAACAGAAGGATTTGCAGCAGGCAAGCCACACCAGGGTCATTTCTAAACATTAACTTTTGTCTATTGAGGCATACTGTATGTGGGAGTTTGAAATAGAGGACATATTTTCAGACTAATGAAAACTGTGCAAGCCCAAACTCATCCTTAAAAATAATTTCCTAAACAAACCGAAAAATTCAGCCAATGACCATTTCCATTTTTCTAACATTTAGCATTCTGTTCAAAGAAGACATGATGATCTGTGATTATATCTGAGTGTTGGGATTATGGAATGCAATCCTTTTCATTCTTTTCTATAATTTCATCAAAACAAAACAATGCATGCTTTTGTAGAAAGTTTTTTTTTTTTTTAATTTTGGATGTTGGTGGATATTTCATTTATTTATTTTTATTTTTAGTGTGGCTAGCTTTCTCAAAGCTCACTGCCTCGAGCTGTCTTTCAGGCTAAGTGAGGCCTCAGAGTCACCTGAGCCAGCCAGATTTTCAATGCAACCAGTTATGGACCACACATTAGCTTTATTGCCTTGTCTAGCTGTAATTTAAGAGAGACCTCAAATCTGTTGAATCAGATACCCAGGGGCAACTCAGAAAGGAAGAAGCTCACCAGTTTTATTGCATTCCTTGGAAAGAGGGCAGAATGACTGAGCACAGCCAGGATACACCAAGGGCAACACTTTTATATGGGGATCGGCAGTTTAATTTGTCTTTGTATTTTATGAATTACAGGCAGAGATGTATTTGCAGGAAAATACATGGGCATTTTTGAAAGCGATTAATTAAGCATGCAATTTATATGAAAACAATTTACTGCAGGACATTATCAGAGCACCCAAAATGCACATGCAATTTCCTTGCCTTCTAATTTGTGGACATAATTTATTTTGATTGTGCAATTAGGAAAGTAGACCTTTATTAATTTTGGTGCAAGTCTAAAGAAGCAAGACAAATTTAGCAGTGAAAGAGTTCGCCTTAATGGAAAAGAGGGAGGTGTGGCCTTGGGCTCTTGCCTTGTAGATAACTCTCTGAATCCAAAGCCATAGAATTATATCTATTTCGGCTCCTGATTTTCTCCAACAGGTCATTTAACCACACTGAGCCTCAGCTTTTTCTTTTACAAAATGCAGCTGAAAAAAAAACCCTTCTCCCAGATTGGCATTTAATGACAGGTTTGGAGGGCCTGTCAGTGTTCACTTAGTCCCTTGGTAATGGCAGGCTGCCCCATGTCTGGCCTTGCTATGTGGCCTCACCCTTCCCCAGACCTCCTCTTCAAGATAAATGCAATTTCACTGCATGCAGCAGGTACACTGCAGTGCCCTCACCAACTGTCTCTAGGCCCATGGCTGCCAAGAATAAAGAAGGCAGACAGTGGCCTGAAACAGATTTTTGTTTTATGACAAGCAAACTGCCAGTATGGAAATGGAGCCTATGATCCCATTAGCCCAGTCCTATAACACACCAATAAATTAATACAAATCACCAAAATTCTACTAGTTATTTTCAAATCTTACAACCCACAAAGGAGTAAGTACATTTTTAGAAATTGGGGAAAACAATCAAATCACCAACAGAAAAGTCTGTCAGAGGCCTGTGAGCAGAATGAAGAAAGTGTTCACTGGCTTCTGGTCCCACCTCTTATCCCCACACCCACTGCCCATAGTAAAGGAAAAAGGATGAAAGAAATCAACATGTTCTAGATCCCATACTGGACACCCTTCCTGTGTTATGGCACACTAGGGCCATAACAGCCCCATAAAGTATGTGTGTGTTTATTCCAATTTTGCTAAATGGACTCATAAAGGTTATGTGTGTCTCAGAAAGGTTAGGTGGACTCCAGTTCCAGTTGACTACAGGGTCTATGCTCTTTCACTAGACCCCTCAAGCTGTGGGCTCCACCCTGAATGCAGACAGGTGGGGTGGTGTGGTCCTTTCCCTCTCACGAGCTTTCCCTTTGGCAGTTGAGCCTTAAAAAGACATTTTAGCCACTTCCTGAATTCCAAGTAGCACTTAGCTTGTGTGTGCTGAAAATCACAACTTTCACTGTTCAGTGTGAGTCTGCGACCTTTCCTTGGTTTTTGATAAAGCACCATCTTCAATATCAATAGCACTTGATTGTTTCCTATCACAGTCACAATCATTATTTATATATGTAACCCAGACTTTACCAAAGTGGACTCAAAACAAAACAAAAAAAAAATACATTTTTCTTTTATAAACAAATTACAATGCCACTGAATCCCCACATACCCAAATTAGCAGAAAATCTAAGTTTTCTACAGTCATACAAAGCAGTTCGCTCTTAGGTGTGATCAGAATTCCCAAATGAGCTTACTCAGTCTTCAGATTCAGCCTGGATTTTCTTGCTGTAAGAGTAAAGGTGATGGTTCAATCAAACCAAAGAAAGGGCTGTTTTATTGCCAATGCTGACACTATAACCAAGTAAGAAAGGCACTACTAGGAAACAAAAGCTTTGTTCATTGGAGCTGGCACTAGAAATACTTGAGAATTGGAAGCAGTGCCCATTTGCTTTCACTGTCACTGTTGTTACTGGAATACTATGTCATCACCCAAACCAAAGAGGTTCTCAAACTCAACGGCCCCAATGTCATCTCCCATAGTGGCTCCTTAGACCCCACTACCAGGATGTGGAAGTCTCCACCCAAATTCAACATGGAGTTTCAATTATTATATTCTTAGCTCTCTCATCTCATCCATCTTTTCCCCATAAAGAGTCTCCAGCATAAGCCAGGAACTGTATCCAGGAGTTCACTAGCCAACAGTCTCAGTCCCAGTGCTGACTTAGGACTGCACATTCACATTTCTACCTCTCTTGGGGCAATTTCCTCTTAGAGTTCTTTCCAACCTCTCTGGAGCTCTAACCTAAGAGGGCTTTGCCCCAGTCCATTAGAACTTCAAAGTCTCCTTGGAAACCTTGTAAATCGGTGGAGACACACAAGTAGAGAGGGGTTGTGCCAGATATCTAAATACCTTAAAGGAGTTATTTGGTGGCCCTTTCCAGAACCAAGTGAGTTTTCCCAAGAGTGAATAAATTTTCTCTCCTAGAGAAAGTAAACTGCTTATAACTCTAAAATCACAATTATTTAAAAGTCAGTAAATAGAGCCACAGTCTTGTCTGCCAGGGCACTTTGTAAATAAGCTTACACTCTCTCTAGGATTGTTTAGAGTACACATTCTTGAAGATTTGAGAGATGTATGTGTACAACTTTCTTGAAGTGGTTTGGTGTAATACAAATGATGATTATCCCAATGACAGAAATGATATCACACGGAAGTCACCAACTTCCTATTACAACACTGTACAAAATGCTCTGGTTATGGTATCTTATCTAAGAATCACTATAACCTTACAAAGTAGATGCTACCATAAATTACAGATGAGAAAGCTTGATCTCAAGAGGGTTAAGTGACAACTTATAAATAGCAGGGCTGGGATACAAACCTACATCTGTCAGAACCAAATGTCTTTTTTCTTTGAGTTAGAAACAACCAATTTAGATAAAGCCTCTATAGAACTCTTAGATCTAGCAATTATTAGCTGGATGACCTTTGGCAAAATATACTTCCACTGATGATCAATTTCCTTATACATAAACGGAACTAATAATGACCGTTTTCCAGGGTTTTATAAGAGGGAAAAGAGCACAGTAATGTGAAAAGACCTTTGTAAATCATAAAACACATAAAACATGAGTTATATTTTCAATTTATGTCTTGGTAATTTGGGAAGCAACGTGATGAAAATAGACCCTGGAGATTCTGATGACAGTGGCTGTTACTGTGACTACAGGGATTGACTTCCTGCCCTGACATGACAGTCTGGTGAAGGAGTAAGATGCTTCTAACATACCCAAGATATTATAATGGAACTATCTCTCTGTAGCTGCCAAAATCGTTTAATAATTCTCCACATTATGAATCCTACCTTCTCAACATAGAATTAAAAAAAAATATATATATAATCTTAATATCCTGTGCTATCAGAGAACAGGCTTACGGTTTTGGTCCCACCACACAGACCCACCCACAGGAGACTGATTCTGAGGAGACACATGGCAGGACAGGTGGTAATCTGGTCAGTTTTACTCACTTTCTCTAATCTCTATGGTCACCCTGAAAATTAAGTAACATTACCACCATTCACAGCTGAGAAATCTGAAGTTCAGAAGTTAAGTGAATTATGTAAAAACACATAGCCAGTTAGTATAGAAGCCAGTCTTAGTAAAAAGCCTCTCTGCTTTCAAAGCCCACCGTCGCCACACTATAACATTTTGAAATGAAATGTGGACTTGGACCCAAGAATTTCCAAGCTCCGGAGGACCAGCCTTCCCACAAAAAGAAATTACCCACTTTAAAAGATTTATCCATTATTGTCTAATGGCCTCCAAAATAACACAGCTCTGGATACATTTTGGTGTCCATGTAAGATATTTTTCATGAGCAAGTTTATTTAATCTGGAAGTATAAAGATTGATTTTCCTATTATTCATTCTAGTGGTTTTATGTATTTAAATTGCAAACCATCCTAAGAGGCAGTTCTAAGTAATGAAAGGTAAGTGGTATCTATTTAAGGACAAAAGCAGTCAAATTTCAAAGAAGTGTCATTGCATTTGTTAAACAATATCATATTTGAAGTTTTTCTGATTTTTTTTTTAATTTTAAGGAAAGTGACACTGAAAAGTCACATGTGTTTTTGTTACCATCTAAATGCAAATCAAAAATGAAAATGCAGGTGTATTACATAAGAAGGGAAGAGGAAAACCTTACCAGAGGTCCAGGAAGGTGGCTGGCCTTCTCCCAGTGGCAATGGCTTCAGTGATGGGTGAAGACTCCCAAGCCAGGTATCTTCATTTTTGTTGCCTTCACTTTGTGAGAAGAAAACTCTGCCCAGGTCAAATAAGATGTCTTGGGGAAATAAAACCAACCATTCCACAAGCATAATCATTTTGACAGGAGTCCTCAAAGTAGGTCAGCCATTTCTTATAGTCTAAGAATCTGGAAATCCAGGAATATTAGTAAAAAAAAGAGGGACATGAAGTGTGTTGCACAAATATGCTACATTTCCTTGATTTTGAGATATTATTGATAATAAGATGCTCCTTTGGGTTATTAACAGCTTCTCAGAGAAACAAACAAACAAAAAAGAAACATTCCAAATGAACATGTTGCTTTTAAGATAGACCCCAGTTTCCTGAAGATAAAACATGAAAAAAACAAACAAAAAACTCCTCTTAGATCCAAGCCAAATTACTTTTATTAAGAAAGGCTAAAACATTGATAGTCTGTCATTTTCTGTTTATTCTTTTTTGTTAATTAAGATTCTTTGGGTTACAAGTAACTAATTCAAGCATTGAACCAAAGGAAGATTTTATTATAAGGATATATAGAGGTGTCTCATTAAATCCAAAGGCAAAAACATAGCCAGATCTTAATGAGACAAAAGCTAGCAACTGGAAAATTGGAGAATGTGAAGAAGTACCCTGTCTGCATTTCTTGTGTCTGTCCTTTTCTGCTTAGCTTCTTCTTGCCTTTCTTTGAAGACAGGCTTCTTTTTTCCTCATCCGTATGTTAGTATTTGACCACCACTATAAAGGTTACTTCTCTAGGTTCAAATTCCCCCTTCCCCAGGAAAGAGATTATGTTGCCTAACTTGACTCAAATGTCCCCTACATTTTGGAGGGGAAGGGAGTAGGGAAAGTTGGACCATATATAAAGATACGGTTCCAGGGACTCAGCACACGTATGCAGTGAGGCAGAGGAATGTAATCTCAGAAAGGGGAAAGCAGCTCACAGGCTGGACAGTCTGTCTCCCAAGCCCATGTCCAGAACCCCCTCTAAGATCAGAACTGCTTTCTCTGCCCAACAGCTCACACATCCCTAACAGAGAGCTTGGGACACAAGCAAATGACTGAATGTTTAGGTGACCTCCCGAAGATAGGCAGTTGATCACAGTGGCAGTAAGTTTCAGACATCAAACTTGGATCTCATTCCATCCCTCTAAGAACATACCCTTTGAATGAATAGTGGCATTTATAAAAGCAGCATCCATACAGTTTTCTTATTCAATTACTTATAAACCAAGACACAGAAACTTTTGCTGTATTAGTAAAAGATTCTGAGATTTTGCCAGTGAAGCCTGGAGTACCTCATATGGTGTGAATATGAAATTACAGCCCCCAAACCCAAGAGTCTGTGCTTTGCCTCAGAACCAGCATTGCACTTGCACTTGAGATTCATCACCCGGGTCTAACACCTGGGCTTTCAGTTTGGGCTTTCCAGTTTTGTGACCTTACCCATAAAGACCAAAGAAAAACACATAAAACTCTGACAAACACAGAGCCTAGGAAGCCTGGCTATTCTCAACTTACAGGGTAAAAATTACCTAATTTTAATATCTGGAATATTTTTTACACGTAATTTCTTTTCTGTTATTATTTGGGGATGATTATGTTTTCTGATATGCTTGGAATTATTATTGTTATTATCATGGGAACTTTTTTCTTTTCTTTTTTTGTCCTCTTGGTTTAGTTTTTTAAAAATATCTGTAGGGACACTAATGATGCCAGAATCAAGATAGGAAGAAATCAATAGGTATTCATTTGTCTTGAAAGAATTTTTCTCACTGATCTGGCTCCACATGCCTGGTTCTTCCCAAATGCAATACCTAGAAGGGAACAGCTGTTTCTTTAAGGGGCCCAGAGGTCCTCACTGCCTCCAGCCTTCCCTATGGCTCCAGAAAAGCCCCTTAATGGCAGAACTTTGCCCTGTACTTGGACCTTTACATCCTGCCTCAGAAAAGGTTTGGGCTTCCTTGAGTCCCACGCAGTCCTAATTCCTGTGACAGGGAAAGCTAGAAATCTCTGGTGTTGATATTTGCCCTTTGAATAGAAGTCCTACAGAAATCGGTGGTTGAGTTAAAAACTGCTTTTAGGCATTAGAGACTGTTAAAAACTGAGAACAAACTGAGGGTTGATGGGGGGTGGGAGGGAGGGCAGGGTGGGAGGGAGGGCAGGGTGGGTGATGGGTATTGAGGAGGGCACCTTTTGGGATGAGCACTGGGTGTTGTATGGAAACAAATTTGACAGTAAATTTCATATATTAAAAAATAAAAAAATAAAAAAAATAAAAAACAAAAATAAAACAAAAAAAAAAAAAAAAAAAAAAAAACTGCTTTTAGGGAAGGAAAAAAAAAACCCCAATTGAGAGAGCCTGTAACATGGAAATGAATAAAATAACCAAAATGAGGGCAGGGAAAACATGAAGAGTGAATTGTGGAGGTCTGACAATGAGACCACACATGTGTACAGCACATCTTGGTCCTGTGAAAAAAGAGCTAAATCTTAATTTGTCTAATCTCTCAAAGGCAATTTGTTTCTCCTGCTGTATTTTCTCTCTTTAAGGTTTAAGATACTATGCTCAATAGGTACGCTTGTTCAGTTTTAACCATGATCTGAGGGGTGTGTCACCAGCCAACTATTTCAAAAGTGGCCTCACAGAGTGGCATTGCCTTAATGAATTTTCTAAAATCCACTGCTCAGAGCTGGACTTATATTGACTGAAATCGGAGGCTAATATCTGAAACCAGAATTTTTTTTTTATTTATTTATAGCAAAGCAAACTGCCAAAAGGCTCACATACTCAGCCCACCAGTCCAGGTATTCTCTTCCTACAGGCACACTAACTACCCAGAGAAACAAGTAGCAATGACCAAGTAACTCGGTGAACACAGAATCAAAACAAAGAGAGCTAGTTTTACGAGTTGGATGTTAACGGCATCAAGCTGAAATGACATGTTTTTATCTCTATAATAGAATGATCATGAGACCGGATATATCAAATCATTGGGCAGATTCTGTCTCTCCCTCCTTCTCCCCTCTCTCTCTTTCACTGTCTCCCAAAATTGTTTTAGTCATTTTCACATGTTGACATAGACTTTCTTTTAATGTATTAATAGTTTCTGTAAGTTTTCTCTCTGGTCTTATAGACAAAGGAGACATTCTCTTTCTTATAGAAAAATTCATTATCTGTTTGTTTTAAATGTTTAACTCTCAGATGGCAATCTTATTTTTTTTTTATTTCCAGATTCTTGAAGGATATTCTATTATACATAAAAATACCTAAAATGCTACCTGTTTGTTCTATTCTGGGGTATTTAAGACCCTTGGTGTTACTTTTCAGGCTTCCTATGCTTGATGTTCTGCAGCCAAGTGTCAGAGAAAATTAACATTACCAGCCTGTCCCAAGCCTTTGGGGTGCAAGGTGTTTTAATGATCTCACATGCTTATTTGCGATTCTCTCACTTTCCTCCTGAAGTTCACAAGGAGCTGGTGGGATGACCAACATAGGATAGTCAAATGAGCTTCTGTGTAAAAAGCATCTGCAATAACAGAGACAAGAATACATTTTTTCCATGGAAATGAAATTGATGAGAGTGGATACCTATGACTGGAAGGGGAAAGACTTGGGGCTTAAGAAGATCAAAAGGGAAAAAAGGATGAGAGAGCAGTAGTCCCTATGGTCTCAACATTCACACATTCAGTTTTCAAAAAACTCGTGTGTGTGTGTGTGTGTGTGTGTGTGTGTGTGTGACAAATATATTTCTATGTCAAACTTGGATGTTCATGTCTCAGGTGACAAATGACTTCACCTGAAGTCATTTATTATTAATAAATTATTTAGTAAGTTATAGTTTATAATTAGTTTATAAATAAACATTAGTTTATAAACAAAGGTAAACAAAAAAGTATGAAATAGCTGACACCAGCCATACACTTAATTCAGTTGAGACAAAGAGGGGACTCATCAGGCACATCAATGACAGCAAATCATTTACCTGAATTGAATTTTTGCTGGACATTAGCCAGCTGATTGTCCATTCAGTTGCAAAGGAAAATAACAAAAAAGAAATAATGTTGGAAATGTAATACTGAGGATGATATTTAAAAGGAAAGATATAGGGGCGCCTGGGTGGCTCAGTCGGTTAAGCATCCGACTTTGGCTCAGGTCATGATCTCATGGTCCGTGAGTTCGAGCCCCGCGTCGGGCTCTGTGCTGACCGCTCAGAGCCTGGAGCCTGCTTCAGATTCTGTGTCTCCCTCTCTCTCTGCCCCTCCCCTGTTCATGCTCTGTCTCTCTCTGTCTCAAAAATAAAAATAAACGTTAAAATTTAAATAAATAAATAAATAAATAAATGGAAAGATATAATTAGGAAGTTGAAAATATTTTTTACTTTATGACTGAGATTATTTTATAAGCTGTGTCTTTTAACTTTCATAGGTTTCACTTTCTTGTTTTCAAGTACACATTAAATTTAAAAGGTATTTTTCAGTGATCTTTGGAAAAGAGAAAACAAATTAGCAAAACACCCAGAGGCCTTGAGACTTCATTTCTATTGACAAGGAAAGGGCTAAAGTATGGGTGAGCTGTGTCAAACTTTCTGTTACAATCTGCTGGCAGAGTCCTGCCAAAGATGAGGAAAGTGAAGGAAAATCTCTGTGAGGGAAAGTAGTCCCCCTTTAGCAACGGTGAGTTGATTGTGTTAGTAAAGGTTATACGCAAGACTTTGCTATCACAGCAGCCAGATTGTCCTGTCTCTCTGGAGACGTGCTCACACCAGGAAGCACACAAGTCAAACAGTGAGCCTCTTAAGAGCTGGTCTCCTAGCCTTGTCTCGCTGATTAATGAGTACCTTCGCATCAGAATCTGAAAGCTAAAAGATAAGAGAGAGTAGAGCTGCTAGGACCAGCATCACCATCTGCCTGAAGACTACTTTTATTTACACTTTCCCTCCATTCTACACCCAAATCCCCAAATTATCACATCTCAAACTCTGTTCATTTAAGCAAAAGCATAGTATTCTCATGAATAGCAGCAGTCATGATCAAAGAGAATTCTAAGAAGGTACAAGAGAAGTCAGACCACATAGAATCCAGGGGGTCCTCAGGCCCCATATTACCTCCTGCTTTAGTATGTGTGACTCTTGAAATGGTACAGAGTTCTAATGTTGTGTTTTTATTGGTAACACAACTTATGTTATCACCACCTAACATGTAAAGAACATGTTACAATACCAGGTGTTGGGAGAAGATGTGGAGAAATGGGAGCTCCACTAGTGGAGAAATACAGCTATTGGGAAAATAAATTAGTGGAAACACAGGAGCACAATTTGACAGCATTTAACCAATGAATATCCTTAAGCAGTAAAAATGAATGAACTAGAGCTAAATCAATCACCATGCTTATATCTCAGATTGTTAAGGTTGAGTGAAGAAAACTGCATAAAGCTACATAATATAACACCAATTATCCAAATTTTAAGACATTGGAACAACAGTCTGCATTTTAATGGATATATCCATGTGCAATAAAGACAGACAACTAAGAGAAGGATATAAGCTGACTTCAAGATGGTGGTTTTCTTGGTGGAAGGAGGGAGAGAAATGAGACTAGAGGGATCACGAGGAGTTTCAGCTGATTGTGTGATGTCTTGTTTTTAAGAAAAATAAGTCTTAGGTACCTATGGCAAACATTAAAAATGATTTAAACTGGGTGATGACAGATTGAGAACCCACATTTACTTTTTTTCCCTCCTCAGCTCCCTTAAAATGATAATAAATGTATTTTTGAGGCATAAATCTAAAAGGATAAAGAGAATGAGAAAGAAGACAATGGAAACAAATTTTGGAAGCTGGAAAGCAGATGGGATTTCTGACTTCAAAGAACTGAGAAAAGGGAATCCTATGCTGACAGTGGGGAAGCAGAAAAACACTTGATTTTCTCCATAAGCCCCCTAAAAAGTTCAAACGCTGATGATATCAAGTACTGGAAGTGCAGGCCAAACTGGAGCTAGAGTAGGATGATGGGCTGAAAGTCTGTTTTAAAGGCAGTTAGAGCCCCAGATTCCTGTCCTCTCTCTGAGCAGCTTAGTGAATGCCCTTCTCACCTCACTTGAGAACTATAAGTTAATTCCCTGAAAATCGTAAAACAGAGAGTTCATCAACAAGGAGACATCTAGCATAGGAGGAAGCATATTGAAAACAGAGCTAAAGGAATTTTTATATGTTGAATTTTGCAACTCACAGTTCTCTTAATCTCACTGTTTCCAGAACAGTGGTAATAAGTCTATTACACTATAGACATTACCTTGAAAGCATTTTCTCTGAAGAATCTGACTATCCCAAGACATGGTTGGTTGGTTGACTTTTATAATACTTTATAAATGTAAAACCCATTCTTAGTTCATGGGACATACTAAACAAGCCATGGGGATGTAGTTGCTGACTTCAGTCTACTCAACAGCAATACTGGCAGCCAACTGACAATGGAGCAACACACTCAAAGGTCTGAGGGAAAATTATTTACAAACCAGGACGCTATACTCAGCCAATTCTCAATTGAGCTACCAGGAGAAAGATATTTTGGGATATGTAGGGTTTCAGAAAATTTTCCTTCTAAGTACCATTTTTCAGGACACTAGTAGGGCATGTGTGCCACCAAAAACAGAACATAAATAAAAAGAAAAAGGAGGGATGCCTGGGTGGCTCAGTCAGTTAAGCATCTGACTCTTGATCTAGGCTCAGGTCATGATCTCATGGTTCATGAGATACCCCCATTGGACTCTAGCTGAGCCTGCTTGGGATTCTCTCTCTTCTTCTCTCTCTGCCCATCCCCCACTTGCTTTCTCTCTCTCTCTCTCGCTCTCAAAATAAATAAATAAACTTTTAAAAGAGAGAGAAAAAACAAAAAGGAAATGTCATTAAAAAATCTAGGATCAACCAAGAGAAAGATGAAGGAAATCCACAGCCTGCTAATGAAGATAAATGTCAGGAGAGAAAACATTCCAGATTAGAGGAGGTACAGGTCTTCAGAAGAAATTTCTTCAAAAAAGATGGAATTAATAGATGCCTAATATAATGAAACGTACTGATTTTAAAGCAACCTTATTTCATACTCTTTCTTATGACTGGAGGAAAAAATATATACATACAGCAGTGGAGTATATTACAATCTCACTTGAGGCCAAAAGAATATTCATAGTAGTAATTTGGGATCCTTATCCACCAGAGACCCTAAGTAGGCATTCTAGTTCACTTTGCAGAAGAATTGTCTCAAGCTACACACCACATATGGGAAATAATTCATATAGAAGAGATGTTTTTGGCTGTTCCTTGTACTGGTTAAAACCCTGTGCTATCCATAAATGAAAGATACTTAGCAGATGATCAACCTCACCCTTCGCTTACCAAAATCCTCTTTCACACTTCTTAGAGGGAATGCTAAGTCCAGGCACTACATTTATTACAACAGTAATCCAGTCACATCATTTCCTACGTCTGACCTCCATTCATAAAAATGAATAAACAGGCTGTTGAGACATCAATGAAGAGAGTAGACAGGTTGTTGAGGCTATTAGCCCTAGTCACATTTTCATACTATCCCCTCAACAGTCAATCTTTCTCATGAGATATTCTAAAAATAAGCTGTTTTTCTGCTAAACTGCAACCTCAACTCCTAATTTCTTCAATATTAATTCACTCATTGAGATTCCTTAAATTCACCACAGTCTCTTCCTGAAAAACTGTAAAACAACTTCTCGATTTCAACAAATATCTCACTTTCTGCCTCCAGCTCCCTCTTCTGGACCCAAAAGGCCATAGAGAATTTCTCAGCTCCTCTTCTGTTTACTGGTTTCCATTTTTCTTTCCCCTCATCTCCTCCTTTTGTCCTTTTCAACTTGTTTCTCTCTTTCCTCTCCTTCAAAGTTCCCTTCCCACGAACTGGTCCGGTGCTCAGAGTAAAAAGCCACCACAGTCTAGTCTTCCTGAGCTGTCCCTGCTGTTGTTCTTTCTTTGCTAAATTCTGTAAGTCTTGGTAATTTCTTCACTTTCTCTGTCATTCATCTCCCCACCCCTTTCCTCACTTCCACTTATTTGCTATCTACTGGGTCAGCTGTAATTGATCCTATGGCAATTAATTCTCCTCCTCCATGAGTCTAGACTAGCCAGGATAGCTCACTCATGGGTGTAGTCTCTTGGCCATCACAAGAAACCAATGACGTTGTTATTAACACCCAATTTTAGAGACAAGAAGATTAAAGTACAGAGAGGCTAAATAGCTTTCCCAAGCTCAGAAAGCTAGTAAATTGCTGAGACAAGATGCAAACCTAAGCCAGTCTAACTCCAAAACCCATTATCATTCTCCAGCACCCTGCCGCTTTTGCATGAAACAGAACCATGGCCTCTTTGTGGTTTAGTAGTATCACTTATAATAATCTTCAGAGGATTTGGTTTAAGATGCATTTAAATTCAAAAGCACCTGTGTTGCTTTAGAATAATAAACAGAGGCTTTCTGGAGGATATTAAACCTATGTTAGAGGATATTGTGTTACATTTCTAAGAGTAAAGAACATAATTATTTTTTTTTTTTTTTTTTTTTTTTTTTTTTTTTTTTTTTTTTTTTTTTTTTTTTTTTTTTATTTTTTAATATATGAAATTTACTGTCAAATTGGTTTCCATACAACACCCAGTGCTCATCCCAAAAGGTGCCCTCCTCAATACCCATCACCCACCCTGTCCTCCCTCCCACCCTGCCCTCCCTCCCACCCCCCATCAACCCTCAGTTTTAAAGAACATAATTATAATTATATACACACCCCAAGAAAAGAACTAGATCCTCACCTGTTGATTTTTCATGTCCACACAGAGCCTATTCAAATTCCGGTAAATCACTGTACAGGAGTAAACCAATGTTTGTCTTAAGAAGGAGACACGGTTAGGTTGTTTTGTTTGTTTGTTTGTTTGTTTGTTTTAAATAAAAGAGATTCAATCCAGAAAATGAGAATTTGGAGACATTTTAACAGCAAGGGTAAAAGACAGAGTAAGTCTTAGAAATTCTACTAGAGCATGGCCATGGGCAGTGAGGCCAGGAGACACAGATGCAGTGAACAAGGACAATATCAACATGGCTCCAAGTGAGGTGCACTAATGCAGCACAGAGCACAGGAAAAACTGCTCATCTTGACCCCACTGAGTCAGATGAGAAAAGGAAAGCACTTCCCCAATAAACACAGACAGGGACATAAGGGCAGAGAAAGGAGACATGCAGAGGGAGGATGAAAACATGTGAAGATGATCAAATGCTCACTTGCCCAAGAAGTAGACTGTACCAATAACAACTTTACCTAGGATTCAGGGGGGAAAGCACAACAGGAAGTATGGACAGTCTCTGACTTGAAAGGAATTCTATATGAAAAGCTATAATGAAATCACAGAATATTATATCAGAAATTCAAGAACATCTCATACAACCCCCTAATTTTATAATAGTGTACATCCTATATTATAAAAAACAAAAAACAAAAACAAAAACAACCCATTGGATTTGGCATCAGAAGACCTAGAGAAAATTAAAATGTTAAATAACTTAATAAACAATGAATTACTATACAAAAGTGTTTCATCACTATGGTTATCTTGTGTAATCTTAATTTGACCATGAAGAAGAAAGGGCAAATATTAGTGTCCCAATTTTTCTGATGATAGAAATAGGGCTTAGAGAAGTTAAGTAAACTATTTTCACCAGCAAGTGACAGAGAAATGAGACTATTACTCAGATAGAGCTTTCTTATTTCCAGTTGCAATACATTTTGCTATTTTTTTGTAGATTAATTTATGAGTATAATGGAAAGAGTTTGGTGAAAAGGGAAGTAAGAACTGAGAGATCTCAGCGAAAACAGGGAAACCAAGACTAGACTCCTTTTTAAAATGGAATTAAATAGGATAATCAGATACCATCTTTAAGTTTATAAGCCTAATTTTAAAAGGATTAAACTACTTGCCTAGGAAATTGCTTTCTCTGAAAATCTTCTTTCCCTCCAACTGCTTTTTATTTATTTATTGCCTAAAGAGTTTAAATAAAGTTAATAAATTGCATGATCAATAGAAACAACAAAGTTGCTTTGCTTAAAGCTGATAACAGAGAATATAGATTTTCCATAAATAATTGAAAAGGTCCAACAAAGAGGTTTAAACCCTCCTGTTTCTGCCCCTCTATTTCTTGGCATTTTTTATAGAGCCAATTCTTAAGTCTCCACATGGAAAGAAATCAAACCTATCCAAATCAACCACCTCCACAGCCAACAGGGATTATTTACTGCCTTCAGTGGGGAGCCACAGCCAGCCATGTGGCAGTAAGCACTCAGGAAGAAGGCAGAAGCTCCAGGATACCTAAAGTAATCCACAAGCCTAGGGGGATAGAAGCCTGGCAGTGACTCATTAACCAAGATCCAAGGCTAAAGATATATTTGTATAAAGTCAGGCAATTTTTTCTTTTTGCAAATTGCAATAATTTCTTTACCCTCAAAACCTCAAACCTGCTGTTCCTCAAGGGGTATCAGATAGTTTTCCTAAGGTGAGCTTTGATGCACATTTTTTGTTGTTGCCATTTTTTGTTCCATACGTACATTTTTATTATTATGGTAAAAACACAACATGAGATCTACCCTCTTAACAAATTGTTAAGTACACAATACAATATTGTGAACTCTAGGCATGGTACTATACAAAAGATCACTAGAAATTATTCATCTTGCATAACTGAAACTTTATACCTGTTGAAACTCTTCAATTCTTCCTCCTTTTAGCCCCTCTGGCAACCACCATTCAATTTCTCTGTTTTAAGACTTTAACTAACTTAGACACCTGATATAAGTAGAATCATCCAGTCTCTATTCTTCTATAACTAGCTTATTTCACTTAAGTACATATCCATCAATGGATGAATAGAAAAAGAAAATGTGGTCTCTGTGTGTGTGTGTGTGTGTGTGTGTGTGTGCATATGATAGAATGCTTTTCACCTTTAAAAAAAAAAAAAGGATTCCATATGCAACAACATGGATGAACCTGGAAGATATTACACTAAGTAAAGGATGCACTTATAGTTTAGGGATATATCTCACATTCTCACTCCACCAACAATGAGCATAGAGATTTTCTGTATACATGGCTTGAGTCCCCAAGGCTCTGACAGAAAAAAAAAAAAATTGTAAGAAATTCAGGCTGTGGTAGCTGCCAAAGTGTGGTCATTTTGGTGACCACAGTCTATGCCCTGGAGGCTTTTCTCCTCTCCTCCCTTTTTATTCTCCTCAATAGTACCAGAAAAAGCAATAAACTAGAAAACAGAAGCCATGAGTCCTACTTCCAGCTCTGCCGGGGACTTGGTGCCCTTGAGGAAGTTGTCTCTATTGTCTCGGAAACCCAGCACAGGGAATGGCACATAGTAAGCTCTCAAAAAGTATTTGTTGATGAAGGAATTATTGAATTCAATGTCAAGGTTATCTCCATTTCTTCATTAATAAACAGGAAAGTTACACCAGATACCTAAAAAAAAAAAATCTCTAACCCTAATATTTAAGATATTAGTAGCATTGTGTTTTGAGACAAGTTTTTCAAGATACTATAATTATAATAGGTAAGATAAGGCAGAGTTTCAATTCTGATATGATGGAATAAACTCATAGATCAACCTTCACACAGACTATTAAAGCCTCTACAGAGCAGATGAAATCAGAAAGATTTTACAGATGAGTCAACACTCTGGAGAAGAGACTAAGACAAGATGAGTTTTCCATTTTTTTGGCTTTATACTGAGAGCAGGTCACAGAATGCAAAATAGAGAACAAAACTCCAACAGAAAATCTTCCATCCATATGTATTGAGTAACCAGAAGATAGAGTACAGGCACTACAGCCACCAGAAAGTGAAGGGAAATCTCAGAGAAAAAAGGAGCCAGAGACTATAAACCAGGAAACCACAAGTTGTCAGTATAAACTCTGCCCAAGTCTCTGGGGAACTCCTCAACCATGCATACTTGGGAAGCTTGTAGTTAAACCTAAAAGAACTGAACTGACATTTAAGCTGTCACAGTGTAAGAGAGAGCTTGCACTTTGAGTCAAACAAAATTCATAGCCTGCTAAAACAAAAACATCAATATTCTTTGGAGGAATGTAGCAGAATACAGAATGTTCACAATATAATATTCCAAAATTCCCATAACCACTAATTAAGAAACAGAAAAGAACCAAGAAAGTGTGATCCATGTTTATGAGAAAAGACAATTCACAGAGGCCGACACCAAGATGATCCAGATGTCACAATTAAGAGGCAAAGATTTTAATGCACTTACTATAACCATTCTAAATAAAGTAAAGGGAAATATAACAACAATAAATAAAAGAGAGGAAATCTGTGAAATAGAAAACACAAAAGAACCAAACAAAAATACTGAAATGTACAATACATGAAATTAAAAATTCAATAGATGGGGGTGCCTGGGTAACTCAGTCGGTTAAGCACCCGACTTTGGCTCAGGTCCTGATCTTGCAGTCTGTGAGTTCAAGCCCTGTGTCAGGCTCTGTGCTGACAGATCAGAGCCTGGAGCTTGCCTCAGATTCTATGTCTACCTCACTCTCTGCCCAACCTCCACTCATTCTCTGTCTCTCTCACTCTCAAAAATAAATGAACATAAAAAATGTTTAAATTCAAAGGATGGCACAATTGCAGAATAGAGATGACAATAAGAAGAATCAGTGAACTCAAAACCAGATAAATAGAAATTATCCAATCTGGAAAAAAAATGAAATTGAAAAAAGTTAAATAAAGTGTTAAAAATCTGTGGAATATCAAAAAGTCTACCACATGTATAATTGGAGACCCAGGTTGAGGGGAGAGAGAAAATAGGTTAGAACATATACCTGAAAAAAAATGGAAAAAACCTTCCCAAATTAGATGAAGACTTATAGAGATTGAAGTAAATGAATGAACTTCACATGTAACAGATATAAAGAAAACCATGTTTAGGTATCACCAAGTTGTAAATCATAGCAAAAAAAAAAAAAAAAAAAAGCACTTGAAAACACCCAGATAAAATGACACATTATATACAGGGAAACAATTATTCTTTTTTTTTTTTATTTTTATTTTTTTTATTTTTTAATATATGAAATTTACTGTCAAATTGGTTTCCATACAACACCCAGTGCTCATCCCAGAAGGTGCCCTCCTCAATACCCATCACCCACCCTGCCCTCCCTCCCCCCCTCCATCAACCCTCAGTTTGTTCTCAGCTTTTAACAGTCTCTAATGCTTTGGCTCTCTCCCACTCTAACCTCTTTTTTTTTTTTTTTTTTTTTCCTTCCCCTCCCCCATGGGTTTCTGTTATGTTTCTCAGGATCCACATAAGAGTGAAACCATATGGTATCTGTCTTTCTCTGTATGGCTTATTTCACTTAGCATCACACTCTCCAGTTCCATCCATGTTGCTACAAAAGGCCATATTTCATTTTTTCTCATTGCCACGTAGTATTCCATTGTGTATATAAACCACAATTTCTTTATCCATTCATCAGTTGATGGACATTTAGGCTCTTTCCATAATTTGGCTATTGTTGAGAGTGCCGCTATAAACATTGGGGTACAGGTGCCCCTATGCATCAGTACTCCTGTATCCCTTGGATAAATTCCTAGCAGTGCTATTGCTGGGTCATAGGGTAGGTCTATTTTTAATTTTCTGAGGAACCTCCACACTGCTTTCCAGAGCGGCTGCACCAATTTGCATTCCCACCAACAGTGCAAGAGGGTTCCTGTTTCTCCACATCCTCTCCAGCATCTATAGTCTCCTGATTTCTTCATTTTGGCCACTCTGACTGGCGTGAGGTGGTATCTGAGTGTGGTTTTGATTTGTATTTCCCTGATAAGGAGCGACGTTGAACATCTTTTCATGTGCCTGTTGGCCATCCGGATGTCTTCTTTAGAGAAGTGTCTATTCATGTTTTCTGCCCATTTCTTCACTGGGTTATTTGTTTTTCGGGTGTGGAGTTTGATGAGCTCTTTATAGATTTTGGATACTAGCCCTTTGTCCGATGTGTCATTTGCAAATATCTTTTCCCATTCCGTTGGTTGCCTTTTAGTTTTGTTGGTTGTTTCCTTTGCTGTGCAGAAGCTTTTTATCTTCATAAGGTCCCAGTAATTCACTTTTGCTTTTAATTCCCTTGCCTTTGGGGATGTGCCGAGTAAGAGATTGCTACGGCTGAGGTCAGAGAGGTCTTTTCCTGCTTTCTCCTCTAAGGTTTTGATGGTTTCCTGTCTCACATTCAGGTCCTTTATCCATTTTGAGTTTATTTTTGTGAATGGTGTGAGAAAGTGGTCTAGTTTCAACCTTCTGCATGTTGCTGTCCAGTTCTCCCAGCACCATTTGTTAAAGAGACTGTCTTTTTTCCATTGGATGTTCTTTCCTGCTTTGTCAAAGATGAGTTGGCCATACGTTTGTGGGTCTAGTTCTGGGGTTTCTATTCTATTCCATTGGTCTATGTGTCTGTTTTTGTGCCAATACCATGCTGTCTTGATGATGACAGCTTTGTAGTAGAGGCTAAAGTCTGGGATTGTGATGCCTCCTGCTTTGGTCTTCTTCTTCAAAATTACTTTGGCTATTCGGGGCCTTTTGTGGTTCCATATGAATTTTAGGATTGCTTGTTCTAGTTTCGAGAAGAATGCTGGTGCAATTTTGATTGGGATTGCATTGAATGTGTAGATAGCTTTGGGTAGTATTGACATTTTGACAATATTTATTCTTCCAATCCATGAGCAGGGAATGTCTTTCCATTTCTTTATATCTTCTTCAATTACCTGCATAAGCTTTCTATAGTTTTCAGCATACTGATCTTTTACATCTTTGGTTAGATTTATTCCTAGGTATTTTATGCTTCTTGGTGCAATTGTGAATGGGATCAGTTTCTTCATTTGTCTTTCTGTTGCTTCATTGTTAGTGTATAAGAATGCAACTGATTTCTGCACATTGATTTTGTATCCTGCAACTTTGCTGAATTCATGTATCAGTTCTAGCAGACTTTTGGTGGAGTCTATCGGATTTTCCATGTATAATATCATGTCATCTGCAAAAAGCGAAAGCTTGACTTCATCTTTGCCAATTTGGATGCCTTTGATTTCCTTTTGTTGTCTGATTGCTGATGCTAGAACTTCCAGCACTACATTAAACAGCAGCGGTGACAGTGGGCATCCCTGTCGTGTTCCTGATCTCAGGGAAAAAGCTCTCAGTTTTTCCCCGTTGAGGATGATGTTAGCTGTGGGCTTTTCATAAATGGCCTTTATGATCTTTAAGTATGTTCCTTCTATCCCGACTTTCTCAAGGGTTTTTATTAAGAAAGGGTGCTGGATTTTGTCAAAGGCCTTTTCTGCATCGATTGACAGGATCATATGGTTCTTCTCTTTTTTTTTGTTAATGTGATGTATCACGTTGATCGATTTGCGAATGTTGAACCAGCCCTGCATCCCAGGAATGAATCCCACTTGATCATGGTGAATAATTCTTTTTATATGCTGTTGAATTCGATTTGCTAGTATCTTATTAAGAATTTTTGCATCCATATTCATCAGGGATATTGGCCTGTAGTTCTCTTTTTTTACTGGGTCTCTGTCTGGTTTAGGAATCAAAGTAATACTGGCTTCATAGAATGAGTCTGGAAGTTTTCCTTCCCTTTCTATTTCTTGGAATAGCTTGAGAAGGATAGGTATTATCTCTGCTTTAAATGTCTGGTAGAACTCCCCTGGGAAGCCATCTGGTCCTGGACTCTTATTTGTTGGGAGATTTTTGATAACCGATTCAATTTCTTCGCTGGTTATGGGTCTGTTCAAGCTTTCTATTTCCTCCTGATTGAGTTTTGGAAGAGTGTGGGTGTTTAGAAATTTGTCCATTTCTTCCAGGTTGTCCAATTTGCTGGCATATAATTTTTCATAGTATTCCCTGATAATTGTTTGTATCTCCGAGGGATTGGTTGTAATCATTCCATTTTCATTCATGATTTTATCTATTTGGGTCATCTCCCTTTTCTTTTTGAGAAGCCTGGCTAGAGGTTTGTCAATTTTGTTTATTTTTTCAAAAAACCAACTCTTGGTTTCGTTGATCTGCTCTACAGTTTTTTTAGATTCTATATTGTTTATTTCTGCTCTGATCTTTATTATTTCTCTTCTTCTGCTGGGTTTAGGCTGCCTTTGCTGTTCTGCTTCTATTTCCTTTAGGTGTGCTGTTAGATTTTGTATTTGGGATTTTTCTTGTTTCTTGAGATAGGCCTGGATTGCAATGTATTTTCCTCTCAGGACTGCCTTCGCTGCATCCCAAAGCGTTTGGATTGTTGTATTTTCATTTTCGTTTGTTTCCATATATGTTTCAATTTCTTCTCTAATTGCCTGGTTGACCCACTCATTCGTTAGTAGGGTGTTCTTTAACCTCCATGCTTTTGGAGGTTTTCCAGACTTTTTCCTGTGGTTGATTTCAAGCTTCATAGCATTGTGGTCTGAAAGTATGCATGGTATAATTTCAATTCTTGTAAACTTATGAAGGGCTGTTTTGTGACCCAGTATATGATCTATCTTGGAGAATGTTCCATGTGCACTCGAGAAGAAAGTATATTCTGTTGCTTTGGGATGCAGAGTTCTAAATATATCTGTCAAGTCCATCTGATCCAATGTATCATTCAGGGCCCTTGTTTCTTTATTGACCGTGTGTCTAGATGATCTATCCATTTCTGTAAGTGGAGTGTTAAAGTCGCCCTCTTCCGTGGGCCTCTCGTCTGTGCTTGGCTCCAGAGACTCCGTTCTGCTAATCCTCTGATGATTTTCTGGGTTAGTTAGGCAGGTGTAGGTGGAATCTAAGTGATCAGCAGGACACGCGGTGAGCCCAGCGTCCTCCTATGCCGCCATCTTCCCTCTCATCCCCTCTTAATCAAGGAGGTATATTTTAAAAGCCAATGAATAAATTAAAATATAATTCTAAAATTATTCAAATAATACAAAAGAAAGCATGAAACAGGAAACAGAAGACCAACAACACAGGGGACAAAAAGAAAAGCAACAGTAAAAAAACAGTAGACCTAATCCAATAATATCAATCATTATATAAAATGCTAATAAACTAAACACCCTAGTCAAAAGGCAGAGATTATCAGAATATATAGAAAAACAAGCTACAGTATATCCTGCCTATATGGGGAAAATAAATGAATGTCAATGATTATGCTATATAAACAGCAAGCAATAAAATGCTGTTAAAATGAATTTCAAGATAGAGCATTACAACAATAAAGTGAGATATTTCATAATAATTATAAGGTAAATTTATCAAAAAAAAGACATAATAATCAGTGATAAGCATAAACTTCATAACAGAGCCCCAAAATACATGAAGCAAAAATTATTGGAATCAGAGGAGGAAATAGACATTGCCACAATGATAATAAAAGCCTCTAATTTAAAAAGCTCTGTAATTGCTAAAATTAATAGACAAAAAAAAAATCAGTAAGAACATGGAAAATCTGAAAAATGCTACCAAACAACTTCACCTAATTGATATTATAGATCCATACGTGCAATCATTTTGGAATTTATATTACTTTCAAGTATATATATTACGTTCACCAAGATAGACCACTTGCTAGATTATAAAACAAATCTCATTAAATTTAAGAGAATTTGCAAAATATATTCTTTGAACAAAATGAAATTAAATTAGAAATCAACAACAATGAGATATCTAGGAAAAGCCCAGCTATTTGTAAGTCAAACAATACACTCCTATATAATCCATAGGTCAAAGAAAAAAATCATAAGGATAATTAGGATTACTTCAAACTGCATAGTAATGAAAATATAACAAAGATATTAACTGTACCTGATGCACTATGAGAGGGAAAGTTACAGGTTAAATACATAATAGAAAATAAATAAGGCCTAAAATCAATTACCTAAGTCTCTAACTCAAGAAATTAAAACACAGAAGAGCTAAATAAACCCAATATAATAAAAATAACTACAGAAATAATTTAAATAGAACTCAAACAATAATATAAATTTACAATCCCCAAGCTGTTTTTTAAAAAGATTAATGAAATTGATAAGGCCATCACTAGACTGAACAAGAAAATAAAAGAACATAAATCATAAATATCAGGAAGGAAATAAGAGTCATCAGAACAAATCATACAGGTATTAAAAAGATATAAGAGGGGCTCCTGGGTGGCTCAGTCGGTTGGGCGACCGGCTTTGGCTCAGGTCATGATCTCACAGTCCGTGAGTTCTAGCCCCGCATCGGGCTCTGTGCTGACAGCTCAGAGCCTGGAGCCTGTTTCAGATTCTGTGTCTCCCTCTCTCTCTGACCCTCCCCCGTTCATGCTCTGTCTCTCTATGTCTCAAAAAAAAATAAATATCAAATTAAAAAAAAAATTTTTAAAGATATAAGAAATACTATGATCAACTTTATGCCAATAAATTCAACAACTTAGTCGAACTGGACAAAATCCTTGAAAAATATGTTAACAAAATGACATTTGATGAAACAAAAACACCTTCTGCATTTTATCTATTAAGACAATTTAATTCTTCATTAAAAATCTTCCCACCAATAAAACGCAGAAGATTTCACTGGAAAATTCCATATGACATTCAATGAAGTAATATCACTTTTACATAAAATCTTCCATAACATGGAAAAAGAAACTTCCAAACTCATGTTTTTGATGCTAGCATAACCCTAATATCAACATCTGAAAAAAGATACCATAAAAAATTAGACCATTATCTCTCACATATAAAGTCCTTTAAACAATGAACAGACTATATAATCCAAGTAGCATTTGTCCCCAAAATGCAAAGTTGACAAAATATTTAAAAAGCAATAAAGTTAATTTACCATACTAAAAGGAAAAAGTACAAAATGCACATGATCATTTCAAAATGTGCATTAAAGCATATGACAATGTTTAATATCCAGTAATGATTTTTTTAAACTTTCACAAATATGGAATGTAAGGGAATTTCTTCAATCTAACAAAAGATAGCTATAAAAAACAGCTAACTGTATATTTGGTACAAAATATTAAATAGTTACCCTTAATATTGGGAAAAATGCAAAGATACCAATCGCTACCACTTCCTAGACACCAGTAAAACAAGAAAAAGAAATAAGAGCAATAAAGATTATTAAGGGAAAATGGTTGTCTCCATTTGCAGATGACATTACTGCTTTTGTTGAAAATCTTAAGGAATCTATATAAAACCCACTATAGTTAATAATTAAGTTGGTAAGATGCAACATACAAGGTTAATATTTAAAAATAAATTATGTATATAATTTATTCTTCATTTACTGCTTATTCATTTGTTGCCATATATATATATATATATATATATATGACAGCAAACGATCATTAAATGGAATTTTTAAATAATTCTGTTTATAATACTACAACAAAATAGATTATTCAGGAATATATTTAGCAAAAAATATGTAAGGCTCTTTTTTGAAAACGGCAGAACATGGCTGAGGGAAATTAAAGACCTAAACAATTGGAGACATAAATCATACATGGATTTAAAGACTCAATATTTTTTAGATATCAACTATTCCTAGCATGACCAGTGGACACAATGTAATCCGAATCAAAATTCCAGAATGTCTTTTTAGTGAAATTGAAAAGCTGATTCTAAAATTGAGCAATTGTACAGGGGGTCTGGGTGGCTCAATAGGTTAAGCAGCTGACTCTTGGTTTCAGGTCAGGTCATGATTTCACAGCTTGTGAGTTCCGTGCCCCACATCAGACTCTGCACAAACAATGCTGGGCCTTCTTGGGATTCTCTCTCTCTCCCTCTTTCTGCCCCTCCCCCACTTATGCTCTCTCTCTCTCAAAATAAATAAATAAACTTAAAAAAATAAAAATGAAAGTAAAAAATTTTAAAAGAGAAGAGCAAACCAAAAAGGACTCTCAGTAGCTGGTTTTTAAGTAACAGAAACCCACACTGGATGCTGTTGGTATAAGGACAGACATACAGACCAAGGGAAGGAAATAAAAACGAACATTTATATAGTCAATTGATTTTTTTACAAAGATATTTTTACAAAGGCAATTCAATGGAAAGGAAAGTTTATTCAAAAATTAATGCTGGAGCAATAGATATCCTTTAGAGAAAAAATAATATCAACCTTCACTTTATAACATATATAAAAATTAACTTGAAATGGATCTTAGACTTAAATGTAAAAGCTAAAAATATAATACTTCCAAAAGAAAACATAGGAGAAAAATCTTTTTGACCAGGGGTGAGTACAGAGATTTCTTAGGATGTAAAACACATGAGCCATGAAATATTGATAAATTGGACTTTATCATAACTAAAGAACTTTTTCTCCTTGAAAGACAAGGACACGGTTGATAAAATAATAAAAAAGGAAATCACACAATAGGAGAAATTATTCACAAAACATGTATCTGATGAAAGATTTGTATCTGGAAAATAAATAATTCTTACAACCAAATAGGAAGACAATGCAATAAAAGATGGACAAAAGATATGAAAAGACACTTCACCAGAGAAGATATATGAATAGCAATAAACCATAAAAAGATACTCATCATCATTCAGGGAAATGCAAATTAAACCTTCAAAGAAACATCACTGACTACTCATTTGGATGACTAAAATTAAAAACACTGACAATTCCAAGTGGTGGAGAGGATGTAAACATAGGTATATGCATTTGTCAAAACTCATCAAATGCATGCAATAAGCTTTTGGATGCCCATTTTCCTGGAGTTTGGAACATGTTCTCCCTTTTTACCCCTCTTACAAGGGGTAAGCCCTTGTAAGCTTAATAGCCCTTCCTTTTTTTCGTTACTGAATAGTCCCCTGATGTAGTTGAAGATTTATACCCTAAATTGAAGGTTAGAAACTTGATATAGCAGTCTGAACTTAATTATAGTTGAAATGCCAGGGGCACCTGAGTGGTTCAGTCGGTTAAGCGTCCGACTTCAGCGAGGGTCATGATATCACAGTCTGTGAGTTTGAGCCCTGCATCAGGCTCTGTGCTGGCAGCTCAGAGCCTGCAGCCTGCTTCAGATTCTGTGTCTCCCTCTCTCTCTGACCCTCCCCCATTCATGCTGTGTCTCTATCTCAAAAATAAACATTAAAAAAAATTTTTTAAAGGAAATGTCAGAGCTTGATTTCCCTTTGGTACATAGTTCAAAAGATTGATAAATTACTTGTGTAGGAACAGTGCATCCCCTGGATCATCTAAGGCAATCCAGCACATCCCCCTCCAAAACTTGCTACTAATGTGTGGCAGCCACACATATGGGAGTGTACTACCCAGATCTCCCTTCAGGAGAGAACCTGCTCTTATACACATAGTAGGCTGACAGCTTCCAGCTATCACACCATCAAGATTTATGATGCCAAGCTCATGCTATATCCGTAAGTGGCTCCTAACTAATCACTGTGTACAATGAGGTTACAAAATGTAGCCATTCTTGACCACCATAGAACTCCTCTAATGGACACTGTTCTAGAGTTCCTAATAAATAGGGTTGAGACCTCCTCGGAACTGCACCACAGCCTGACTTTTCCTAACCAATTCTCCTTCCTTCTTCCCATTGGCAGATGTCAGCTATACATCATATTTTGAGGCTCTCCCACCTACTCTTCCCCTTTATCCTTCACAGGCACTTCCCCCAATAAATTTCATGCACTCCTAATTCTTTCTTGCCATCTGCTTCCTGGAGTACCCAAAGTAACACTGCTGTATCTGCTAAGATTCATCAATGGAATTGATCTTCTTCCCTTGCTTCATAAGGAAAAAACCTGGTTTTCTTGAAGCCCCATGGGATGTTAATACTACTCCATTCCTTCTTTAATGTCAGTATATCCCACTTCCTGTCTAGAGAATGAAAAACCATTAACCTAAATCCCCATCTTGCTAGGGAGCCTATCCTTCCTTTGCCTCTTGTTCTCAGAAGACAGTGTCATGAAAACTCCTTATGTTTATACCATGTGACTCTGTCTCTCTCTCTCAAGTTCATATATCAAGTCAGGATTCTTAGTTGCAAACAACCAATCCTACCTACTTTGCATATAAGCGGAATTTGCTTGAACAATTTATATCATTCAAGGAATTACCAACAAGGCTGAAAATTTGGATTTGGAGGCTCTGCAGTCATGAATAACACTTCAAAGTATGTTCTAGGGCTGTTCTCATAAAAAGCAAAAACAAACAAAACACTACCATCACTGCTAGGCACTAATACCAGTTTGCCCTATTGATATACCACTGATTTGATACTGGGTTTTGCTGCTAAAACAATTACCATTGGTTCCTCTAGATACTTGTGTAGTGACCCCCAGTTCTGCCTCCATCACCTCTGCTCACAGGCCAAAAGTCTAAGTTTGAAAGAAGTAAACAAGGACACCTGGGTGGCTTGGTTCATTAAGCATCTGACTCTTGATTTTGGCTCAGGTCATGATCTTGAGGCTTGGGGGATAGAGCCCTGCATCGGGCTCTGCACTGACAGTGTAGAGCCTCCTTGGGATTCTCACTCTCTTTCTCTCTGGCCCTCTCCCATTCATACACATGCATTCTCATGCATGCACGCACACATGCGTTCTCTCTCAAAATAAACAAACTTAAAAAAATTTTTAAACAAAATAAAAAGTACACTCTATCACATGAGATGGAGACAACCTAAAGCTAAGAAAGTACTATCATGCCAAACTTCCAAAAGTATGCCAAACTACTTATATGGAAGAAATAAACCTCACTTCTCACTCCATCCCTGGAATTAGATAATTAGTCCATAATAAAACAAAGTTTGTTGCAGATCAACACTTCATATCTATCTCTCTCTCTCTGTCTCTGTCTCTCTCTCCCCAACTAAAAATCTGGACATGGGGGTATTAGCAACTTAAGTTATCAGAGCACTACAGAATCAATTCAGAAGAAGGGAAGTGCAGGGACAAAATTTGGCAGGATGGTGAGTCCAACACTTGCCACCATTTTTCCCTTTAAGTCATTTGTTGATTTGAAAGCTGTATTTGAGAAGCTGAGAAGTGGAGCTGTTTCAAGGAGCTAAGAATGCAAAATATTGGAGTTCAGGATCCACCAAAAAGAAAGAGGTCCTGGTAAACCCTAAGTTTTCATTTGGGGTCCCCAAGATATATATGCTTGAAGTAAAGGTGAACCAAAATTAGAATAGCCCTCTCCCTCTCTCTCTGCCCTCCCCTGCTCACGCTCTCTATCTCTCTCTCTCTCAAAAAATAAAATAAACATTAAAAAAAAGAATTAAAAAAAATGGGGCACCTGTGTAACTCAGTCTGTTGAGCGGCCCGCTTCAGCTTAGGTCATGATCTCACAGCTCAAAGGCTTGTGAGTTCGAGCCCCGTGTCGGGCTCTGTGCTGACAGTTCAGAGCCTGGAGCCTGCTTTGGATTCTGGTCTCCCTCTCTCCCTGCCCTCCCCTGCTCACACTCTGTCTCTGTCTCTCTCTCAAAATATAAAATAAACATTAAAAAAAGAAGAAGAATTTAAAGAATAGCCCTTATAAGACCAAAGCGCAGCTTTGGATTAGCTCATTCCATGGTTATATTAATGTGATTCGTCCCTATTTTAACTGCTACCAGAAACAAAAGTAATTCTCTGGGGAAATATAACATCATTTGGAGCCTCAGATTACCTCTACAGTTTTTATTCATAATGACTGATATCAACTGAAACACTAGGCATTGCAGGAGACATTACATCAACACAACAAAGAAGAGAGAAAACAGCAGAAACATCCATAATAAAACATTAGAGACAGTTGAACAGATAAAAAATAGTCAAATGATAGATTTAAGCCCAAATGTATTAGTAATTGCATTAAATGGAAATGAATTAAATCCTTAAAGGTTAAAGATTGAGGAAAATAGATTTAAAAAACAACTATCTGCCACTTATAGGAGACACATTTATTAAGCCACTTAACTTAGGTATTATTGACATATAAAAAGCTCTACATATTTTATGTATACAACTCCATGACTCTGGGGATAAGTATACACCCATGAAACTATCACCATCATCAAAGCATAGACATATACATCAAAGTAATCTCTAAGACAAGAAATATTAATAGGAAAAATAATATCTCAAATTATAATATTCACTTTATTGGCATATATTGATCAGAATATTGACTATATATATATATATATATACATATATATATATATATATATATATATTCAATGAATCATTTACAGATAATTTATAAAAATTACATATCCTTCTCTACCTATCTAAGAAGACTGGATGTCCTCTAGCCCTATCCTTTTTATAAACTCAGTAAAATCGAGAGCCTGCAATGAGGTTTATAAACTCAGTACAATATAGAGCCTGCATTGAGGTTCACATGAGCTCCCTAGAAAAAAGAGCCCATTATCTTGGATATGCCCTAAAGACAAAGGGAATGTGATAAAGTCTTGAATTTTACTTAGTAGGGTTATTCTTAATAGTGCAATGATATTGTCATTCTGAAGCCATTTTGTGTTTTCTAAGATAGAAAACATTAGAAGATATATTATTATGTTGGGAACCAGGGTATTTACTTGAAGAAAGGGAAAAAGAAGCAAATATAAAATAGGAACTGGCCGGGGTCTATTTGATTTTGAATTTGAGGTGTCAACAAAAAATTCCTAACTCTACACTGAAAAGGTGCTAGGAGAAATAAATCTCAATAGCAATGAGGCACAATTAGTGCTTAGCTCTTGTACTATTCTCTAATAAAAAGTCACCAGTACTCCTAGGAGAACTGGCTAATTCCAGGTCTGAGACAGGTAAAACACAAGATGATCCTGGAATATCTTATACTAAAAAGTAAGGAAATACTTGAAAATTAGTGAACCCAGAAGCTGGCCCAGGGGGACAGCCACTGGTCATTCTTGATAGCCAAAAAGGAACAATGACAGTAATGAATTAAAACATGTGGAAAAATGTAAGTCCATCATGATATTCAAAATAAAGTAGGGAAAAAGAGAGAAAAACTCTTCTCTATGGAAGAATACCAGCTAAAAAATGAGGAATGAATGATAAAATGTAAAACCACCACTCTGAAACCCAGTATAAGAATTGACTCAGGCAAAATCATCAGTAAATGACAACATGAACAGAATGAAAGGTTATTGAGGGCACATGGGTGGCTCAACTGGTTGAGCATCCAACTCTTGATTTCATCTCAGGGCATGACCTAAACCCTGGGTCCTGGGATTGAGCCCACATGGGGCTCTGTGCTAAGCATGGAACCTGCTTAAGATTCTCTCTCTCTCTCTCTCTCTCTCTCTGTTTCTCTCTCTCTCTTAAATAAATTAAAAAATTAAAAATTAAAAAATATGGCACCTGGGTGGCTCAGTCAGTTAAGCATCTGACTTTGACTCAGGTCATGATCTCATGGTTCGTGGATTTGAGCCCTGTATTGGGCTCTGTGCTGACAGCTCAGATCCTGGAGCCTGTTTCAAATTCTGTGTTCCCCTTTCTCTCTGCTCTTACCCCACTTGTGCTCTCTCTCTCTCTCTCCCTCCCTCTCTCTCTCTCTCTCAAAAATAAACATTAACAAAAGATTTAAAAAAATAAAAATTAAATAAAAATTTAAAAATACTAAAAAATAAAGGTTATTAGAGAACAAAATATCGACATGGATTCAAAGTAACTTCCTACTCAAATTCACTTATTAATTACAAAGGAGGAAAAAAATGAATCTTTACAAAGGCAAGCGCTGATGGTCACAGTTCTGGCAAAAGCAATATGATAGGAACAAAAAGCAGATGACTAGTTGTCAGAGACTGAGGGGAGGGAAGGGACTGACATCAAAGGACCGGAAGGAATTCTGGAGGGAGATGAAACCATTCTTTATGTAGACTGTGGTGGTAGTAACACAATTGTACATGTCTGTTAAAACTCATAGAGCTGTATGCCACAAGGAATAAACTTTTAAAATATTTTGATAATTATGTAAATTATTCCTCAGTAAGCCTGACTTTAAGAAACAAGCAAAGGCAAAGCAGCAACAACAACAAACCAGAGGAAGGTAATGAACTCTCCTAGACTAGGGGAGACTAAAAAGACAGAACTGCCAAATGCTATATATGACCCTCAATTAGATCCTGGGTTGAGGGGAGGAGAAGAAACAGCTACAAAAGACATTTTAGGGACAATAGGGAAAATTGGAGCATGGACTGTGATGATAATGTTATTGAATTAATGGTTTTTTCTCAGGTGCAATAATAGGTCTGTGGTTTCATAGAAACTGGTACTGTACTTGGGAGGCACATGCTGATATATTTAGGGGTAACTTGTAATGGCTGCAACCTTCTTTTGGATAATTTTCAAAAGAGAGAGTGTATATACAGAAAGGAATATGGAGCAGGGGTCTTTCCTGTGGGTTTGAAAGATTTCAAAATCAAAATAAATTATTTTTGTTAAACCCAATGGCACACAGCTCCCACCCCCATCTCCAGACTTCTTGGTGGATGCTGTGGCTTTGCTAACCCATACCCCTTTCTCTTCCAGTTCTTCCCTTTCAGAAGTTCTACCTTTTGCTGCTCTTTATTTCTTATTCTCTGGTCATGCTTTTTGGCTGGCAGGAAAGCATTTGTTTCCAAGGCTGTTGATCTCTGCCATGGCCCTTCTCTTTCCTCTCCCCTGAGCTGAAGCCTGACCTGTACAGCTTGGCTATTTTTAAATATAATATATATTCTCCAAGTATCTTTAACAGAGTCAAACGGTATCGAGGTCTCTCTGGGACCATCCACCTCCTCTTTAAAAAGCTTCCCATTCAGCCTCAGCCCTCTGTTTTGAACTGGAAGTCCATTCACCATCTTTTCTTCATTCAGCTCAGAGCCCCAGCTAACTGGCCAGCCAAGTCAGGGAGGATTTTTCTTCTAACATCTCATAAATTCCCCATCCTTAGATTGCCTTCTTCCATTACTCTGTCTCACCTAAAATGTAGCTAGCTGTAAATTCCCCTGTTTTCCTCTCAACCTTTTCTCATTCTCAGGCTCATGGATGCACCAAATATGACCCTATCTCATCAGGACATCTCTGCAGATGTGGTGTGGGTAAATAGGTGCCTCATGGATGGGGAGATGGAAGAGGGTCACAGGTATATTCTGCAGCCTGACATGAGTCATTTTGGGATGGCCAGGGATCAGCAAACCTTCTCTATAAAGGACCTTTCAAAGCACTCAGAAAATATCATCTTGCTTTTCCTTTAAAGAGTGAAATGAAAGAAAGAAGCATAACCTTCTCTTTTTAATAAACCTTTCCTTCTCCCCACTCAAAAATACATCAATTAAAATTGTTCTGCTGATGTTGTTAATGAAATGATCTGCTGAGAAGCAGCCATTAGACAGAGTAAAAGCCATTTTCCATGGTTTCCACACACAGCCCAGGAAAACTTGGCCAGATTGTCTGGCAGGTTGGGTACCCAGCCCCTCCCGTGTTGTGCTCATCACTAATATGAAGCTGACAATGCTCAGTTATGCTAAATCACTCCCTAATAAGATCCTAATATGACCCTCCTAGCAACTGGCAGCTCACTGGTTTTCTGCTTTTCTTCTCACAAATATCTCTCCACCTTATTCTTGGCTCGAGTTTTCATCGAGATATTTTCAGGTGGGTTTGATCCCACTTGTAAATAACTTGCTCTCAGAGAAGTAGGTATGTAATTCATTCAACAAACCAAAATCACTTTGAGCAGATCTGCTTACTCATAACTTTTCTTTGTCAAAGGAGCAACATGAACACATACCCATTGGAATAAATTAACATTTCAATCTGGAAAAATGGATCTAAGAAGAATAAACTGGTAAAATGCTACTAGGGGGTGAAGTGGGATTCAAATTCACTAATTATCAAAGAAAAGTAAATTTAAAATGATTACACAATTTTTAGCCTTTGAAACTACAAAACCTCTTGTGGTGGATAATATTATATACACAATTTTTAGCCACTGAAGCTGCAAATCATTTTGTGAAGCATAATATTGTGTCAGTAAGGGGCAGTGGTGTGGGAATGCTTGTCCAGGCAACATAGCTAGCACAGCATGTGGCAGCAGGAGCTAAGTTACATTACCCTGCCCTATATCTTTTAAGGTAAGGTTTAAATAAATCACAGTATGATTATAAGATGGAATACAAATTAAAATTCAAACTCTCAGAATAATTAATGATATGAGAAAATGTTTATGACATTACATTATGTGAAGAAATCAGGATACAATACAGGATACGCAGTATGATCTAATTCATCTTAAAATATGAATACAGAGATATAGAGGCATGTTTGTGTATACTGAATTGTATGCCAAGTGCAGATTCCCTGGATTTACATGTTGAACCAAATTGGCTTAATAACTAATTCCATGTCCTATGGGAAAGCAAAATCCCTTTGAAGATTTCCTGAAGGGTGATATATGCAGTCACCTCAACTCAGAAACCTTCTCTGTTCTGTCCTGCATGAACCCAGAGTTCAAGTTTTTAGCTTAGCTCCTATTTCCACCCAGGGAGATGAAAAAAATCACACAAAGCAATCAAGAGTATAATAGGATCAAGCACTTGAAAGATACAGAAGTTCATTTAACAATATGCAAACCATTTTAAATTGAACATTAAGTATTACCATTTTAAAAAATTATTTTTAGCCAGTCCACTGGCTATTTGCCTGTTAGATCACCCAGCTGCACATTTCATAGGCACATCCTTCTTCCCCTTCCCTTTGCTCTTGACCTCTCCTCCTTCAAGAGCAATAAAATAAATTCTTTAATCTCCCATGCAAGCCACTTAATTGTCTATTTTATAGCTGAGGTTCTGGTGTTTATTTTATAGCTGGACTCTCTGAGTCCTACCTCCTATCCCAGGCTGCTTATCAAGGTATTTTCCCAAATAAAGACAGTTCCTACCCTAAGAGTAATCCTGGCCTATCTGGTATTAAAAAGATGGTTCTCAATCCTGGCTAATCTTTGGAATTTCTGAGATGTGTCATTGTGTGTGTGTGTGTGTGTGTGTGTGTGTGTGTAGCTTTTTAAATAAATATTACTCTTTGAGCCTCTCTGGAAGGCCTGAGGGTGTGATTCCAGCATACATTTATTTTTAATATCCATGTGATTCTAGTGTGCAGCAGAGTTGAAAACCACCATGCTGAAATCAAGACATTCATATTGTTATACATATACCATATATCTTTGATCTATGGTGCATGTTTTTCCACAGCTTGATATTTTTTAGAAATTTGGATGTATTTAATAATTTATATCAGAAAGAACTTAGAAGCTGCCAAATAGATTAAATTGTGACATACTTGTCATTTCTTGCAATGCATATGGGAAGAGTGCCCGGTCTCACCAAATATATCATGCAATCTTTAAAGCTGGAAGAATTTGGTGTGACTGATTCATGCATTATGAAGGACTATTATTTGGGCACTGAAAATCAATGAGTAAAAGCTTCTGGCTGAATTTCAAGACAAATTTGTGATGTATAATTCAATAAAGAAAAAATTATGAGTTTAACCAAATAGGAAATGCAGATAAAATCCCATCGTTTTTTAATATATTTTGACATGAGACTGTAGATAAAGATGTCATGGGGTCAACATTTGAATCACATATAATGGGAAGCAGCACATAATAGGTATGATTTGTACAACTATGATTGACCAAAAGTGATTTTATTTCTTTTTTGTTTTTTTAATATGAAATTTATTGTCAAATTGGTTTCCATACAACACCCAGAGCTCATCCAACAGGTGCCCTCCTCAATGCCCATCACCCACTTTCCTCTCCCTCCCACCCTCCATCAACCTTCAGTTTATTCTTAGTTTTTAAGAGTCTCTTATGGTTTGCCTCCCTCCCTAACTTTTTTTCCCCCTTCCCCTCCCCATGGTCTTCTGTTAAGTTTCTCAGGATCCACATAAGAGTGAAACCATATGGTATCTGTCTTTCTCTGTATGGCTTATTTCACTTAGCATCACACTCTCCAGTTCCATCCATGTTGCTACAAAGGGCCATATTTCATTCTTTCCCATTGCCAAGTAGTATTCCATTGTGTATATAAACCACAATTTCTTTATCCATTCATCGGTTGATGAACATTTAGGCTCTTTCCATAATTTGGCTATTGTTGAAAGTGCTGCTATAAACATTGGGGTACGAGTGCCCCTATGCATCAGCACTCCTGTATCCCTTGGGTAAATTCCTAGCAGTGCTATTGCTGGGTCATAGGGTAGGTCTATTTTTAATTTTTTGAGGAACTCCACACTGTTTTCCAGAGTAGCTGCACCAGTTTGCATTCCCACCCACAGTGCGAGAGGGTTCCCGTTTCTCCACATCCTCTCCAGCATCTATAGTCTCCTGATTTGTTCATTTTGGCCACTCTGACTGGCATGAGGTGGTATCTGAGTGTGGTGTTGATTTGTATTTCCCTGATGAGGAGTGGTGTTGGGCATCTTTTCATGTGCCTGTTGGCCATCTGGATGTCTTCTTTAGAGAAGTGTCTATTCATGTTTGCTGCCCATTTCTTCACTGGATTATTTGTTTTTTGGGTGTGGAGTTTAACCAAAAGTGATTTTAAATTAACATTATTCAGACTAAGAAGGAAACTTGGTCTCAATTTTGTAAGAAGAAAATGGTATATAATTGCCAATTTTTTAGTAAAAAAGAAATGTATCTTTATTTGTCTTGAAATACAGTGACTAAACCAAATTGCGTTTTATAACAAACAGTATCTTAGAGTTAAAGAACTACAATAGACATAGCTACTCATAATCCTAGAAAAACAACTGGAATGAAGCACATCAGAACATTAGTAGTCATTGTTGAACAGAGTTATAGATAATTTTTATTATCTTCTTTACATTTTCTTTACTTTCAAAATTTTCTAATGAATATAGAAAAATCTCATAATCAGGAAAAACAAATACATGAGCACAGGCATACCATTTTCTACCTCTGACTTGCCCTAAAAAACTCATTGATCAAAAATATAAATATCAAAATAAAAGAGATAAGAAAGCCAAAAAAAAAAAAAACTAGATTTCAGAGGACCTAAACTATGGGCCGTTTAACCACAATAATATCTTCTTTGTTTCTGAAGTCCAAATGTAAAAGATTGTTAAGGCTTTTCTCCATACCCCTTCTCCACACCCTGAACAATCTTTGATTAAACCCAGAGCCCAGTTTACTGGAATGATGTTAAATGTGCCAGAAAAAAGGAAGCTATGAAACTGTCTACCTTCCTCCTTTCCAACATTTCTCACTCGAATGGCATGCTGTGAAACACACACTTAAATTGATTGGTATTAATGCATGCATACAGGTTCCAAAATGTCAGCAAGATGCATTTGCTTTCAAGTTATATTAATTCTTCTGATTACAAAGAGCTGGGTAAATAAATCTTAGTTTTTCACAAAATTTGTTTTAAGGTCCTTTCTCATGCATGCTAAGAATTTTCCTTCTTTACTGACTCACCTTCATTTGTTTATGAATTCAATTGACAAAAACCATGTGCCAGGCACTGTTCTAGGCCCTGGAAAAATGGTAATAAACAAAATGTGATCAGCTTACATGCCAACAGGGTAAGGAAACAAGCAAGATGTAAGTGCATTAAATATAATTTTTAAAAAATGGAGAATGCCTAAAGCAAGGCCAGGACAGGGAGCAGGAAGCAGGTGGCTAACATGGTCAGGGACTTCTCTGAGGAAGTTATACTCACACAAAGACTAGAATGCTGACAAGGAGGTAGCACTACAAAGATCTAAAGAATATTCCAGGCTGAGGAAACAGCAAGAACTGCAAGTCTGCAAGATAGGCTGAGCTTGGTACTTGCATGGAACACAGGGAAGGTCAGTTTGGCTAGAACAGCATGAGAGGGAGAGTGGTATAAGGTGAAACCAGAAAACTAAGTAAGAGTTAGATTGTGTAGGACTGCACAGGCCATAGAATGGAGTTAAATTTTATTCTACTTGTTACATGAAAACTTTGGAGAGATCTGATATGATTTATGCTTCTTTTAAAATTGTATAGCACAGGGGTGTATAAGCCTGGGTGGCTTAGTTGATGGAGGGTCAGGTCATGATCTCATGGGTTCATGGGCACTGAGCAAGGAGCTTGCTTGAGATTCTCTCTTTCCCCCTCTCTCTGCCTCTTTCTTCCCCACTCTGTCTCAAAATAAATAAATAAACACTTTTTAAAATGTATACCACAAAACGCAGAAATGTACATTATTCCTTCCCTGACCAGTTCTTAGCTTCAGAAATAAACTGGAAACATTTTAGACAAAAAGTCAGAAAACCTAGGATCAAGTCCTACCTTTTCCATCTAGATGCTGCATTACTTTAGTCAAAACACTTAATCTTCTGGCTTCAGTTTCCCTATCTGTAAAACTGAAATACTACATCATGGCATTGAAATGAGATATAAAAGAGATGAAGGATTTGAAACCACCCACATAGTGGATGGTTTGGATGTCAAGTCCCCTCTTTCTTTCCCTCCTTCCTATGAGATAGAGAGGAGGGGGATTCTGGAGAAGGAGCACCTCCAGTGTGTGTGATAATTGCTAATGGGGGAAGTGAGGGTCTGTGAGTGGATTCTTTGCTTTGGGTTGGGGTCCTGTGAAACAAGGATTTGTTTGTCTGGGAGATGATCCTAGGAAGTACTGTTAAGAGAATGGAGGAGTGAAAGAGGAGAAAGAAGGAATCATATAGAGTATTACCAAGCATGGAGAACTTTGGGAAGTTTCACTTTGGAAACTTTGGAAGACAGTGTAGAAAACATCTTGGAGCTTTCCCACCTGAGGGCCAAAGGAACTTGGCATTGACTCAAGTCCTTAGTCCCATGGGTTAACTCCACCACACTTCCAATCTGCCCCAGACTTGGACTGACAGGGCTCGCACGGCCAGAGAGAGCCTGAAGCAAATATTTGCAGGTCCCTGAAGCAGAAACCATAGAGTAGGCATGTTTGGGAATGGTGGGTACCAAGAGAATATGGCTGCAGCACCGCATCCGCCACTCCCTCAGTCTCAGACCCAACACCGTGAGGCCCCTGGGACACGAAGGCCTGCTCTCACTGCCAGAAATGCAAAATGATTTTCTCCAGACTGTGACAACCCCTGTGAATATTGTGTGTGAGTGATGATGCCTCTGGCTATGCTACTAAGGGCCCCCTGGGAAGATCTCAGCAAAAGGGCAAAGACTCTGGGCACTACATTCCTCCTCACACCTGCAGGATAACTCACAGTCCTAGCCTCCTGTTGGACCAGGTTTGTGGGTTTTAAACACAAAACAGGTTGAGCTTATTAGGCATTCTGGTCTCTACGGAAATTTTCTGTAAGCAGCCTTTCTATTTAAGAAAAAGTTAAAATCAATATGCCTTGAGAATAGCCAGACTTTGCTAAGTTTGGTCTGTGGGTGGGATTTATTATTTTCCTAGTATTAAAAAGCCAACACTTATTGAGAGATTTTATCATGTGCCAGGGAAGGGAAGCACAAACCTAACATCATATAACTCTATACAAATGAGAAATATGAACTCACCTGTAATGTAATAGGAGATGATAGAGACAGTTGTCATCTAAGAGGACTGTACTGCATCTGAAATGACATAAAGTAACCGATGGAGGAGCATTTTTAATATCTTTAATTAATTTAATGAGTTATTAATTATTAATTTAAATAATACTAGCCTTAATTTATTGAGCATTTATTATTAGCCAAACACAACCATAACACTTTATCTACTTTAGCATTTTTAAAACTTCACAGCAGCATTGAGAGATAAGTATTGCAGTTCTCATGTAAAAGATGAAGAAACTAAGACTTCAATTAAAGAGCTGGCATTGAACCATACACTCTTAAATTTCCAAGTGATAAAGTGTATAACTTACCCTGGGTACCTGTATAGAGAGATCCTAATGAAAACCTGAACAACTAGTTATAGAATTATATATTGGAGAACCAGTAGCATCTCTCGGCCCTGTCCAATCAGTGGATCCCTGGGAGAAACCTGGAGTAATATTATCTATTGAGTATCTTACATCCTCTTTCTTATGGGCCAGTGAAAGCTCATTTTACACATTTGGATACTGTTCTGTGTTTCTAAGAATGACTCCTTGAAGGATGTCATTTAATATTTGTAAAACTTTATATTCCTAAAACTTAATGAAACATATGACTAAATATCATTTCAAATTAAAACCATTCTCAATTCTTTGTCCCCTCTAATTTCATGAGGAAAATGAAGACAATTCCTAATGGCAGAAAGCCCAAGATAACTTATGTGATCCCTCACTTTCACAAAATAAAACAAATAAACAAAAAAGAATCTTTTAGGTAATTTATTTCCTGTGCCTTTCAGAAAGAATTATCTAAGTTTGATTCTCTATGAATTGGTTCAACATTAACTGCACCTCATTTTCCTTCACTAGAGAAGAAAAGTGTGAAAAGTAACCCCCCCCCACACACACACACAAAACACAGCCCATGCTTTGCAAAAAGGCAGTTTACTAGTAAAGATGAAAAGAGATTTTTTAACAGAGCAAGATGCTAAGTAATGAATTCTCTCCTTTAAGAAATCTATTCCCAAGGTAACCCTTTGTTTCTAAAAGAAGTCAACCATGTCAAATCCAGTCAATTCCATCTGTTGATGATTCCCTACATCTCTCTTTCCTCTTCTCGCTCTCTGTCACCTTCCAAAACCAGCACCTTAAACCTGCACCTATTATTAGTCAAAGACCCTGCACTCATTCTCTGTCAATAGACACAACTCTACCACACATGCCATCAGTACAGTGGCTCTGACAGGTGAGGCTCAGATACAGGTATCCCCACTGCATTAGTTATCTACTGCTGCACAGAAAATTATTCCAAAATTCAGTGGCTGTTGGCAGACTAGCCTCCATTAGGCCCTGTGTGTTTCTTGTGAGCAAAATCACAGACAGCTTTTGGTCCAGATTATCTTTTCCAGGATATTTGTATAGCAAACAACCTTGAATGATGGAGACAGTGTATCCCCCTGGGCCAGGAGCCAGAATTGTCTGCTCTCTAATATAATAAAAATAACATATTCCTCCAGGGTAAAGTTTGAGCAGATTTTCTTGAAGCCCTCTTATAAAAGGCTGGGTTTTCCTAAGCTGAGGATTCCTCAGCTGTGAGGCAACCCCACTGTGTGTGAAGAACCCACCTGCCTATCGTTGCCTCACTCCCACAGAACTTAGGAGCAAAGGAACCAGTGCAAACATGAGCTCACACTGACTGCTTTGCTATAAATTACAAGAGCCTTTTGTCTCTGACTCATGAGTCCAATGACTTCTACTAGTGTCCATAAAACTGTGGTAGACTAATTTGTTAGCTTACACATAGGGCAAGATATCAGATCCTTCTCAGTTTTTGACAGTGGTTTCAAACAATAAACATTTATTTTCTCATAGTTTCTGAGAGTCAGGAATCTGGAATTGGCTTACCTGGATGATTCTCATTCAGGGTCTCTCTTGAGATTACCATAAAGCCATCAGCAAGGGCTGCTAAAGTCATCTGAAGGCTTGATCGAGGCTGAAAGATACAGTGGCAAGAAGGCTTACTCATATGGCTGTTGGCTAGAGGCCTCAATTCCTCACCACATTGGCTTCTCCACAGAGCTTTTGGAGTATCCTCAAAATATGGAAGCTGGCTTCCTCCCCCAGAACAAGTGATCCAAGAGAGAATGACTGTGACCCAATGGAAGCTGAAGCATCTTTTATAGTCTAATATCAGAAATGATATACCATAATTATGGCATATTCTGTTGGATACAAAGCTCAACCACAGCACTCTGTGGGAGAGAACTGCACAAGGATATAAATATCATGAAACAGTGATTATTAGGGCCATCTTGGAGGCTGTCCACCACTCCCATGTTGTCAGGTACGCACCTCACTCTCACACAGAGAATCTGGCTGGCATTACCAGATACTTTCAAGCCAGGAGAAGGTAGAACTGATGAAATAATGGCTAGGAAAAAAAACAGAATAAAGTCTTGAATTTTAGAACTGGCTTCAGAAGAGATTATTTCAGCAAGAAGAGAAACTTCTGGAAATGGTCTAATGAAAAGAGAGGGAGTTTAGTACCCTTTCCCCATGAGGAGCAATAAAACTCAGAGAGATTTATTTTAATTTTCTTTCTGAAATGGGTGACATATTCATCTCAGAAAATTCAGTCTCCAGGAAAAGAGTTACCCACTGCTAACCATCTCCTTTCTTCCAGAGAAAGCAACAAAATATTTTTTTTTCCTTTGTCACTTCTCTCCCACCAACCTGCCATGTTCCCATTTGACTAGCCCATGAGAAAGTGGAACCATTTTTCTCATTTTTTCGTGAGTGTTGGACAATGCCAACCACACATGCATTACTGCACCACTTCAGTAATTCTGATTCCAGCAGTACTCCCAACGGTGAAAACCATGTACAGTGAGGACATCTAAAAAGAAAGGAGGAGCATAAAATGTGAGATGGGGGGATGTGCATGTGTACGTGTGCATACAAGGAGATTCTAAATAAGGGGGAAAACTTGAGCAAAATACAATGCATTTTAATTCATATTTCTCTTGTTCTGCACTGTGGAGGAAGACAGGGTAACAGAAGAAAAGTGAGGAAAATTTTAAGTTACTAATGTTGACCACAATTTGCAAGCTATACCACATAATATTGAAATACTTGCTTGGAAAACACATGAAAGTGCTGTGTGTGTATTCATGGTATGTAAGAATGATAAGCGAGGGCTCTAGAGACTTAGAAATAAAAAGCAATGGTCTTCATTTTAGCAAAAGAAAACAAACATTGTTTTAGCATCCTCTGTATGCCAGACTCTGAGCTAATTTCATTCACATTTAATCTTCATTCAGAATAGCCCTCTAAGGCAGGCATAATCATCCCATTTCACAGGAGAAAAAAAAGTGGCTCATAAAGAATGTGACTTGCCTTGCATAACACATTTAGTGACAGAGATTCGGGAGTACATACTCTTATATATCTCACTAGTTCTTTGACAAAATAGGGACATCTGTTGCTTGAAATGATGAAGAGAGGAGGTGCCCAAGTCTGAAATCTTTACTGAAAGCACTAGTATTTCTATAATTTGGTGAGGAAAACACAAGTGACGTAACTAAGAGTGAAGGTGGCTTTCGTGTCATTGTGAGAAGTAGCAAAGTATACATCAGTTTATGCAATCTATTCATCTTCAGTAAAGTGCTCCAAGGGCTTCTCTCCTTAACAGCTATTCTAGTGCCTTTGAGTCCTTGAAAGAGGGCTGGTAACCACCCAAACATGCGTGAAGGAAAGGAAGCTCCAAGCCACCCCAAAGACCCAAGATACATGGGTCAGGACCCTGTTTCCTGGAATAAGGAACACTGAACTAAGCAAAGGCCCAAGGTTCCCAGAGCCATCCCTTGCAAGCCATCTGTGCTCAGTATGTTACTGTCTCTTGGACCTCCCAGAGTCCTGCTGGGATGTTCAGAGACCACTTGCTTTCAGGGGCACATTAAACATGACTTACATGACAAACTCATGGCCATGGATAGAAAAATATCTCTCATTGGAGCCACAATATTTAAATTGTCACCCAAAGGAAAAGAGCTTTGGAGGAACATCAGAGAACATATAGATTTGAGAGCAAGAATGGAGTGGTATTACATGTGATGCTATTCTAATAAAAATCATTAAAAGACCCTGGAACTCTTTTCCTTAAGACTTTTCTCTAGTAAGGGAAATAAAATGGGAAGCCCTAATTCTTAAAGTACAATGCAAAGCCTACAATGTACAGCACACAGGCATCTGGCTGGTGAAAAGTTCACATACACAGTGGATTGTCTCCTCGAGAGAAGCATGATACAGTCAAAAAAGCATCATCTATGGGGTCAGACAGACCTGGATTTGCATTTTAGCTTAACCTACTTGTTTGACTTCGAAAATTTACATAAAGTCTCTAAGTCTGTCTCCTTATTTGTACAGTTAGAATGATAATACCTACCAGTGGGCTTTGGTAATCCCTACCCATGTGATAACACCAGGTAAACTATCTAATACAGTCTGTTGTATGCTGTCCTTGTAAATCATAGCAATGAATTCTATTCATCCATTTTTCAAGGAATTATGCATGAAACTTTGAGCTACATTTTCAAGAAGGAGCCTTTAGGATTCTGAAACCACACGCAAACTAACTTTCCAAAGAATCACATCTTCCAAATTGAATTGGATAAGTCATAGAGTGTTTAACAGGGTGCTGGTCTTGAAGAGAATAGATTTAATTTGGTTTAGTTCCTTTGGCATTTGCGGGTAAAAACCACCAAAAATTAATTAGCATGTCTTCATTTGCTTGAGGATGATTAATAATACTCAGGGAAAATGGGTTTTACATAATTCATCAGTCTGACACAGCCCAACACCTCTGGAGTTCTGAGAACTTCCAATCCCAGCTGGTGTGTGACACTTTAAAACTAGGTACAAAACACAAAACGGTGCTATTCTTGTAGGCCCTACAGTAGCCATTGTTCTGAAGTGAGGGGAGAGAAATCTAATCACAATCTTCAAGGTTACTTTCTTTCCAGTTTGGGGTAAAATGGTGTAAACAAATTCTCTCTACATAGAAAAGCTTTAACTTGGTCTCCAGTAATTCACTTCGTTCACTAAATAGGTTGAGCATCTATTATGCAGAGTTACCATCACAGGTGCCTTCTTTTTCTCCTTCCCACCAGTAGTCTGTGTAAGCCTCCAGGTAGTGAGGCTGACTCTATTGCTATAAGCAAAGTCTATGTGAGGTGATTTTTTTTCATACTGCCAAAAATGTCCTTGCCCCAAGCACACAGAGCTTTCTACGAATGGTCTATGATGCACAAGGTATGAGTTAAGGCATTGGAAGCATAAGTCATCAACACATAAGCAGAAAGCAAAAAGTAAGTTTGATCAGTGTTTCTGAATCCAAATTGGAATGCCTGCTGGCAAGAATTTTTCATTATCTACAGATGGCCTTGGGAGTCAATGGGAAGAGGAATCCAGAGAGAGTATTAAAGGCAATAACTGTCTTAATATTTGGAAGAGAATCTAGGGAAAGAAATGTGAATTTTAAAACAGAAAACAACATTTATCTTTCTAGGTCTATATAGGCCCTGAATTTAACCAATTGATGTAATTAGAGGTTAGATGGCCATGTGAAGAATTCCAGAGAGAGGCCTTCAGCTCTATGTGAAAGTTTGGACAAATGAGCTGAAAACCTCTAAGATCCATTCCAAAGCTAAGATCCAAGGAATCTGACTACAGTTTAAAATAAAGGAGTAATTTGATTTCTTCACTGAAATCTGCCTTCAATTTGACTGTCTGCTTTTAATTATGGTTATTTATCTAGCATTATTAAGTGCACCATTTCTGCCACTTGTGACTCAGAATTCTTTGCAGGATGCCAGCTCAGATAGACGGGTTTCCTAGCCAAGATTATCCAATGCTACTTCAGTTGAGACTCTCTTGATTATGATATTAGAAGATAACTGAAGCTACCATTAGTCTAAGAGGAAACTCAATGGAATCATATTAAAGAATCTCATGGTTTCCAAGTGTAGAGGGACTCAGGGAAGGGGAAGAAACTAAGGCCTGGACCATCAGGAATCTCAGAAGTGCCCATTCTCTGTCTTTAATCTTGGCCTTTCCAAGAATCAGCCTCATTTTTATTTGTTTTTACAGAGCAGGATTCCCTAACTCCAAATCTACATGGCAAGAAATGCCATGCTGCCCAAACTGATACCATGTCAGCTTCAGCCACAGTATAGAAGACCTGGTTGGCCCAGAATGAGTAAATAACTACCTCTGATCACATTGATTCAGGCCTAAAAGGTGTGTGGGGTTAGGTACTATGAACATGGCTGCTCGGACCCATCTCTATGGAAGATGAGAAAAGACATGAGAAGGAGGGTAGTTCTCAAGAAGGGAGCTGGAAAAAAAAAATCCTAAAAGAAGCCCACTAAAAATAGATTCCAGGAAAAAATAAAATATTTTATGTTTATTTTTTCCTCAGTCTGGTAAGTAGTACAGGTTGCTGTTGCTTCTGTTTGTATCTTACATCTGAAAGAACTATGTCAAGCATATAGATGTATCAACTTATTTTTTAAAGTGACATCTGAAGCATGTTGTCTTTCTTGACTTAAGACTTCAAGTCACAAATAATCAATATTTGCCCTGAGGAAATCTAAGGGCTATTTTAAAAACCAGAATCCTATAATCCTCTGGTGTCTTATAGCTCTAGGAAAAACAAGTTACCCTCTTAAAAGAACCATCTTATGGTTGTTTCTTCTCCTATGAGGGGAACTTGGCTTAATGACCCCATTCCCTGGACAAAGTGGGCTCCTCCAGAGAAAATGGGAGCAGTTATTTTTTTATTTCCAAAGCCATCCAGAAAAATGTTCCATATATAGTTTCCTGCTGTATGACTTAGAGAAAATGTGACTCTAACTACACTAAACATTGATCTCAGTGTCTTTCTGGTGGCTAACAGCTGGGGCGAAGGGCGGGCATGGGGGTTTTATCTAGTCAGACTACTATTTGAAAATTTCAACCTAAGCCAAAAAAAAAAAAAAATTAAACAAAACCAAATGCCATTTTTTCCTAACAAAATACAATTTGTTTTTAATCAGGTAAAAGATAAACACTCTACCAAAGAATATACACAAATTGCAAATAAAAATGTAAAAAGATGCTCAACATCATTAATTGTAACAGAAATGTAAATTAAAACCATGATGAGACACCACTAAATGCCTTTTAGAAGGGTTAGGTTAAAAAATTGTAATATTAAGTGATGTCAAGGATGTGAAACACTGGAAATACAAAATGTACACCCACTTTGGAAAAGGGTGTGGCAGTTTCCTATGAAATAAAACACGTGTTTACCAAAACTCAGCTGTCTCACTGCTAGATCTAGCCCAATCAAAATAAAAACTTACAGTTCACTTGAAAACAGGTACACAGGTAACTTTTTGCATAACTGCCAAAAAACTGGAAATAATACAAGTAACTCCCTACTAGGAGATGGATAAACTGTGGTACATCTAAATAGAATGTATACTTAGTAATAAAAAAGAAATAAATTATTGATACATGCAACAACATGGATGAATCTCATATGCAATATTAAGTGAAAGAATGTTCTCATGTTAAGTGAAAAAAGTCAGAATAATAAGGAATTCTATAATTCCATTTAAAAGATATTCTGGAGAAGGCAAAACCATAGACAGAAAAAAAAAAAACAACAGTGGTCATCAGGGGCTGAGGGGTTAACTACAAAAGGATGCACAATTTGGGGGTGTGATGAGACTACTATATATTTTATTTGAGTGTGGGCTCCATGACTACATGCATTTGTCAAAACCTACAGAACTATACACTAAAAAGGGTGGATTTTACTGTATGCAAATTATACCTTAATTGAAACATAGAGCAAATATACATTTATCAATAGATATAGTGGATTGTGTATTAGTTCCTATTTAACTGCACTCATGACCACTTTAGACATTCTCACTGAACAAGATTTTTAAACTTCATAGCAAGTCCAAGGCACTTTCAGTGTCTTTGGCTGCTTCCATGCATTTGTGAAATCACACTGAAAGCTTTTCCTTTGGCTCAACTGTGTTCACCTCCAAAGCACTTGTTCTGAGACAAGAGCCCTTTTTGTCTTGATGGATTTACCACAGATGTAGAGAGAGGCCAACCAAGTCCCATGGGCAATCCCAAAGCTGAGGTCTCTCTTTGTCATGTTAAACTCTTAACATAAACGAGAGGGAAAACCTGCCTCTTATTTTCTCTGCTGGGTAACTTTTCCCCAACCTCCACTTGAATTCAAGTATCTTCAGTCCAAACAGCTGGAGAAGATGCAGGGCTGTTATAACCTGCATTGTTCTGCACCACCCCCAGAAGGAACTGTTCCCCAGCTACAGAGAAGGGAAGGGCCAGCCCATCAGTCATCCTCTGGGTGACTTATATGGGCTCTATTAATATCACAAGATGCTTCCCTTCAGCATTCACCTCTTAAGAGTCCATTTCAATCCCAATAAATATTCACAACCGACACCTTCCATATGCCACCTAGGCTAAAACGGAACTAATGAGTGCTTAGGAGATGATGTTTTAAAATGATGCACTACATAGGAACCTATACAAATCTCTGTTTTATTGCAGGAACCAGAGGTTAGCATTAAGAGGACTGCTATTTGCTTCTCCAATTTGTAACACCATTAATTACTCATGTGTTTTTAATCTGCTTCTAAAACAGAAGCATTGTAAATCTACAATGCAAGGATTCCCTAAATGAGGACTTGAGATAAACCCACACTCTTTAGAACTCCTGGTTCCAATTTAATCAAGGAAGGCAGAGCTCCAAAAGTAGGCTCTGCACCTTAGGGACCCCAGTTTAAATTGACAAGGGATATCCAGGTGTGGGACATAGGAAACAAAGGCTGAAGCTCATTGTGGAAATGTCATCGAAGAAGAAAGTAGTTGTGAACTCTCCCTCTGGAAGTTAGACAAGGCTCAGACTTCCCATCAGGGTCCCTCTGGCTGTGCTAAACTAGCCACAGCCCTAATCAAATATAAGTGCTGGCCTGCTGCCAGCTACAGCATGTCAGCCCTGACATCAGAGTCCTCCCGTCCTCTGACCCACAGGGATGCTGCAAACAGTAATTAATGTCCATTAAGTGGCTAGTCATCCTTACTCAGCGGCTTTCTGTCAAGTTCTAAGCAGACAGTAGCATACCCCATGACCTGGAGTACCTCATCAGACCACTTCCTCCTCTAGGGAAAGGAGGTGACCTCAGCTCCAGCTGTCCACAGTGCAAAAGCCACAGACACTAAAGGGCTTCTTGCCACCATAAACAGTGTCCCCAAGATGGAGCTGAGCCCTGCTTAGAGGTGCTTGGGCTGGGCAGGCCCAGAGGAAATGGCTGTTGCATGCTAGAAGGCTTCAGAGTTCAGAATAGTTAAACCAATGCAGACAGCTCTGATGGATGGAAATAATGCCAGAACATTCTTAATGAAAGACTAGCCAGAGCATAAATGATGATCTAGATGACTTTCTCCTGCTCCCAAACAAGCCAGCCCTACTTCTCTACACCAATGCTCTGAATTCATGAGGCCCTGACTGGGACTACTGAATACCAAAAGAGCTGAAACAGTCTGAGAGGAGAAGCTAATATTTGTTAACTTCCACTCAGTGCCAATTTCCTTAATTACATCCACAGCATAGCACCTGATGCATGGTAGATGCCAAAAAATTGGAAGCTTAAATAAGACCTGTCAAGTGAATGGGTTGAATTAATTCCCATTTAATTCTTCCAACAATTCTGAGCAACAATTTATACCTGGGGAAACTAAGGCCCATAGAGCTATAGACTTTCTCATAGTCACAAAACTATTTAAGGTTGGGAGAGTTGAAATGGGAACAGATTTTCTGACCCTTTAGAACCTATGACTCTTTAGGAACCCCTGCTAGTTCCTGACTCTGGTTGTTTATACTGTTAATACTGACATGGCACAGTTGACGTTACCTGCCTTACTAAAGAGAGTTGGCCTCCTCACTCAGTTTCCAGCTTCCTAAACCTATGGGAAGATTCCATCTTCAGTTGTCTCCTTGGCTGTCTATACTTGTGGGTTTGTATCTATCTTATTCCTCTACAATTGTCTTAGTGGGATTTGGAAAGGAAAAGGAAAGTAGTCACATGGCTGTCCATCTTCCAGGCTTCTCTTTCATAGTTACTGATTTGGGGCCACAAGCAAATGGGTAAGAATGAATTCTTAAGACATTTTTGGTGCAAAAAGGCACTTTTATTATAGCACAGGGACAGGACCTGTGGGCATAAAGAGCTGCAGTTTTGCTGTATGAAGCTCGTGGTTATATGCTTAGTGCTCAAGGGGGAGGGATGTGCTAGGAGTATTAGGTTATAAACGTTTTCTTCGAATTTCTGCCCATAAAACTACTTTTGCACGATTTTTCTGGTGTTTGTCATTCAGTTCAATATTAACTATGGGTGAGATGTACAGACAATCATAAGACCTTTAAGAATGTAGCAGCCAATGCTTATTTGAGCCTTATCGAAACTATGCAGGCTGTAGGTCAGCCTTCTGGGATAAAAGTGAACATTCTTCTGCTTATGGTCCTTATCAGTTACCACCTCCAGTGCTGAGAGAAGTAGACCCAAAGTTAAAGGAAACAGGGAGCTCCAGAATGTGGCTTTTCTCTGAATGTTACCAGTTTCCATTCCAAAGTTCTCAGAGCAGGAGAATGGGAGAGGGCATCACCAGTGACTCTCCCTTAGCTCATGGTAAGAACCACCTGCTTTCCTGTGTGGATGGAGTCTGCCAGTCCCATCTCTTTTGTGCACGCCTGCCCCACCATGGTGAATCCAACCCTAGATTCTCTCAGGTCATCACCATGGACTCTGCCACAGGGATTGGGGTTTGTGCCAAGGGCACCCAGCATTCCAGAATTCCGCTATTGAGTATTCATACAGACCTAACTGTGGCCTTATTTTCCTTTGTAGCTCCTTGCCCATGTCTCTTCTTTAACTCTGAGCCCACTTGGCACCCTCCAAGAAGATAATCAAAGATCTTTCCAGGGAACCAACAACACCAGCCCAAACTTTGCAAGATGCCAGAAATCAAGTTGGTGTCTCTGCTTTATGGAAAAAGAGAATGGTAAAATCATGTTGGCAAAACATAGGCAGGCAACCAACAGTACACTCAGCTTGTGAGAACACATCTCAGGGACAGGCAGCAGGAAGCTCTTTGGTATAGCTCTCTCCAATTATTATAACAGCATAGGGCCTGGTCAAGTATGTCAGAGAAATGCCTGACTTGGAGGAGCTATTTTAAAGTGTATGGCTAAGAAACTCCAAAAAGAATTCTCTTTCCTTTTCTGTCACCTTCCGTTGCTCCACTCTCACTCCTCTTCTCACTCTTTTGCTCTCCATTGTCCCCTTCCAACATTTTTTTCTTTCTTTCTCTAGTCCTCTTTCAACACTTGACAAGATTATCTGGTGCCTGATAAAGATCTTCCACCAAGCTCAAGCCCTCAGAGAATATTTCCAACACAGTTATTTCCAGCCCCTGGAACTTAGAATCCACAAAGGAAATGCTGACAAAAGCCTTAAGTAGGGCAGTCCTGTGTAGCCCCAGCCTCGTTAAATCAGCTTTCTGAGACCTGGGCCCAGAAAACAGGATAAACTCAGTCATAAAGCTTTTCACTCATCTTTAACCCACCTACTTCTCATCAACCTATTCATAATGAGCAATAAATAAAGCCCTGTCTGTCACAAAGCCCCAGACCTTGGTGCAGCATTTGACTTCACAAAAGCAAGAGCTTTCCACATTAATGCCTTTTGCTTTCTGTCATAGGCTTCTTGGAAAAGACATTCTTCTCTCTTTTGGGAGAGATGACAAGTGACTTGGATAGGTAAGATTTACTGAGTCCTTACTATGTGCAGGGCTCAGCATTTTAAATACAGTATCTCACTTAATCCTCATGACGACCCTAGGGGAGAGATTGAATTATTCTCCTCTTCCACATATAAAGGACCAGAGATGTAGGAGCACGCACCAAGTACGTGACAGAGTCAGGATTTGAATCCTAGTATTCTGGCTCCCAACCTCTCACTACTCACTCACTGAACTGGTTTCCTAAGCACAGAATTCCAAGATGGCCCTCACCAGTTTCCTTACACATAACTCAGCATCCTGCCTCCACAAACCCAGGTATACAATTGCAAGGCAAGCTATGCTTTGTCTTAGCTCCCTTTATCTCACCTGGCACTGAACAGAAACCCTATTCCTGCTTGAGAAGGAGCAAAGCCTGAGATATAAATTTGAAAGTCACGAACAGAGAGATGACATTGAAAGCCAAATGAATAGATGCAGTTGCCCAAAAGCAGAGGCAGAAAGGGAAAAACCTTGGGGAAATAATTTAGAAAACAGGAGTAAAATCAGGACTATGCAAAGAAGAGTAGGAATCAACAATAGAGAGGAAAGAAATGAGATCAGCTTTTGATGGGAGAGGATTTGACATCGTGGGACAGAGAATGAGGGCATCTATTGTCAAGTCAGGTGACCCCCAAATAAAATACCTTTGTCATAGCCCCATAAGTTCATGTATGTGTACAAGTGTGTGTATCTGTGTGTGTTCAAATCCCTCATCCATCCACCAACCCACCTCTTACTTCTCAACTTCCCTTATACTCCTGTATTGCACCAGTTAAATGTGCTACTCAAAAAAGAAAAATGGACAGACTTTAATGTTCCTCATGTACCATTTTTCCTTGTTTCCCTTCCCTTTCCCAATAGCCACATCCCTAAGAATTCCAGGCATGAGATACATGACACAGCAACAGCATCACAACTGACTCCTCATTACACCCCTGCAGGGCCCCAGGGTATGACCATCCCCTCTTCTTCCTGGCCACCACACTCTTTAAGTCCACTCAAGGCACTTGTATTTTAGAAGATTTGGAGGGGGAGTTGTATTTTGTTTTCAAAGGAAGTAGGACAAAACAAAGGTCTAGTGGGGTGGGTAGGAAAAAGGTGATTAATATCATTGCTGCTAATTTTCCACAAGCACTTGTCGGCACAGCAGTGAGCCAACTCAGACAGTGCCAAAAGTAATCTTGAAATTCTCCAGCATCTCACTCTAGCAATAAAACACAGATTTATGTGATGCAGCCCATAATAGAAGATGGAATAAAATCATCCTAGATGACTGAATCGCAGTGTTTCTGGTCGAGGAACTTAATAACTGAACTCTTTATCCCTCCAGGGACTGCTCAGCCATTTGTTTTCATTTCTCTGACATTTTGTCAAAGTCACATAATCAGATGTACTGCCCTTCTTCATGGTCTGGGCCCAGAGGTCATTGTGCTTCACAGCAGGGTCAGAAGACCCTCTTCTAGGTCCTACTCTGTCCCCCCTAACTGGGAGACCTGAAGCAAGTTGCCCCATAAACAACTCTGATCACTTTGCATGCCACATTGGAATTTCTTCCAGGCTCACCTACAGTCCGCCTCCTCATTCCTTACTTCTCTGCCCCATTTGGTCCTGCGTTTAGGTTCCCATTCTTCATTCAGCATATTTGGGGCCCACTATAAGCTACTTCGACAAGAGAATACCTCAAAATTCTAAATTACTTTTAAAAACTATGTTTGAAATATGTTTCATTATTGTCACCTGAAGTAGCTTTGAGTTTATCTGGGCAATTTGGGGGTGTTTTTTTTTTCTTGGTCCTCTGCTATCAGGTGGACTAGTTTCTTTTTCTGTTCTCTCACACTATACCCTCTTCCATCGTTTCCTCCCTTGGTCTTTTTCTTCTCTCTTCTTCCTCTCCTTTCTGATCTCTGACTCTCTTTGACAGGCATTGCTTACTTGCCTGGTGACACTCAAGGATAAAGAGGACACTTGTCATTCTATACACAGTGACAGTTCAAAGTTGTGTTAAATCACCAAGGAACAGATGAAGAACCATTTAAGGCAGTTTATATCTATAGCATGAACATCCGTGGAAATGAAATGGTGACACACACAGCTACAGTTAAGGGATACATTTAAGAGTGCAATATTGGACATATCTGAAGAAAAATGGTGAAAACTTCTGGAAGCATTTCTCTGCATGAAGATTACTCTTCTTGTCCTCAAAGCAAAAATAGATTGTAAAACTCCACTACAACAACAGGGGGAAAAGAAGCTCTTATTAAGTATCAAGGCAACAGTTGAGGGCAATGTGCCTGAGTCTAATCACTGGAAAGGAACACAAATATGAACAGGACAAACCATACCTGTACACACCCAGATGCTGAAGAAGCTTCCACAAAGCTTAAACATAATGCAAATGCATCCAGGAAATCTGACAATTCTCCAGAGATCCTTTATCAGTCTTGGTCCCCAAATGAGACTTCCAATTTACCATGGATCCCTGTCAGAGGTGTTGCAGGATTTCTTACCACAATACCCAGGATTCATTGTCTTGCCACTTCGAAGACTGAAGAGGTAGACACAAAATGAGCAACAGGCAAAAGTTTATTAGAGTATAAGATTAGAAAGGAAGAACAGTAGGAAAACTCTCTTTATAGAGAGGGGACATTTGAAAGTGAATGCCCACCTGAAAATAGGCAAGGGTCCTGGTTTTGTAAGGTTCTGGTCACCCCTCCCCCTTCCTTTTCCCTTGTTCTTCTCAGGTTTTATCCTTATTGGCTGGATAACTCTAGGTGCTATGTTGTCCATTCTTGATTGGTTCATTTCCATTGTATGAGGGGTGGTCTATGGCCATACCAGTTCCTTGTGGGTCATAGGTTTTATGGTCTACTTATTTTTAGTCAGGTCTTTTGTCAAATTCCTGAAGGAAACCTGAGGGGGAGTCACCTGAGGGGTGTTACTATGGTCAGACACTCCCAGCATTGTTCCAAAACATGTCTTTCCCCACCCAGGGACCTCATCCTTTCCCTCTCTGCCTATTTTATCCTATTTTTTTCCTATCATAGTAGATCAGGAAGGACCATGAACATACTGAGAGAAAATCATCTGGAATAAAACAAGTAAAGAGATATTCCCTTAGTAACATTGAGTAAGCATTTCCTGTATGAACAAATGAGTTAAAATCCACAGATATTATATTACGTATACTATATATACTATATAGCAGCTTAGTGTTGAGTGTGTGTGTGTATATATATATATATATATATATACACACACACATATATATATTTATACATATATATATATATATATATATATATATATATATATATATAAATACATATGAATCAGTTTACATAGTTTTTTGATATTGCTAAGAAGTTCCTGAATTGGTTAGGGCAAATTGACACTTTCTGCCAAGATTCTGATCTACAAAATTGGTAATAACCTCTGAAGTAAAATAAAGAATAAACAATATATAAAGAATAAGACTGTCTTTTGTTACTCATAAGGAGCCTCCTTAACTGTACCAGGGTTTATGCTGATGAGATGACTCATGAAGGAGGGGCCCAGACAATCTCAGGATGAGGGCTGATCACCACAGGAAACCACCACCTGGTTGCTTGGTTGGAACTTTCAGCCCTACTCCACCAAAAAGTCTCCAGGAGGAGACAGGGGCTAGAGACTGAGTTGAATCAGGGAAGCAATAATTTAATCAATCATACCCCCTGTCTTAGCCTGTTCAGGCTGCCATGACACCATACCACAGAGTGGGTGGCCTAATGAACAGAATTTATTTCTCCCAGCTCTGGAGGCTAGAAACCCAAGACAAAGGTACCCACTGATTCAGTGCCAGATGATTCAGTCCCTGCTAAAGGCCCTCTTCCTGGCTTGCAAATGTCCACCTCTTTGTGTCCTCACATGGCCTTTTCTTGGAGTATACACACAGAGAAAATGAGAGAAAGAAAAATCTCTTTCTCTTCTTCTTCTTACAAGGCCACTAATCCCATCATGAGGGCCCCACCCTCATGACCTAATCTAACCTTAATTATATCCCAAAGGCCCATCTCCAAATACCATTACATGTTTATGAATTTGGAAGGGACACAAACAATCAGTCCATTACACCTATATAATAAAACTCTATATAAAAGGTCTGGAACAACAAGGTTCAAGAAGTTTTGGACTTGGTGAGCCCAACAATGTTCTGGGAGGCTGCTGCACAAGGAGAAGTCATCGAGTGCTGTGCCTGCATTCCCCCAGACCTTGCTACCCCATTTCTTTCTTCACTTTCCAGTTCATTTGTATTTTTTATAATAAACCAGTAACTGTATATATAGTGCTTTTCTGAGTTTTGTGAGTTATTCTAGCAAATTACGGAACCCAAGGGGTGGTCATGGGAACCCTGAAATTTGTCATTTTCCAAGCAGAAGTGCAGGTGGGCCCCTGGACTTGCAGCTGATCCCCAAAGTGAAGGTGGTATGATGAGGCTGAGCCCTTAACTGTGAGTTCTAAATGCTAACTCCAGGATTGAATTGAACTGTAGGACACCAGTTGGTGTGGGAGATGGATGTTAGAAAAGACGTGCCCTCCCATGACCCATCCTAATCTCTAACAAACAAAATGATGTTTTTGTTTTCTTACTGCTCAGTGTTAACAGGTGCAATTCTAAGATGGTCCCAAAATTCAGTGACCTTGTATAATCCCCTCCCCTTAGTGGGGGCAGGACCAATGAATTTGATAGGACTTTACTTCTGCAATGAAGTTTTGTTCTGTGGCAATAGTGAAAGGATTTTTAAAATGTAATTAAGGCCCCCAATCCATTCATTTTGAGTTAATCAAAAGGGAAATTATGTTGGATAGGCCTGACCTAATAAAGTAAGCCCTTTAAAGGCAGAGACAGAGGAATTCCCAGATTCTTCTGCTGGCCCTGAAGACAGAAGCTGCATGTAGAGAGAAGCTCTATGAAAGGACCACATGGCAAGGAACTGAGTGGCCTCTGGGGGTTGAGAGTAGACCCCAGGTGATAGCAGTAGAATGGGACTTCAATCCTACAACCACAAGGAACTGTATTCTGTCAACAACCTGAGGGAGCTTGAAAGAGGGCCCTGGGCTCTAGGAATTAACACAACCCAGCTAATCCTTCTATTTCAGCCTTGCCATATCCCAAGGAAAGGACCCAGTAAGGTGTGCCCAGACTCCTGACCCATGGAAACTGTGAGATCATAAATATATGCTGTTTCAATCTGCTAAGTTTGTGATAATTTGTTATGCAGCAATAGGAAACGAATGTAACCACATATCACACACACTAATCAATTTGTCATTCTACTTCTCACTCAGTGCCTCCCAAGTCTTTCAATGGTGGCCTCTTCCAGAGGAAGCATAACCAAAGCTTTTGACAGGTGTTCAGCAGCATGATTTGCACATAATATATGATTGATAACTTTGTTGCTGAACTGATAATACTGTCATGGTTTACAAGACAGCATTAGCAAAACAGTACTACGGTTTACCTCAACCCTTTAACATAGTCTATCCTTAAAATAAGCAATCTCTGTTGTATGATGACTTTTTAAATACTATTCCATTAAAACATTATTTTAAAAGTGGGAAATAGATTCCATATATATCCTCTGAAGACACAAGATTTGATATTTTCAAATTTTCTGAGTTTTCCTGGACTCTACCACCAGTAACAAAATAACAACTATGACTCAGCTAAAAATGTTCATCCAAATTGCAATTCTAACTTCTCTGTTCAAGAGTAAAACCATCAGCTTTTGCATAGAGTCCTGATTTAATAGGTAGTTCAACAGTCCCAAGCACTAATGGGGAGATCAGAACCATACCAGAGCAGGAAAATTCAACCATGGATTACTCGGTCCATTAGTATCCCTGACCTCTCTCCCAAACCCTCCACACTGTCTTGAAACCAAAGCATGGCTACCGATGCATTCTGATTATTTTTGTGTCCCCCTTCTCTCATGCACTTTCTATACATCCTTGCCATCTGCCAACATTTGGCATGTAACACTTAGATAATGGGGGAGGTTCACACTTCTCACACGTTTGCTAAAATCAAATGAATGGGAAATTGTTTTCAAGTGAGAAAAGATTTCCTTGAATGCAACTGAAAGGGCGGGCCTCCGCCACTGACTCCATCTTGTTCTGTGTCCTTCACCTAGACCACACCTCCTCCCCTTGACTAACCTCCCGCTCACCCGTTCAAACTTCCTGATCAAAACACGCCCAGTGACCTGCGTAACAGGACTCCGACCCTTCCCCAGCCAATCGGCCGAGGCCACTACCCTTGCCCAGCCAATCGGCTGAGGCCACAGCCATTACCTCACCAACTGCCCCTTGGCCCCAATAAAACCTTTGTCCTTTTGAAACTCGCTCTCTCTCCCTGGTATCTCACTGCTGCGTCGGTGCAGGTAGGGGATTGAGCTCGAGCTAGCTTGAATAAAGGCTCTTTTGCTTTTGCATCGGACTCGGCTCCCTAGTGGGCTTTGGGGATCACGAAGTCTGGGCATAACACAACAAATGCTTCTTTTTGAGTGGGCAACCATTTTATAGAGTAACAAAAGCTCAGTCTTAAAGAATTTTGTCAGACCACTTAACTGAGTATTTGAATCTCTTTTCCAAAGCCCTATGTGTTCATTTATTCATCAAAAATGTATAGGGACACCTGGGTGGCTCAGTTGGTCAAGCATCCACTCTTGAGTTTGGTTCAAATCATGGTCTCATGGTTTGTGGGATTGAGCCCTGAGTTAGGCTCTACACTGACAGTGTGAAGCCTGCTTGGGATTCTTTCTCTCCCTCTATCTCTGCTCCTCCTCTGTGCTCACTAGTGCTCTCTCTCTCTTCCTCTTTCTAAGTAAACATTTTTTTTAACTGTATAAAACACCAATAATAATCCACACCCTAAGGAAAGCATTTGTACATGGTGTCTAGTTGATTCCCTCCAGTGACAAGGAATTCACTATGTCCTGAGGGACCTCCATTTGGTGCAGTTTTCATTGTCAGAAACATCTCCCCCGTAGTAAGAGCCAAGTATCCTCATCAATACCTCAGCTTCAGGGGTAAAAATGTTTCAGGTGGTACTTGGCCTCTAGCAGGGAAATATGATTGATTTGCATACCTGAAGCAAGAGTGAACAATAGTCATAGGTGTGGGTACTGATTAAATATACTAAGAAAAGCTGAAAGAAACAATGAGTCTTCACAGAGGAGGTAGAACTTAAATGAAGCTTTACATGTCAGACAGAACACGAGGAGTGGGAAGGCAATTTTAGATGGGCCGAATAAAAGGAATAGAATGCACTCATGGAAAAAAGGAGGTGTGTTTGACAACAGCAGAGGGTCCTGGAAGCTTGACAAAGGAGTTTGAAATTGATATGGTGGGAGCCAGGAAGCCTCTGAAGGTCTCTAAAACTTTATTAGTTTGATTCTCACAAGAGCACTTTTTTTTTAATCAGTCTTACTTTATTGTTTTTTAAATATGAAATTTATTGTCAAATTGGTTTCCATACAACACGCAGTGCTCATCCCAACAGGTGCCCTCCTCAATGCCCATCACCCACTTTCCTCTCCCTCTGACCCCCCATCAACCCTCAGTTTATTCTCAGTTTTTAAGAGTCTCTTATCGTTTGCTCTGTTTCCTCAGAGCAAAGATTGAGGGTTGGCAGACCACCTAATCACAAGGTCTTTCCTACCTTAAAGAATGGCATCCTATCACCACTACCTTAGCGCATTTGAGACATGAAGGAGCATGTTTTTACCTTTAATAGGAAGAGAAAAGCAAGCAGGCAAGCATATTTTGAGAACAACAAAACATGTTTAACAAAGGTTTTCAGACATTATACATTCTATTCATTTAAAAAATAAAAAAAAACATGGCTTTCTTTCTAGGAGAGAATTCTTGTCATATATCCCTTTAAAGTGGTACTCCATAGTCAATATGATAATCTTACAGGTTGCCATGAGAAACAAAAGACATTATATGTGTCATAGGATCTCTGTATGTTTCCAAAGGTGTCCCTTAAACTTGATACTATCGCCCGTGTTTCCTAGATAGTCATTTTCTCCCTTTTTTGGTGATTTAAATAATCATTTAGCATGTGTTTTCTGTTATATAAAATACTGTGGGTGAAACAAGAAAATTGTGTGATCCCCACCCTCAAATGCTCAAGTGCCATGTAGGTGTTCGAGTGCAGTGTAAATGAGTAAGTGGTGGGAAAGATTGCCTGCTCTGCAGAAGTCAAGGAGTTGGGAAGGCTGATGCCTATGCCCCCTTTCTATAGAGTCTGTGATCCTCAGCAAGAGAAGGGATTAGCTCCTCTGGGACAGAGCAAGGGAGCAGGAGCATCAGCAGAAGGTAGAGAAGATTATTCATAACTTCCTTTGAACCAACCCCATTCAGGTAATCTCATAGGCAGCTGCAACTCTTACCTCACCATTTTACAGACTAGGCCATTGAGGCTTGGCGAGGAATACAACCAGTCTCCACACATACAAAGTGGAGAATCAGAATTCAAACCTAGGAATCTGGCTCTGGAATTCACACCATTAATCTCAAGATATCAGAAAATAGACATGTCACAAGTATTTCCTAACAAAACACTGTCCAATAGAAATATAGTATGAACCACACAGTAACTTTAAGTGTTCTCATGGCTATTAAATTTTTTTTTAAAGAAAATTGGAAATAAAGTAAATATACAGATGAAGTTTTAATAGCACTTTATTTCACCTAATACACCCAAATTATTTTCAATTCTCTGTGTAATTAACGTTAAAAAAAACTATTGATGAGATATTTTATATTATTTTCTCCACACTTAGTCTTCCAAATCTATTTAATCCTCACATCTCAGTTTGGACTAACCACATGCCACATGCTCAATAGCCACATGTGACTGGTTAACAGCATAATTCTGGTGCATTAGAGCAGTAAGATAGCAAGGAAACTGATTTTACAAAGATGATAATAATATAAAAATTAGATCCAACTAGAATCAGAAGAATCACACAGATCTAAAGTATTTCTTTATACTTGTTTTCTCTCATCCTTGTAGTGATAAGTGACAAATGCCATCTTCCAAACATAATTGTAGACAATTGACAGGCACCTAGTTACTCCATTTTAACATGATGTCCCCTGGCAACCTCTGGCCACCTTGAGCTAAGGGAGGGGCCTGAGAGAATCACAGTTAATTAGCAGATGGCCTAAGCACTTTCTGCCCTCCTTCCAATTTGCCAGAGTAAATATGTGAATTAAATTCAATGTGTTGCTTTCCATTCACACTTATTCGAAGTCCCCCCGCCCAGGCTTAAAGCTTCCTTTGTAGCCACCAATTGCCTCCATTCCTTGGCTATGACCTTGAACTACTTAAATGAAGATGAGAAGGAATGAAAGGAAAGCTTGATGGTTAATTTCCATTTTTGTGTCATTACAACTAGCTGTATCTTTTAAAGCAAGAAATAAATCTCACAGCCATGACCTAGCAGGTTCAATCACAATCAGGAATCTTGGATCTTAGAACTCCACTTAAACATCATCTCTCCCAGCTTTGGAGATGCTCCTAAAAGAGTTTAATCTTCACTTAGGTCATTTCACCTAAAGAGTGCTGTCAAGGACATTCTTAAACTAGACAAGGGTTGGGTTAGGGTTTCTATTCAGCTCTCACCCAGAATAAAGCTATTCTGCATCCCATCAAACTCACCAGATTCTTCACTCACACCAAAATGTAATTAGTTATACCTCAGTATTCTGTTCTCAGATCTGATCAAGTAGCAAGGCCCCTGAAAATCATGTGCAGTGCAGTGTAGATGATATTCTTGGAATATCATGAAAATTTGACATATAAAAATTAACATCAATTATATAATCCTATATTAAATCAGATACCATCTTAGATTCTAGTATATTCAAACCATAGCATACTCTGAATATAAAAAGAGTTAAATGGAAAAAAGTTTGCAATTGATAAAATCCCATCCTTTGAGTTAACAGTTTTACTAGAGCCAATGAAAAGGGCCATATCCAGATGAGTAGCAGAACCCTCAGAGAATGAGTTTTTTCTTGGAAACTTAACATGAAAACTTACAGGTTGCAGAGTCGGCCATTTTTTATAGGCTTTACCTTTTAACAGGATCCAAGACTTTATGTTTGTCAGTGAAGTGATGTCAAGTTTTAGCCACTAGTAGAAGAGGACAGCTTCTTTGACTTGTGGTCTGTGGTAACTCCCAGAATCACAGCATCAGCAACAAGAGGTATGCCCAATAAAAGCCAATGCCACATTTCCTAAAAACAAACCCTCCACAGTTCATCTTACCCAGTTTGTTCCACTGAATCCTGTCCAAACCAGAATATGGCAGAAATGGGAGGAGGGGAAGCAACAGTAAGATCAATACACTAATGTAGCTGAGACCTGAAAAGCCGTGGTTCTATGTACGCAATCCTTACTCCCAAGGCAGCCTCCACACAACTTTCACACAGCCATCACTTGTCTTGGCCTGAGCCTTTGCATCAAGGACCCTGACATAGCCAAAGTAGTAGAAGCCAGAACTGCAATGATGCAAAGTGGTCGACCAAAGCTGACTTTTTTTTTTTTTTTTCCCACATTTTATTATGGAAAGATCGAACATAGGGATGCCTGGGCAGTACAGTTGGTTAAGCATCTGACTGTTGATTTCAGATCAGGTCATGATCTCACAGCGGTCAGATTGAGCACCGCATAGAGCTCGGCACTGTCCATGGAGCCTACCTAGGATTCACTTTCTCTGTCCCTGCCCCTCCCCCTCTCATTCTCTCTCTCTCTCTCTCTCTCTCTCTCTCTCTTTCTCTCTCTCTCCCTCTCTCTCTCTGTCTCTCTCAATACATACATACATACATACATACTTTTTAAAAAGATCAAACATATGCCAAATGGAATACTAGAATGAACTGCATATACCCATCACCCAGCTTCAGTAATTATCAATACATGACCAAGCTTATCTACTCACTTGTCCCACATATACACTGCATTATTGTGAAACAAATCCCAGACATTATTTCAAAGGGGACTATTTCATTATGTATCTATAAAATATACAGAACTTTAAAAAAACATAACCATAATACCATAATCACATTTGAAAAAGTTAATAATTTCTTAATATCATCAAATATTCAGTTAGTATTCAAATTTCTCCTATTGCCTCATATATTTTTTTAGTATATGGTTTATTTAAATCAGAATCCAAAACAAGTCCGTGTATATTTTATTATTCCTATGCCCCAATATATTCCTGTAAATTGGAAGGCTTGACTTTGTTTAGGTTCAATTTTTTGCAAGAACACTTCCTGGATGGTACTGTGTATTTCCTACTGCATCCCATCAGGAGGTACATAATGCCTGCTGTTACTATTGATCAACCAGTTCAGGTGTTGCCAGCCTGATTCATTCATTATAAAATTCCCTATCAGCTTTTCAACTGATGCTCTTAGCAGGCCTTGATGTTAATTGCTTGGATCAATTATCTCATTAAAGATCGAAATGTTGATATTTTAAATCTAATATTCTCCATTGCAATCCAGTTAATAAAAAATGGAATTTTTCTATAGAGAAAAACTCTTTTAACAAATACTTGGTACCTCTGAGGTACAAGTAATACAAGAAAAACAAGTTATAGATTGACTTCTTTCCTCTTATTTGCCTATTTTCAGAATAATGGGTTAGTTCCCTAGCATCCCACAAAGGTGACCAATTGGTATTTTTGTATAATCAGAAGTCATGCACATTAATATATCTTATGCACTTCAATCTATTCACAATTATATTCTTTGTGATTCTCAAATCACCCTTCTTTGGCCAGTGAGAGTCCTTCAGGTTGGCTCCTAAATCTTTTCAACACAATCCCCAAAGTCTTTCATGGCTTTCTTGCTCTCTGGTATGAAAAGATGTTTCAGGCTTACTATGTATATTTATTCCCCCAAACACCCTGGGGGGTGGGGTTGTCGTTGTCGTTTCTTCTAGAAAAGGCTACATTTTTACCTCTCCCCACCTCTTGTTTGTCCTTGTTCCACCAGGGAACCTAAGGATCATGAAAGGGCTACAAGGATGAATTGGCAGCCATGTGATGATGACAGAGAGGTAGGTCTGCTAGTGAGAGAACTTGTGTCCAGCAGAACAAGTATACAGGAATCCATGCTCCCAGGCTGGGAGCCAGCTTCTGCAGCTCTCCTGCTACTATCCTGGAGATGACCCAAATCCTGGAGATAGCAGAGGAGAGGGAAAGGAATTACATCCTTGATGACATGGTTGAGCTAATGAATCAACCAACCCAGAAGTCACCCTACCTCTGGACCTCCTGCTGCATGCAGTAAGAAATTTCCTTGTTTACTTCCATTGCAATGATGCTTTCTGTTACTTGAGGCCGAATCCCTAAAGGATACGCATCCTCCAATTTAGAAAATAATTTATTATTATACAAGTTACTCATTGTTCTCTCTTCCCTTTTGCCCTTACATGGTTCACTTCCTTTGAGCACATTTGGGGAAGGGAGCTTGGGCGTTTCTTTCACCTATGTCCAAGGGAGTCCAGCTTCTCTGCTCAAACTTATTCCCTGCTCTGGCCCAAGCATCTAAACTGCTTTATTGCTAGTCAGTGCCTAGAAAGCCTGGCCTATGTCCTCTCCCTTTGCTCCTATAATACACCAGCACTAGGTTGTGTGAGTAGCAAACTTTTATTGAAGGTTTAGGCTGAACAGAGAGCAGTTATGACATACACAGAAACAGCTTCACACTGACTCAGACAACCTGTTCCAAGAAATTCACTGGTCATTCCCTACACAGGGAATTTCTCACTGACTATGCTTTTTCAGGAGAGATCCTAACCTCTTACCATGCTACCAAGCCCCCCTTCTCTCTCTCTCTACCATTCCTACCCTCTTCTCTTCTAAGTTCTCAACCATTTCAATGTGCTAGAGGACAGTTCCAAACTTCCTTTTATTTTACTATGCAGAGCAGTTACCTCATGTTTGTTTAAACTTCTTCAATTACACCTTGCTTTCAACAGCAAACAGGCTCATTAAGGCATTTGCCTGAATAAAAGAATAATTCTGGCTGTGAAAGAGGAACTAATTTTACCTTCCTCTTGGGTCAATCTGCTCAAATTCAGCCAGCTGTTAAAAAATCATTGATTTTCTTATTCTTAACATTTAAAACAGGAATAATGACACCTATCTTATGGCACTGCTAGAAAGCTTTATCAGTAAGTGAGTTTAGAACAGTTATTTAACCTCCTTATGCCTCATTTTCCTCATCTGTAAAATGAGGATAAACAATAATACCTACCACATACTCATAGGGTTGTTGGGGGTGATTAAATGCATTAATATATATAAGGTCTTTGAACAGTGTCTGGTATGTTGTAAGTACTCAAGACACATTAGCAGCTGCTGCTGCTTGTGTTGCTGTTTAATCAGACATCCTTGATCTAAAAGGTTATTTAGACAGGCTTCCATGGGGTGGAGAAGAGCCCCTACAATACAGGGTGATTCTGAGGACTGAATGATGTGTATAACCCAAAACATCACGTGGTGTATAGTGAATAGTAAAGGCAGGCTCCTGATGCTGAGAAGATCAGTAATTGTGTATGTAAAGTACCTCCACAAGACAGGAGATCAATAATGTGAGATCCTATCATTTCACTTTCAGGGAGGTTATGAGTGAAGTTATAGATGGAGGACCAAGGCAGCTAGTGTTTTTAAAACTCCTGGCAAAGAGGCCCCATGTTCATCCCAACAGAAGATATCATTTGTTATTGTTGTTACTCTTGTTAGTACTATTAGCAGAAGTAGCAGTAATGTGGAGTGATGGGTGTGCGTCTGCCTAAGCCAAGTTCTGTGTTCCTATTCTGAGGAGACATAGAGACCCGATCCAGCCTCTGCCCACAAGTACAAGCAAGGAGGAAAAGGTTTGGGTCTCACTGCCCACTCCCACTCTCTAATCCCACCATGTGTGCCAGTGGGGACCAGGCCAGCCTCTGGGAAAGTTTGCTGGAGATCAGCTTTTGTCCAAGCAACTGCCACTTGCCACAGTGAGGGAGTCAACAGGAAATTCACAGCACAAGATCACTGGGCAGGACTAGTTCCCAGATCTATAGGGATACTAAGGAAACAGAGAACCAGCCTTTTCCTCAGCTCCTTCTCCAGTGTTTTCTAGATCCAAGGGATCCAGAAAGCTCTACAGCTGCCCTAGGAGTTTAGAATGGACATAGAAGTGAGAAAACCAGAAAACACCACTGAGCCCTGAACCCAGTCACTGAACATTACTAAAAATGTGGGTCAAGTTGACCAACAATGTTAGAATTCAGCAATGACTGAGCCACAGGGGCCCATGGTCAGAGAAGGATGTTCTCTGTCCTTCCTATGGAAATGCTGAGAGAATGTTCATGGCATTTCCATGGAGACTTACAAGTTCAAACTAGATAAGAGCAAGTGGGCAACAGCATCAGGTATGCTCTGGCATGGGTCCTGAGCAGCAAGATGGATCAGCTAGGGGCCAACCATGGGGCCACCTGTCTCACTTGATGAGGCAAAGACAAGCCAGATCCCAGGCCCACCATGCAGGTCAGGTATCTGAGTAGCACTAGGCTGGTCCAATCCTGCCTCAAAATACCAGAAAATAAAACATCAGGAACCTGGGCCAACTAAACACTAAAAATTGGAGTAAACCTCTTGAGCTGCCTGCTCAGAAACCCAGAGGCCCATTTCTTAGAAACAAAGACTCTATGGAGTTAGTTTTCTTTCAGGAGTTTCTCAGCCATTCTGCCAAAAATAGACACAGAGGCAGAACGGAGGGAAGCCTGATGCAAGGATGCTGGCTACTCAGAGAATTGACCATTATGCTATAATAGAAGCCTCTTATGAAAGAAACTAATTAAATGTTCCTACACTAAAATGATTACATGGCTATTATCTGCCCACTCATAGAAAGTTAGAACCACAAAGTCCAAAACACGGCAAGCAGCAGGCTTAACTGTCTTCTGTAAGGAATGGCTTTTGTTTTGTTTAGTGCTCCATCAAAAACACTAAGTGTTAATGTACCCTATATAATCTATCTGGCTAGCTAACTAGTTTAATCCATCACACACCATGTGAAAGAATAAAAACAGGTTGGTAGTGACAAGTTAATAGTAGAGGCAGGAAATAAAATGGAAAAACACACTTTGATTGATGTCACTACTATAGATGGACTCTGTCTGGTTTTATATAGTGGCCAATCAAAGCAAAATACATATAGTAATTTAAAACTTTAAATATGTCTCCTCAATTAAAAATTTAAAAGGCCAGTGGATGTATTGCATTCTGATTGAACAATAAAAATTCAATTACAGCCAAGTCTCAAATATCTACAAGTAGATCTGCCACAACAAATCTTAATTTCAGCTCCTCAGTGGCCTGATTATCTTCTCTGTCAACCCAAACCCCTTTGTTGCCAAAATCTCTTCTTTGATTCTATCTAAACTTTCTTGGACCAGGTGTACAAAGATGAAGGGGGTGTTTTGGCTTAGGAACATTTAAAACCAAATATTTAATTATGTCCTTTACCCGCAGAGACTACAAGGGGACTGAGAGGCACCAATTTCAGAGAATCCAAAGGGATCTACTTAGCTGATGTCTTGCTACAATCTGAAAATAATGTCATCCATCCCCAAGACTGTGAAGAAAAATCAAAAGTCTCATGGAGGCAAGGTAGGAAACATACATAGCTCTCCAGAACTTCTTGTTCATTACAGTGGAGATTGTTAGATTCAATTGAACCTAATAACCAAATTTGGAGCCCTCTTGTTCTTCTTAGTAGCTGTAGATCACAAATAATCAGACCCTTGTAAATAAATCTTCACATATTGAAATACATGTTGTCTAGCAATTCTAGCATTAGACTCTCTCTCTCTCTCTCTCTCTCTTTCTCTGTCTCTCTCTTTCTCATACACACACACACACACACACACACACACACGTGATGTACGTATAATATTAATAACTGTAACACATAGGAAGCAATAAAAAATGTCCATATAAGAGAGGACTGGCTAAAGTATCATGCATCCAGCAATGGGATGTTAGCAGCTATAAAAATAAGAAAAACAAAGGATGACTCTTTCTCTATATTAATAGGAAATAATTTCCAAATCATATTGCCAAGTTTTCTTTTAAAAAGCAAGATGCAAAAGAGTGCATATGCTATAAAAGCAGTTGTATAGGGGCGCCTGGGTGGCTCAGTCGGTTAAGTGGCCGACTTCGGCTCAGGTCATGATCTCGCCGTCCGTGAGTTCGAGCCCCGCGTCAGGCTCTGTGTTGACAGCTCAGAGCCTGGAGCCTGTTTCAGATTCTGTGTCTCCCTCTCTCTGACCCTCCCCCGTTCATGCTCTGTCTCTCTCTGTCTCAAAAATAAATAAATGTTAAAAAAAAAATTTAAAGCAGTTGTATAAAAAGATGTGGCTACACGCACATACACGCACACACATACTTGCTTATATATGCATAGAATGTATCTCAAGAAGTATGCAAGGGCTTCATAACCTTGGCTGCCTTTAAGGCAGAAAACTGAGTGGATGGGAATAGTACTGGAGGCATTTTTATTATATACTTTCAATACGCTTGGATTTGGACATGTGAGCATACTACCTATTCAAAACAAAAGGTATAGTTAGCTCTGTTAATCCCTGCTACTAGCTCTCCTATCCTTTGTTTCCTATCAATTTAGTCACTGAAGATTCTCTGCGTGGACATACACCATGAACCCCAAGTGGTTCTTCCATAATCTTCATTTCTGTCTTATCTATCTACATCAGGATCAAGAATAACTCATTAGAGAGGTGATTTCACTAATATTCTTCTGTGCCTCTAGGTTCCAGACCCAGAAATTTAATACCAATCTATTAGTTACCTTCACTTGAAGATGTAGAAATATATTAGCTTCTCAGCAGAACCTCAGCTTAGCAGTATTTTCATGTCACTGACCTTCATGGTATAACCTAGGTACTTCCCAAATATAGTCATTTGCTTGTCCTAAGCGTGACTCCAGACCTAATATTAGCCCTTTGGAGCTGCAAATTTGGATTTCCTTCTTTGATTCCCACAGCCCACCCCAGAGCTCCTGGGCTCACTCAGTCTCCAGAGGAATTGTCTTGATGGAACTTCAAGCCAGCAGAGAACTGAAGAGTTTGATAGTCCACTTCTGTTGCCTCCCACAGACTCAGGATGCCACAGAAAACAAGTCCCACCAGTTCTGTCAGTGCTTTGCATGCTGCACTGATGCCTAGTGCCCCTAGTCTACACTCATTTATTCCCTCCTGTCCCCCGGATTAGGACACTTTACCAGAGGCCCTCTGAATCTGCCACATGCTTCATTCGCTCTGCTCACTACCTCAGACTTCCTTTGGTGGGGTTCTCTTTGGTCCCTTGGTATCTCCTGCCAATGGACCAACCAATCCGTTTCTTTGATGTGACTCTCAGGAAGCAGGAGTTAAGTTCTCAGTCCTTCCTTCTGGACTCACGCAAACTCTTCCCAATGATCAGCTCTGCATACTGATCATACTGAGCACCTCTGCATTTGGCAGTCCAAATGGAGGTACAAAAGCTCCTTGTGCTCTCCTGGAGCAAGGAGTGTTTCCTCACCTTCAGTGTGCGTGGCTGTGAGGCCCCCTGCAAATGACTCTTACTTGAACAAAGCAAGTCAAACCCAAGGTGATATGCTGTCTCTACCCCTAGATGTAACAGAGGTTGGCACAAGCCTTACCTCTCAATCACCTCAGAAACCCCCATAACCTCTGCTTAAACAGACATACTTTTCAAAAACACCAGCAGTTTAGAACTTCTAACTAATGATGTCACAGCCTATAATGAAAACCAAATTATCACAGAAGAACATTCACAGTATCCATTTCACAATTATAAGGAATGTCAAGAATGTGCCAGTCTACTAGAATGATCTTCATATCAAAGTGATTTAATTTTTAATAGCCAGGGTGGTAGAGTGGATACAGATCTGTGTTTGAAAACAATCTTTTCAATTCATTAGCTGCAACCTCAAGCATCTGAATCCACATGAGCTCCAGTTTTCTCATCTGTCAAACAGGAAATGTTCTGAAGAGTAAGTAATTCAGAGCATGGGGAATGTCTACTGGTACATCACAGGCATTTACATTAATTCCTTTCCCTTGAAAACCTATATGGGCAGAGTCAATGTAATAATTTCTAAATTGGATTATATTGAAGGGATTTTATCCATTTGAAATATATATGCACAGTGTTGGGGCTATAGGAGATTCAGGGAGGTGAAAAAGGACTCTGGAAAATACTGCTGGCTGGCTGAGCCAACGGCTGCTCCCAACCACTTATGCCTTGCCTCTGTGCCTCATAAAAGCAGTAGAGTTAGATACCCACCTTCCCAGACTTTGTTGCAATTGAGTGGCTGAGTCATGGCTCTGGCCAAAGAGACAGTAATTCAAAAGTCTACTAGTAGGTTTCTCAGAAAAAAAAGGAATAGAAATAATTGTGGCTGCCCTTCCTTCTTCTTCCTTGCCCTTACTGTTGACTCAATGACTAGAGAGAGTGCAGCCCTTTTGCAACCATGAGGCAACATGAGGCCTCAAACATAAGGGAAAGACCAAGAGATATGCAACAAAATTGGCTCCGATATTATTAAGCCACCAAATGAACCCCAGCAGCTGCCTGCCTCTGGACTTCTTATTCTATGAAGTAATTCAACTCCTATTCACTTTAGTCCCTTAGCAAAGCTTTCTTCTACTGGTAACTAAACACAATACTGAGTGTTATAGATGTCACACTCAAGACCCATATTCTAGTGGTAGAAATAAGATATGTTTTCAAATTTCTAAAATATGAAGTGGGAGCTGTATGATTTGACAGAACACAATAAATTATATAAAAATCATAATCACATTTATCCAAATATTTTAGAGAACGTTGGTAGAGGCATTGTATATTTAAGTATAGTACTTTATTCCATAGTCAGCATTCTAAAACATAAATACATTACTGCATATAGCTGAGCTCTTCAGGAACTACAAATGAAAGACACGTTGCTTGGAAAATATCCAATTTTGCATATACTTATTTTTTCAGATATATGAACACCATAAAGCAAAAGGATTTAGAAACACTGTAGAGAATCTAACAATGCCCAAGGTTATAAAAAATCAAATTTCTAAACTTACTGTACAACATGCATTTGGTTTGCTATTTTCCCAAGCATTTTATTGTTAAACACTGCATAGATATGACTGAGTTTCGTATTTGCCTAATATTATGGATAGAGCAAATACACAAATTGAAGAGGCTGCAGATACTTTCACTTACTGAATTTTTCCATTGCTATTATGTTGGGTTTAAGTGAAGAGTTTAGAGTACATAGAATATTGTGCATATACCATACCAGCAGAGAGCAAAGGGATTCTGTTTTGCAGTAGGTGTGCTATTAACATAATGTCTGATATATAGGCATACGTTTTTTCAATTATTTACTGAATAATTCTTAGAATAATGGAAAACACTAAAACTAGTCTCATGTTTTAAGACATTTCAATTAAGTTTGTATACAAAATTGGCATTGCATTACCATGATAGACCTCACTAAGTCCAGAGGTAACTAAGTTGGAAAGATTGTATAATAATGAAAAGAACATTGAATTATCTTCAAAAGACTGACTGAAATCTTCCAAAATTATCTTCAAAAGGACTTGAGTGAAGTTCTAGCTCAGGCTCAGGACACTGTTGGCTGTGCAACTCTGGGGTGTCACTAACCTCTCTGAACACCAGTTTTCTTACTGGTAAACTGTTGAAACATTCATGTCACAGGGTCATCCTTAGAAAAGTCAAATAAAAGCAAAAGTGGGGACGATGCCTTTTAAACTATAAAGTACTCTGCAGACTGAGGGTATATACTCTTCCAGTTCCACTACTGAACCAGGACAATCTTGCAATATGTGCTGAGTGTTGTATGCTTCTACTTAATCTAAAAATTACTGTCTGATCCAGAAAAATGTGTGCTCTCTGTTAAAGGAAATCTCAAAATCAAAGTAGGAGGTACGAAGTCTGTATATTTTTTATTATGCTTTCATTCAACTAACATTTATCAAGCACTGACTATTGAGGCACTACATGGATAGAAATGTAGCACCCAAGGATAGAAAGGTAAATACAATTCACTTTCCTGACTTCCAGAAGCCCAAGATCTCATAAGGGATATAACTACACAAACATGTGATTATAATACATTGTGAGGCATGTTAATAATCACAGGTGTTCAGACAGTTGGTAGTCTTTAAAAGGAGATGAAAGGGAATTTGAAAAGCTACATGCACCCCTATGTTTATAGCAGCATTATTTACAATAGACAAGATATGGAAGCAGCCATAGTACCCACTGACTGATGAATGGATAAAGAAGATGCATTATGTATGTATACACACACACACACACACACACATGCACACACAATGGAATATTATGCAGCAATGCTAAATGAAATGTCAGTCACAGAAAAACAAACACCATATGATTTCACTCATATGTGGAATTTAAGAAACAAAACAAATGAGCAAAGAAAAAAAAGAGACAAATAAAAAATAGACTCTTAAATATAGAGAACAAACTGGTGGTTGCCAGAAGAGAGGCGGGTGGGGGCTTAGGGGAAACAAATGAAAGGATTAAGAGTACAGTTGTGTTGATGAGCACTGAGAAAGCTATAGAATTATTGAATCATTATATTGTATACCTGAAATTAATATAACACTGTATGTCACATATACTTGTTAATTATACTTGAATAAAAAATTTTTAAATCCTTAAAACAGTATTTCTGGTATATATTTTTTTAAAAATAGGGGAAAGAGGGCACTTTGAATCCTTAGTTACCATCTGAGATCAAAGGGGAAACGGGTAAAAATTGCTGAGTAAAGAGATTTCCTCTATGTCACAGTTTTCTTAGAACCTGCCCTTCAAGCAAGGCTTCTCCAGGAGTTAATTTCAAGCACTTCTTTGGAGAGGCACCTGGATGGCTCAGTCAGTTAATCATCCAACTTCGGCTCAGGTCATGACCTCAGCATATAGTGCAACAATGACTTCAGGAGTAGATTCCTTAGTGCCCCTTACTCATTTAGCCCATCCCCCCTCTCACAACCCCTCCCGTAACCCTCAGTTTGTTCTCCATATTTATGAGTCTCTTCTGTTTTGCCCCCCCTCCCTGTTTTTATATTACTTTTGTTTCCCTTCCCTTATGTTCCTCTGTTTTGTCTCTTAAAGTCCTCATATGAGTGAAGTCATATGATATTTGTCTTTCATTAGATGGCTGTTGAAGAGGGTGCCAGGCCAGGTTCTGCCACAAAAGGGATGCTGACTGCTCACTTCAGCAAGACAGGAAAGTATTTCCAAGCTGTTCATCATTTCACTGCATCTAACACCTACAACTCAGAGATCATATCTAAAAAGCAAAGCTGAGATAGCCAATGGATAGGTTCCCAAGTGCTGAGGAGATGGCTTTTAAAGTGTTTCCATGTCCCAGAAACAGGCAAAGGTAAAGTGTCTTCCAGGAAGTTCCAAAAACCTGGAATGTGTGGTAACTGATAGGAGTTGCATGCAATATCCACCAGTGAAAACGCACTGTTGTTAATCACCTATCGAGAACTCAGCCATCTCACATCTCTGAAGAAACTGGAGACTCTGCCAAATGATTTTTAAGTTATTAGCTTCTTTGTAAGAGAATAACTTGTAAAAAACAGTTCCTACAAATGAAGCATTTGCTCCTTTCAAGGAGAATCTTTCACTGAAGTGCTCTAAAAACACAGCCCTTCCTAACCCCACACCAAAATTTCAGTGCAAGTATAGGCTGGGTGCAGGTTTAGGCTAGGACTCAGTGGATATTTTAGTGACTTGCAGGAACTCTACAGAAGTGGCTAACCTTGCACTGGATGGCTGGATCCACTGCTTTGTGGTGTCTGGTGGCCCCTAGTGGAAGCTCCAGTCTTCTTCCCACCCCACCCCCAGCTCACTTCCAAAAAGAACTAACAGCGGATCAGGTTTAAGGACATTGTATTAGCAGTTGTACTAACAGGCAGGGCACTTCACTGTGCAAATAAATGAGACACTCACAGCACTCCAGGATATGGTATCTCTTACCAGACTTTTATAGCACATAGGAATTTGTTTGGCCATGAACTGAGATGAGCAAACAAATGGACATTTATTTTTATGTTTCTATCTCCAACCCCCCTTCCTGTTGGTAACAGAAGCCTCATCTTAGACAGGGTAAGCTCAGACAAACCAGTTTCCTTCCATGGCTTTGTCCAGAGAGCTCTGTGTCCCACTGAGTCTTGTAAAGCTCCGTTGATATGAAGGAGGTATCTCATTGTCAGTCACCATCACCTCTCCACCTCACATCCCCTGGGATGAATGTATGTGATCCCTAGTCCTGGCTGCCTGTGTTATCTGCCCCTGCATTCCCAGAGATGTCACAGCTCCCTGTGTGGTCACCACATCTGAGTCCTCTTCTGGCCCACTGGTCCTCTCGCAGATAAGTGAGAAGCCTTCTCTATGGTAGCGTGGACAGAGGGGCTTTCAGATGCCACCTGGCAGCTGTGGGAGAGGCAGTGAGACATCTCAGGTTCTCCTTGCACAGAGACACACTATACGCCAAGCCGGATGGTGCAAGAAAACTACGAGGCTTAACAGCTTCACGGACTCTCCTGAGAACGAGGACACAGATCCTCTCTGTCTTAAGATGCCCACTGAAGTATAAGGCCTTAGTCATTGCCCAAAACTCAACTACCCAGCTCCCTACCACTCTGTGCCTTGTGCCCAAGACACTTCTTCAGTCTCAATGGGTGGATGAAGCTGGCCCATCTCCCCAGGCCCTCATTTTGGGCATACACAAACTCTGAAACTTTCTCTCACCTCTACCTCTCATAGTTCTTATTTCTGTCAGGAGTTTTCAAAAAGCCAAGTAATGCTTCTCTGTTCTTTTTGAGGCTCTCGTCTGCTGTAGTTCTAAAGCAAGGTTAATCACCGACTGAATGGGAGAGACCCAAAGGTCACAGGAGTTAACTGAATGAGAAACACAGCAGCTGATATATACAAATATTATGTTTTCTGGCCACATTTTTTGCTGTCACAGAAATGGAGAACTGGGATGGTTTGGGCCTTCTCCCTCCCAGGAGAGACCTCATCCCAGTCTCTCTCTCTCCAGGTCTCTCTCTGTCTCTCCCCCCAGCTTTCCTGATGCCCATGACTTTTCAGAGAAGATGCATATCCACCACTTATACTTCCTATCAAACAGCTGATATTTAAAGGTATTAAAAATGCCTCTTCTGGAAGGTCAACTGAATTGTCTTCAGCTCCAGATCTTACAGACAAAAATAAAAACCTTTCCAGCTTCTTTCTTCATCTAGGCCAGACAAAAGACAGCCTCCACATGGTCCACCCTAGAGCACTAGAATTTTGCAAGTAGGTTTAGGCTCCAGAAGTTACTTTGTACTGAGGACATCAGGAAGTCTCCATGCTGAATTTGACATTTGACCTTGGGCTTAAGGAGTGAGAAGGGCAGGACAAAGGGAATTCCAGGGGAGAGAATCAATATGAAAAAAAGGTCAAGAATTGGGAACACAGGTGGAGGGGCAAGGGAAAGGAGGAAGTTGAAAATGACCTCCAGTTTCCATTCCAGGGTTATCAGGCAGATGGTGAACCACTGAACAGAACCTAAGCTTGTCATTTAGCATTTATCTTAGGCAGTCATGTGTTCTATTTTTTTATGTTTATTTATTTTTGAGAGAGAGAGAGCATGTGTGAGTGGGGGAGGGACAGAGAGAGGGAGACAGAAGATCTGAAGCAGGCTCTGCACTGGCAGCAGACAGCCAGATGAGGGGCTCAAACTCACAAACCATGAGATCATGACCTGAACCAAAGTCAGACGCTTAACCAACTGAGCCACCCAGGCATCCCTCTGTTTTTCTTTATATATCTTGCCTTCTTAAAAACAGAGATCATCTTTGATTCACTCATTTATTCATGCATCTTCCTTACAATCTTAAAGAAAATAACTTATACTGGAATACCTGAAAATGTGCCATGGAAGATATCCCTCAAACTGCTCTCTGACTTTTCCTCATTAAAGAAAATGTTGCCAACATCATAGGTTGCTGTGTTCTTCTCAAACTCTATTTTAAGCTTTGCAGAAGAGGGGAGATCTATGTTATTGCTTCCCTACATATTTTAAGCTATAATTTAGGTGAAATTAGTGTATCTTAAATCATGAACATTTAATGATTTAACCTTCAGGATATTATTGCAAACCTTCAAAAAAAATTTTTCAGGGTCCTTCTACTCATTTGCTATTTACCTTGTCAACAAGGGAGCTTCTCCTAACATGAAAAAAATGGGACTTTCCCTGTTGTAAATAGATTCTAATAAATTATTTGAATTCACCTGAAAATATAGAAATGTTTCATTCCCAAGGTACATCCTGATTCTATTTTTTACACTCAAAAGACATATAAGAGAAAAGCAAATAAAAATGTTCTTTCATTTTTTCTGAAACACAACACTACCCTCAGTTTTTCTCATCATACCAGAAAATTCCCTCTGGCCAAGCTGGCTGCAATTCAGCTCAGCAGTGTACATTGACCTGTGTTCCCTTCATAAACCCTCTCTTCCCATCTTCCCCCCATTACCCAAGAGGCTGGACTTGTTTCTTGCAGGAAATACAGCCCTCAGTTTTATCTTCTTGCTCTTGCCTCTCTACTGCACAGGCCATCAATCAAATCAAATAAAGAGTACCAAGATTAGTGCATATTCCATGCAGAGTACTTACAAAGAATTTGGGTAAAGAGCACAGTGATTTCTGGAGAGTTTTGAAATGCTAACTCATGGACAGCTGAAAAAAACTATCTGGAAGCATGTACTTGACCTCTGCCACTTACTTGAGAGAATCTGAAAAATTGTTGGTATCCTCAGGAAGTATAAAAAATCATTTGTCTTTCCCAGCAAAGATATTTGCCTGCATGGAAGTCTAAAATCCAATACTTAACTTTCTCTGCAAGGTTTCTATGCCTTTGCTCATTACCTCTCAATCTTTCCTTTCTGAAACCCAGAGAGAAACATCACAGAAGGCTCATGCTCCAAATGAGCATAGTTACTCTCAGAAAGTCCCCACAGCCTTTTGGTTGAACTAACTCATGTATCTCTACCTGACAGAGAACTTTTTTCTTTGAATATCTTGAAACTAGTGTTGCTCACTCCTACTCCAGAGTCAGTGAAGTCTGTGGCCCAACCAAGATCAGGCAGGACTAGACAGGTAGGAGGCAGCAGCTCCCAGACCAACTTCTGCTACCTCAGGATTTTTATCACCTCTTCATTCAACTTAGAATCCTAGGGTTTAAGAGATGTAAGAGACCTGAGCACCAGTTTGCCCTGTCCTGAGGGACTCCACCCCTTCAAGAACTTCTCCCAGACCCACAAAGTTCAGACAGAAGAGGGACAGGGCAAAGAGGCCAACTATATTGGCCTAGTTCATACACAGTCATTCAACCCTTGGGTACTTTGCTGGTTACCTCAATTCCAAATTTATTTCTCCCATTTTCTCTGAAGTCCATCATCTCCAGCCCCTCATGATAGTTGTCTTGCCTTGTTGGCTCTCAGCTTCTCTGATCCATTTCCCAGATTCCACCCAGCATTTTCCTTCAGGACAATTCCTCTCAGTGGACTCTTAATCTGCTAGTTAGCCCATTTTTGTTCATCCTGAAATCTCCATATCCTTGATCCAAGGGAACCCAGCTTCATGACCTGGTTTCTAGAAAGTCAATCTCTTTTGTTGCATAAATGAGGAAACTGAGACCAAAGGTCACATTCATAACCAAGCAAGATATGAACCCTAGCTCCAAGTTGTGGGCTCATTCTTCTGCACACTTTTAGAATAAATCAATAAAATTACCATTTCATCTTAGCTTGATCTCAGCTATGGGCTTTCACTGTCATCTCCCCAGAATTCAAATTCTGGGTTCTTTTTTTTTCTAACCTTTACAAGGACAGAATGTACCCTACTTCCTTTCCACATTGTGTTGCCTGGAACTCAAATCTGATGGCTGAGACAGCCAACCTAGAATCTGTGGATGAGGGTCCCACCCTGGAAACAGCAGAGTGATAATCTAGAAGGAACCTGGTCCCTGATGACACCAAGGAATTACCAAACTGGACTTCCTGGCCTCCAAACTTTGTTCATGTAAGAGAGAAATTTGAAGTACATATTTTCATTTTTTTACACTAAATGCAACAATGTAGCCCCAGGTAAAACACAGATCACATACTAAGGAACAGAAGAGCAGAAAGAACAAAGGGTACCTAGGTCTCTGATGCTAACATTAAGCTGCCATACACCTTTCCTGGTGTTACATTACTTGGAGAAAAACAAAACTAAACCATTTAGGGTTTCATGGAGGAGGTGGGATTTGAGCTGGAGTTTCCATAGGAGGAAATGCTTCTCCACTTGAGCTGCTCCTTGAGCATCTGGGCACTCCCCTTTCTTTCTGTGGGGTTGGGGTTGCCATGGCCAAGCTTCTGTAATTCAGAGGCATTCCTGTTCCCACAGATGCCCAGATTGTTTGAGCTGTTTCCCAACACCAGCTTCCTAAAAGAACCTGTGAAAATGCTCACAACTCTCAAGTTCTAAGCCAGAGTTTGATGCAGTGGTTTCTCTAGGTCCCCTTTGTGAGAAATGACAGGGAAAGACCCAGGAGAAAAGCAGAAATCTCTGCATCTAATGCAGTGATTTACTATAACCAGCCTGGAATCGTTAAAGCAAAACACAAACACATTTTGGGGTTCCATTCCTCCAGCTTCTCACCCAGCGCTGGACATTTTCAATGTTTACTGCACAGCCATCTGTGAATATCTTTGTGAAACTAGTTAAAGCCTTTTATGAGACCCTAAACTTCTAGTTACACTAATTTCCCCCCCACATGAATTAGGACTTGAGTAAACAAAAGGCAGACTTGAGAACCGAGAGCAATTGTGTGGTGTTAAATGGTGCGTTTAACAGGGCCTGCCCACAGATTTTTCTGTTCCCATCCCTGGGCATGCAGGCAATGCTGAAGCCCATATAATGGACTCTTTATGTGGTAGTTGGTTAGAAAAACGTATTGACAAAGAATCACAGACAAATCATGGCCCTGACCTTTAGTGCTCAAACAAGATTTTCCTTGGGAGTGATTTAATTGCCCATGCAGCTCTCTGGCTGCACACATGAGTGGCCTTTCTGCCTTTCCAAAGGCCATGGCTGGGCCAGTCTGGTTTGCCTTTCCTGTGAATGTTTGGCCAAATGCTGCTCCTATAATGAGCCTCTGTTGTGCCATATAAGGATAAACAGCGCATGGCATCCAGCTGGACTCGGTGAGCTCGAAAGATTGCTTCCCAAGCACCTGCTGCCCAAGTCGACCTTGGATCTGACAGTGCCCCTGGCCTCAGACTCATCATTCAGATGACTAGTGCAGATGCCTGTGCCAGGCCTGTGGCCCATAGCAACGTGGCGGGCCTCTGATTGCCAGGCATCAGAGCAGGGCCTGGGGCTACAGGCTGAGGTAAAATGTGCTCCCCCTCACCTGAGCTCCCTTTAGCCTCCTCATTTCTCTGAGCTCCAGGAAAACAGAAACCAGACACAAAAGGCCAGCTATTGTGTGATTCCATATATATGTTATCCACAATAGGCAAAGCCACAGCAACAGAGAGCAGGTTACTGGTTCCCAGGACCTGGGGGAAAAGGAGAATGGGGGGACTGCTGGAATTAGAGAGAAGTGATAACTACACATCATTGTTGAAGGTACTAAATGTCACTGAATTTTGCACTCTAAAATGTTTAAAATATAAATTATATGTTATGCATATTTTACTACATTTTTTAAAAATATGACTGAAGGATTGTACTGGAGGAAGAAAAAAGATGGGATTTACTTAGTCCTGAGGCCCTAGAAGATAAAACTAAGGCCAATAGAGGGTTTCTGGGAGGCAGATTTCAGGTCAGAGTGTAAGTAGAAGGGGAAAGTACCACTGAGAACAGGCCCCTGTGAGCCAGGCACCCCTCAGACCTCATTTCCTTGAAGCCCACATCTCTGTGAGGGGAGTTACTGTCCTTATTCTATAGCTAAGGAAATATGGCTCCAGGAGCTATAACTATTTTCCCAAGGACACAGATCTAATAAGAGGTGGAAGTAAATTTTGAACCCAGATTTTACTACTCCACAATCCATGCCCTTTTTAATACATCAGTACCCTGCAACTTTTCTACCAAAGTACCCTTTATGTCCCTTAGGATGAGGTAATTCATGCATCATGGTGAATAGGCAGACCCCAAAGGAGCTTCTGAGTGTAAGTCTCATGTTTTAGCTTACAAATTCATGTAAAATTCACATGTTGACTATATTATTTTATGTGAGGTTTTTTCTTAAATGTTAAAATAAGTTTTTGTCCAAATTTCCTAGTGAGGAAAGTATCATTCTGGGAAGATGGTCTGTGTTTATCTTAGCGCCTCCCATCCCTCTTCACATACCTCAGGGGTCAGCTTATTCCAGTTTGAGAAGCTGGTACGAAACTGGCTGCTTCCCAAAAGGGAAAGGGAAATGAGACAAGAGAGGCAGGAAGGTGGAGAAGGGGAGTCCTTCCTCTCTCCTCTTGGATGACAGTGGGATTTTGCTTCCTTTAGGGATATTATAACTTCAGCTCCTTAGGAGTGATGGAAAGCAAGATGTCTTATTGTTTCTTCTCAAATCACTCCATTTGAGTAGCTACTTACCTGATTTGGACATAAAATCAGTGTCCAGCTAAAAGGCATTTCTTGTTGGAGACTCAATAAAACATGACACTAAGGTTGCAGGAGTTATGTACCAGAGGGGATTTTGCCATTGCCTGCTTCTCTTGGGAGAGCTTGGTGACATTGACTTGAATGATTTTAAATAATGACTGAGGCTGGATAGGTAAAGAAATTTCACAGGCTTCAAGAAAGTGAAAAGAACACTAAACTGACAGCCAAGAAAATTCTACCCAACACTGTCCCTGACTCAGCTGATTAAATAGGACAAGTCAGTCTTCCTTTTTAAGCCTTACTTATCTATACTTATCTTCCTCTTCCCATCTAAAATGCAATTTATATGAGGCAAGTATATTTAGTCAGGAACACTGGTAACAAATGACAAAAATCAAATGCAGACTAACTTCAGTAAGAAATGACTATATTGGCTGTGTTATGAGGACAATGAGATAACCCACAGGATAGAAGTAGCAATCTGGCATTGGAAGGGAATCTAGAGCTGCTGACTGGGAACTTCGGAAGAAATTTCCCCCTTCCAGTTAAGGGGAGTATCAACAGTGTAGTGCAGGAAGGTCAGCAGCAACAATGTGGACAACAGGAGAAGCACGTGCTTCATGATGAAGTTGTAGAGCCATAACCTTGACCAAAGTAATCCAGAGCAAGGGCCATCAGAAGAAAATTACACCAGCTGATTTCAGAAGAAAAGGAACTAGCAGGTCACCAGTATATAAAAGCAAAGATGGGCACATTGATGAGCAAGATGAAGATGACAAAGAGGATGAAGACATGGGCCAGGAGGGTGATGGTATGAATCAATCTCATAGCTGTCTCAGAAGGACCAAAATAGCAACAATGTCACCTGGACTTGCCAGTCACCATTACCCCATTAGATGCAAGAATACTAAAAGAGCTCATTAGTAAAAAAGAGCTGATAAATGACAAATTCAGGAAACCCTATTATGAATTATAGTTCCTCATGATTTTCAAGGTTCAACCTAAACTGTGATGAAGATATTTAGAATAGCATCACTGCAAGAGGTCTCCTCGGCTATCAACAAATAGGGTAACATGGGCAACGACTGGTGTTGGGGTGGGTATTTTAAAGGTTTTTTTTAATTTACATGAATTATTCAGAGTAATCAAATAAATCATGGATGACACTGTAAGTTGCCTCCCTTTTTCCCTGTTGGTGAATCCAGATTGTGTTCAGACATTTACCCTTCCATGTGGTCATGGAAAGGAGTGAACCACAATGGGTTTAAAGGTTAAATACAATTATGGTAATTCTATTCTCCCTTGATATGTGATCTAATCCTCGTCTCTGAGGGGGGAAGGGGCTTTGGAAAGAGTTATCCCTGTGAATAAAAAGAATATCACCAGGGGACAGTCCCTTCATTGTCCAGACATTGTATAGCTACATGAGATGCCTGGAACTGAGGCAGTCATCTGGTAAACAAGAGAATAGAAGCCTAAAAACTAAGTATATATGCTAAACATAAAATGCTAAAATTCTTTCATTTAGAACCTGGATCCTGAATGATATATGTGAGGTGAAGAACCATCCTGGAACTGTTTCTGTTTTCATAATAGTAATAATACAATCATATTCTTTTTTTTTTTAATTTTCTTTTTAATGTTTATTTATTTTTGAGACAGAGAGAGACAGAGCATGAACGGGGGAGGGTCAGAGAGAGGGAGACACAGAATCTGAAACAGGCTCCAGGCTCTGAGCAGTCAGCACAGAGCCCGACGCGGGGCTCGAACTCACGGACCGCGAGATCGTGACCTGAGCCGAAGTCGGACACTTAACCGACTGAGCCACCCAGGCGTCCCTACAATCATATTCTTATTGGCTTTCTTATCATTACAGTCATCTCAATTAATATAAGAGCAAAACACTGAACTGGCTTCCTGGCTTTTACTCTTTCCTCCCTATAATGATTCCCTGTATATTACCAAAACCAAAACTTTTTAAATTCAAATTTAATAATTCCATTCACATGCTTAAAACTCTCCAAAATCTTCCCTATGCACCTAGAACAAAATCTCACCCCCAGGCCCATGACTGTAATCCTTACATGATCTCCAATCTCATCTAACCCACGTTTTCCTTCCTACTGCCCTTGTTTCTACCACCACTTGTATTTATGCTTTTAACACCCTAAGCTTTTTCTCATCAGGGGTTTTGTTCTGGCTGTTTCCTCTGCTGGGCTTCTTGCTCTCCAGATCTCTACGTTGTTAGTTCTTTCTTGTCCTTCAGACAACAACTCAAGGACCCCTCAGTGAAGTTGTCCCTGAACACTCAAGCAAAATTAGCTCTCTCCCCTACCTTGAGTCAGGCTTTATCATGTCACCTTAGATGTTATTTCTTCATAGCACTTATATACTATTTGCAGTTGTTGCGATTATTTATTTGCTTGCTAATCCATTTTGTATTCCCTCTCCCTAGAAGGAAAACCAAAAGAACAAGAACTTTGTCTGTCTTACTCCCCATAATTTCCCCCACCCTTAAAAAAGTCTCTCTAACATTGTAAATTTTCAAAAGTAATTGTTGAATGAATGAAAGGAAGGAAGGGGAAAAGAAGGGAGGGAAGGAGCTAGAGAGAGGAAGGAAGGAAGGAAGGAAGGAAAGAAGGAAAGGAAAGGAAAGGAAAGGAGAAAAGAAAGAAGGTTGATCCAGCCAGGCAGACTCTAAGTACCATAGCCTCAGAGGCTGAAATTAGGGGTTCAAAAGATTTCAAGATTTAAAGCACACTGACCTCTAATTTACTATATCAGGATGAGTCCTTGTCTATACAACCAGAGTAACAGAAAAGCAAATTGGAGTCCATATGTGCATATGTGGCTTCATGTTGGAAGAGGAGAAACAGTAGAATTTAGCTATCCACTTTGCTTTGGAAGCTTCTCTGGCTAACTATTGGCCAATGTCTTTCCACCATTCCATAGTATGCTCTGCTGTCTATCAAACTCCTTTTCCCCTCAGCCATCAGGAGAAGATAGCCACTCCTGGCATAAAGGCAACCTCTATTTCCTCTATTCAGGCAATGATTCAACCACATGAGCAGCCATTGTGATCACAACACCAATACACACAACAGATAAGCCAATGTCAGACTGGCAGTATAATGGTACAACAGAGGAAGACCTGCTTTGGTAAGGAGAACTCTGTCATCTTCCATAGAAAAGAGACAGTAACTTGCAAGAAGAAAAACATGTTCTTGGCTCCAAGTACTCTTCAGTGGTACAGCTTTGAGGGATAATTATATTGGTGTGTTTCCTTTCCCCTAAGTTTGTTTATAAAAATATTGAGCATGCATCACACATCAACATAAATAACCCCCCCATATCTTTGTCCTCCAAATTTTTCAGTTAATTAAACTAATTTGTCTGTTTTTGTGAGTTGGAAACTCTTACTGTCATCCTTTCCAATCACTACTTATTTAAATTTCATCCTTGGCCAGTTTCATGATAATGTTTATCTGCTCCAGAGGATTTGAAATGAGAGTAACACATAGGAATCCCATTTAAATTCTTTCTTGAAGCTGAAAAAAGCCAAGAATCAACTGGCCAGTTAGATAACACAATTTCCCTTGTAGGATATTTGCTTAAGATAGCTGGGAGCTAATTTAATTCCAGAGCTGCTTATTTACGGTTTTCTGTGAGGGATTCCCTGCAGTTAAGAGTGAACCGGGTAGAGACATTCTAAAGAAGCATTCTTTGAGACCACTCTCTAAAGCAGGTTAAGTACATTATTTCTAAAGAAAATAAAAAGCTGTACAATTTGCTGTTAACATTCCACTTCGGCCAGCTCCCAAGTAGAAAGACATCTCAAGACCACTTAGATTCATGTCTGGCATTTCATTAATCCACTTGGAAAGAAATGACTCCATGATCTGGATGCCTTTAAAGTGTTAGCTTCAAACCCTCAATCACCTCTGCCTTTGCCCTACAAGATCCCACATCTCTCGATTACCATGGAGAGCAGAAGAGAACCATGCAAAAGACGTAAGGAAAGGAAGACTGATGTTTTACACTGTTTTGCTTTTGTGTTGTACTGTCAATTCCCTGGCCATGACTGCACAGCGTAATCTAACTCCTACCTACCTCACCTTTTCAGCTTCTCTCGATAGTCCCCAACCACCCACTTTACCCAATTCTTTCAGCCCCTCCTCAGCCATCCCACACCCGCCCAGCTACATGGATGCCTTCCAGTTTCTTCACGGAGTTAATTCTAGCTCATTCGCAGGTCTCAACCCAAAACCACTTCTCTGGGCTGCCTTCCCTGACACCCCCATCTACTTCAGTCCCCTGCTGTACTCCCCTTCAGAGCTCTCCCTTCATCTTGCCACTTGGCACAGTCCTGATTGATTAGTTATCTATGAAACATTTGCTTAAAGAAAGCCTTCTTCCCCTTCTAGGTTGTAAGTTTCACAAATGGCAAGGATTTTCTTCACTGCTGTATCCCAATTCCTACCACAATGACAGGCACATAGAAATACTTGTCAACTCAGTAACAAGTTGAAAGATGTTGGTCAATTCCCTTAAACTCTATGGTCCTTTCCATATCAAAGGTTATATGATTCTGTAATTCTGTGCAACATGGAAATGCAAGAACTGTAACAAGCCAATCAATACTTGAATTTGGGGTTAAAGAAATTGCCTGGTAAACAGATAAAGGTGAGTGGGGAGCAATTAGCTCTAGCAGCTACTAGTGCTAGGCACTCTATCAGGTGCTTTGGGGTAGCTCATCTCAACCAATTATTACAGCAATCCTCCAGCTTTGCTTACCATTTTTTTCCATTGTGCAGATTAGAAAACTGAGGCCACATGGGGCACCTGTGTGGCTCAGTCGGTTAAGTGTCCAACTCCAGCTCAGGTCATGATCTCGCAGTTTATGAGTTCAAGCCCCATGTCGGGCTCTATGCTGACAACTCAGAGCCTGGAGCCTGCTTTGGATTCTGTGTCTCCCTTGCTCTCTGCCCCTCCCCCCATTGCACTCTCATGCACGTACTCTCTCAAAAATAAATAAACGTTAAAAACTTTTTAGAAAACAGAAAACTGAGGCCACACAGATGGTAAGGGGAGAAGGTGCTTGAATCCAAAGCTTGATTACTCACAGTATACTGTAACTTATGTCTGTGCTTTTAGTTTAAGAGGAGGAGATGTGGTATAGAGACGGAAAAGAAAGTAAGAGTGGGAAGATTTCCTGTTTTTTCCCAATCTCTAGACTGTGCCTATTCTCCCATATTACACAGCTCCACACCCACTCCTCCCCCAAGCGCGCAGGCATGCACGCGCGCACACACACACACACAACTTAACACTGCAGCTCACCCTCTAAGAGGACCCTGAATTCTTGGTGCTCATTTCCAGAGTTGCTTCAGTGCGACTCTAATCAGAAAATTTTGTCCTCTATTTGCGCCATTACCCCTTCTCCACTTTTATCTAGGGTCCCTTTTCAAGCTTTGTATGACTCAACACTCATTTGTGTGCCTGTTAACTCATTATCTCCATTTCATGTTCTGAACAGAATTGCACTTTTAATAAATTATAACAATCAGCTCCAATTGCATTTGAGGCTAGGCCTCACTTTTTGTTCCCCACAAAGCCATCTTTGTTCCCACCTCCCAGAAGAGAAATGGACACAGTGTTCTACCCTGGCCAAAAATAATTCAAGCAAAACAAGACATCACAGAAAAGCAGATAGCACTCAATGCTGCTGAAACCAGCCCAGGCAGCCCAGAGGGGGACAGGAACACAGATATTAAAGCCGTCCTGGTGTAGAAGCTGGGGCCAGATGCAAGGCCTTCCCTGACTGCTCCTAGCCGCCCCCCCCCCCACCCCCTGCCACCACCAGCCTGTGGTTTTAAGGGTCTCTTGCTAGAGGCAAGTTTGTGATTTCCTTTTCCGTTGATTCCTAGAAGTCTTCACTTTTTTATTCTTTCTTTGTTGGGTTTGTTGAGCTGTATCTACTCTCCTAAAATTCTATTTACCCAGAGGGCAAGGTTTCCGGGCCATATCTAGGACAGGACACATGAACCTCCAACATGAACTCAGGAATGAGAACAGCTGAAGTTGAGGTCCATTTCTCCTCTGGCTCCTCTCTGGGAAAAACTTCACCCTCTTGGCCCAAACCACCATCTTCCAGTCATTCGACAAAATGACCAACACAAAGGCAAAGAGGAGAGGCACCTGCAGTGTGTTCTCTAGGCCTTTTAGAAAACAAAGCATTGTTTCTTCCCCCACATACACAGGAATCTATAAGAAATTTGATACTGTTCACATCAAGAGAATGGGCTCTGTTCAAAAAGGAAGTTCCACAAATGTTACCTGGCAAAACTGGAAGAGTCTACAATGTTGCCTAGGACGCTACTGGCATTGTGGTAAACAAACAAGTTAGGGGCAAGATTCTTGCCAAGAGAATTAGTGAGCGTATTAAGCATAGTAAGCCCTCTAACAGTCCAGATAGCTTGCTGAGGTGTGTGAAGAAGAAGAAGGAAGCCAAAGAGAAAGGTGCTTGGGTTCAACCAAAGCACAGGCCTGCGTACTTGGTGAGAACTGATGGAGCAAGGCCTGAGTTGCTGGATCCCCTTCCCATGAATTCATAATGGGCATAAAGGAATAAAAGATCTATGGACTGGTAAAAAAAAAAAAAAAAAAAAACAAAAACTAATTCTTAAATAAGTGTACCAAAAATATGACAAATACTAAACATTTGTATTAAACAGATTAATTCTCTTTGAAGGTAGCAGATAATACTGTTTCAGAAGTTCAAAAGACACAGGTTGAGTTTCCACTTCTGATAATGAATTCTTGAGTAACATCTCTCAGACCAACCACCCAAAAGCTTTAGAGTCACCCATTTCTGGCAGAAATTAGAGGGGTATTGACACTGGGAAGAATGAACTGGCCCTGGGTAAGTTTTGGGGTTTTTTTTTTTATAGTCTTTGACTGGAAGGCAGTCCTCAGCATGCACCACTTGGGATGCTGAATTTGGGGCTACTACAGCATCTGAAAGTGAAGAGGAATCAAGTGGGAAAACATGAAGGCTAAGAAGGACTCAGTGGCTGGATCATCTTAATACTTTGTTCACTTACTGCTCTGGCTCTTGGTCTGGGAGCACTCAAAAGCTAGGATTGCTCACTGGAACACCTTCACATGGCCTTTCTACATGGCCTGGCTTTCTCACAGTATGGAGGCCTCAGGGCTATTGTCCTTCTTACATGAAAATTCGGATTCCAAGTATAAAAACTCATAGCTAACAAGGCATAAACTGCATTGCTTTTCATAACCTAACTCAAAAGTCACATAGCACCTTTTCTGTTGCATTATATTGGTTACAAGTGAATCACAAACTCTCAAAATTCAAGGGGAGGAAAATTTAACTTCATGCTTGATAGAGTGTGGTAAAGTTCTAGAAAAGCGGGTGGAATAAAAAATTTCATTATGACCATTTCGGGAAAATGTAATCTGTCACAAAAATCAATGACTTAAGATTCCACCATAAGAAGTTGAAAAAGAAAAGCAAAATAAACCCAAATAAGTAGAAGGGAGAAAAAATAAGAGCAGTTTTAAATGAAATTAAAAAAGAAAAGAAAAATTTAAAAAGCCAAAACTTAATTGTTTGGAAAACAATAACAAAAATGATAAATCCCTAAGTTAATCAATTAAGAGAAAAGGAGAAAAAACACAAATTACCAGTTTCAAAAATGAAGGGAATATCATTACTGGCCTTACAGACAATAAAAGGACAAGAAAAGGAACATTATGAACAATTTGAAGGAAATATTTTTTACAACTTAGTTGGAAGTACAAATTCCTTAAGAAATACAACTTACCAAAATGATGCAAAATAAAATAGGAAATATGAATAGTCCGCTATATATACATTAAAGGAATTGAATCTATTATCAAAAACTTTCCCGCAAAGAAATCTTTAGGACAAAATGATCTTACTGGTGAGTTCTATCAAAGATTCATAGAAGAACTAATATAAACGTTAACACAAGCTCTTTAAGAAAATAAAAAGTAATAGATTGCTTCCCATGTCATGTATGAGTTTTACATAACCTTGATATAAAGCTTGACAAAGAAATCACTAAAAACACTACAAAATAATATCTCATAGACGTAGGCACAAAACTTACATGAAATATTAATAACTCCAATACAGCAATATTTAAAAATGGTAATATATCATGATTAACTGGAGTTTATTCCAGATATGTAAGATGGGTCTAACATTGGAAAATCAATTTAATTCATCATATTAACAGATTAAGGAAGAAAAACTCTTTGATCATTTCAACAGACACACACAAAAAATAGCATTTTACAAAAGTCAATGCCCATTATGCTAGAATCTCTCAGCAAATTAGGAATAGAAAGGATGTATCTCAATCTGATAAAGGGCATCTAAGAAAAAAAAAAAAACATCACTATCATTATACTCAATGATAAAGTATTGAATGATCTTTACCTGTAAGATCAGGAAAAAGACATTTTTTTAAATGTTTATTTATTTATTTGGCAGGGAGGACAGGAGGGGGAGAGGGGCAGAGAGAGAGGAAGAGAAAGAGAATCCCAAGCAAGCTCCATTCTGTCAGCACAGAGCCTGATGCAGGGTTTGATCTCACGAACTATGCGATCATGACCTGAGCTGAAATCAAAAAGTCAGTACTTAACCAACTGAGCCACCTAGGTGCCCAGGGAGTGTGTGTGTGTGGGGGGGGGGGGGGGAGGCATTTCTATTACTTCTTTCAAGTATTGTATTTGAGGTCCTAGCTAGTACAATAGGCAAGAAAACAGAAAGGCATAATGATCAAAAAGTCAAAATTAATGATCAAATTCAAAATTAATGAATAAATGAAGTAAAACTGTCTCTAATCACAGATGATACCATTCTACATTTAGAAAATCCTGAGGATTGTACAAATCAGTATTAGAACTATTAACAGAGGGGTATCTGTGTGGCTCAGTTGGTTAAGCATCAGACTCTTGGTTTTGGTTCCAGTCATGATCTCATAGTTTTATAAGTTTGAGCCCCACTTCAGGCTCTGTGCTGGAGCCTGCTTGGGATTCTCTCTTCTTCTCTCTCTGCCCCTCCCCCACTCATGCTATGTCTCAAAATAAATAAATAAAACTTAAAAAAAAAAAAAAAACTACTTGGGCACCTGGGTGGCTCAGCTGGTTAAGCATCAGACTTCAGCTCAGGTTATGATCTCATGGTTTGATTCTTGAGTTCAAGCCCCATGTTGGACTCTGTGCTGACAGCTCAGAGCCTGGAGTCTGCTTCAGATTCTGTCTCCCTCTCTATGCCCTTCCCCCACTCATGCTGTCTCTCTCTCTCTCTCTCTCTCTCAAAAATAAACATTAAAAAAATTTTAAAAACTACTAACAGAATTTCTCAAGGTCAATGTACAAAAATAAATTGTATTTTTATATATTGGTAGCAAGCAAATGGAAAATAAACTGTTTTAAAATTCTTCTTAAGTTACTTCAAAATCATAAAATACTGAGGGTCAAATGTATCAAACGATGTGCAAGACATAAAAACTACAAACTTGCTGAAAGAAACTAAGAAGAAAGACATTAATAATGTAATTATTATAATACTTAGAAAAACATGTTAAAAATGTATCATGTTCATGAACTGGAAGACAATATTTTTATGGTGATATCTCTTCCCAATTCTCAGTAAAAATTCCAGTATTTTCTGTAGAAATTAACAAGCTGACTCTAAAATATATGCAAAGAATCTAGAATAGCCAAGAAAATCTTGAAAGGAGGAACAATTTTGAGTATTTACACTAACCAACCTCAAGATTTACTCCAAAGCTACAGTAATCAAGACAGCATAGTACTGGCATGTGAATAGAAAAATAGATCAGTGTCAGACACTTATAAAATCATTTGATTTCCAACCAAAGAACCAAACAATCAATGCAGAAAGAAAGTCTTTTTAACAAATGGCCCTGGAAAAATTGGATATCCATTTGTTTTGTTTTGTTTTTTTGTGGGGGGGGATATGTAGTAGCCTCAACCCCTAGTGCACACCATCCATAAAAATTAATTTGAAATAGATGATAAATCTAAACACAGAAGCTAAAACTATAAATTTCTATAAGAAAACAGGAGAATATCTTCACAAATCAGGGCTAGGCAGAGATTTCTCAAACAGGACACAGCAACAACCATAAAGGGAAAAATTATGTTAGACTTCATCCAAATTATATATATGAAGTATATCTAGAACTTAATAATAAAAAGGCAAGCCAATTTTTCAAAGTGGAGCAGCCATAGGAAATAAAGATTAAATGTAGTGTGGGATCCTAGAAGAACCTGGAACAAAAAAGGGACACTAGTAGGGAAACTGGTATATTTGAATAAAGTCAATAGTGTAGCTGACAATATTGTGCCATTCATTTCCCAGCTGTGATAATTACACTATGATTTCATGTGGTGTTAACAGTAAAAGAAGCAGCTTTATGAAACATATAGAGGATCTTGCAACTTTTCTGTAAGTCTAAAATTAGTTCAAAGTAGTAAGATTTTTTAAATGGGTAAATGATTTAAACAGACACTTCCCAAAAGAAGATATATGAATGGCTACTAGTGTAGCAAGATTCTCACACAGAGTCATGACACCTAGGCTTTTGTTTCCAGGAAGCAACTTTATTCATGCCAACACTGTTCAGTTGGATTCACACCCAAAGAACTAAGCCCTGAATGCCACATGGCATAGTTTTTTGTATATTTTCTACTTGTCTCCCATATATGGTAACACACACAAACACGCAGTCTGATTAAGTGTTACAAGGTCATGAGGGATGTTGTCATGTACGCCCATAGCCAGGTTACCTTGAGGGTTTTTTTGTTTTGTTTTGTTTCTTTCCTTAGGGAGGAGACCCTACCACACTAGCACAAGAAAAAGTTCTCAGGTAATTACTAGTCTAGAGAAATGAAAATTGAAACCACAATTCCAGGGTCCCCTGAGTGGCTCAGTTGGTAAGTATCTGACTCTTGATCTCAGTTCAGGTCTTGGTCTCAGGGTCATGAGTTTAAGCTCCACACTGGTCTCCACACTAGGTGTGGAGCCTGCTTAAAACAAACAAACAACAAACAAACAAAAAATTCCAGTTCACAACCAATAGAATGACTAAAATGAAAAAGATTGATAACATTCAGTGGTGGCAAGGATACAGGGCAGTTGCATAGACAACACTCATACATGTTGGTGGGAGCATAAAAGGATCTTTATGCTTTGGGGAAGCATGTTTGGGGAAAGGTCTGCAGTGTTTATAAAACAAAGTATACACCTACCCTGTTACCCAGTAATTTTACTCCTACATATTTATCCCCCAAATGAAAGCATGTGTCCACAAAAGACCTGCACTGGATTGTTCAGAGAAGTTTCGTTTGCAATAGCCCCAAACTGGACATATGTCAGGTGTCCATCAATAACAGAATAGCTGAACACACTGTTTTATTCATATAATGTAATCCCACTCCTAAAGAAAAAGGAACAGACCTATGAATATGTTCAACAACATGGATGATTCTCAAAAACATTATGCTGAGTGAAAGAAGTCTTACACAAGAGAATGAACATTGCATCAATCCATTTATATTAAGTTTTAAAGCAGGAAAAACTAACCTATGGTAAAAACAAAATCAGAACAATGGTAGCCTCTGGAGGTTGTGGCAGAAGTCATCACTTCTTAATGGGGTTTGGGTTACAGAACCGTATGCATTTGTGTTGGCTCACAAACTGGCCCCTGTACAGGGAGGGCAGGGAGAGACCAAAGAAAGAGGCAGGTCACTCCAGATTTGTATGCGTAAGTAAGGAAACTTACTTACAAGGCTTGTCTTATGCCATCACAGGATGAATAGACCTCTGCACCCACTTGCTAGAATCTTAAAAGTTTATGTATAAGCCTTAACTAGGGTCAGTCATGTTCACTGTACAAGAGGCCTGAGCACCACCTTACTGTCTCATGGCTCCCACTGTGGAAACAGTGGGTGGAGCTTATATTCCAAAGACAAGGGGAGAGGGGAGGAGCCTGTAATTTCCCAGGTCCAGCTGGGAACCAGAGTTCAACCGGAGGTCCTGTTATCTCAAAGACCTACCTCCTCCAACAATTTGTCCAAACTTACCAAATGACACACTTAAGTTTTATATACTTCACTGCATTTAAATTTCACCTAAAAAAAAAAAGAATCATAAACAAATGGTGAACTCTAGTTAATGATATACCTGCCAAAGTTTAAGAATGAAGTATATAGATTTAATCCATTTTGAAATGCATTTTGAATTGAATAGATAGATAGATAGATAGATAGATAGAAGGATGGGTAAATAGACATGTGACAAAACAAATACAGCAAAATATTCATTTTTAAATCTAGACTGGAGAGGGAGTTAAGATGATGGAGAAGTAGGGGGACCAGGATTTCCCTCATCCCTCAAACACAGCTGTATTGAGGTCAGATCACTTTAACTCTAGATTGTGGGCATATGAATGTCCAATGTATAATTCTTTCAATTTTTCTGTTTGAAATTTTTCACTGTTGGAGAAAAAAAAATATAAAGGCAGATTTATTTTTAACATGAAATTATTTTGCAGTTCAGATAGTGTAACACAAGTTTGAAGTCAATGATAAATAACTATTTTTCTGCACATCGTCTGTGTGCCAGTATCACTTCATTTATAGACAGTAATAACTAACTTAAATTGAGGTTTCTCTACACATCTGTACTATTCTAAGCATGTGAAATGGGATACCTCTTTTAATCTTCACAGCAACCAGCCCCATCACTAACCCATATGGCAACATACTGCAAATTAGAAAACAGCATTCTTTCCTTAAGATACTTTACTGCGGTGGGCCAGAAAATTATCATTATAACTCCACGCATCTACAATGGCTCCAAGGAGTATGATGCCCCTGGGGTGGAGCAATGCATGGCTTGCACAACAGTAACTGGTGGCCCTGACAAGAGCCCTGTGAAGTACAATGACTATCCTCAGGGTTAATATTTAGCCAATGCCACAAATATAGCAGTACTGGTTGCTTAAAATATTGAAATAGTTACCGGTGGGAAAAACTTAAAACTTGAGCCCATTAATGTGTCTGTGGCCACTCTAGTCATGTGGGCCAATTACTTAGGACCCTTTAGACTCTTCATATTCAGCAACTAAAGGATTGGTCCCAGATCCCAGCAGAGGGTCCCAGATCCTTGCATCAGGGCTATGGCTGATGTCTACTGTGATTGGTCTAATTGTTCAGTGGCTGTGAAGATTATGACAGCTTTAACAGTATGCTCGATTATCCTCAGCTTACAGAAACTGGGACCCACAAAGATAAACAATGAGAGCTCTCAAAGCTAATAAGTTGTAGAGAAAAGACTTGAACTCAGTAGTCTGTTCTCAGACTTGGCCATCATACCTCATGGCCTCAATCACAAAACTCTCACTGAGAGGCTCATCTCAAATGGCCCTCCTTACCCACCTTGATCAGTCCTGGTGACCAGTTCCATGGATTGTCCTAAAGCAGATTGGCTTTTGGGTGACTCTAACTAGAAGAAAGGCCCATGAGAGGTGCTGAGTGAACAGTCACCCCTTAGGAGCCCTTTGGGCAGAAACACTGGAAAAAAAACAACTGTCATGAGTCTGGGTTCACCGAGGCCATGAGCACAGCTCAGGCTGTCTCTCTGACCAAGGAGGACTACAATTCATACTTGCTGATTCCAACTTAACCTGGAGTAGATCTGCAGCAACTTCCAGGTGCCTTGGGGACATGCTGCTGTTGACAGTGTTTGAAAACTCTGTGACTTGGAGGCCCAAGAGCTCTGGGATCCTCAACTAAAAATAAGACCCCAGTGGCCCTTTATGATCTGTGTCTTTCTGCGGAGTGGGTGGGTCTAATGAATCCTATCCTAGCTCTTCCTCACATTAATTAGAGCCAGATCTGACCTAACAGGAGAATACAAGGTGTGATTTCCTCCCTCAGGAATTGTGCATTAAGCTGCAGGTGATAATTAACACAGAAGGAACAAGAATAACGAACACAAGAGTCTCTCTTTATCTTTTGCAAAACAAGACTAGGTCAATTTTTTTTAAATAATCTTTGTAGTGGCTACTACTTCTGTTAACCCACATACCATGCCCCTTTCTTAGAGTAACTGGCCACAGAGATGGCCATGGGATCACCAGAATCAACCAATCAAAATCTTTCCTTGGGATCTTTTCCTTCTCTGATTACAAAGCCATAGGGTATAAATCCAAAGCTTATATAGGTCATATTCCAACATTACTCAATGGCCCATTAGTGTGCTCTAGAAGTAAAGAGAAACAAGCTTGCCAGACAGAGGTAAGAAACAAAGGTAAGAAATAAAGAGAGGAAAACAGAGAGACCCCTGAGAGCTTTCAACTTCCTTACTCCAAGTAACCCCAAGGGTCAGCTCTTGCCTTTCCCACAATTTAGCTATAAGAGTTTATGTAACCCCTTTTGGCTTAAGTAAGTTGAGTTAGGTTACTGTCACTTACACTCAAAGAGCTGTGACTAATATATTTGCATCACACTCCTATAGACATTCAGAATCAATCTTTGAGTGATGGAGGAGTGGAGGTGGGGGGTTAACTCCTGGTAGCATTTAAATTATAATTGGGTTTTGAAAGGTCATAGAATTTAGATAAGTAAATTGGGGCAAGAGCAATCTATATCAACTTGAGCAATGCCACTGCAACAGTAATACAGATAAAAATTCAGCAACTACCACAATGCCTGGTGAATTGAAAGCTGGGGGTGGAGGAGAATGCTTGTTAGAGTAATAAGTGAATGAATGAAGAAATGAGTGTAGCAATGGGACAGGAGTACATTCCTACCCAACTGCCAAGAAGAAAGACATACACATACACACACACATCAGAAAAACTATAGGGCTGTACAAAATACATGAAATAATCCACATAAAAGACAAAATAGGCCATTATTCTACTGGTGGCAGGGGTTAGAAATGTTAAAATTAACGATCTTTTTCAGCAACATAAAAACATAAAGCCAAAGCTTGCCATCTTACAGAGAGATCTAACACTCCTATGTCTGAGTAACCATAACAAATGCCTATGAATAAATGGATAATTTCATGTAAAAAGAAGTAGTAGAAGGGTTCTGACCAGGTAGGGAACAGAAGAAAAAAATATATACATACAAGTATATATATATATATATATATGTATATATATATATATATATTTTAAAGTTTTTATTTATTTTTGAGAGAGATAACAAGCTGCAGAGGAACAGAGAGAGTGGGAGACAGAAGATCCAAAGAGGGCTTCGCATTGACAGCAGAGAGCCAGATGTGGGGTTCAAACTCACAAACCCGAGATCGTGACCTGATCCAAAGTTGGATGCTCAACCCACTGAGTCACACAGGTGCCCCCAGAATGAAAAGTATATTTAATGAAGATCTTGCTGTACAGGGCGGGTAAGTTAGTTAAGATGAGTGGATACATGTAGGGTTGTGAAAGGGAGTGGTCCAGACCCATTAGCAATGTGACCAGAGAGGAAAGGATGAAGGCAGAGAATATTTGAAAGAAAAAGAAAGAAAAAGAACACCACCAATATTCTTGATTGTCTGAGTATGAAGGATAAAAGAGAAGGCAGTGGGAAACATCTTGAGCCTTATTGCTATTTCCCATCAGAACATCAATATCTTGTCCCAGTTGCATCTTCCAAATAAGAGAAATGGCAAATAACATTCTATTCTGAAATTCTCCAGAAGTCAGCCACCCTGAATCTTGGTGCTAAAACAACTGTCATTGTGAAGGGCTTTGTGTGGCCTTGTGTTCATAAAAGAGGAGGAGAGATGAGAATTACTACTCAGAGCTCGTTTGCTGTTACCCACAGCCTGGCAGTAATTTATCATGTGCACCCAGCTGCCAGCTGCGTTGTTTGTCTTCCATATAAACCTCCTATCTCCCATGCTGGACCAAACAGAGCCTCAAAAAAGTCCCTTATAAGGGGCAAAATATGTTTATGCCCACTAACTGGCAGAATAAAAAAACAAAATGCCAAGTAACTGTAGGAAAAATACATTTGCCTGGACAACATTCCCCACCTCTGTCACATTGACCAGTATTGCCTACACCCAACCAGGCCCACGTTGTTGCCTGTGGCAACCCTGGGAGTCCACCCAGTACCCATCTTCTCCCACCATGCTGCCCTTACTTAGTAACAGAGTGCCTATGGTCTAAGTGAAAGATTACATTTCTCAGCCTCCCTTGGAGCTGACTCCATTGGGGGTGGGGGTTGGGTATGACCTTTTTGCTCTTTCCCTTTGTCCTATCTCCTGAAAGTCAGAGAAGAGGACTGGATTTCCAGAAACTCTCTTAGACCATGAGATGACATTGGGAATGGCAACCACCTAGCAGGTAGACAGAAAGGTAAGGAGACTAAATCCCTGAGAACAGTGACAACTTGGGGTTGCCTATCATTGGATGTCTATTATACATTTAAGCTAATTGCATATGTCCCTGTTGAGAGGTCCACTTCATAGAATTGGAAACTGAGTCTCAGAGAGGTTTAAGAGATTTGCCTATCCTATCAGTGACTTGAATCCAGTCCCTGACTGTTCAATACTTCTACATCAGAAGGACTTGACAGAAAAGTCCTAGAGGTATCCATCAGCAGCAGAACACCATGGATCAGCTTTGGTTTAGTTTTCATCTCTCACCATGATCCTGAGTTCCCTCTAGAGGAGTCTTACCACCATACTCAGGTGCTTCCCAGAAAACATGAAATGTCTGTTCTACCCTGTGAGAAAGGAACCACCAAGAGGTGAGAAGTTGTGAGCCAGTGTTATGGACATAAAGTTCTGTGGCTAAGCTTCTGAAACCAGGACAGACCTTCTCCATCCATATCAGAAAAATGGGAAGTTTGAGCAGTCTCCTCAGAAGGAGAAAGAAATGATGTCATCACTAGAGTATGTAACTGTCCCACTGACAGACCCTGGGGGACTTTCACTTGTTCTTAGAAAAAGCCACAGCAGCAACAAATTGAATACCATACTCCCAATGATCCATCCAAAAACAAGGACTACAGCCTAAGGTCCAAACGCCAGACACTGAAATCTTCAGGTCTTGCTAAGGGAAGACCTCCATCTTCAAACCTTTATTATGTTGTTTTGTACAGGCATTCTCTCTACTTGTTTGTTATGATTATAAAACAATTATCAAAGCAAATTACATTTGTATTTTTTTCTATCCCATACTTCTCCCCGATCCCATGTTTTCCTCTCCCCAAAATTCATTCCTTTCACACGCACATGCACAAAAAATGTTGGACATGTATGTGTTAAAAAGGAGGAGGGGAAGGATAAGGGGAAGGTAGAAGAAGTGAAAATAGGAGAGGGAAAAGAAGAGGAGGAGGAAGACAAAGGAAAAGTCCTACTCCCACTTATGCCAAGAGTTGTAGAAGACCTGGGAATTGACCCTACTTGCATGCTAACCAGTTAGGTTGCCACCATTTCATGGATGCTGACAGAAGACACAAGATTCATAGATCAGAGACAAAGGACTTCATTACCCAATGCACAGCAAGCAGCGTGAGCCCCATATTTGAATCAGCTCCCCTTAATCCCTAAACCACAGTCCCGTGCAAGGGGATGCAGAGTAGCCCCAATGGATACTGTGCATGTGGTGGGTTTGCATCACATGTAAAGAACCCCAATCTTAGGAATCCCCCAATCTTTTTATTAAATTTATTTTATTTTTTTATTATTTTTTTAATATGAACTTTATTGTCAAATTGGTTTCCATATAACACCCAGTGGTCATCCCAACAGGTGTCCTCCTCAATGCCCATCACCCACTTTCCCCTCTCTCCCACCCCCCATCAACCCTCAGTTTATGTGGATCCTGAGAAACTTAACAGTAGACCATGGGGGAGGGGAAGGGAAAAAAAAAGTTAGAGAGGGAGGGAGCCAAACCATAAGAGACTCTTTGTTAAATTTTTTAAATATTTATTTATTTTTGAGAGAGACAGAGACAGAATGCGAGTGGGGGAGGGGCAGAGAGAGCCGGAGACACAGAACTCCAAGCAGGCTCCCGGCTCCTGGCTCCGGGCTCAGAGCCCAACACGGTCCTTGAACTCACAAACTACGAGATGATGACCTAAGCCAAAGTCAGATGCTTAACTGCAGCCACCCAGGCACCACAGGAACCCCCAAAAGACTGGGGGATTCTTATAAGAATAAGGGGGACTACTAGCACACCTGCCCAATCTTTGCCCAGAGGGAGACATTTTTCCTGCATTGGTCGGGAAACAATGCTGCTCTCTGCTCCAGACGAGGATGCTATCTCTACCTTCTCAGACTGTTTGCTATACAAATGTTCTTAGAGAGAAAGTCCAGAACAAAGGCTGTTGCAAGACATGCAGAAACATGAAGTAGCCATTAAGAATGATCTCCCAATACTCTTTTGCACACTCTCTTATGAAACCATATTACTTTGCTTCCTTTGATGCTAATTTCAGTTTGAAACTCAAACTTGCAGTGATTTTTTTGATGAATATCTGTCTCTCCACAAAACCACAAGCTCGCAAAAGTTGTTGACACTTGCTACTTTTGTTCCACAATGCTCCTAGTAAGTGTCTGGCACACTGTAGGAACTCAACAAATCAATGAATAGCCTAGCTAGGGGCAACTGGCAAAATATAAACTGCCCAGTTTGATGTTTGCCTGTGACATAAAGCTAGAAGGTCTTAAAGCATGGATATGAAATTTACATCATTATCTGGCAGTGTCTGCATAATCCTATCTTCCTCCCTTGCTTTTTGGTGTTCTTTCCATCGGTGTATCGAAGCACAAAACAATCTTTTTGGAGGGTTACATAGGAAACTTATTCATCTTTAATTTGAGCAAACCATCTAATTAAAAAATTTTGATTGAATATGCTAATGTAGAAGTATTTTTTTAAAAAGAATAATTACAAAGGGACTTCAAGAGGATAATTACAAATGGGAAATGTTGAAACTGAATGAAATTTCTATTTTGTTTAATTACTGAAACCCCTTCTAAAAGATCCTGAGACCATCTATATTTAAGTATTATACACCGTAGGGGTCTCTCCAGGTATCAGGGAAAATATGATTAACTTAATGGTGAGGCATTGCCCCCACTCCTTGTCCAGGCATGCATATTTGTGGGTTCTTGGGCTTCAAAGTATAACTCAACCTATTCCATAAGACCTAGTCCTAAGTTAGGGTCTAGGCTGGACCCTCTGACCATTGCAGTTAGCAACACAATTGCTCTGCCTTTTTTCAATAAGCTGAGAAAATTCCCAGTCTTCTGGCTGGGAGTAAAATTTCTGGAGGATTGCTTCTACGCAGTCCCTAGGAATTTCCTCAGAAAGGGCACTAGGAAAATGGTCTTTCCAGAAATCCTGACTCAGTCTCATATATCAATGTTTCTCACTGTACAATCTGGGGCTCCTAGGACTTCCTTAATGGCTCCACACACATAAAAATACAAACCATTTGTTTAGATATCAGAATTCTGCTCAATTCAAGAAACTTCCAATATTTACCTACATCAAAAGGCTTCTTAACATAATCTACTGAGTGAGTGGAGTTTGGTATTCAAAATTTAAATTAGCAGTTCACTATAGTTTATAAAACACTCTAAGTCAGAATTCTGAGAAGCCTGACTGCCATGCAACACTTGGAAAGGTCACAAAGCTTCTACTGCTCAATCAGTGATGAGGATACTCTCATACTGTTACCAAGTGATCTAGGGAGACCCCAGGGCCTGAGGCCTCGACTCAGCTCCTCCCAAAGATGTTGCCAAAGATTCTTAAATCTCATCAGGAGAAAGAATTCAAGGACAGTCACAACACACAGAGCTTACAAGCGCAACAAGCAGGAAAGATTACTGAAGCGAAAGTATGAAAGTACACCCTCTAGATGTGAGAGCAGGCGAGCTTGAGAGAGAGCATCCTGCCCTGGGGTTTGGGTTTTCTATATTTTATTGACAGTTGTTAACTAGGGGGTAGTATATTCATCACTTGGAACAGGGATTTCTTGGATGCAGGGTTTCATGCCTTTTCTTCTTTTTTGGTCAGGGTTTCCTGTCATGGCACCTGCCATCTTGGGCCTGTCAGGTTTAATCCAAATTCTTATAGAATGTGGCAGGACAGGCCTCTGACTTTCCAGATGGCTGGCCGTGACTTCCTCTTTGCTGGCCTCCAGCTATACTCTGTTAGAACCTAACTAACTGCTTTTAACAGTATCAGGCATCATCAATATCGTTTTTAGTTGTAGCAGAGTGTGATTAAGAGAAGGTTCTGGAGTCAGCTTACCTGGATTTGAAATCTGGGCTCTCCTGTACTGTGGGACCTTGAGAAGTGACTTAATTTCTCTCTGTATCTTCATTTCTTTCTGTTTAAAGTGTAAATAATAATAGTACCCACCTTGTGGGTTTCGGTGAACTAAAAGACATAACCCATGCAAAATGCTTAGCACAGTGAGTAGTGATAACACTTGACAAATGAAATTGTAAATACATGACTTTTTCAGTTGCTGCTATTCTTATGCCAGTCATTATTTTAGTAATTTTACTATTAGGTATGACTTTTTTCATGCTACTGTTGTGTAATCACTGCATTGTTGCCATTCTGTTTTTAAATACTCACTATGTTGTTACATCTTAGTCTTTCTCATTTGTTCTACCAAGTTCCCTCTCCACTAAGAAGAGAAAAGGTGAGGTAGAGGAGCTCTGAAGGCCACTGCTCCAAGGGAGCCACCCCTGTCCCATCTGCCCCCACACTGCTGAGAAGCATCTAGATACCTAATGGTCTCCGGCTTTGGGCCCCAGAGGCAAGCCCAGGAGAGGGAGCAGGGAGAGCACAGAGGTAACAGGCCAGCAGAGCATATGCGCAGCACATCCCATACACTCTGTCCTTAGGACTTGGAACCAAGTGCCAGACAGATGTCAGCATGAAGGGGAACCAGAGAAAGGTCCTGATAAAGGCCAAAGAAATCAGTATGACTTTGGCTTCAAAACAATTCTTTTTTATTTTTGTTCAGAAAGATTCCCTGACACAGCTTTTCTTCAATTCCACTGTCATTCAAATTACCAGCTTAAAACTTGGGTTCAGAAAGGAAAAAAAAAGTCCTTAGGTTTCTTCCCTATCTTGCTTCCTCATGGAGATTGCACATGATGAGCTGGAAGCACCATAGCTTTAAGGCCAGAAAAACCTGGTTTCAATACTAACTGTGTTACTCCCTCATTATGCAACCTAAGGTAAGTCACTTTACCTTACCAAGCCTCCATATCCTCATCTGTAAAATAGTAATGATAAGGCCTGAATCATGGGATTGTCATGAAAGTTCAATGGAATCATGCATGTGAAGGCACCTGGACAACACCTTGCTGGCCCAATGGAAATGTTGTTTTTATGCACACACAACATGAATGTATGCAACACTCATACTCACTAAGTTCCTTCCATTTCACTTGATCATGTGACTCAAACGGGTCCATTCAGAGCTAATCGTGCCCATCCTGGGATAGTGTCCCAGACTCCCAAGATGCTGAAAGACAGGTGAAAGTGTGGGTGGGATCCTCCAGCACCATATTCTTCCCTTTTACACAAAGCCATGCCAAGGTGATGAGACCGGCCATTCAGCCAGCACAGAGCTGAACTGGGCAAGGAGTGGCCATTCCCAAGAGTCCCTGGGAGGCTGCACATGGTCCTAGTCTTGTCACCCCTGCACCAGGCACTGCCACAACTCTTTTCAGAATTGCTTTTGTACCACTGAGCTCATCCTTTGAAATTCTCCTGGGGTGAAAAATCTTTATTCTTGCTGGGTGGGTAGAATCTTTAAAAGTTTTTATTGTGAGATAATTGTTGATTCACATACAGTTACAAGAAATGATGCAGAGATATTCTGTCTACACTTCACACAGTTTCCCCTCAACAGCAACATCTTACAAAATCACAGTACAATATCACACCCAGGGTATTGACTTTGATACGTTCAGGATAAAAAACATTTCCATCAGCATAAGGATGCCTCACGGGGCCCTTTTATAGCCAAAACTACCTCCCTCCTGCACTCACACTCTCCTTAACCCCTGACAGCCACCAATTGGTTATCCATTTCTATAATTTTCTCATTTAAAGAATATTATATTTATGGAAGCAATACAGTATGTAATCTTTAAGAATGGCTTTTTTCATTGCAAAATTCCCTGGAAATTTGTGCAAGTTGTTGCATGTATCAATAGTTCACTCTTTATTGCTGGGTAATATTCCATTGAAAAGTTATACCACCTTTTCTTTAACCATTCAGCTATTGAAGGACATCTGGGTAATTTCTAGTTATTGGCTATCATGAATAAAGCTACAGCTAACATTCATGTGCAGATTTTTGTGTGAACGTAAGTTATGATTTCTCTGGGTTCAATGCACAAGAGTAAAAATGCTAGGTGGTATGGTAGTTATATGTTTAGTTGCATTAAAAACTTCCAAGCAGTTTTCCAGAATGACTATTGTTTTACATTCCAGTTTCCATGCATCCCCACCAGTCACTACTTTTTATTTCAGCCATTATGATAGGCATATAGTGATATCTCACTGTGGTTTTAATTTGCATTTCCCTGATGGCTAATGATCTTGAGCATCTCTTCATATGCTTATTGCCATCTGTATATCTTCTTCAGTGAAATGTCTGTTCATGTCTTTTGCTCATTATCTAAATGGATTGTTTGGGGGTTTTATTGCATATAATTTTTTATTAAGTAATTTGAGCTAAGTGTTATGAATACCTTGAGTGGTATCTCTGGGTAGTATTTTTGTGCTGCACCAAACACACAAATATACATATACACATACAAACTCACACACACACAACTGAAAATGTACCTATAAATCAATGAGCCTCCTTTTCTTGTAAGGATCTCAAATGGGTTCAGAGCAGTTTGCCAAAACATAGTGCTGAGGTTCTCAAACTGTTCTAATCATGGATCTCTCTGAACCTGATTAATATAAAAGACCCTCTCTCCAGAAAAACATACATACAGAATTTTACCTCCAATTTTATGGGATTCCTGGGGTCATTGAAGCCAACAGTGAAATCCAGGTTAAGACAACCTAATCTAGCACAATTCCTGAGTGGTTGACTGAAAGTATCTCTGAAGAACTCCACCTTCACTTGGAAATTAGAGCTTTAGGGCAGGTTTAAAACTTCCACCACTGGACATCAGTCTCCTGTGAATCAAAATAATGCTGTTACTCATGACCCAGATACTTGGGCCCACCTCCACATCTGACTGACATGGAGCCCAGAAGTCTGTATTTCCTCCAGTTTGCAGGCTAGGGCTGGGAGGTTCAGTTGGATTTGGCAAACTTCAGTATTCACAATCCTTCTCTAATAGACATTTTCCTTTTACTTAAAGGACTCAGGGAAGGAGATTATACAACCTCTAGAGTGTAATTCCCTTTTCAGTGAAAAAGGAATTTTCCCTTTAGACTCTGACCTAAATACATTCAGGATGTCCCTCATCTCCTATTCTCAGGACAAACACATCTTTAAAGTGCCACCAAGGACAGTTTCAAGTCCTTAAGACTGGTATGGAAGCAGCTCTCTAGGCTTCAGTCTCTGGAACCAAATCCCTGCAGGTGCTTCCAACTTTCCCCATAATGTTCACTTTGCAAAGTGAACATTGGTTTCTCTCGACTATATCCTATGCTATAAAACCCCACCCACCAGTTAGAAAAACATGTCAAATAACTCTCAGGTTACCTGCAAATATCATAGGAGTATGCTGGCTTATTCTGATAGATATCAATGAAGTATACTGGTTTACCTGCCCAGAGCAAGGGGTGCACTGGTTTCCCTGCAGAGGTTAGTGGGGTGTACTGGTTTACCTGCACAGAGCTGTGGGGTGCAATGACTCGGCATCCACAGTCAACTAGTGGGCTCTAAAGGTCAAATCCCAGTTTTGCCCTTAACTAGCTGGGCATCCTTGGGTTTATTTCTTAACCTCTCTGAGCACCAGTTTCCTTTTGTGTAAAATGAGAACAATATAATACCACCATCCTCACACAGAAAATTGAGAAGATTGGATGAGACAATACATGCACAGTTCCTGGCATAAATGAGACACTCAATAAGCATTAGCTCCGTTTAGTTTCTGTGCATATCGTTTTAATGGTATCTTTCCACTTGAATAAGAGTGTTCTAAACTCTGGGTGGGTTAACCTGACCCTCTGCTTCTCTCCCCACAAGGAGAACCTTTGCTTCACATACTCCTTTGTACAGGTAAACCACGGTCCTTGCAATACAACACTGGACCCTCTTCTCCCTTAGCATTGCACTCCGTACCTCCCCTAGCACAGATCAAGAGGGACTTTTGGCAATTTGGCTTCTTGGACTTCTGCTAATAAATTCTTCAGCAGGACAGAGAAAAGAGGTTGTGGGCTCTGGGTTAGGTAGAAATTTAGTGTATTTACAACTTAATCATGCCATTCCTCCAAATATCTGCTGTCCCTTTGGCCCAAAGGGAGCTATTTCCTCTCACAGTGACCAAAGTAGAATCTTGAAGGAAGGGAAACAGACTGTTCCAGAAAGCAGAGATTACTCACACATGTGGAGCCCCTGGCACCAAAGGAAGTTCTAGCCACAGCTCACATTCATGTGTCATTCCTTGCTCCAGCAAAATTATAGTCCTTGACTTAAATGCAGAATAAACATTTCCTCTCTTCTGCTCCTGTGGATAGCTCTTTCCTGGGTACAAGGACGTCACATTCAGCAGCAGCATCAACACCTCTCAAATGGCAAGCCCCTGAAGATGGCTTAAAGCCTTGGACTCTGGTGTTAGACTATCTGAATCACAATTCAGATCTGCCTGTCTCTAACTAGGTGACTGGGCAAATAACTTAACCTCCCTGTGCCTCAGTCTCCTCATCTGTAAAGCAGAAATGAGATCTACCTCATAAAGTTACTGTCAGGATTAAGTAGTTTAAAATGGCAAAGCACTTATAACAGTGCCCAGCATCTAATAAAACGCTATACACACAGTAGCTTTACTATTATTACAGTATTTATTACCAAGAATTTGGCACCCACAGGAAGGGCCAATGATGACAAGAAAGTAACTGGACCAGGCTCTCTGTGGCCCCAGCCACTGCTTCCTGTGCTGCTGCAGCTGCTGTTCTGGTTCATCTTATTCCAGGCCAGCCATTCTGAAGACTCTAAGGAAATTATCTCCTTTCCCCACCTACCTGATGCAAGGAATCTATCTTCAGTAAGCAGAGAGCTTAGGGGTGGAATCATTTTTGCAGAATGTGGAATGATTCCAGCTAGCTCTTCTCCACATCATGCTTCTGAGTCAAAAACCCAAAGGCAGTGACATTTTTCTTCACTCACTTCCACTGAAATGTCTAGGTCCTGTTTTGGTGTTCTCCCAGGGACTTGGGCATGGCTTATCTCTGCCTACTTGTAGTTACCCACTAAGGCACTTCCCTATTTGCGGCTACCCCTTCTTCATCTGCTACCTGCTACCTCGCTCAGGAGCGAGATTGCTGAGGTTCAAACACTGTGTTGCCTTTTCTCTGTGCCTCAGTCTCTGCCTCTGAAAAATGCATATGTACACTATTACCCCCATCATAGGGTTGTTAGAGAACTAAATGAAACATTCCATGTAAACATTTCAGGTAAATCTCAGTGCCAGGCACATAGGTGGATACTCAACAAATGTTGGCTCTTTCTATGATTGCCTTTCTCCCACCCTCACTCTGTCCCAGCCACATTCTTGTAACATGGGGGCTCCTTGATTCTGACACGAATATGAGGCAGGATCATCATTCCATACCCACTCCAACACACATACACGCTGCCCAAGACAGCCTTTAGAAACTGGATGACTCCAAGCAGAGACAATGCTGAAGGAGGTGCTAAGGAAGCCCAGCACCCCCACTATTTTCTGGTTGTAAATGGCTGTTTGTAGCTGGCATTTCTGGGGCTGTGGAGGGGGAGCTGGTCCCTTGCTGAATGGGCTCTCATGATAGGGTCTATATCTCACATCCCCCTCACAGAGGTCCACAGTGCACTGTCACTTAGATCAGCTGTTGTTTTCCAATTTCTTCAGTTGCCCACCTGCTGCCTAAGCTAATTTAATAGCCTCCATAGCACTGGGGAGCCGGATGTTCAGATGTTCACAGGAGTGGGGAGGATGCTCCGAGACAACCCAAGTGAGGAAAGTTAGCACTGATACAGCCATACATCCAGGCGTTAAATAAAATAAGCACATAGATTGCAAACCCTAGAGATTCTTCCGTTAACATCCGATTAGCAAACATGTCCCTGTAGGGAATATCTGCTTCTCCATGCCTTCCTATGAAGTGATCCATAACATTAGTGAGAGAATTTAAGACGTTGCTCTCTGTGCCTGGGTGGCCAGAGCTCTGTGTTCCTGACTGGGATTTGGAGGGTGTGGGGATGAGTGTATGTGTGTGTGTGTGTACGTTTGTGTGTGCACACGCACGTGCACACACACATGATCCTGTTGGGGGGAGGATTAATGATGGGAAGTACTAATAAAAGGTTCATTAAAAATAGTAACTCTCCCTTCTAAGCATCCCCAGCAGTACCCCTTTCAGCAGCCCAGGAAGATATTTATCACATGAATATCCAGGACCCTATCTTTGGGGATATAGGACAGATGATGTACAGGAACTTTAAAGTGATTGCTCTATGAAAAATCTGTCCTGCCAGTGATGTGGATTCATTTTTACTCCAATTGTCTGCACTGGGGCAAATATGGATCAGGCTTAGGCTCTCTTTTATGTTTCTCTGTGACTTTTCTAGAGTCCTTTAGTCACACATATATTTGACTTGGAGTTCCTATGGGGAATAATGTGTCCCTGTAGGTCCCTCCTCTTTGTTCTGACTAGAGAATCTTTAGACCTAGCTTTCTGCTCAGTTCTTTTCTCCTGAATGCTGTGGCCATGGCTGTTTCTCCCTCTTGTGGGGGGCCACTTCCTTGCCTGGCATATATAACTCTTTCTTCTGTACATGCCTCATCTCACCAGTCAGATTGAGTTCCCAGGAGGCAAAGGCTGTGTCCTCAGTCACTCGTTTCCCTTCCAACATGAGCCCAGAACAGGACACTGAGAAGGTACTCAGTGAATTCAGTGCAATGACCAGTTTCTGTTGCTCTTGTCTTGATGCTTTTATTTTTGGAAAAGTTACTGACAATTCTCTCCATTAGGGACCTGAAAATGTTTCTCTCCTGTCTTGACACAGTACTCCTCAATTCCCATATACCTTTGTGACCCACCTGTCCACCCAGGCATCCCATTGAGAAACTAGGCATCACCCTTGAGGTCTCTTGATGACTCAGAATAGCCTGGGTTATGCCATGATGACAAACCAAAATGGCCTAACCAGAATATTTATTTTTCATTTATACTACATGTCCATCATGGATCATCAGAGGGTTGATATGTATTTCATATATCACTTCTAATTATAGCCTATGAGACAGTATCAGTCACAGGCCCCACCTAACTTCAAGGAGAATGGAGAATATAGAAACAAAATAGAATTTTGAGTAATCGCCATTTGTTCAAAATGTCTTCCATATTTCCCTCTGCCCCCAAGGTCCCCACCTCTGACCAGGCTGTCATCAATGCCTATTCACCCTACCTTCCCCATTTCTAGAAAATATGTTCATTCCTTCCCATCCCTAAAGATAATGCTTATTTCAATATATCATCATTGCCTTCAGTGTTGACCCCAATCCTAAGCACCTCTGCTCACAGCAGACATAAAATTATTTATAAATGCTTTTAATTTTTTTTTTTTTTTGAGAGAGACTGCAAGTGGAGGAGGGGCAGAGAGAGGGGCAGAGAGAGGGGAACAGGGCTCCAGGCTCCTTGCTGACAGGCTGACAGCAGCGAGACCAATGCTGGGCTCGAACTCATGAACCATGAGATAATGACCTGAGCCGAAGTCAGACACTCAACCATCTGAACCACCCAGGCACCTCAGCAGACACAAGATTCTTAAAACACAAATCTAAAAAGAGACAAACGAAGAAACAGACTCTTAACTCTACAAAACAAACAGATGGTTACCAGAGGGGAGGTGGGTGGGGGATGGGTGAAATAGGTGAAAGGGATTAAGAGGACACTTATGATTTTTGTTTTTTTGTTTTGTTTTTAATCAGGCTCCACACCCAGCATGGAGACCAATGCAGGGCTTGAACTCTTGATCCTGAGATCAAGAAGGAAGACACTTATCTTGATGAGGACTGAATAATGTGTAGAATTATTAACTCACTATATTGTCCACCTGAAACTAATATAACACTGTATGTTAACTATACTGGAATTAAAATTAAAAACACACCCACACACAAATCTAATGATGGCAACCCTTTACTTAAAACATTTTAACATGCTCCTTTACTTACATGATACCCCAATTAGCACAACCCACATGCCCATCTCACAACTGCTCTGCCTACCTGTTCAGGCTCATTTCCTCACACCACTCAAGGTCAAGAGTGGGATGAAATCCAGCCCAACCTCAATCTCTGGTGATAGGCTGCATCTGCTTAGAGGAAAACGTATCCATTTCTCCCTGTGCACATTTTTCTAATTCAGACAAATGTACTATATGTTAACCAACTACATTTGCCCAGAGGAGCAAGTTGTTCTCTTCCACACAACGTATGTAGCATTGACACATACTACCATTCTGCCAGCAATGCCCACCCCACCCCACCCATCCTGCTGGTCTGCTATATTCTTACTCCTTGACCACCCTTCTGATAGAACTTCAGATATTTGTCAGAGGTAATCATTTCCTCCTGGTCTTAATTTGGATTCCTCCAAAAGCAAGCCCTGAGACAAGGATTAGGTGCAGGTGGTTTATCTGGAGAATGATCGCAGAAAGCATAAATAATGGTGAGAGTGAGGAAAGTAAAAATAAGGAAAGCTAGTAACATGGGTTAATAAGTTACTACAGTTGACAACTGTGGCTCATTCCCACTGGGGAATCTTGGAGGAGCCATGCTTAGCAAAGAACATGGAAGTAGGAGTCTTTGCCCACTGACCCCTGCTCCTTATTGCTTACAACGTGTCTTTGAGTGCAGTAAGTCTCTGACACGCCTTGGCTCTCCTAAATGAGCTGAGCAAGTTTCATGTTACTTGGAAAAAGTCATCAGGCAGAGATTGGGGCATCTGAGGTGGCTCTTGGCTGTGTCCTCAGGGCTCTCAGCCCCATGCTTTGAGGCATCCTGTTCCACCAGAAATGGCTTGAATTTCCAGCTGAGTAGCTTTCACAGCCTGCTTCTAGCCTACTTCCTTCCTGCTTCCAGTTTACAGAGGTGTCTTTTCATTTTGAATTATCTCTGTTCATTTCAAGTTAATACGATTCTTTTAAAAATATGTTTCTTATGCATCAAATTATATTCCACTCTGTTGGACAAATGCCACATCCAAATGTTTTTCCAGGGTAAATCTTTTCTACTTTGTGCCAGGCTGCTATGGGACAAAGTTTGTAAGAGTCTTAGAAGCTCTGTTGTCCAGCCAAGAACACTTAAGAGGCACACAGTTAACATCTACAAGACACACCCTTAAGTACTTCTAGGTTCTTAGCACCAGATTTTAGAGTCATACTCTTGACTCTATTGTTACCCTAAACAAATGTTTTATTGCCCTGAGTTTGTTCCCTTCCCTGAGACAGACCATTTCTTACTTTGAGGTCCTTCTGCAAGCTTTTGTTTGGGTCCTCTATATTTCTTCTAAATTCTGCTGAAAAACCTATTGGTTCCTTGTCTACCTTATTGTACACTGCTAAAAGAACCCAGTTGGCAAATTCAGTATCCTTCCTGGATCTCATTAAGCAAATCCACTAGTTCATTGGGCATATTTTGTGTTTTCAAATTACTGCAGACAACAGTGTTGCCAAACTTTTCACCACTACACACTATGGGTTGCCTTTCCTCTATCCCCCAACATCAACTTCCAGACTGTCCTTCATACCTCCCCCTTGAGACCCTCCAAAGCCTCTGCCAGTCCCCAAATCAATGTCACACAAATGATGTGGAATAAAGGATCAACATTACAGATTAGACCTTATGCAACTGTGGGAGAAGCTAGTGAAGTACAAGTCCAGAAGGGGAGAGGTGGAGAATCAGAGAAAATCACTCACAGGGACTGCAAGAAGCTGGTGGAGAAGCCTGTGGAGGGTTGTGGGCTCTATATTTAGGGGGCTAGATTTGCTATAGGTCAGCAGGGCCAGCAGGCTGAATAGCTGTACTTGAAATGAGGAGAGAGGGGAAAAACTTGTAACCCATAAGGACAAACATGAACCCACAGGACACACTAAACCCACATGTGTCTTTCATCACCTCTATCTCAAAGATATGGCTCCCTCACCACAAAGATGCATGAACATCTGGCTCAGGAGACTAAAAGACAAGACTCTTCAGGTGCCAGAAGATCTGCAGGCCAAGCTGCCGCCCCACGCCAGCAAAGTGAGCGGCAGATCATGGTGGCATGCGCGACCTCCAGAGCATACCTGCTGCTGTTCGGTTCTGCCTTCCAAACCTCATGCAAATTTCTCTTGTCCTCAGCCTTAACCCACAACCCACAAACTAAAACTGCACCAGGAAGGAAACCTGAGAACCACAGTTCCAGCTCAGCTAAGTCAACAAAGCATAAAAGCACCACAGAGGCTCTTAGCTCATGGGTCCTATCTCAAAGAAAGCACTTAATAAATGTTAAATATTTATTCATATTCTTAACACCTAGCCCAAAACTCAACACATAGCAGGTGTTCCAATGATGTTTGTTCAACAGAAACTTGGTTTGAATGTCAAATTGATAGCTACTCCTCATTCTCTAAAACATTTCTCCAACAAAAATTATGTCTTTCTATTAATAAAGAGATAAAAATCTTCTGCACCAACATAATATTTGATTCACTTCCCTCTTCATGGGACAGTTTATTGCTTAGAACTGAAGCCATCTGCATGCTACTTACTTCAGAAAACAGCAACATTAAAATTCATTCAAACTTAGCAGTAAGAAGAAAGATGATCTCATGGTGTTACCATTTTCAATGGGGCCTGAATGAGAGGGCAGGGTCCATGTTTGAACACTTTCTCTTCATTAGCACTTCCATTCCTGCACTCAGCTTTGAGCCCCACCTCTCTGACCCTACTACTCAGACAAGGGGAACTGAGTGATGAGGTGATAATGAGGAGAAAATGTCCTACCCTGTTCTGGATCTGGCTAGTTCAAAGCAGGACCACAGGGATGAGACTGTACCTGGCTGTGTTAAGAGGTTTCTTCATTTGGGAAGCAGCGTGATGAAATTCATCTTCACAATGAAGAAGAGGAGGCTGCAGCAGCAGTGAGCTTAGGTGTGCTGGCCTGGGCTCATGAGATAAACTCAAATTCTTGTTGTAATAGGTCCTTTAGAAAGTCCTAGCAATGTCTCTGCTGCTTGACAACACTGACTACATGACTGTATTAAAAAGGAAGGAAGGAAGGAAGGAAGGGAGGAAGGAAGGGAGGAAGGAAGGGAGGAAGGAAAGAAAATAGAAGGAAAAGCCTTTCCCCTAGGAGATAACAGGTGATAACAGGCCATAAAAATGCCCCAGTCTAATGTTATTTATTTAAACTCTGTTCTAAACTGTGACTTTTTATGAGAAAGCTCACAATTGCTCTTTGGACAGCACTAATTCTCCAAGGCATGCAGAATGTCTGAAATATGTAAGAGCTTTCCTAGCCTCTCAGACCTAGGCTTGAGAAAAAAGCAACACATGAAAAAAACACTTGCTCTTTCCAAGGTGCCTCCTCCTAATAACATAGGCAAAGAAGAGGGGAGAATGAAAGTGTGGTAAGGAAATAGCAGTCTGCAATAGCCCTGAGAAACACTTTCAGAAAGACTCCCTCATGTTTTTCAGATAGAAGGGGGCATCCTCCACCTGTATTGCCTCTAGGCCAGTGCCTGGTTCCATTCTCTATCCCCCCATATTTACTCCTCCTTGTTATTACTCTCTCTCTCTCTCTCTCTCTCTCTCTCTCTCTCTTACCACTGACCTCTATCTCCATCTTCCCTTCTGCCTCCAAGGTGTTCATATTTTATTTGGCCTCTCAGCTATCAAATGAGGTAAAAACATTATCAGGGCCCAATTCTTAGACAAAGAAACTAAGTCCCAAAAAAGATAGATGACTTGCCCAAGGTCACGTCTCTAATTTGCATCAGAAACAAGACTAGAGAAACCAGGACACTGGACTCCTAAGACTTCTGTTCTTTCAACCCTCCTGAAAGGACGCTGCCTACTAATGAGTCTGTATGTGAGAGTACATGTTAAAGGAAGGACAAACCTTTTCTCTCACCCACAATTTAGCACTGAACATGGCTTGAGCATGTCTTGAACATGATATTCTTCCAACACTGTAAGTGCATGTGTATCTAGGTTATAAGTCACACTGCTGAAGAGTTGTGATTCCATGGATGGTCCACAAGGACACCCCAATCTTGAAGCTCTAGAAAAATTCCCACATATCTCTAAAATAAACTATACATTTTTTTTCTGTTTTTACAGATATTGTGTCTATTGTGAGCATTTCACTAATTAATTTTTGCATAGACTATGTTGGCATCTACCACATCCAAGATTCAATGTCAGTGATACAAGAAGAAACAAAATAAATCATAAGACATGGTCTGCTCCTCAAGTCTACAATATAGTTGGGAAGATGTCTAAGTAGACAAACTAATTCTTAGACAAGTCAGGATAGAATAAATGCTCTCAGTGCAGAGACGATTTAGATGATGAGGCAGTATTTCTGCAGGGAATCATTAGTAAAGTCTTCATTTAAGAAATTAAATCTGAACAGAGTCCTGAATGATGGGTAAGATTCTGGTACACAGAGATGTAGGTCAGATCCCTGTAAGCAGAGAGAATAGTGTAATCAGTGGCCAGAGTTTTAAAAAAATTCAAAGGGAAAAGCAAACATTGCAATTTGGTAGTGGTGTTAAGAGTATTGGGAACACAGTGGGAAAGTAGAACCAGAATGTGAAAAGCCTTCAATACCAGAGTCTGAGGTCTGGAATTTTTCCCATAGACAGTGAGCCATCAAGGTTTCCTAAATAGGGTGATAGAGTATAAGAGCACTGTAAAAGCCACGGTCCAGGGTCCAGGGCATGACACTCTCTGCCTTGCATACTCAGAAACTTGGAACTCATCAGTGTATCAGAGTGAGCTAGAATCAGGAAAATCAGAAGTGCCATTTGTTAACACACAGTAAGAAACAGAAATGTCTACCCAAGTAGATCAGGATATTCAAGTGCAAACAACAGAACCAATTCTAACTAGTTGAAACAAAAAGGAAAATTGTTACAGCTACTGGGAAATTCATAGAGATTCCAGAAACTCAGAGAGAGTGTATCAAGCTCAGAGACTGTAGAGCCAAGACAAGAACCCAAATGCTACTGCTGAGCCGCTCGTAGGTAAGTCCCATTGGTGTTGTAGACAAAGCAGCACAGCTCACCCAGTAGACGGAGCAGGAGGCACTGAGTGTGGCGTGCTGACCACAGGATTTTACTGTTAGGAGCTTTGCTGCTGCTACTACTCCTGAAAAGATGGATCAGTTCCTGCCATTCTCTCTGTAAAAGTAGATTCTGAATATGACCTTCCTTTTATGTGGTCCATTGCTCTGGTGGAACCTGATTCAATGTGGTTTGGACTGTACGTGTGGTTTGATATGCAACTTTTCTTGCCTCTACTGGAAGGTGAAAATCTACATGATAAAAATCATAAAAATATTAAAGGAGAGTCCAAAAGATGTAGAGTGGCTTTATTATGATGAATATCCACTGCACAGCATGCTCTGGAGATGGGCTTATCCTGTCGTACCATCCCAAAGTTCTTGTTTAACACAAAGTTAGAGAAAGAGAAGTTATATATATGACTTGAATTTTTCCATAGCTCTTATTTTTAGTCTATAATAACCTGTTGAATTCAATGCCACAATTCATTCATTTAATAAGGAACATTCACTGTTTTGGTTTGCCCTGTACCACCTGTGCTCCACAGAGCTGTAAGGAGGGACACTCCCCTCCCTTTGTCAGCCTTCTTTGGGTTCATTACCTTCTCTTCCTTTCTTCTTCCCTCCCAAGTCTGCCTCCCAGGCCATGTCTGTTCTTTCATTTTCTTTTTGCAATCCACAGAGCTAGTATAATCTTTCTGAACTTGGCTTGAAGAGAAGAAAGAGCATTTTTCTTATTAGCATATACATCTCCCGGGCAAAGAACTTGAAATCACCTTCTACATGCCAGAGTGAGTCCAACTTTGACAACTCCTCTCCCAAAGCACCAGTAATAACCCCAACTCCCTGCAAAAGCTATAACTTTAATAAAAAACAGGTCACACATCAGACACCAGTATTGCCAGAACATGCAAACACACACGTACACTCTGTCACTGAAAACTCATAAAAGAAAATGAAATTTCCAACAGTATCCCCCCCACCAGTTTCTCCAAGGAATTCCCTGGGGAGAGGGAAAGGGATGTTTAAACACCCTCAACACTCTGGGTGCAATGTGCAATGTCATCGATATAACCCTGATCCCCAGAGAGTAACTGAGACACACAATCTTTGTCTCATCACTGAAATACAGTTGAAGGATAGGTGATGAGAGTGGTAGAAAAAGTACACATTTGAAGTCAGACCAACTTGAGTTCCCATCCTGTTTCTGTCTGTTGCTGGCTGTGACATTGGTCAGTCACCTCGTCCAGCTCAGTCTCAGTTTCCTCCTCTGTGAAATGGGCACAGGATTCTTAGCTCAGAGTTGTTGTGAAACTAAAGAGATGTATGCAGTGCCCCTCATGGAGTAGCAAGCAAATGACCCCTAGTACTGTCCTTGCTATTGCTGGCATCTTTATCACCCTCATTGTTATTGTTGAACTAAAGGGGCCTATTAGCTCAGAGTTGAAAACAGAAAGAATCCCTCATGCCCATGTGGTGGGTTCATCTCTAATAGAAAAGTTACTTCCTTGTCATTTGGGTAATGGAAGCATTCAAATTCTGTTGAGCATAATGACTAGCCTGTGCATGGACAGGTGACAGCTCACAAAGGGAAATGACAAGCGCTCTTAGGAGCCCTGTGTGCAAGCTTGACCCCTTCTCACCCCTTCTTAACCCTACTCATTGCCTTTCTCCTCCTCCTTACCCAGGGACTCGCTTTCTCATTACAAGCAGTCTGGATGGAGGGGGGCTCTCCCTTGCTCCTTGCAGAAAACAGTACATTCCACTGTACTTATGTGTTGCCCCTGTAGAAAGTGAAACTACATGGCTGGGAGCATCCCATCATCATTCCACCCCCTAATGAGAGAGATTGTTTGCAGGCAGATGAAATTAAATTGTAAGCTCTATTGACTTCAACAACAGGTGCCATTTGGGCAAACCCAAAGGGGGCCATTGAACTGTCAAAAAGATTTAACTCTTCCTGACACTGAAGCATTGGATAATAGCCTCTTACCAGTTCTGCTGCCAGAAACATCACCACTGGAGATCCATTCCACTGGGTTGTTGTCCTGAAATCCTTTTAAAAATGTTAATCCTCAGGGAGAGGAAACAGACAACTTAATCATGCTAAGGTGCCTGTGTAGAGCCTGGGTCCCAATCCTGGCTAAATTCTTTGGCCAAGTTTCCTCATCCAGACAGTGGAGGGCTGCTGAGAATTATAGCTCTGTCCCAGGCTCTAGGAAAGATTGGATAAGAAGTTATAAGGAGGATACTCAGCACAGGACCTGGGACAATGTGAGTGTTGCACAAGTCATCCATCACGTGAAGAATTTATTGAGCCTCCTCTCTGGCAAACAGTCATGTGCTTGGGAAAATGCAGACCCAGGAAACTCACCCCTGAAAATCCCTCATCAGTAGGTCTGGGCTGGGCCTGGAATGCACACCTTTAACAACCATCCCAGTTTTTTGTTGAGATGGGTCAGGCCACTCTCCTCAGAATGCATCCCCCCACCCACCACTGGGTCAATCCCAGGGTCTAACTGATAGGGGTTCAAGTTTTCCCAACAGGAAGGGGCCTGAGGTGGGGAAGATGCCTGAGTGGCTGAAGGGTGAATACTAGAGAAGGTGAGGGAAAGAAGGGACAAACCTCAGAGCCAAGCTGAGCAATTTGCAGTTTGCCTCCTCTAGCCCAATGCCTTCCTGAGGAGGAGAAGGGTGAGGAGAGACTGAGGGTTAACTTGGGTGAGGAACTGAGAGAACAAATAGCAGACTATACAGAAGAAAGGCTTTCAGAAAGCCATTGTGCGAATCCCAGACACCAGCCACAGGCCCTGAAATTCCAGTTTAAAGCCATTCAGCTCCTGTTCCATTCAGCAGGCAATGAATTGCAGGCATTTGCACTTCTGTGGTACCTTTCAGGCCAGAGCTTCAAAGCCCTTTTCAAACACAAATCTGTTCAGCCTCATAACCTGTCTGAGAGATTTGGCAAAGGGATAGAGGGGATCACTTCCCTCCCTACTTCAAGGGCAGCGTTTGGGGCAGTGGGAGACAGGAGGTAGGAGGTGGATGCAATTTAGCAGTCACTTAACCAGGCATCTTGACAGCTCATAGGAGAAGGAGCCACTTGCCATCAGACGTTTCTGGGACACTAAGTCTGAGGCGTGGAATTACAGAAATACCTGGATACCTACCTCTGCCTATTTGGCTTTCGTATCTTCTTTGTTTAGCCTGAACAGTGTCTGGTGATTTGGCAGACACCCAGAGTGTCCACCAAGTGTCAACTCACTTCCTCCTTGTAACTGAACCCCAAGTTTTTCTGGGGTGAAACAGCCACCAAGGGGCAGGCTGTGATTGATTTAAGCTTCCCACTTTCCCCAGTTTCCTTGCAGCTGTAAGTGACCATATGACTTAGGTTTGGCTAAGGAGATGGAAGGGGAAATCTGCTGGGGTTGTATTTGTCAGAATTTGCTATGTATGCTACAGTAACAAATAACCCCATCTCAGCAACTTAACACAACAAAAATTTATAATTGCAACACAGTCAGTGGGAACTGACATTCACAAAGAAGCCCAGGCTGAGGAAGTCTTCAGCACATTAGAATGAAATAATCTAAAACTGAGGTCTCTAAAGTTCCCATGAAAGAGACAGAAAAGGTTGGATTTGAGGATACTGGGTCTCAACTACCTATGCTGGGAAATGACACATGTCACTTTCTCTCACAATCCACTGGCCACACATAGTTATATCACAGTCATCTAACAGAGTCTTGAAAAGTGCTGGGTTACATGTAGAATGTTGAGTGACACTGTGCCACAGAGGTGATCTCATGACAAAGATGATCTCTCTTGCTACCTACAAGCCTGTATCCTTGTAGGAAGCCTAACTTACAGATGGTAATCTGGAACGTGTCTCATTTGAAGCTAAAGTGCCTAACCAGGCTAGCATTCATGTCAGCCCAGCACCTGTATGTGGACAGAGTACCTTACAACTGTGCAGCTAATATTGGGAATCATAACAAGAGTGGCACCATGGGAAATGGGGTAGTCATTTTTTTACTCAATAAGAAAGGAACATCATTTCATGCCTGGCTCTGTGCTAGGCTCTGGAGGCTCAGAGTACATAAAATGTACTCTTCCGTGAAAGTCTTATGGAATTATGAAGAAAGAAGGAAGGACTTTCAAAAATCAGCCTGATGATGTTACACATTCTAAGCAAACACTGAAAATTAATTCCATTCAAAACCCAACCTCAGACTAGAGACCTGTAAGAATTCAGGGGGATGGTAGTGGTGAGTGGGATTAATGGCAACTTTAGAGGCTATTTCAAGGAATTTAAGTCTTTGATGAAAAGGGACAAAGAGAAAAAAACACTGGCATTTTTGTCATCACTGAATACCCAGTTATTTGGAAATAAAACATGGAGAAAACCTGCTTTAAATAAACTTGCCAAGTTCACCTCCCTCCTGGGAGCATTTTAAAAGGCCCCTCAGTGCCCCTGCCAGCCCCTTGCAAAAGCCTCTTTCTGGGCTCCCACCAATCATCTCAGTCACCAATGTGTCCTCCTTAATCTAAGCTGTAACTTGATATGTCAGGAGTGTGAAGAACAATTAGCCACTTGAGTATTGCATAACTTCAAAAGTCTCTTGAGATGAAATGTATGCAAATGATAGTGTCTATTATTGGTCTGATAACCATTCTTTAATTCCAACTTAAAAGAGAAGAGATTTCCAGACATCATGATGCATTTGATCCAATGAAACATTCAAATAACTTCATATCACTTGAGTGGTAATTTATCTTCTCTGCCTGGAGCAGAAAGAGGTTTCAGTTCAGCAATAATGAATTTATGTCGTTTCTCCCAAGTTGGTTTCTTTCGATTGGAGCATAACCATTCAAAACTGTGCAGTCTTTTTAGCATGGAGTTGCTCTGGGCATGGAGCTGAACAGACTCCAAGCTGAAGGCTGCCACCTATCCCACTAACTTCTGTGCCCAGGTTAGAAGTCACAGTTCACAAGAATGGAAGCTGCTCCTTGATCAGTAACGTGCAGCGAGAGAGAAGAACAAGAGAGAGGAGAAAGGAGAGGGAAGCAAATGGGTAAGCTGATGGGGCAGATGATGAGGGAGCTAAAGAGAGCAGTCATTTGGCAGGCCCCATCGTGCTTTCAGAAGATGGAGTCCTCCCTGTTAAAGCCTCCATCTAGATGCTTTCCTTTCCTCATCATATTCCCCTGGATATCTCTGCTGTCCCCAGATATGCTCTCGACCACACTGCCTCCCAGAAACTGAGCCTTTGTTAAAGCCAGAGGAGAAAAGGCTGGAGTCACGTGGCATCTGGTGGGATAATGCCTGTTTTATTTGAATAAGGAGGAAATTAATAAATGTCTGTAACGTTTAATGATGTGGCTTTCATTTTGAACACATCATTGCTCGATATTGAATCCATCCATTCTGATAATAAATACCAGGACCACGGAACTCTCGCTTTTCACCCGCAAATAAATAAATAATAGGGCCTTGTTCTGCGCCTGCCGGGAATGAGAAAGGATCGCGACTCCCCTGCATGCGTTTGCATCTTATGAACTCTATTCAGCCGCATGGCCTCCCGTTTGTCTCTCTGGAAATCCAATTCCCTCTTGCAGGTTCATCTGCCAGTTTTCTAATTTTCACATCAAACTGCATATTACTCATTGTCAAGCTGGTTGTTCTGAAAGAATCGTTAAAGTCTTAAACCCTCTACCAGTATTTTCAGTCCTGCTGCAGACGGTTGCCAGGCATCATGGTTTCCAAAAGAGCGCTAACCACCCGCAAAAAGCTCAAAATTTCAAGCCTGCATTCTCTTGGCCCAGGCCAGGGACAGTGAGAATAATACTTTATGAAAGATAAATACAAATTCTTTAATTCAGCAAAATGGCCCCTCGCAGTGTACCCAGGAACGTGTGATTCATTTCTCCACCCAGCACTTAGCACACAATAGACCCTTAATAAATCATTGATTTAAAAAATGAATAAACAATTAAATGAATGGTACGTTTTATACACACACACACACTTCTGTGAGATTACATAGATACCAAATCAAACTTCATTGCATGTAGTACAAGTTAATTTTTATTTGATCCATTTATGCTAACAAAAGAATCTCTATTTTAAAAGAATCACTAATTATGCTTTAAATAGTAGCTTTAATTGATATAATTAATTTTAATTTGTCATCAACTGATCCTTAAGAGCTTACTAGGCTCAGTTCCTCCCCAGATCTGCAGCTTCCAAATCTGTGCATTTGGTTCTAGGGTCCTATTCATCCTAGTTGCAAATTTGCAAGCTGATGGAAGGGTTTAATGCATTTCCTCTTTAGGGCTGGGGTCCCCCACGAAAAGGGATATCTCAAGCTCATTGCAGCCAGAGAGTAGAGTGTTGGCTGGAAAACCATCTCCCTGGGGGTCCTTTGGACACTCTCATGGTCTCCAAATGTGTGACATTGCTGCCACATTCAGAGGATGGGCAGGTGTCTGTAGGAACATGCCTTTCTAGAAACCTTGTTCCATGGTCATTTCCCCTGTTTTTAGAAAATTTCCCCAGGCTGTTGTAGGTGGTCCCCAATATAAGCTCTAGAGGACCCAAGAAAATGTTGCCTTTTCCCTACAGTTTTCCAGGAGATGAACTATGAAAGAAATACTTTATTCCTTAACAGAATAAAACTTCAAAAGCCTGAGGTTCATAACAAGTAAATGCAATTCCTGACCCTGAATGCTATACTGGAGAGGAAAAAGAATGCTACAAAGGAAATCCCCTGATGTTCTGATATGAACTAAAGTTGAAAATTGGTTATGAAGAGAAAATCCTAATTTCTTAGAAAGTCTGTACATGTATATGAACTATTCTAATGTACCTTATGTATACTACTCTAATGTACCTTTGATGTATATACCTTAGCCTGAGTTGGTTTAAAATATTATATATAATAAATGTGATGTATAAAATATAAATATATTGTATATAGAGATATTGAGTATAAATAATAAAACAAGTAGTGTAAAATGTCAACAAGAGGTGAATCTGGTAAAGGGTATATGATATTCTTTGTATTATTCTTATTCTTGAAACTTTTCTGTAGGTTTGAAATAATTTCTAAGTTTAAAGTTTAAAGTAAATATTTTAAGCCCACTAGCATAGGTGAAATAAGGATGGACCCTTTAAATATGGTCCAGGTTAGGGCCAGGGGCTGAGGATCACACAGGGGAAATAAACTTTCCACCAGAGCAGGGAACTGCAAGCTTCAAAGGGGGCCAGATAATAAATATTTTAGCCTTTTTGGGCCCAAGAGGAGCCAAAAGAAGGTCTGTCACAGCTTCTTAACTCTGTCATTGTAGCGGTGAAGCATCCACAGACAATATGTAAGTGATTGCGTATAACTGTGTTCTAATAAATCTTTATCTATAAAAACAGACAATGGGTTGGATTCGGTCCAAGGGCCAGAGTTTGCTTACCCCTGAACTAGATAATTGGGCATATGGGGATCTGGCTTTTTCTCATTCAGTTGGGGTCCCCTGGAGAGAAATGTTCCTGTCTAGCTCCCTGTGACAGACTTCATCCTTAACCTCTGTCACTCTGAAGCACCTCACCACTGTCTGTTCACAGTGATTGACATCAGTAATCTCCACTTCCTTCAGAAGAAAACACAGAGGGAAGTCTTCTTCTCTGCAGGCTACCCAGGTCAGCCTAGAAAACACAAGTGATAATCTCTACATTCATGTGGGAGACAGAAAGGAATGTCATTACAGATGCCAGTGTGAAAATGAAGGGGGAAAAGTTGTGCCTCCATACACACACAAGGAGAAACCTGACAATCACAATCTAAAACTGTACAATGCATGTTTTGCTTTATTTAAAGAAAAAAATTAAGTTTCTACTTGGGTCCATTGTCCTATCTGGAAATGACCACATAAGATAGGTACCACATCAAGAAGAAATGGAGAGTAAGAGAAACTGTGGAGATGGGTAGAGATGGGAAGAAGGGAAAGAAGAATCCAAACTGAATACAATTAAAATTCCTTTGTGCTGCAACGTGGTCACTGTGTTGTTACCCTCACATCCCCCTGCTGGTACCCTTGGTGTTCACAATCATCAGGCTTCTGTTCTGTCTCATTACACTTCCTATGCTGTGTTATGGGTTCCTATGGAGAAGACAATGCACCTACCCAGCCACAGGATGTCAGAAGCCCCTAGAGAGGGACACAGACTTGCTGGAGTTCAGCCAAATCCTGTGGTTAACACAGAGTCACCACCCGCCCCCAGTCCAGCTGTCTGTCTCAGAGTGCTTCACTTTTTTTTTAATATAATTTGTTGTCAAATTGGTTTCCATACAATGCCCAGTGCTCATCCCAACAAGTTCCCGCCTCAATGCCCATCACCCACTTTCCCCTCTCCCCCACCTCCTATCAACCCTCTGTTCTCAGTACTTAAGAGTCTCTTATGGTTTGCCTCCCTCCCTCTCTGTAACTTTTTTTCCCTCCTTCCCCTCCCCCATGGTCTTCTGTTATGTTTCTCAAGATCCACCTAAAGCTCATGGTGCCAGGCCCTCTGGCTTCTTGAGAGGCATTTTTTTTGTAAGGTAATGAATCCCCAGGCAATGCAAAGAAGCAAACAAAAAGTTGGGGCCCTAGTGGGGTTGACTTTAGAGGTGAGTGGGAGGTGAAAGCAGCAAGGTGGAGGTTAGACACTTGGTAGTTCTCTCTTACCACATTCTCTCACTCTCTCTTACCTTTGTCTCTCAGATTCTACCCAGTAGAATTGAAGGAAGACCTACTGTGGGCTTCCCAAACACAGAGGTGAATAGGAAATAGGGAAAGGTGCATCCCTGCCCAGTGGACCTTACCTCCAGTGTGGGATCTAAAGAGTAAACAGGCAGTGCATCAGAAAGAACAGTGGTTCTCAAACTGAGTAAGCACCAGAATCATCTGGAGGGCTTGTTACAGCACAGATTTCCAGGCGCAACCTCAGAGTGATTCAGGAGGTGTGAGTGGGGCCTGAGAATCTTCATTTCTTTTTTTTATTATTGTTTATTTATTTTTGAGAGAGCTAGAGAGACAGAGCATGAGTGGGGGAAGGGCAGAGAGAGAGGGAGACACAGAATCCAAAGCAGGCTCCAGGCTGTGAGCTGTCAGCACAGAGCCGATGTAGGCCTCAAACCCATGAACCATGAGATCATGACCTGAGCCTAAGTCAGACTCCTAACCAACTGAGCCACCCAGGTGCCCCAAGAATCTATATTTCTAACAAATGCCCAGGTTGTGTTAATGTTATCCAAAGACTAGACTTTGAGAAGCATTGCATTTTAGTGTAATTAGTGTTATGCAGGTAAAAGTATAGGGTGTGATGGGCATGTATAAAGAAGGATCCTACTCAGGCTCTGTCAGGGAAAGCTTAAGTGAGCATACGCTAGGTGAAATGTGTTCCACGCAGAGAGAAAAACACATGCAAAGGAATAACAGCAAGACTGGAGCATCTATGGGTTTAATGTCAATTCAATGTGGCTGTAATTCAGAGCCCATCAGGGGCAATGGTGAGAACAGTATCTTCTTCTAATAGGATTTACCCAAGTATCTCGCAGAAGCACATTGTAAGAGTAGGAAAAGCAAATGTCCCTTTTTGTATAAGCACAGAGGTTTCTTTGCCAACAAACAAACAAACAACAAAAACAACAACAAAAAACAAACAAAAAGATTTCAGACTTCAGGGACTGTGCTTGTTTCCTTCCTGAGGTTCAAAATGTGGCACCAAATTGCCCTCGCTCTTAAAATGGGTCAGACTAATGTCTTCTAACAAATAGAAAGTAATGCTATGTCATTTTTGAGGTTAGATCATAAAGATCATAGCTTCCTCCTGGGTTTCTCTTTCTCTTGAATCAGTCTGATGGAAGCCAGCTGTCATGTTGTGAGGGTACCAAGCAGCCTGTAGGAAGACCCCATAGGAGAGAAACTGAGGCCCTCCCATTAACAACCATCTCCAACTTGCGAACCATGTGAGTGACCACCTTGGAAGCGATCTTCTGGCTCCAGTCAAACCTTCAGGTGACAGCAGCCCTTGCTGACAGCTTGACTGCAACCTCATGAGAGATCCAAGTTTGCAGTAAGATACCCCAAATTCCCGACCCATGCAACGGTGAGGATAACAAATGTTTATTGCGGTTTTAAGTCACTAAATTTTGGAGGAGCATGCAGAAATAGAGAGCTAATAAAGATACATTTATAGTCATATCAAAAACTATCAAGAATCTAGAAATAAATCTAACAAAACCAATCTAATAACTCTACAGGGAAAATTAGAAATCATTATTAAGAGATATTAAAGAAAATCTAAATGAATGTAGAGAACTATATCACATTCATAAATATGAAGACAATACTGTCAGGATGTTGAGTTTTTTCAAATTTGTCTATAGATTTAATACAGTTTCAGTTAAGTCCAGCAACTTTTATCATGGAGCTGGATAAGATGATTATAATGTTTATATGGAAGAATAAGGCTCAAGAGTAATCAGAAACTTTTTAAAGAAGAAAAGCAAAGAAAGAGCCTCATCCTAGCATTTATCGAGACTGAATAGGTAGCTGGCTTAAAGCCAGTATAATTTGAGTGCATCTCAAGTCTTCTGCCAGGAATTCTATGCTCTGTCTACAGGATGTGAATCTAGAAGGACCTAGGCTTGGTGGCAGCCATTTTATAACTCTGGGAAGCTGATCAAGAATGCCCTCAACAGAGGAGAATGTGAGCCCCAAGATGAGAACATAGAAAAGTCATTTAGAACTGCTCCTAACAGTTCTATCTCTAGATTTTCATTACATAAATGAAAAATTCCTTTTGGCTAAAACAAATTTGGATTGTTCTCCAACAGTTGCAACAGGTATCATTCTGACTGATATTCTCATCCACTTCTCTAATTATCAAACAACCTGAAATTCCATCATTGAAGACTCATTCCTTAGCATTTCTACCTCTTCACAGTATCATCTAATGCAGGAACCAGCAAAGTACTGTCTATGGGCCAAATCTGGCCCATAGTCTATTTTTGTAAATAAAGTTGTATTGGAACACAGCCATGCTCACTCATTTACATACTGTCAACGCTGCTTTTGTGCTAAAATGGCAGAGTTGAGCAGTTGCAACAGAATTGATACAGCCCACAAAGTCCATAATCTTTACTATCTTGTCCTTCTTAAGTTCTGCTCAGTACAATATTTTTGAATCATCCTACCTATTTAATTTTTTTATGTTTATTTTTTTTTAAAGAGAGAGAGAGAAAGAGGAGGGCAAGGGTAGAGAGGGAGGGAGGCAGAGAATCTGAAGCAGGCTCCGTGCTTTCAGTGCAAAGCCCAACATGGGACTCAAACTAATGATCCGTGAGATCATGACCTGAGCCGAAGTCAAATGCTCAACTGACTGAACCACCCAGGCACCTCCATCCTGCCTATTTAATTTTGTCTTCCCAGTCCCACATGCTGAAGAGCTAGAGGGCTATAAATCATGGGGGGGAAATGGTTCCTGCGGTTGATTGTGGTAACATCTCTTGTACTCTTTTCAAATGAGTGTCCATTAGTGTGGACTAATTCAACATTTGTCCTTCCTTTCAGGTTGGACTTCTTTAGACAAAAGTCTCTGAACCGTGTCTCTGGATCCTCACTTATCCTCTGCTGTGCTCACCCCCACCACACTATTCCTAATTAGCAGCTACTGCTCATCTCCCCAGAGTCTAATGACTGTGAGGCAGTGAAGGTCACTAACAGGATTGAGAAAGCAATTTGTCAGCCTTACTGTCTATCACACTGTGAATTGCCCAGAGCTGTGGAGGAGGCTGCTTAGTACATTGTGTGATTCAGGAATGACCAGACAGAGCTTCAAGATCAAATAGCCCATTCTGATCAACTGATGCAGAACTGCTTGGAGGAAGCCAGCTTCCTGGGTAGTTGAGATACTGGGGTGCCTGCATTGGTCCATCTGCCCAGTGTCTAAATGGTGGATGCTAAGGAAAAGCCCACAGCTGATGACTCCTTCCTTTTTCCAGAGCAGAGCCAGCCATCACTCCCTCTTTTACCATTCAGCACAGGCTTTTAAATCTGACAATACCAGATAATTTCATGTTCTCAAGAAGGACTTTTATGCAGAGAAAAGGATATTCAGAAGTTACTTGAGCTTTTTCAAAATAATATTAAATTTAACCAAGTTAATTGAACCTAATCCTTCCTTAGGCTTTTATGTTCAACTTACAAACTGTATTATTTTATATATAATTCCAGAAAATCTGACAATTACTTTTAGGGGTCCTTGGTTAAACCTGACCCCATTTACAAACTTAATTAAGCATCATGTTAAATAATATTTATAAATTTAATATACTCTATTTTATTTCATTAAATTATTCTTTATTTTTGTTAAAGTAACTTATGCATATAATTCACAGTGAAATAGTACAAAAAACCTTGTAACAACAACAAAATGGTTCCCTTGTCTCCCTACTCTCCTATCCCCCAGAGATCAGCTACTCTTGACCCCTTCAGCCATTTCTTTTAGTATACACCCTTCAACATATTTCTAAGTGATATGCACATAATGCTAATTTTGGGTAGCTCAATTTGACCCACTTCTCCTGACCTATAGTAACAGATGAGGATTTTACTTTCTCATGTCACCTACCCCTTTGCTTGTCTAGACCACTGTCTCATTACAGCGATATCAAGATCTTTGGTTGAAGCAATTCTCTTACATTATTTGTCTATGTAAACATTATTCTAAGCTGAGCTTTGTAGGGCACTATGATTGTTTTATTTCTTATTTTTTGCTTTCCTGGGGTTAACAATTGCTTGCCTTTTAAAAAGTTGCTTTAGAGCACCTGGGTGGTTCAGTTGGTTAAGCGTCCTACTCTTGATATCAGCTCAGGTCATGACCTCGCAGTCATGAGATAGAGCCCCAAGTCAAGCTCCACACTAATCATGGAGCCTGTTTGGGATTCTCTTTCTTCCTCTCCCTCTTTGCCCCTCCCCACCCCCAAATGAATAAATAAACTTTAAAAAAAATAAAATTTTCTTAGTTTTTGTTGCTAATTCATAATTTCCCCAAATATCTCAGTATAATATTTCATAAATTTTATCATGCCAGGATATAACACTGCCTTTTTCCTCCTTGGGGATCTCCCTCCCAGAGAATTTTGTTCTCCTTCAACCTGGGCTAGTCTAGGTCTGCCATATACTATCACCCATGACTTCTCTTTACCATCATCCCAGGAATTCCCTTTGTCTTCTCATGAGTAAGGTCCATTTCCTAAATCTCAAGTCTTCTTCTTTCCTGGAAGAAACAGGATCTCTTGTCTCCCTCCATCCCTGTTTTGCTGAAGCACATCCTCCAGTAGCTTAGCTGATTAAGAAAGAGGGTATGCTGGCCAGTGAAGTGCTGGTGTCAAGTTGTCGACCTCTAGAGTCTCACTGCTTGGGTCTCAGTGGTCGTCCTCCTTGCATGGGGTTCCCAGCATCTCCCTTCACTGCCATCCTGAAGGTTCCCTCCACTGTGTCCTATGATACACCCCAATTTTCTTATCCCTGTAGTTTGTATAATGGAACACTTCAGAATTCTTTCTTCCTATTTAATTTTTTTTTGACATTTTTATTTATTTTTGGGAGACAGAGTGAGACAGAGTGTGAGTGGGAGAGGGGCAGAGAATGAAACACAGAATCTGAAGCAGGCCTGAAGGCTCTGAGCAAGCTGTCAGCACAGAGCCCAACGCGGGCCTCGAACCCACGAATTGTGAGATCATGATCTGAGCTGAAGTCAGATGCTTAACCGACTGAAACACCCAGGTGCCCCTCTCTCTTCCTATTTAAATCCTGATCATTCTCAAATGTCCAACATTTTAACACAGAGCTGAGTGACCCACTTTCTCACCCTAAACAAGAATCAGATATGGGAACTCAATATTTCCACTTGTTTTCTGATAGGGTGAACTAATTCCCTTATTCTGATGATTGCTCACATCCTCCTCTAGCTTCCTGAGAATGTGTGCTTGGGAGCTAAGTGTTTTGATATTTCTGTGTCTGAAAATATCTCCTTTATTCTTTCACATTTAATTTTGGCTAATCTAGTAGAAAAATCTAAGTTGGAAATTATTTTCCCTCCAAATTTTGAGTCATTGTTTAGTTGTCTTCTAGTTTCTACTATAGTTGTTGCAAAGCTTCATTCCATTTCAATTATTAATTTGTGGAATTTATTTATTTATTTGTAGCATCTATGAATCCCTACAATTCTGATAGTCTACAATACCATTACTCCATGCACATTATTTTCATTTATCGTGCTGGGAACCTGATGAGCCCTTTTAACCCAGAAACTCCTATCCTACAGATCTGGGAAATTTTCCTAGTTATTTCTTTGATTATTAATTCAGCTATTTTTTCCCCTTTCTGTTTCTTTCTTTCTAGAACTTTTATTGTTTGGATGTTGGTTGTCCTAAATTGGTCACCTATTGATTTTCTTGTATCCTCTTTTTTTTCTATCTCCATTATTTTGCTTATTATCACCTTCATTTCCTAACCCTTTTAAATTCTTTCATAATTCCTATCATGTTTTTCATTTTCAAAAGCTCTTTTTTTATTCCCTGAATGTTCCTTTTATCTCACCTTGTTCTTTTTTCATGGATGCAATACCTGTGCTTATTTCTGAGTATTGTAACAATCATGTTTTTGCAAGTTTTTTTTTTTTTTTTTTTTTTTTAATCCCTGTGTAGTCTCTGCTCCCTCCCACTTGCTGGCTTGTTTGTCTTGGTCTCTGTTTTTCATATTTGAGCCATTTCTCAGATGTTTGGCAAACCTTGTCTGTCTGCTCATGTCTAACAGTAAGTAAAGAGCAGATTGGAAGTCCTGAGCATCTAGATGGAGGCTTGTTGACTTTGGGCTTCACTTAGATGAATCTGGTTGGGGTCCTGATGAGGAATCCCTGATGCCACAATCCCTAGATCCTTCCTCTTTGGTCAGATTTCCCAGAGTTATACTCTTCCAATCTCCTGCCTTAGGGAGAGGCTTAGCTCCCAATTGTTCTTGGAGCTGAACGAGAAAGGAAGACTAGAGTGGTGGTTGGGGGTAAGGGTTGATTTGGGGGTCTCAGCACTCATCACATCATATGCATATATTCATTTACTCTTTCTTCGGCACACACATGCTGTCACTTATGGCTTATTCTCCAGTGTGGAGCCCCTCTATTTGATTCTGCTCAGAGAAGAAACTCCATGTTCATTGTGCTAGGGAAGGGGAGAGGCAATCACCAACAGGCTTATGATGGGGGATGAGCTAGGGCTCTGAATACTTTCAACCAGTGCTTTTTTGACCACTACCCCCCACCTTCCTCCCTGGTTTCTGCTCTAAGACTTTTGAGGGTTCTGTGGTTTAGATCAGGATATTCTTGGCTTTCTCCATTTCAGGTTCAAAATTCAGGTTTCTTGTTTCTGCTAAGTAAATTAACAGTTATCTGTCTGTTTTCAGCTTCCAAAATTTATTGCCATTGTTCCTTGCCTTTTCTCCCTATCCTTATGGGCTTCTGTTTCAAAAAAAAAAATCCGTTTGCTATAGTTTTAGTAGGACTTCAGGAAAGAGGAAGTTATGTGGGTGTTAGATCCACCATCATTAATATCCTCTAGCCTTTTTAAGTACACCAATTGTCTAATTTAGCTTATAAAACTAAGTAATTAACCCCTGTAAAGCTATCAAATTAAATTTTAATTTTTAGATGTTCCAATACTATTTATAAAGTAACTTCAATTTAAAATCATAAACGAAAATAAATTAACTGAAGTATATGTATTAAATTAGAATTATCAGACATATTTTTATTCTAACAGGCTAAATTATCTTTAAGTTTTATATGATAAAATATTCACAGATCCCTTAATGCAAAAATATTAATAATGTATATTTAGTTTTCTTTAAAAATGCTACTCTTAATTATATATCTGAAGTTAAAAGATGCTCATTTTTTAAAAATTTTCTTTTAATGTTTATTTTTGAAGGAGAGAGAGAGACAGAGTGTGAGCGGGGGTGATGCAGAGAGAGAGGGAGACACAGAATCTGAAGCAGGCTCCAGGCTCCTAGCTTTCATCACAGAGCCTGGCACAGGGCTCAAACTCACAAGCTGTGAGATCATGACCTGAGCTGAAGTCAGATGCCCAACAGAGCCACCCAGGTGCCCCTAAAAGATGCTCATTTTATAATCCCAAATGATTTGGGGATTATCTTCCCAAGCACTTTTGGAGTTGCCATTCTTTTTTTGCTGTAATTTATTAACTACAAGAAGAGGTTCCTCATGGGATGATGACTGAATTTTTGCCATAACATTGATGAGTTACACAGATTCCCATGTGTCTATGGCAGGGATCATTTCTTGATTCTTTCATCTCAGGCAAAATTTGCCATGTCTACCAAGCTGCAATATCTTTTTTTTTTTTTTTTAATTTCGCGTTTCTTTGGCCTTTAAAAGATTTAAATTGTTTTTGTGTGTATCCCCGAATACTTCTGTACTAGAAGGAATCCCATAATCTTTTAATTTTCTCCCAATTAGGGCTAAGACTCTTCTGGAAAGCAAAATGACCTCCAATGACCCTTTTGATCTCCACATGGTTGCAACTTCCGGGGTTATTCTGTGGATCTAATTAAAGGCAAAAACTAGAGGAGCTAAGGCAAAAACCAAGATTCAATATAAAACTGAGAATATGTGATCTCTATTGCATTCTTTCCCATGTAACCCCTGGGAGTTCTATTACCAAATGTAAAAAGTGCTTGATGGGATGTGAATCCACCAGGGCTTCCCCGTGGAGGACCATGGGAACACAGGAAGGGAGAAAAATGTGCCTCTTTAATTGTAAGGCTTTGACTCAGTGTAGACCAAATGCACTGCTAATGGAGCCAAAAAAGGGAAAACAGGAACTACCCCTCTTGTCACCTTCATGTGAGCTTCACAGGAGCTCGATGGAACATAGCTTTATGAGTGGTCAGAGGTGATTGGAGAAGAGCAAGACTGTCAAGATTGATTTTGAACACTAAGAAAGTGCTAGTTATGTTTGTTGGAAGATTGAGGCCCTGGCAGGACACTGACACCACCTTTCATATGTACTGCAGAAAAAAGAAAGATCTGGCAAAACTAGCTTTAGTCTCTCTACTACAAGACAATTATTGAGTTGGTCAAAGTTATGACTGTAACTATCAAACCCACAAACAATTCCACAAAGGGCAAGTGATTCTGAGTAACAGTGTTTGTATTTACTTATATCCACTCCTCTTCTAATGACCCAGCAACTGCCTCAGCACCTTTAATATATATCTTCTCCATATTGCACATTTTGCTTTCTCATAATTTTGGTTTATACAATTTTCAGCTGCTTAATGACCCCTTGTGTCTTGTGAGATGCATACTTTCAGCCTCAGATCTTCTCCATTTCAAATTCCAGAGGGCAAAAATCTCATTGCCCTTGCTTTTTCCCATCAGAGTCTCTAGTACTACACCAAGTCATGGGCCACTGGTTAGCCAAGGTTTTATCTGCCCTTGGGTCAGGCCCCCACTCCTGGTCCAATCAGATGTAGCTGGCATGGAGCATTACTGCCAGGTTAAGGCATGGTGCCAAATAGGGCTGTTTCTTCCAGAAAAATGGAAGGATGTGATATACACCATGATAGATATTTCTCTCAAACCTGACTTGGAGGCCTAGGAAGGAAAAAGTTTGCCCTGTCTCCTTTTCATCAAGAAAAGCATTCAGAAGACTGCAAGACAGGATCCCTATGAGTGCCTCTAGTTAAACCAGAACCAAATCTGCTTTTACTTTTTACTTAAGCCTAGAGAGAGAGATTTTGGGCTCAAGGCTTGGAAAGAGATATCTTTTGGATTTTAAGGTAGCTTGATTAGTTAGAGGTTTGGTCCAATGACCTTCTTTGTCCTTCTTGTTTCTTCTCTCATGTTTAAGAGTTTAGGATATTTTCTAGTTATAATGACTCTGGAAATCCTTCAGGAATGAGGATGGGCCAGAGCTCAGGGAGAGGGATCTTCCTGCTTAAGGCTTGTTCCAATTTTTTTAAAGTTTATTTATTTTGAAAGAGAAAAAGAGAGTGTGCATATCAGTGGGTGAAGGGAAGAGAGAATGAGAGAATTCCAACGGGCTCCTCAACATCAGCACAGAGTCCAATAGGGGACTCAAATTCAATGAACTATGAGATCATGACCTGAGCCAAGAAGGAGAGTCAGACACTGAACAAACTGATCTACCCAGGCAGTTCCAATTTTAAAGGAGAAAAAAGGAGAATACCTCCGTGTTTCACTCTAAATTAATTTAACTGAGCTTTCCACGGTGGGATGTAGCAGGATTCAGGCCAGAAGAGTTGCCAGAGTTAACAACTTAACCACTGGCTCTTGGGTAGTCTTGGGTAGTCTCTCTGGAAAGCCAGCATGTGAGCAATAAAGTACATCATTGTGATGGACATGAACATGAGTTTTGACCAAGATAAATATCACCATAAATCTATGACTAACAAGTCATCTCCCCTGTTTGAGTTGAAAGATAGCATGATGAGATTGGAATTTGTGTCCCCCACCCCCCACCCGCCCAAGGCTCTGGACCAAAGCCAAGGAGTTTTGCTGGTGCTGGCCTGTGTCCCAGGGTAGGCACACTAGTCTTCTTGCAAGCTCCCTGCAGTGTTTCTTCCCACCAGCAGACCCTAGTGCTCCCATTGCTCCCAGTGCATCATTGTTCTTTCACACAGATTTCCTCCATTCCCAAGCCAGTAAAGAATAAAGGAGAAGGTCCCTTCTGTCTCTTCCCTGCCCACTTGCCAGCCCATTTTCCTGCTATAATGCACAAGAAAACAGATAGGGGTATAGAAGCCTTAAAAAAGTTAAAACCCTATTGACGAGTCTTCACTGACATCTGAATGGCACTGACCTGGCTTCTCCTTTATTCACTCACCACTCTGCAAGGTCTTGGGTGTTGGTTCCGCCCAATGATTCCCTTTCACCCACCCACCATCAGGAAGAACAACTGCAGTTGAATGTAGACCACTTTGTTCCTCAAGGACTTAGAGACCTTTATTTACATCTCAATGATCTCCCCTCAAGAATAATAATAAAAATAAGAATAATTAACAGGAGAGAGAACACAACTTACTAAGACACTGCTGTGCCAAGCTTTGATGTACACATTTTATCTAATCCTCACAACAGCCCAATGAACTAGATAGTATCTCCATTTTAAAGAGACACAGAGATGGTAATAAGTTTGCCCAAGGTTACACAACAAGTAAAGAGTAGAGTCAGAATTAAACTTCAGGTTTATCTGACTCTAAAATATGTGCATCTTTGTAAAAATAATATATTCTTATTAAAATATATATGTCCCAAGGAAAGGATAAAGAAAACAGTGAAAAATCACATGTAATTTCATTGGTCAGATATAATCACCATCAATATTTAGTATATTTCTTTATTTCTTTTTTCCCCCTTTGCATCTACATAGACAGATATTAGTTCATAAGTCAAATAATTTTTGAGCATCTACTATGTTGTGGGTCTTGTTCTACAGGCTAGGGTACTCCAAGTCCCAGTTTTGGAGGAGCTTATATTCTAGAAGGGGAATCAGAAACTAAATAAATAGGGGGTCCTGGGTGGTTCAGTTAAGTGCCTGACTCTTGGTCTCGGCTCAGGTCATGATCTCACGGTCATGAGTCTGAGCCCCACGTCAGGCTCTGCAATGATGGTGCAGAGCCTGCTTGGGATTCTGTCTCTCCTCTCTGCCCTTCACCTGCTTATGCTCTCTCTTTCTCTCAAAATAAATAAATAAAATTTTAAAATAAGTAAATAAATAAATAAATTTATGCTATAATGTGTGCTAGATGTATGTCATATACAACGGTGCAGGTTGTGCACCGCAGACTTCCAGGGGGAACTAATCACACTGCAGTTAATGTGAATGATCTTCAAAGAAGCTGGGCACAACTCTTATATCATACACGATGGATTATAACAGGAGACATAAAGCAACATAAAGGAGGAATATTATTTTATTGGATGAAAAGTCAGAAAATACTTCATTGATTAAGGAATATTTAAGAATCACAAAAAGATAGTGAGAGAACAGGCTTAGCAGGATCTGAGAGATCTCAGGAATCTGAGAGAAGAGGACTTCCCAGGCAGGGGAAATAGCAAATACCAAAAACCTAAAGTAGGAATGTTCTGGGCATGATCAAGGAATAGGAAAGAAGCTGTCACAGGTAGGTTGTAGTGATAAGGGGACAAGGATGGGAAAAGAGGTCAGAGAGGTGATGGCGGCCAGATCCCAGGGCGTTGTGGACATTGTAAGTACTTTGGGTTTTATTCTGTACAGTGGAGGCCGTGGAGAGTTGTAAGCAGGGATGGATATCTTAAAAGAACAAGTCTGGCTGCTGTGTAGCAAAAACAGAAACAGCGAAACCAGGTTGGCTTAGAAAGACAGTGATATTGGTCACATAGGCTAGATGAGAGATGTGTACTGATGAGAAGGAGTCAGATTCAGGAAATGTTTTAAGGTGTTGCTGGCAGAGCAAATTCCAGATAGTACCATCAAGATTTGATGATGCATTGCTGTGGAATGTGAGGAGTCAAGATGATCTGAATGGGAAGTGAGGGGCTTTAGGAGTTATTGGCACTAAGGGGCACATGATGTGGTGAAAGCCACAAGTTCCACTTGGGGAATTAAGTTTCAGATGCTTATTAAGCATGCAAGCAGAGATGTATTGAAACTGGAGATATCATTCTGGAATTTTCAGTGTATAGATGGTGTTTAAAATCATGCACCTGAATGAGATTCCCTACAGAGAGCACAGAAAAACAAAGAGAGCTGGGAACTTACCTTAAGAAGTAAAGAAAGGGGTGCCTGGGTGGTTCAGTGTGTTGAGCATGGGACTCTTGATTTTGGTTCAGGTAATGATCTCACAGTTCCTGAGATTAAGCCCCAATTCAGGCTCCATGCTGAACATGGAGCCTGCTTGGGATTCTCTCTCTCCCTCTCTGTTTGCCCCTCCCCAGCTCATGTTCTCTCTCAAAAGAAGTAAATCAACATTTTTAAAAAAAGGATAATTAAGGGAATCAGCAAAAACATCTAAGAAAGAATAGCCAGAGAACTAAGGGGAAACAAGGAGGATCTCACATCCCCAGAGGCAAATAAGAAAAGTAACAAAGTATGCTAAGAGGTTAAATAAGATGAGGAGAGGAAACTGACCATTTGATTGACAAAGTAGAACCAAATTTGGTATTGATGACATCACGAGAATAGTTTGGATGGAACAGTAGGAACAAAAACATGATCCAAGTAAATTTAAGAAAGAGTGGAGAGGAAGTAGAGGCAAATATAACTGTTTGAAAAAGTTTTGTGATGAAAGGAAGCAGAGAGATGACAAGGTAATGGGTAGGAGATGGGGAAGTCAAAAAAGGTTGCATATTTTATTTTAGATTTTGGATGAGTCATAGTATGGCACATTTTTGAGGTGATGGTTATAATCCAGAGGAGGGGAAGGAAGGATAATGACAGAAAGAGGATATAATGACTGCACTTATGCCCTAGAGGGGGAATGAACAGAATTTTGTGCACAAGTAGAGTGAGGGGTCTTTGCTAAGACACTGGACATTTACTAATTGTAATAGAGGAGGCGTTTAGAAATTTGTAATAGTCTTATACTATACATGCTATGTTAAAATCTATTGATGAATTGGCTATATTATAATGATATTACTTCATAAATAAACTTAGGCCAATACCATGGACTCACTATATTTCAGAGCATGCCTCTTCCATAATTTATTTTATCAATCCCCTCTTTTTGGACATTAATTTCACTGTTAGAAATGATGACAAACCAAGCTCTTAACCCCAGTACCCTGACTGTAGGCTTATTACAGGTCATCCTGAGCCAGTTCTCAACAGGCAGCTGCCCCTGCCCAAGTTCAGTCCCTCCTCTGGGACTGGGAATCTGCTCTATATTCAAGATGTAGCACATGGATAGAAAGAATCACTTGGTCTCCTGCTAATCTTGTCACTTCTACCACCCTCAGCCTCCACCAGCCGGTGGGATGTGCCCATTATGTGCCAGGCAGGACACAGGAAACATGAAACAGACACTGCTTCTGTCCCTCTGGAACTCACAAGTGCTAAAAAAATTTTGCAAAGTGCCATGAAGGCCATAGCCTCTAGCCCGGGAAGTTTTGAAACTGTTTTTAGGCCTAGTTATGTTAAATATTTTCCCTTAAGAAACTGAGTTTTAGAGATGGAAAAGTGAAGGCAGAGAAAACCAAATAGCTCTAAATTTTTCTAATTGCTCTAAATTTCTCAGCAAAGCAACAAGACAAGCTGTGAGTTCTCAGGCCTGTCTGACTCTGTCTCTCCCTCCCTCCCCTCCCCGTCCCTTCCAGTCTCACTAGCCCTTCCCAAGCATCCCCAGGCATAACAGCAAAGCAACCCCCTTCCTGGGAACCAAGTCCACTCTGAGTCAAAGCCTCAGGGCTCCTTTGAGTCAAGTCCAGGACTCTTCCAGCTTTATCTCCAATCTTTCTTTCACAAGCTCTGTGAAGGTACAGAGGCTACTTCCTAGCCCCTCAATATACCCTGCAATTTTCTATCTCCTTTCCTTTCTTTATGTCATTCTTGGTTCCATGTGCTGGGATCCTATATACTCTTTAAGGCCTGACTCCTCCAGGAGTCCTCCTCCAGGAAGCTTTGCCCAGTGTCACTGGGCTTGCCCCACCTCAGAATTCCTGGAGCACTTGGAGGTTTTGCTGAGCCTTAACACTTACTATTTTGTTTGGAGGTCATTTCTACATATATCTTATCTCATCTCCCACCAGACTAGAAAATCCTAGAGGCAAGGTATTGTATGTAAATCACCTAAGTAACTCTTAGAACACCTGGCCCAATAATGGACACAAAGTAAGCCCTTGTTATAGGTTTTAAGGATAGACAAATGGATGAATGGGGGAATGGGTGGGTAAATGAATTCCCTATGTATTCCTGGCTTAACAATGTTTTTGATGAATGTATTTCGAACCTGCCCTTACTGTAGAACATGTTCTTACTGTCATGGTCATATAGAGCCATTCCTAAGTATCTTGACATCCTTCATTCAATGCCTGTCTTCCACTTTTGCTAGTAACCCACTTCCTCCAGCCCATCTCCATCCTATCCTCCTAAAGTTCTGACTCTAGGTTTCCCATAATTATCTCACTCAAACATTCCTAGCTGAGAAGTCAGGTAATAAGTACTTAAAATATAGTCTTTGCCAGGGGGATCTGAATTTTAATAGGACACTCCAAAGGCAGAAAGTATATAGGTTTCTGGTAATGAAATTTTAGACACAATGATGGAGGTGGGAAGAAAGCCTGTGTAATTGCCTGCTCTCTGGCTGACAAAGATGGCCCTGTGGCCAGGCTCCATGTGAGGGAGTAGGAATTAGCACAAGGAGTCCACATCCCCCCCTCCTGACCACCCTGACCCATGAAATGAGAGCAGAACATCTCAGAGCTAATGTCTTTGCAGATAGACACCCTTGTCCATGCCAGAAACTTCAGCCAGCATCAACTTAGACTTGCAGAAGTCACAGCCTCCAAGAGCAGTCCCCTCAAAGTTAAAGAACACTAGTATGGCCTAGCCCCTGTTCTAACTAGATACCTAGAAGCCAAGAGCAGAATGAGGGGCACTTCCCAGAGACTTAGCAGTGGCAGGCAGACACCCATCTGCCCTTCTGGGCCCTGTCCCCAGAAGTAGGACTTCAGAGGATCCTGGTTGAGTCTCCTGAGCTTGGGAGAGGACAGGAAAAACAGGCTGGGAGACATGGATTGCTGTTGCCCTTAGCAACTGAGCCCCACCTTGTTTCCAGGGAAGGAGTCCCCCTTGCCTGAGCCAGCCTGGTCTTCCTAGCATCTTACTCTGGCAGTCAGGGTCAAGAAGCATCTTCTGAGCAGCTGCTCCTCCCTCATCTTTGGGTTAAGTAAGACTATAAAAGAAGGGCTTCTTCACTTAAATAAAGGCATTAAGTGCTAAAGAACAAAACACATGGGGCTGGGTTCTGAACCCAGTTCCATCATTACTAGCTATGTGACTTTGAACAAAAGTGCCCAACTTTTAACAGCCTTCACTTGTTATAAAATTATACTAAAATAGTACCTACTTCATTGACTGAAGATAAGAAATGTAAGGCACCCAGTATTGTGCCTGGATTCCTAGTATGAATTCGAGTAATGTTGGCAGTTGTTAAGGAGATTATAGTCAGCTGCCCTGGAAGTTAGGAATGGTATTTGGGCAATGGACACAGGAGAGAGAAGTAACATTCCTAACACTCATATACCACCACTACCACCCCGCTTTTGGATCTGTACCCCTACCGTAGTCTATGAGAGCTGATACCAGCCACTGATGCCTTCTGCTCTTCTGTCCTGGAATTCAAGACCGTCCAAGGCAAGTCCTTACCTTGCTTTCAATCTTCATCTCTCAACTTTCTTCAAACAACTAACACCCTGGCCAAGTCTGACCACTCCCACACTGTTATCTATTCTGCCCCTGAGTCCTTGGCTGTCAGTGTCATCACCAACGTCAACATCCTCCACATCATTCAAGCCCTAAATTCTAAAGCCACTTCCTCCAGGATGTCTCTCCAATCTAACTGGAACATAACTTGTCTTCCTCTTAGCTTCTACAGCACATGTAAAGGTTAGTGAATCCAGAGGCATCCCTATTTTCTCAAGTCTCCTTTTGAGAGTATAAGCACATCAAAGGTCTAACAAATTTTCTACCAAGTTTAGAATACTCTGAGTATAATACACTGAGGAGGAACATAGGACACAAGCCTCCCCTACTTAGTCATCAGACCCTGGGCCACGTGCTTTATTCCCAACAGCAGGCTAAAGCCTTCAGTGACTAGTTCCAAGGTACCTATGGCTTTTCTTCTCCCATTTCAGCCCTTGGGGAAGTAGAGATGTTTCTATCTGAACCTTTTATCAATTCCACTGCTGGAAGCCTTGATACATCTTGGCTATCCTCACACCCACAGGATGCTCCTCTCACTTTCCTGCTTTACTTTCCTGGCTTTAAAACTGCTCCCAATATCTTCTTCATTTGCTGTTCACACCAGTCTCCATGTTTCTCATATTTTTTTAAACGTATTCTTCTGTCTTTGATAGTCAACCCCAAAGCCAGACATCTTTGGGCACTTCTCTGATCAAGCCCACATCCAGTCTACATTAACCCCTGCAAAACTCTCTCCCCTGGGCATTTGTCAAAGGAGGCACAGGCAACTCATCCCTACAGTTCTGGTGGAAGCACTATTGAGGGCCTCGTCACCTACATCACTGAATGTCTCCTGTAAGAGCCCCACATAGGATACTTCTTTAGAATTTACTAAGAAAAGCTCTTCCGTCTTCCCTGAGGAACTTTCCATAATTCTCTCTGATCATAAAGATTATGTAACAGTTCATGCCCCAGTTCTGGTTTTTAGCTACCAAGAACTTGGCAGCAGATTTGAGACCCTGCTAAAGGAACTTGACCCTCTGTACAATTCCGGGGATCCTTCCTCTAGGGTTACCTCTTGATGTCTAGAATGGTTCAGCCTGTTCTGCTTGGGTTCTTTGATTATTTTAACTTTGAGCTTCCTTGGGTACTGGTCCATCTGTTCCCTCTCTCTGTCACTGGCAGATCATTAGCCATCCCAGTTAAATGGTATCCCACACAAAATGTTCCAATCCTCTCTACCTCCTTACTCCTTACTCTGGGACCTTTTTTGTCTTGAGTTCTGGAAGGCACCTTTGGAGTTTAGGGAGTTCTAGTATTTCAGGTGGAAATAAAAAGAGAGAATTGAAAACTTAGTTGCTTTTCCTTTTTAAAGAAAAATCAGTTTTATTTTTATCAAATATACACCTGGCCATAGTTTAGAGGCAATAAGTCTGAATGTCTTGTTTAAAAATAAAGAAATAGGTAGGGGGTTCCGGAAGATGGCGGCGTAGGAGGACGCGGGGCTCACAGCGCGTCCTGCCGATCACTTAGATTCCACCTACACCTGCCTAAAGAACCCAGAAAACCGCCAGAGGATTAGCAGAAGGGAGTCTCCGGAGTCAAGCGCAGACCAGAGGCCCACGGAAGAGGGTAGGAAGGGCGGCGAGGCGGTGCGCGCTCCACGGACTGGCGGGAGGGAGCCGGGGCGGAGGGGCGGCTCGCCGGCCAAGCAGAGCCCCCGAGTCTGGCTGGCAAAAGCAGAGGGGCCGGAGGGACTGTGTTCCGACAGCAAGCGCAACTTAGCGTCTGGGAGGTCAGAAGTTAACAGCTCTGCTCGGAAAGCGGGAAGGCTGGAGGACAAAGGGAGGGAGAGCTGCTGAGCCCCCGGACGGCAGAGCTCAGCTTGGCGGGGAACAAAGGCGCCAGCGCCATCTCCCCCGCCCATCCCCCAGCCAAAATCCCAAAGGGAACCAGTTCCTGCCAGGGAACTTGCTCGCTCCGCGCAAACACCCAACTCTGTGCTTCTGCGGAGCCAAACCTCCGGCAGCGGATCTGACTCCCTCCCGCTGCCACAGGGCTCCTCCTGAAGTGGATCACCTAAGGAGAAGCGAGCTAAGCCTGCCCCTCCAGCCCCCGTGCACCTTGCCTACCCACCCCAGCTAATACGCCAGATCCCCAGCAACACAAGCCTGGCAGTGTGCAAGTAGCCCAGACGGGACACGCCACCCCACAGTGAATCCCGCCCCTAGGAGAGGGGAAGAGAAGGCACACACCAGTCTGACTGTGGCCCCAGCAGTGGGCTGGGGGCAGACATCGGGTCGGACTGCGGCCCCGCCCACTAACTCCAGTTATACACCACAGCACAGGGGAAGTGCACTGCAGGTCCTCACCACGCCAGGGACTCTCCAAAATGACCAAACGGAAGAATTCCCCTCAGAAGAATCTCCAGGAAATAACAACAGCTAATGAACTGATCAAAAAGGATTTAAATAATATAACAGAAAGTGAATTTAGAATAATAGTCATAAAATTAATCGCTGGGCTTGAAAACAGTATACAGAACAGCAGAGAATCTCTTGCCACAAAGATCGAGGGACTAAGGAACAGTCACGAGGAGTTGAAAAACGCTTTAAACGAAATGCAAAACAAAATGGAATCCACGATGGCTCGGCTTGAAGAGGCAGAGGAGAGAATAGGTGAACTAGAAGATAAAGTTATGGAGAAAGAGGAAGCTGAAAGAAAGAGAGATAAAAAAATCCAGGAGTATGAGGGGAAAATTAGAGAACTAAGTGATACACTAAAAAAAAATAATATACGCATAATTGGTATCCCAGAGGAGGAAGAGAGAGGGAAGGGTGCTGAAGGGGTACTTGAACAAATTATAGCTGAGAACTTCCCTGAACTGGGGAAGGAAAAAGGCATTGAAATCCAAGAGGCACAGAGAACTCCCTTCAGACGTAACTTGAATCGATCTTCTGCATGACATATCATAGTGAAACTGGCAAAATACAAGGATAAAGAGAAAATTCTGAAAGCAGCAAGGGATAAACGTGCCCTCACATATAAAGGGAGACCTATAAGACTCGTGACTGATCTCTCCTTTGAAACTTGGCAGGCCAGAAAGGCTTGGCACGATATCTACAGTGTGCTAAACAGAAAGAATATGCAGCCGAGAATCCTTTATCCAGCAAGTCTGTCATTTAGAATAGAAGGAGAGATAAAGGTCTTCCCAAACAAACAAAAACTGAACCTAAACCACTAAACCAGCCCTACAAGAGATCCTAAGGGGGATCCTGTGAGACAAAGTACCAGAGACATCACTACAAGCATAAAACATACAGACATCACAATGACTCTAAACCCATATCTTTCTATAATAACACTGAATGTAAATGGATTAAATGCGCCAACTAAAAGACATAGGGTATCAGAATGGATAAAAAAACAAGACCCATCTATTTGCTGTCTACAAGAGACTCATTTTAGATCTGAGGACACCTTTAGATTGAGAGTGAGGGGATGGAGAACTATTTATCATGCTCCTGGAAGCCAAAAGAAAGCTGGAGTAGCCATACTTATATCAGACAAACTAGACTTTAAATTAAAGGCTGTAACAAGAGATGAAGAAGGGCATTATATAATAATCACAGGGTCTATCCACCAGGAAGAGCTAACTATTATAAATGTCTATGCGCCAAATACCCGAGCCCCCAGATATATAAAACAATTACTCATAAACATAAGCAACCTTATTGATAAGAATGTGGTCATTGCAGGGGACTTTAACACCCCACTTACAGAAATGGATAGATCATCTAGACACACAGTCAATAAAGAAACAAGGGCCCTGAATGATACATTGGATCAGATGGACTTGACAGATATATTTAGAACTCTGCATCCCAAAGCAACAGAATATACTTTCTTCTCGAGTGCACATGGAACATTCTCCAAGATAGATCATATACTGGGTCACAAAACAGCCCTTCATAAGTTTACAAGAATTGAAATTATACCATGCATACTTTCAGACCACAATGCTATGAAGCTTGAAATCAACCACAGGAAAAAGTCTGGAAAACCTCCAAAAGCATGGAGGTTAAAGAACACCCTACTAACGAATGAGTGGGTCAACCAGGCAATTAGAGAAGAAATTAAAACATATATGGAAACAAACGAAAATGAAAATACAACAATCCAAACGCTTTGGGATGCAGCGAAGGCAGTCCTGAGAGGAAAATACATTGCAATCCAGGCCTATCTCAAGAAACAAGAAAAATCCCAAATACAAAATCTAACAGCACACCTAAAGGAAATAGAAGCAGAACAGCAAAGGCAGCCTAAACCCAGCAGAAGAAGAGAAATAATAAAGATCAGAGCAGAAATAAACAATATAGAATCTAAAAAAACTGTAGAGCAGATCAACGAAACCAAGAGTTGGTTTTTTGAAAAAATAAACAAAATTGACAAACCTCTAGCCAGGCTTCTCAAAAAGAAAAGGGAGATGACCCAAATAGATAAAATCATGAATGAAAATGGAATGATTACAACCAATCCCTCAGAGATACAAACAATTATCAGGGAATACTATGAAAAATTATATGCCAGCAAATTGGACAACCTGGAAGAAATGGACAAATTTCTAAACACCCACACTCTTCCAAAACTCAATCAGGAGGAAATAGAAAGCTTGAACAGACCCATAACCAACGAAGAAATTGAATCGGTTATCAAAAATCTCCCAACAAATAAGAGTCCAGGACCAGATGGCTTCCCAGGGGAGTTCTACCAGACATTTAAAGCAGAGATAATACCTATCCTTCTCAAGCTATTCCAAGAAATAGAAAGGGAAGGAAAACTTCCAGACTCATTCTATGAAGCCAGTATTACTTTGATTCCTAAACCAGACAGAGACCCAGTAAAAAAAGAGAACTACAGGCCAATATCCCTGATGAATATGGATGCAAAAATTCTTAATAAGATACTAGCAAATCGAATTCAACAGCATATAAAAAGAATTATTCACCATGATCAAGTGGGATTCATTCCTGGGATGCAGGGCTGGTTCAACATTCGCAAATCGATCAACGTGATACATCACATTAACAAAAAAAAAGAGAAGAACCATATGATCCTGTCAATCGATGCAGAAAAGGCCTTTGACAAAATCCAGCACCCTTTCTTAATAAAAACCCTTGAGAAAGTCGGGATAGAAGGAACATACTTAAAGATCATAAAGGCCATTTATGAAAAGCCCACAGCTAACATCATCCTCAATGGGGAAAAACTGAGAGCTTTTTCCCTGAGATCAGGAACACGACAGGGATGCCCACTGTCACCGCTGCTGTTTAATATAGTGCTGGAAGTTCTAGCATCAGCAATCAGACAACAAAAGGAAATCAAAGGCATCCAAATTGGTAAAGATGAAGTCAAGCTTTCGCTTTTTGCAGATGACATGATATTATACATGGAAAATCCGATAGACTCCACCAAAAGTCTGCTAGAACTGATACATGAATTCAGCAAAGTTGCAGGATACAAAATCAATGTGCAGAAATCAGTTGCATTCTTATACACTAACAATGAAGCAACAGAAAGACAAATGAAGAAACTGATCCCATTCACAATTGCACCAAGAAGCATAAAATACCTAGGAATAAATCTAACCAAAGATGTAAAAGATCTGTATGCTGAAAACTATAGAAAGCTTATGCAGGTAATGGAAGAAGATATAAAGAAATGGAAAGACATTCCATGCTCATGGATTGGAAGAATAAATATTGTCAAAATGTCAATACTACCCAAAGCTATCTACACATTCAATGCAATTCCAATCAAAATTGCACCAGCATTCTTCTCGAAACTAGAACAAGCAATCCTAAAATTCATATGGAACCACAAAAGGCCCCGAATAGCCAAAGTAATTTTGAAGAAGAAGACCAAAGCAGGAGGCATCACAATCCCAGACTTTAGCCTCTACTACAAAGCTGTCATCATCAAGACAGCATGGTATTGGCATAAAAACAGACACATAGACCAATGGAATAGAATAGAAACCCCAGAACTAGACCCACAAACGTATGGCCAACTCATCTTTGACAAAGCAGGAAAGAACATCCAATGGAAAAAAGACAGTCTCTTTAACAAATGGTGCTGGGAGAACCAGACAGCAACATGCAGAAGGTTGAAACTAGACCACTTTCTCACACCATTCACAAAAATAAACTCAAAATGGATAAAGGACCTGAATGTGAGACAGGAAACCATCAAAACCTTAGAGGAGAAAGCAGGAAAAGACCTCTCTGACCTCAGCCGTAGCAATCTCTTACTCGGCACATCCCCAAAGGCAAGGGAATTAAAAGCAAAAGTGAATTACTGGGACCTTATCAAGATAAAAAGCTTCTGCACAGCAAAGGAAACAACCAACAAAACTAAAAGGCAACCAACGGAATGGGAAAAGATTTTTGCAAATGACACATCGGACAAAGGGCTAGTATCCAAAATCTATAAAGAGCTCATCAAACTCCACACCCGAAAAACAAATAACCCAGTGAAGAAATGGGCAGAAAACATGAATAGACACTTCTCTAAAGAAGACATCCGGATGGCCAACAGGCACGTGAAAAGATGTTCAACGTCGCTCCTTATCAGGGAAATACAAATCAAAACCACACTCAGATACCACCTCACGCCAGTCAGAGTGGCCAAAATGAAGAAATCAGGAGACTATAGATGCTGGAGAGGATGTGGAGAAACAGGAACCCTCTTGCACTGTTGGTGGGAATGCAAATTGGTGCAGCCGCTCTGGAAAGCAGTGTGGAGGTTCCTCAGAAAATTAAAAATAGACCTACCCTATGACCCAGCAATAGCACTGCTAGGAATTTATCCAAGGGATACAGGAGTACTGATGCATAGGGGCACCTGTACCCCAATGTTTATAGCGGCACTCTCAACAATAGCCAAATTATGGAAAGAGCCTAAATGTCCATCAACTGATGAATGGATAAAGAAATTGTGGTTTATATACACAATGGAATACTACGTGGCAATGAGAAAAAATGAAATATGGCCTTTTGTAGCAACATGGATGGAACTGGAGAGTGTGATGCTAAGTGAAATAAGCCATACAAAGACAGATACCATATGGTTTCACTCTTATGTGGATCCTGAGAAACATAACAGAAACCCATGGGGGAGGGGAAGGAAAAAAAAAAAAAAAAAAAAAGAGGTTAGAGTGGGAGAGAGCCAAAGCATAAGAGACTGTTAAAAACTGAGAACAAACTGAGGGTTGATGGGGGGTGGGAGGGAGGGCAGGGTGGGAGGGAGGGCAGGGTGGGTGATGGGTATTGAGGAGGGCACCTTTTGGGATGAGCACTGGGTGTTGTATGGAAACCAATTTGACAGTAAATTTCATATATTAAAAAATTAAAAAAAAAAAAACAAAAAAACAAAAAACAAACCACAGTTGGAAACTGGAATTTAAAAAAAAAATAAAATAAAAAAAAATAAATAAAAAAATAAAAATAAAGAAATAAAAATAAAGCCAGCAATTCCCCACCTCACTATTCTCTTTCCCCAAAGGCAATTATTTTCACTTCTTTTAATAAATAGTTTAGGTATTTGTTTAGATAATCTGCTTAGAGATGATTTCTGCCATTTATATTATATTAGTTCTTTAGTTTTTATTTCTAGGTGTTACTGACTTGCCACTGAGGAAGATGAGAATATAAATTTCATTGGCTACCACCACTACCATCAGCTCTCAGCAACCAACATACCATTTCTTGCCCCCCTCTATTCCCTCTATTCTAAGTCCTATCATGATTTTAATTGTATAAATTTCATTTATGTTATTGCCTTTATAAGCGTGTAGCTGAGCCACATAATATACAATTACTTTTCCTTTCCAGCACAGCTTTCTGTCTTTCCTGAATTTAATATTTGTATAGTTTTACATTTGCTTCCTTTTTATGCTCTTGACACTAATTCAACCCAAATCTGACCTCCAGTTGTGTATCTCTCCCCTCAATACCTTCAAGCACATTAAAGAGTCTTTTCATGTTCATGAAACTTCTCCCAGAGCCTTTTGACCTGTTCAAATCTGGACTGGTTTATCTCAAGATCTCCTACACAAAAGCAGTAGAAATCCATAATAGCAAAGTGAATAAACTTATCTGAACCTGGGTAGAGCTGCAGCTGTGGTAGAGAGGTCATCCAATGGGGTTCGTGGTCTTAGAAGACAGCATCTGACCAACTTGAGACCAGCAGAGAGGAAGCATGAGGAATAAATATTACCACCTCAGTTTCTTCCTGCTGATCTGCCAGAATCTCTAGTGGTAAACCCACTTGAAAATAAGCTAGCAATGGAAGCCAAGTAATGTAGTACATAGAGATCAGTAATCTGGGCACTGAAAAGAATCAAGAATAGAACTGAAGAAGCAAACTAAGAATAACTAGCAAGCCATGTCTTTCTGTTTTTGTATACTCTGTTATTTTGGAAGGCCCCATTCTCCAGTAACTTTATGAGAAAGGGCACATGAGACATAGGTATTTGTAAATCTGGAAAATGTCTACTGTTTCAAGCTAAATTGGTAGTTTGGCTGGATAAAGAATTCAAGGTTGGAAATAATTTTGACTCTTTACTCTCTGGTCTTCTAGATTTCATTATTCCTGCTGAGAAGCTTCATGCTATTCTAATAGTCGGTTCTTCATATAAAATCTGGAAGCTTACATGAGCTCTTAGTTTTGTTTAGTTTAGTTTAGTTTTGTTTTGTTTTGTTTTGTTTAGGGCTCTTAGTATTTTTTTATCTATAATTCTGAAATTCCAAAATGAGGACTTTTGTATGGCTCTTTTTCATTATTGAATACTGAGCTCAACTGGTCTTTACCATTTAAAATTTGTCTCTATGATACTCTACATGGAAAACCCAATAGATTCTGCCAAAAGTCTACTAGAACTCATATATGAGTTCAGCAAAATTGCAGGATACAAAATCAATGTACACAAATCGGTTGCATTTTTGTACACCAATAATGAAGCAACGGAAAGAGAAATAAAGAAACTGATCCCATTTACAATTGCACCAAGAAGCATAAAATACCTAGGAATAAACCTAATCAAAGATGTAAAAGATCTGTATGCTGAAAACTATAGAAAGCTTATAAAGGAAATTGAAGAAGATACAAAGAAATGGAAAAACATTCCATGCTCATGGATTAGAAGAATAAATAACGTTAAAATGTCAATACCACCCAAAGCAATCTACACATTCAATGCAATAGCAATCAAAATTGCACCAGCATTCTTCTCAAACCTAGAACAAACAACCCTAAAATTTGTATGAAACCACAAAAGACCCTGAATAGGCAAAGTAATATTGAAGAAGAAAACCAAAGCGGGAGGCATCACAATCCCAGATGTTAGCCTCTACTACAAAGCTGTAATCATCAAGACAGTATGGTATTGGCACAAAAACAGACACATAGACCAATGGAATAGAATAGAGAACCCAGAATTGGACCCACAAATATATGGCCAACCAATCTTTGACAAAACAAGAAAGAGTATCCAATGGAAAAAAGACAGTCTCTTTAACAGATGGTGCCGGGAGAACTGAACAGCAACATACAGAAGAATGAAACTAGACCATTTTCTTAAACCCTACACAAAAATAAACTCAAAATGTATGAAAGACCTGAATGGGAGATAGGAAACCATCAAAACCCTACATGAGAAAGCAGGTAACAACCTCTTTGACCTCAGCCACAGCAATTTCTTACTCGACACATCTCCAAGGGCAAGGGAATTACAAGCAAAAATGAACTATTGGGACCTCATCAAGATAAACAAACAAACAAAAACTTGTGCACTGCAAAGGAAACAATCAACAAAACTAAAAGGCAACCAACAGAATGGGAAAAGATATTTGCAAATGACATATCGGATAAAGGGCTAGTATCCAAAATCTATAAAGAACTCCAAACCTGAACACACCTCCACCTCCAAACTCCACACCTGAAAAACAAATAATCCAGTAAAGAAATGGGCGGAAGACAGGAATAGACACTTTTCCAAAGAAGACATCCAGATGGCCAACAGACACATGAAACAATGTTCAATGTCACTCACCTGGGAAATACAAATGAAAGCTACACTGAGATACCACTTCATGCTGGTCAGAGTGGCTAAAATGAACAAATCAAGAGACCATAGATGCTGGCAAGGATGTGGAGAGACGGGAACCCTCTTGTGTAAGGAATAAGCTTAGGAATCCCCCAGGCTTACACCAATGGGTTAACAAGGCATAAAGAAATACAAAGCCATAAGATGCTCACACCCGAGTTTGGGTAAACAAGACAAAGCAACCAAGAATAGGGAGGTGCAAAGGCACCCCAGAATAGAGAGGAGGTACAGAGCCCCCAGAATAGAGAGGGAGGGGCAAAGGTCCAAAAATAAGGGCACACAGATGCCCAATACATAGGTATATGAAATAAACAAGGTTAAATATTCAGGGTGGAAGCACCCCCAATTTAGTGCTCTGGCAGAAATCTCCTTTCACGGGAAGAAAGGGCCAAATTAGGTAAACGGGTAAATTGGGCTAGAGACTGCTGCACTGCAGGTATAGCAGCTCAGAGTGAAGATGATTAACAAAAGGAAAGGTGCCTTGTTAACTCTGAGGTTATTTCCCCTGTCTTATCCCCTAGGCTAGCTAAAATAAACAGAAGTGATACCTCATGTCTGCTGTAAACAACCTTCCTCCCAACTGCCCAGAACCCGGATTTTGTTTTGTATCAACCCAAACCCCTAACCCCGAATATCTTCAAGACCCCCTTTCCTTCACTTGCACAAATTAATGTTCACAGATTCATTGTCTCTATGTGCACGTCCACTGCCATGTTTGTAAGCCTTTTGATCCTAATAAAAACGGGGCAAGGGGGACCCTTATTCAGGGCTCTTTTTTCCTGGACATTAGCCATCTCTCGCTTTAATCCTGCATCCCACTCTTTGGCTGGCCAAAAGAGAACTTTAGATTTAGAGTCTACAACACTCTTGCACTATTGGTGGGAATGCAAACTGGTGCAGCTGCTCTGGAAAACAGTGTGGTGTAAAGATGCCTCAAAAAATTTAAAAAAGGACTACCCTATCACCCAGCAATAGCACTGCTAGGAATTTACCCAAGGGATACAGGAATGCTGATACATAGGGGCACATGTACCCCAATGTTTATAGCAGCACTTTCTACAATAGCCAAATTATGGAAAGAGCCTAAATGTCCATCAACTGATGAATGGATAATGAAGATGTGGTTTATATATACAATGGAATACTACTTGGCAATGAGAAAGAATGAAATATGGCCATTTTGCAGCAACATGGATGGAACTGGAGGGTATTATGCTATGTGAAATAAGTCAGTCAGAGAGAGATACCATATGTTTTCACTCATATGTGGATTTTTTTTTTAAGTTTATTTATTTTTGAGACAGAGAGACGCAGAGCATGAACGGGGGAGGGGCAGAGAGAGAGGGAGACACAGAATCGGAAGCAGGCTCCAGGCTCTGAGCCATCAGCCCAGAGCCCGATGCGGGGCTCGAACTCACGGACCGCGAGATCGTGACCTGAGCTGAAGTCGGACACTTAACCGACTGAGCCACCCAGGCGCCCCTATGTGGATCTTAAGAAACTTAACAGAAGACAATGGGGGAGGGGGAGAGAAAAAAAAGTTACAGAAAGGGAGGGAGGCAACCGTAAGAGACTTTTAAATATAGAGAACAAACTGAGGGCTGATGGGGGTGGAGGAGAGCGGAAAGTGGGTGATTGGCATTGAGGAGGGCACTTGGGATGAGCACTGGGTGTGGCATGTAAGCCAATTTGACAATAAATTATATTATAAAATAAAATAAAATAAGGTTTCTGTCTCTAAATTTTGGTAAATTTTCTTGAATTATTTCCCTAGTGATTTCTTCACCTGTTTTCTCTTTCTGGAAACCCAATTATTTGTATCTTTAAATTCCAGCACTAGTTATTTATCTTTTCATCTGTCTCTCCTTTTATCTTTTGTCTTGCTTTTTTTAGAGATTTACTTAACTTCATACCAATTTTCAAGAACTTGTAGTTCTTTGAATGTTCTTTTCTGTAGCATCTTTTGTTGTTTTTCTGAAGCTATTAATGGTAGGTGGGTTTAAAGGGTTTGTTTTTAAGTTTCTCTAAGTAGAGTCAATTTTCTCGAACTGAGTTTTCTTGTTTGTTTTGTCTGTGACTTTCATATTAGATGCTTTAGTGATTGCTCACACACACACAAGTCAAATAGAAGCTCAGGGCACAAGGGAAGTGATTGGCACATCTGGGCTTTTCTGTTGGGTAAAATGTTTGGGACATTTTGTTGGGGAATTCTCTACTGTCAGAATCTTAAAATCTTTTCTCTTAGACTAGATTCCGCTCTCCTGTCTGTAGAATATAAGCTTAGTTGCCAGAACATTGAGAACTGAGGGAAGAAGGCAGAGTCCCAGTCTGTGATCTTTCATTTAATCTTGTTCCCAATGTGGTTTTACTCTCAGTTGTACCTGCTGTTCTCCAGCCCACAGTTCTCTGTCTTATACTTTGCAGAAATCACACTTCAGCTTTCTCTTGGGACAGAAAAAGGCAGTCCTCCTGATGCAAGAGATTGGAAAGTGTCTCCTTAAATAATCTTTGAATATACTCTTATTTCCAGTTCTTTTTTCACCTCCATTTCCAGACAATAGGAAACACAAATTCTTGGGTCTTTGGGGGTACTCATTGCATTGTTTTCTTTTTTTATTATTTTCATTTTTTTTAATGTTTATTCATTTTTGAGAGACAGAGAGAGAAGAACGTGAACAGGCAGAGGGAGTGAAAGGGAGATGCAGAATCTGAAGCAAGCTCCAGGCTTGGAGCTGTCAGCACAGAGCCCAACGCGGGGCTTGAATTCATGAACTATGAGATCATGACCTTAGCCAAAGTCAGATGGTAAACTGACTGAGCCACCCAGGTGCCCCTTGTTCCTTAATTTGTACTTAATCTTTCAACAATTTTTCTATTTTCAGCCCTATCATCGTGTCCACTTTTAGATGTATATGGAATCACTAATTCCTGAGCCTTGCAGGGACAGGAGGGTTCTATGTTTTTCAGTGGTTTACTCTGTGGCTTTCTGCCACTGCCAGCTTAGGAATCAACTTCCTTAAGTCTACCAAATCCTTTTCCATCCTTTGGCTTTCTAGCTTTCATTTTTTAAAATATTCTTTTCTCTCCCATTTCTATGTCTTTGTATTTTTATACTATTAAAAATCATTTTACTATGACTTTACTGAGCTTAAGAATAGGGAAGAAAAAGATATTTAAGATGTCCATCATGGTGATTTGATATACATATATATTGTGAGTGGATTCTTACCATATTAATTAACACATCCATCACTTCATTTATTATTATTATTATTTTGGTGAGGACATTTAAGTTCTATTCTCTTAGCAAATTTCAATGACTTAACACGTTATCAACTATGGTCATCCTGTTGTACATTAGACCCACAAACCTTATTCATCTTATAGCTGAAAGTTTGTACCTTTTTACCAACCTCTCCTATTTCCCCCACCCACAAGCTACCACTTTCTATTCTCTGTGAGTTTGACTCTTTTAAATTTATCACACATATCCGTGATACCATGCAGTATTTGTCTTTCTCTGTTTGGTTTATTTCACTTACAGTAATGCCCTCCAGTTTCACCCGTGTTGTTGCAAATGACAGACTTTCCTTCCTTCTTTCTCATGGCTGAATAATATTCCATTGTAGGTTCATAGCACGTCTTTATCCATTCAACAATTGATGGAAAATTAGGTTGTTTCCATTTCTTGGCTAGTAATTGCTTCTTGTTGGTAGGCCAAATAATCAAAGTGTAAAGAGTTTAAATAAACTTTTCTTGCTTGTGCACTTTTTGTGCATGGGGCAGAATGGGAGGAGGCATTCACAAAGGGGTATTTGTTTCATAGGATTCATTACAAATTCATCACGAGAACACAAATAACACTACTCTATAGATTTTATATCATGAATTTATTGTTTTCTACTTAAATAATTTTCATGTAATTATCCTCTTTGGTCCCTGAAACAACTCTAAGTGGACAAGGCAGATGTTACAATCCCTATTTTACAAATGAGGAATAACACAGAGACTGAATGACTTATTCAGAGTAGTCTAGCTTGTGGCAGAGAGACTCAAACCCAGGCCTTAAAATGTCAAAGCCAAATGTTTTTCCTTAAGTCTATGGATTCTCCAAGTGGTAATGTTGCTGCTTTTATAACTCACCCAGAATAGTGTATGACCCAATAGGATTGCATCCATTTTCCATATAGTGCCCAGAATGGCCCATAATGGTCCATGTTGGGACCATCTATGGAGGATTAAAGAACCATAAGATTTTTGGGCCCTTACTCCAAGAGATTATGATTTATAAAGTCTGGAGTGTGGCCTGAGAATCTGTATTTTTTAAATAGCTCCCTAGATGACACTGGCATGTAGCTTGATTGAAAACCACTGCCCTAAAGGTCCTGAAGGTGGTCTAGAGGGGTCCCCCAGGCTCAAGGTGGGGATAATCAAATGCCAGTTACTGGAATGTAACAATTCAGGTGTCTAGACAGCAGCCATCCTGGCCTGCCACAGTTTAAGCTAATAGTTTCTTCCCTTCCACTCCTCTCCATGGCCCTCAGCAGAGCTCACTTCTGCCCTCATTACTTGGGCTGCCCACTCACTTAATGGAGACTCATTGCCAGCTCCCCCGACTGCTCCATTTCAGCTTGTGGGACTTCAGGAACTCAACTTCCTGAAAAAATTAGATTGAAAAACATCCTGCCTGATAACTTAGGACCTCGTGTGGAACTCAGCTCTCTTAGGAGCCAGAGGAGAAGAATAATAAAAACTGTGTATTCGTTATCTGGTTGGAGGCCCCAGAAATGTTATTCCTGGCTCTCAGGTGGCCTAGCCAGAAAATATAAAACACAAAACCCTTTAGGTCAATAAAGGAGCATCTTGGCATCATAATGCAGGTATGTGTGTGTGAAGGCACAGTTACTGCACAGTGGAGGAGGCTTCTTTTCTAGAACCTGAAAGTCCCTGAGCTGAAGAAGTTCAAAGAATGGACAGGGAGAAAGAGAATATAGTGGTATAGCAAGAGTCTCAGCATTTTGTTTACCACTGAGAATAAAAGAAGCCTGAGCCATTTGGCAGGCCGATGGGAAAGGCCAGCACACGCATTTTAGCATGAGAGACAAGAACTCTTCTGGGAAAGAATTGCCCAAAGGAAGGAGTTGGTACATGAATTTGTAAACAATAATTCAACCAGTGGATGAGAGGGATTACTTTGAGTATGGTGTGAGGTCCTCACCAGATCAGACAGGCATGCCCCAGAGTACCTACAACTTCCAGGCCGTCTTTTAAGGAGTTTCTTCTATATAAGTCATTTTGCTGGCAACACAAAACTTCAAACTCTCAGCCCAGCAAATGGCCTAGAGTGGAAACCTAACCCAAGAGTAGTCAATAGAGGTGAAGGCAGAATGTGAGGAAGCCTGTAATAAGAGTTCTCAAATAGGGAAGGGGCAATTAAGCCAATCTAATTCTTCAAGAAATTTATTTAATCAATTCAACAAATATTTATTTAGCACCAACTATGTGTAGACATTTTATTGTTTTTTTGAGATTTTTATTAAATTTTTCTAATATTTTATTTATTTTTGAGAGACAGAGAGACAGAGAATGAGTGGAGGGATGGGGCAGAGAGAGGGGAAGACACAGAATCCAAATCGGGCTCCAGGCTCTGAGCTGTCAGCAGAGAGCCCGACACAGAGCTCGAACTCATGAACTGCAAGATCATGACCTGAGCTGAAGTTGGACACTTAACTGACTGAGCCACCCAGGTGCCCCTAAAGATTTTTATTTTTAAGTAATCTCTACACCCAGTGTGGGTCTCGAATTCATAACCCCAAGATCAAGAGGGGTATGCTTCACCAACTGAGCCAGCCAGGAGCCCTGACGTTTTATTGCTTTTAAGGTTTTTTTTTTTTCTTTTAATGTTTATTTATTTATTTTGGGAGAAAGAGAGCACAAGCGGGAAGGGGCAGAGAGGGAGACAGAAGATCCAAGCATGCTCTGCACCATCAGCTTGGAGCCCAATGTGGGTCTTGAACTCCTGAACCATGAGATCATGACTTGAGCTGAAGTTGGATACTTAACTGACTGAGCCACCCAGGTGCCCCAACTGCTTTAAGTTTTATTTAACAAATGTTTCTATTGAATGTACTCTGTGCCAGACACTAATATTTTATAATATTAATTTCTTGTAACAGCCCTGTAAGTTAGCTGCCATTAGCATCCCCATTTTGAAGGTTAAAAAAAAAACCCAAGGTGCAGAGAGCCTAACTAACTTGCCCCAAGCTACACATTTATTGTGGTAGAGCCAGTCTTTTAAGTTCTATGAATATATTAATAAACAAAAGAGACCAAAATTCATGTCCTCAGCAAACTTACTTCTACTGATGATTTGGGCCTGGACATTTGGAGAGTCAGTGGTTTGGGGAAAAGAAGCTTAAAAACATGAACCGGTGAAGGCCAGCAGCATAAGCCATGATAGAAAGAAATTAACGATCAGTGATGAAAAATGCATCATCAGATGCAGATGATAGAAAAAATTAAAGAGCAGTGAACAGAGGGTGAGGGCCCAACAGACGAAACAGGTCCCAAGAACATTCCTGATTCCAGCCATGTTCATATCCATAAGGCCCGGATTCTCCCGAGAGCCTTGTAGGGCCCAGCTCCACCGCTGCGTTTTGCATCCTCTTATTCCCACAATAAAACCACCCAAACTGAAGTAATCTTGGAGAAGTAAAGTACACCAAATATGGATGGCGGGGCTAAAACAGACTCTGGTCTCTAGCTTAGAGACCCCTCCTCCAGATTCTTCTTCCTTTGCTGTGTGTGTGAAAACCCACAGATATGGAAGCTGATGACTATAAATTACCCTCCCCACTTGTATTCCGGGCTCAGACATTTGGAGAAACAGTCTCCTCTGAGCCCACCAGTGTTAAATAAATCTCCAATCTACCAAGATCTCCGAGTGCCGCTTGGTTTTTCTGCCAGTGTTCCAGCCTGGTTCTGTAACATACTTGGTTCCCTAACCAGGAAACCCAACTGCACTGGCCCATTGTTGCCACCAGTTTGGGAGAACAGCGAGGCAGTGACAGAGTGAGGGATAGCAAGGGAGAAGGCACGTCCTGCCTGAATTTCAGCAGTCTCCTTCTCGGTTGTCTCTGGCCGCCCTGCTCCATTGCTCCCACCGGACTCAAAGAGACATGATAGGTAAGGACCTGGACCAGACATCGGAACTGCTAAGGCCAGGGCCCCAAAGAAGTCAGGCACACCCAAAAGGGTGGAAGGGAGACCTGATGAATCCCCAGAGGCCTTAATAGGTCTCACAGGTAGAGAATTTTGTGGGAGAGAATGTAATAGACTCTGGTATGTATGTGTGTGTGAATGTGTGGCTAGGCCAGGCTTGCCAGTCCAGTTCGAGTTTGTGGCTCCACGGACAGGCACCCTTAAGGTCCCCAAAAGTCTATGGAATCTGAATGGGCTCTCCTGTGTCGTGGTAAGCATGTAAGGCCTAGGGTGGTATCAGATCAGATTCTGATCGCAAGTCACAAAGCTGAGTCCGCTACAGCCAAACCTCACCTAAAGTTTCTCCCTCAGGAATGAGACCAGAGGAGTATCTGATTGGTCCTCTCATATGAGAGGATATCCTCCCCTTGTCTGTCTTTGCCACACCAAACACGAGAAAGAAATTAATAATGGGATCAAAACAGAGTAAGCCTACGATCTTAGAGGTCATGCTCAAAAATTTTAAAAAGGGATTTTCAGACAATTACGGGGTGACATAGCATGAGGGTAGCTTCAGCAATATCAACAGGATACGGAAGAAAGGCCCTGTCCCTCGGCCTGGAGGGCAGTGACAGCTGAGGAAGCTGACATGCTCGAAGTTATATTGAAGGAAAATAGCAGTCACCATGTGGAAACCAGAAGGATTTATTTATGAGCACAAGATGCTCTTTGGGGATGTTCAGAAATAATTGGGGAGCATTTGATAGGAGACTGGAATATTGCAATAGCATCTTGTACTTAAAACAAAATACCGTTTTTTAAATTTTCATGTTTAAACCTGAAACCCATTTAAACCTTCAGGTTGATGAGACCAAGGGGAACAGAGTAATTCTTTCCTTTGATTTTCTGTTGCTTCACCTCTGTCAATGCTTTGCTGCACAGGGAAGGTTATGTTTACTAAGGCTGTGCCAAATCCCCTTGGTCCTTTCTCAACTCTGCTCTGTCTCAGGAAGCCACATTCCAAAGCACTGAGTCAACACTCATGCTGGTAGGGAACATTCAGCAGGAAGCTTCAGCAGTCCTAATGCAAGTCGGAAGAGTTTCTTGGCAAGGGCTGGCTCATTGGAATGTAGTCCATTAAGCAGGAAAGGCGATAGGAGTTGTAGAATCGTAAGCTCTTTAGAGCTGAAAAGGTCCATTGGGATGGCCTAATTCTCTCACATCACAGATTGGGGAGTTTGATAGCAGTTTTCTGTGACTCTCTGCAGGAATTTCATGTGACCATGCCCTTCCTCCATATCAAATCTTACCAGCTTCTGCCGCTCTCCCTTAGATATGTGCCAATCCTCCCAGCCACCTAAGTAAATTGGCTTTCTCATCTCGCATCCTTCTTCCAGTTAAGATAATACTTGGGAAATCTTACTGTTGACCAGACACACTAACCTAAGTTAGGTGGGTTGTATTGGCTTCAGCACATCAAGTAAGGTCCCGAGAGGTTGCAAGATTGAAGATAAAGATGAGGAGGATGGTGATGGTGATGATGATAAGGAATAGTAATATTAATAACAGCCGCTTCCTCTTTTGAAGCTGGGCAATATGCCAAATACTTTATATACATTCTTTCACTGAATGCTTAACATACTGTGAGGAAATAGGCATTATAAATCCCATGGTACAGATGGAGAAACTGACGTTCAAGTGTCAAGAGACAAACACCAAGTCACAAGGTTATTAAGTGGTAGAGGGGAGCTGACTGTAAAGCCCATCCCTCCTTTTTTGTTAGATGTTCCCCAATATCCACTTTGTCATCTCAGAAGGGGATCTCAGGTGAGTAAAGGGTTGGGCCACACTGGGCTGGGAAAGTGTTTCTACCTTAGCTCTCTGTAACTGGTTCCCATTAGCCAATTCCCTCTGCCCCCCTCCCCCACCTCCTTGATGGTCCCAGGCATTTTGTTTTGCCTGAGGAAAAAACCTAGCAACTCAAAAGTCTTTTTAAATTACAAAAATATTAGTCTTTCATTCAGTGGAGGGAGAAAACCCAGAGGCAGAAAGAGGCCTAGAGAATCAGTCTTGAGGAAAATCAAGTCAACCACATTTCCCATCCTATTCATTTTCTAAACCATTTAAATGGGATTCTAATTGCATAAAACAACCAATTTTATTCATTAAGGTTCAATTAAATTAATCTGAAATTCAGGATAATGGCATTGTTGAACAGCCATATTAAAGATGAAACATAATCTCTCTTGACTCCATTTTCTTTGACACAATAAAGTTCAGCTACTAATGAGCTCGTGATACAAGGTCTCTTTTATAAATGGTAACAAAGGGAGCAAATTTGTGAACAGCAGTTTTTATTATCATCATCAACAACCATTTCCTTTGTTATCAAAATATGCAGAAATTATTGTGGGGCCTTTTTTTTCTCATTATGGCTTTGATGGGAAGAGGCATGAAATAAATAGCTTCATAATTGTGTCAAACTGAAGTCACACAGTGAGAACCCACAGGGGATCAAGAGAGGGTTGGTCTCAAAGCCCTGATGCAGGGCATTCTGGGGACTAAGCAGACATTTCCATTTTTGGCCTTGCAGGCCTCAATCCCTCCCATAGAGTCCAAATCTCTGTTTCAGGGCAAACAAGAAGTGTTTCTCCCTACCTAGGTAGACTATGTCCTGCCTTCTTGTGGTCTAGGGAAGAACCTTCTTTCTAGAGTTAGAGAAGCCATGGGCAGCCTGTCTAGGTAGCATGAGGCAGCCTCGGCAAATGAACCTTCCCATTCTCTGGTGATACCTGTCCCTTTCCAGAAGGGCACAGTGTTGCCATTTTCTATCTCAGCCTCTGGCCGTGTTCACAGTTAACCTCAGTCCACAGAATAGCTTCCCCTGGTCAGCAGGACTTCGACTCTCAAGCCTGGTAATGTTAATTTAGTATCCGAACCTAAAACAAACTGTCCCCAACCCCAGTGACAGCATAAGACTAAGTGGCATTCAACCAAGTGGCTGGTATTCAACCAAGCTTATTGAGGGTCTGTTGTGTGCAGGGGATCATAGGGAATATGGAGATGAAAAAGGCCCTATATAGCAGGGGGTAAGTAGCGGGTGTAAAATGAGAGGTCCACATCTTTATCTAAAATCCATATGGCTACATTTATTTTGTGTGAGTTCAGAGTTTTTAGTATTTGGAAAGGTAATTTCATATGTAATATCACGTATTATCTAATACCCAACATGATTATTCTATAATGCTATCTGAATATTCACATTAAATGACATAAAGAACATAAACAGCCTCCTATCAGTTCAGGTCGGGTCAAGTTTGCTACTTAATGATTTATGTGTTATTAAAAAAATCTTCTGGAAGCAAAAGAAGAGCCACCCAGTAAAGGAGAGGGCCCTGGGAGGGAAAGGCATGACTGGTTCATCTATAATAATCCTGCAAGGGACTAAGTTGCAGTGAACTGAGAGAACTGACTTCTATGGGGGATCCAGGGGGCGACTGGTAGGGTGTGAGAGTCCCATGATTGAGTGTGAGGTCAGACATTCATCTTTCTCCAAAGAGCTGCTGCAAAGGGGATGTGTCCCAGTATTCCTGGTGGCTGTTGGAGCTGAGGGTCACACTCCCCCATAGTCTCCTGGGCCTGACCTTCAAGGGAAGCTCTGTGGCCAAGGTGTGCCTTTCCCCTTTGCAGTCTGCCTTCCATTAAGAAGACCCACCATTATCACCACCACACTCACACACCTGGCCAAATCAATAGTAGGTAAGTCTTCATTTGGCCAAGTGTATCATCTTCTCAAATGGGGAAATAACATGTTCAGAAGAACTCTTCATGCCCAAAAAATATACTCTCATGAAAATATTCTTCTTATGCCTCTCAGTTTCCTATGAAATATTCATTAAAATGCTGTAATACATGAAAACAGAATGAATACTGCTGAACCAAAACTAAGTATTTAATTCTGGAATTAGGTACTGGTGATGGCTGCACAACCTTGTGAATATACTGAAAACCACTGGATTGTACATTTTAAAAGAGTGAATTTTATGCTATATGCATTATCAATTTTAAAAAAACACTAAATAGTTAAAAGAAAAAGTTAATTCAGTAAAATGGCTTTCAGCCTCACTCCACTCCCATGACCAGACCCTGGACCTTACCAACACTCCACTGTAGAAATCATAAACTAATTCCTCTTCCTCTGCCCCCTGCTCCGACCTTGAAAATCTTCTTTCACCCTCCACCCTACCCTGCTGTTTAATTATCTTAGTTTCACGTTGATCCTACAACACATTACACAAATTTAGTGGCTTAGAGCAACACAGTGTATATATTTTTTAACTTTCTGAAGGCCAGAAGTCTGAAATCAGTCTCACTGGGCTAATATCAAGGTGTTAGCAGGGCTGGTTCCTTACTGAGGCTTTTAGAAGGAATTCCCTTTTCCTCCTTCTAGAAGCCACCTGCATTCCTTGGCTTCTGGCTCCTGCCTTTGTCTTCAAAGCAGATCACTTCACCCACTGCTTCCTTCATCACGCATCTCATTTTCAGTCTCTGACCCTCTTGTGTTCCTCTTGTGCAGACCTTTCTAATTATATTGGGAACATTCAGATAATTCAGGATTATCTCCGCATCTCAAAATATTTAACAGCAACTATGAAGTCCCCTTTACCATGGAAGGTAACATATTCACAGTTTTTGGGAATTAGACTGTGGACATCTTTGTCAGGGGACATCCCTCTATTTTTTCCCAGTCAATTCTGTCTTAACATCAACTACCTTCCTTTTTCAACCCAGACTAATGGGTAGGAAGAAACTATCTTTTAGCATCTTTAATTCTCTCACATCCTTTTGCATACACCAAACCCACTGGAAAAGCCCCTTCCTGAAACAATTCTATAATCTTCCTTTTCTGCTTTTATAATAAAAAATTTGGTCTCCATGGATGAAATCTCCCTTTTTGTGTGTAAGGCCAATCATTCTGCCTCTGCTCTCAATCTCTTTTCCTTATTATCTTTTGATCTTCAATTTCTAGACCTTGTCATCAGCAATAAATTATTTTCTCCCATCTTTAAGAAAAAGTGAGGACTTTTCAGCCTGGATAAGGTGGAGAAGACTTAGTTCTCCCTGCTCCTCCTGGCTAAGTATAATTAAAAGTCATGGACATAATATAACAATCATAAGAGGACTGTGACATGTTGAGAGTGCCGAATCCTAAACACTAAGCTACCAGGAAGAGGACTATGAAACCTTGAAAGAGGCAAGAAGACTACCTAGCGACTTCAGAATTTCGGAACTACACAGGAATGTGTTTTCTAGGTTTTCTTTTTATCTCCCATATATTCTGGACTTGAAACTAGAGAAGTCTGCAAACTGGAACCACCAACAGGTACAGTGGGGGGTGGGGAGGGAGGAAATAAAGAAAAAAGAAATGCACACAAAAAATAACACTTAAAACCTGCTCCCTGTAGTCAAAGGACCCAGTTAAGGAGCAGCAAAGCAGGACAAAATCCTTTTTGGCAATACTCTACCCCAATAAAACATAATGAATCGTCCCTGCTTGTATAATGTCAGTAGAGACCAAATGGGGAGTTTGGATTTCTGCCCCTCACATGGTGACAGCAACTGAGCCAGGGTGGTGCTCCCATTTCACCTTCAGTATTGCACTGGTGGAGTCCAAGTGGGGAGTCTGGACTTTCACCTCTGCCCCTTAATTACCACCTGCTGGAAGTCCTGGGTGGCATTTCCCTCCCTGCCAGCATGTATCAGTGGGGACTGAGTGGGATTTCCCAACAGCAGTGTCCCTCACTTTTTCAACCAGAGAATGGAGAGGTGATCTTAGACAGTAGGGAGCTAAAGAAAGGAATTCTTTAAATATGCACGAGAATTTGCTGACTGACTCACACATGAAACTGATGGACATTAACTCACCAAAAAGTTTGAGAATTGAACTGAAGTGTGGAATAGCATGCTGGTTGGCAGAGTGGCCTTTGGGTAGCACACATACAGAGTAGTTCAGGAGAGCTCAGAAAACTAAATTGTCACTGGAACCCCAGCCCACAAAAGTAGGCCAGGACCCAAGCACTAAACCCAAACAGGGTGACTGCCTGCATAAGAAAAAGATTTAAATGTAATCCAAAGTCTTCTAACACAATAGTCAAAATGTCCAGGTTACAACTGAATCATTTATTACAACAAGAAGCAGGAGAATCACTTGAATGAGAAAAAACAGCACATACTAATACCAAGATGAATTAGATATTGGAATTATCTGACACAGATTTAAATGGGAAGGAAAATGCTTCAACAAATAATTATGAACTCTCTTGAAACAAATGAAAAAAAATAGAAGACTTCAGCAAAGAAATAGAAGATATAAAAGAGAACAAAATGGGAATTATAGAGCTGAAAAATACAATAGCCAAAATAAAAAACTCATTCAGTGAGCTCAATGAGTTTGGAGATGACAAAGGATGGAACCAGTAAGCTTGAGGGTAGATCAATAGAATTTATCCAATCTGAACAGAGAGAAAATAGACTTAAAAAAAATCATCAGGGACCTGTGTAACAACAACAAAAGACCCAACACTTCTATCATTGAAGCCTCAGATGGTGAGAAGAAAAGGGTATACAATTAAAAAAAATATTCCAAGAAATGATGGCTAAAAATTTCCCAAATTTGGTGAAAGGCCAAGAAGTTAAACAACCCCCAAATGAAATAAACCCAAAGAAATCAAAGCCAAGACACATTATTGTCAAACTTCTGAAAACTGAACACAAAGAATAAAATCTTGAAAGGAGAGAGAAAAGGAGGGGGAGAGGTGGTGGGAGGATAGGAAGGAGGAAGGGAAGGGGATGAGGAGGTGGTGCTGGTCCACAGGGAACACCAATTTTAACGTTAACAGATTTCTCATCTGAAATCACTTGAACTGCTCTCACCAAGGTCACTACTGGCCTCCTAATAAACAATTACATGATCTTACTTGGACTCTGCAGCATTTTCTCTCTGTTGATCACCCCTCCTTTTTGAAACACTTTCTTCTCTTGATGTCCTGGACATTAGAGCATCCTGGTTTTCCCTTTTAGTGCTCATTCACAGACTTCTCTTTTTCTCCCCATCTGTTCAGCTATCCCAGGGTTCTGATCTCGTCTCACTTCCTGTCCTCTACTCACAGGACATGTGGTCTAGGTGGCTTGCCCACTGTTTACCTAGATTTTATTTAAGACTGGTTTATTGAGGTGATATTTACATATAGTAAAATCAACCTATTTCAGTGTTCAATTCTATAAATTTTGACATATAGTCCTGTTACCACCACCACAACCAAGCAAAAGAATATTTCCACTACCCCCCAAAAAAGCTCCTTCATACTGCTTTGTTGTCAGTACTCTCCCCCACTTCTAGTCCTTGGCAAGCAATGATCTTTTTTCTGTCCTTACAGTTTTGCCTTTGCCAGACGGTAAGGCTTCATGTATTTTTAAACATCTACCAATAAAAATGATGCCTTCCTCATTTACATCTCCAGTACTAACCTGTCTTTTGAGCTTCAGAGTTGTTTATCTAATGTCTTTTGTTTGGGTTAGGTTTAGAATCCTTTTTTTCTTCATGCATCACAAAAGTTGAGCGATTTAGAGGTTACTTAACCTAAGCCTTAGTTTTCTTCCATGAAAGCGAGGAATGATACTTTAGTGATTTCTTGGGGAAGTTAAATAAGGTAAATAAATGCCACTAATGAGTCTACAAGGCTGGGAATTCACAATAGATACTCAATACATCATTAATATCAGAATCTCTTCATAAAGTTCAATTTCTTCAAGAGGTCCTGCACCTTCTGAGGGTGGAGGACTCCACTTGCTGTAGAGTTCAGACCTCATCTGAGGCCGGGAGTCCTTCTCCCCACCAGTCAGTGGTTTATGTCTCCACAACATACTGGGCAAAAGACCACGTATCACTTTCAATGAGTGCACATCTGAATTCTCAGAAAGAGTCTGTAGTACAATTGAGTCTTGAAACCAATCAGTCATAATTACTTCATGCCTCTAGTTAGCTTTACGTTTATGAGGCTGATTAATATCTGAAATAAAGATAGTTTCATTTCAGATTCCTTTTACTTAAAGGCAAAAATAAAGCACAATGTTATTTTGCAGCATACACACTCCAATATGATTACTCATAAGACCTCCCAGTCATTTACGGTACCATATGCATGTCAGCCTTGTTTCACACTGGATGGGTTCAGGGAGAAGTGGCAGAACCATTCCTCCTAATTATTTTGTATTCTGAGTCTTCATGTTTCCATATACTATTAGCCAGTAGCAATTTATAATGTATTCCAAGAAGCCATGTTGTATTTTAATGGAGGCTTCTTCTCAATTTCTCTCTAGATGAACTAAACAAAAGCACCTTAATAAAAGTAAACTGACAAGAATCACATTGTTCTTATTTCAAACACAAATAAAGGAACTAAAATGTTGTGAAATATGCCAGGCAGTTTATATTAATCCTCTAACCTCCAGAGAAAGGGCTTGCAATTAGATTTATATTAGAATTGTCACAGCTAGCAATTTTTTTAATACCAGAAGCTAGCCTTCAACTGATTTCATGCTACACATACACACTAAAAATGCAGTTAGTGTAACACAAAGAAATTAAAATTACAATTGAAGTGTCATACAGTAAGTGAAAAAGCTTTAATGATCTGTCTGGTCATAGAGCTAATAATGGCTTTACGCAGAATGCCGTGAAACGAAGGTGTCTCTTTCAAGAGCCAGAGTGCATATGTGGCCGGCATCATTTTGCTAAGGCCATATACAGCTGTACTTGGTTATAGGAACATTAGTTAAGTGAGCCTATAAAAAACAGCTGTATTTGAGATCACATAGAACTCTGCACATTTTCTCCCTGTGGCAGCCAATCAGAAATCTTGCTGACAGGCAAACTTGTACAGAACGAATGATCCTATTTAGATTAATTCTTTTTAATGCTTTACACAGGCCTACTTTCCTGGCATATTGTGGAGAAGGCAGGTCAGTTTCATTCAAAACCTGGAGACAGAAAACACAAGCTTGATTACTTGATAAAATATATGATGATACTGGTAGGGAATGTGGAGTGCTCAGTCCCTGTAAAAGTAAGACTGGTGGTCTTTCCCTAGCTCAGAGTTCAGGCATGAAGCACTCTGGAAAATGAGCACTCAGCCAGCAGGCAGTCTGGAGAACTGAGATTTAACTGTGGTTCTGTTATTACTGTTTTACCTCTTTACTCTCTACCCAGTAACACGATACATCCACAATTTTTGCCATGAAACCTTGAAATGCCCTCCAATCCTTGGCTCTGGGTTTTGGCCCATAGTGTGTTAACCAGCACCACAGAGAGGACTGAAATATGCTTACTCAGCTGGGCTCACCTGCTCTCCAGGCTCTGCCATTGACATGAGAAGAACACACTTGACCTAGTCCACTGGGTCCAGTGGGATGATGGGAGACATGTGGAGCAGACATGTGAGCTCACCCAAACTGAGGTCAGCACAGCTGCCCAGCCAAACCCAGCTTAGACCGCAGGCCCATAAGAAAAACAAGCGCTTCCCACTGCAGGCCGCTGGGATGCTTCAGTTGTTTGTTAAGCAGCATGACTGCAGCCACAGTTAACTGAAGCAGTCACTAAGGACTGTGTGACCCTTGGCAATCCCTTCCCTGCCTGTCCTCTACAGCTCATCTACAAAGAGAGGCAAGGGACTGGAGGGTCCACACAGCCTTTTCTAAAGGGAACTGGGGACCAAGAAACCTGGGATGAAAGGAACTCCAGATTCTAGGTGATCAGAGTTCTTCAAGGCCTAGAAGGAGCTGAGGGAAACACTTTAATGGGCACCATGGGCAGGCTGAAGAGCCTTTATGCCCAGTGACATTGCCTGAAACATCTGTGGCAACGTGTCCAGTTATGTAAAAAGTCTGTGATCAAAGAAGGGCCTGACAAACTTTGATATGTCTTCATAGCCAACTCCTAAAGAAAACCTGTTTTTCTGTTGATTTAAACCTAAACAGGGGCACTTGGGTAGCTCAGTCAGCTAAGCATCTGACTTTGGCTCAGGTCATGATCTCACAGCTCGTACATTAGAGCCCTGTGTCTAATCCGAAGCCTGCTTCGGATTCTGTGTCTCCCTCTCTCCCTGCCCCTCCGTAGCTCGTGTTCACATGTTCTTGCTCTCTCTCCTCTCTCTCTCAAAAATAAAAATATTAAAAAAAAATAAACCTAAACAAATAAGCAAGTCAGAAGACAGAATTGGAGAAAATGGAAATCTTTATTTTTAAACACTAGTACATTTTCAAGCTGTTTTAAAAAGGAAAAATCATATTAGTTGAAAACTATGCATCAAAGCATATTTATTTAAACTCTAATTTTACAAACACATAATGAAAGAAATATATTTTATAAATATCTACTCAGAATATTATGAAAAAAAAGTGTTTAAAAATAACCGCCCCAGATCTCCCTCTTTAAATATATAAAATTCCCATACAGTTCATAAGAATTCTTTCTCAAGAGCCAAAAATTTCACAAAGGCCAACAACTCAGTTCTCATCAGACACAATCAAAAGTAATAGGGATATAAAAAATTGTAAAAGTTCTGTACAAGGGAAATTACAGATAGCACATGGGTAAATCTCATTACCATACAGGCCATTTGTATTTTAAAAATGTTTTATAAAAACTGCCATTTAAATAAGTGAGAGTCCTTCCCTGACTGTGGAAAATATATAAATGATCACCCTCCTACCTGGGTATGGAGGCTCCCACCCGCTGGGCTTACGGAGAAAAGTCTCCATGTATTTCCTGACTAAAGGCCTAATTAGGTCGCATGTGGGACCCGCCTCCTCAGGCAGTGGCTTTTTTTGGTGGGTGATTCATTATTATTTCCTTTTACTTAGAAAAGTTCTTTGGGATCATCGAAGACAATTGCTCACAAGTGAAAGCAGGACTAGGGGATGACTTCAGATTGTTGTGTCCAATTAGTAACACTTGTACTCTGTGGTTTGGGCGACAAACTCTGGCAAGCCTAATTTTCCACTGTCAGAAACACCCCCGCCACCTACCCCAGTGAAACACATCGCTGGCCCCAAGGCTGTCCCTTCATCTTTCTTCTTCCGGCCCAACTTGCTTGGTTGCCTACAGCAGTATATGCAGATTACTGTCTCTTCTGACACTTCTTCTGGAAAGAGCTCTTCAAAAATGTGCGGTACACAGGGTCATCCACATATTCGTTCTTAAACCTGGAGCTCAGCACTCTCTGTCTTTTTTTCTCCCCTTGGATTATGTCTGCTCCGTAAAATGTGTCTTCAAATCGCATATCAGAGGCTGTGGACTAGAAAGAGCCAGCATCACAGTGCAGAAGGCACAGCATTTGACCATGACAAGAATGGACAAAGATCTGATCCAGCCAACTCGGGATGGGGTGCAGAGGCCAGGCCACATGTCCAGGATTTTGGAGCCTCCCCACCTGCTTCAGCCAGGCTCCTGCCTCCATGTAGCCTCACCCCCAGGGACCTTGCCCCAGCAGAAGCAGCATTGAAGTCTTCTCATTTAAATCTCCCTCACTCTCCACCTCCCCTCTGGCTCATGCCCAACCAAGTTTTTGACAAATTTGTCAACAGTCATCTCTAATTCGCCCCAATTCCGATTTACCTCTGGGCCTCTGCCTGCACACCTTCCCTGAAACTGTCCTTGCTCCAGTCCACTTTCTATGACACTTTTCCATCCTAAATTTATTTGACTATTTCTGTTACTTAAGTATTGCTGGCAGCTCACTTATCTGACATTGATAAGGCCTTCCTCCTGCCTCTCTTCTTCCTCTGGCTCTGACTATTGATGTCTCAGGGGTTCTTCTTTCTTAACTATCTGTTCAACTCTGAGGCTCCTGGCATTTTGCACTTCTCCTCTCCACATATGCTCGCTGACCCCTCACACCCATACTCATGGCTTTAATTCCTGCTTCTTCTCCAAGGACGCTCACCCCTCTCACTCCAGTTCAGACCCCCTCCTGTGCACAGGCCTGCATGTCCAACTGCCCAGGAGGCGTCTCAGAGTGTTGACCCCAGAGGCACTTCACATCAAGCTGCCCTACATTGAACTCAGTCTTCCCTCCCCATTACCGTCCTTCCCATACTGCACACATGGCCTACCTATCCTATCCATCTAGCTGCACTGTAGTCATTGGTAATGTCCCCCGCCCCCACCAAGTCCAGGATCCCTTCTACATATTTCTTGTAGCCCTCCCTCCTTTCTTTATTCTGGCTGACTCCCTGGTGCAGGCCTTCACATTTCCTCTGCTAAACCACTGCAAATGCTGTACCCCCCGACTTTGTTCTATAGAACCACTGGAAGAAAGTGGTTTACAAACTGTCTGATCCCATGACATCCCTGCTTATCATCTTTCAACAGCCTTGCTGCCTTTAAGATGGCACCTGAGATCCCTAGGCTGGACCTACAAAACCTGGCATAATCCTATGTCACGTTCTGGTCAAATAGAATTATGTGCAGTTCCTGACCATGTCTCACTGGCTCATGCTTTTCTGTCATTAGACGTACTTTTTCCTTTGCATGGAAGCTTTCTTTCTATTTTCTCTGCCACAGGCAGACTCAAGGGCTCCTCTTCTGGTTCCTGTCAGACTTTATAAGTCAATGCCACAGAATGAGGTCAGTGGCAGAGATGAGGGGCAGGTAAGTTTCTCCCCACTGGGGATTCCTTGAACCCCTTGAGGGTGAGGCTATTAGGCACTGAGTTCAGAATTTTATGTGTTCTCCACACCAAGCAACATGCCCAGCACTCAGTCACTGCTTAATTGTTAGCTAGGTGAAGGAATGTGGGCTTTTTCTGTTATGCTCAGGTAAAGGCCACATTAGGAGACTATTTTTGCTTCCTAATTCCCTACTGCTTTGCCTTCTAAAATGCATTTCCAACTGGTTTTCACTGAGGTAGATCACTCCTGACAATACCAATGCACAGTGGATCTCACTATCACTGAGGCCACCTCCCCTGGTTGGTGACAGAGGCAGAGTCCAGCTTTGAGGGCTTGAAACACATGGTCAATCATGAAGAAGAGATAAACAATGGAACAGTTACAAAGAAGCTCGAAAACTAAAAAATGGAGCTACGTGCACAGCAGGCATGTTCCCTGACAGTTCATGAGATGGTTATTCAGGGTAACAGGCTACCTGCACGGGTCCCCCAGACACTCCCTTGTTTCACTTGGGAAGAAAATAACTAAAAGATTATGGGTTGGTTGGGCACCCTCTGCCATTAGGAGAAAACATTTTTGTTTCATTCATTCTTGGCAAAGTACTTCCTCTGAGTAATCTTTCCCTTTTGTAAGTGCTAAAGTTATCAAAAGAGAAAATAAAACATCTATGAAAGTGTTGCCATTGTGCGAGAACAGCAAAAGTCAGCCTTTCAAATACAATAATAAAACCGATTTACCAGCAGCTCTACTTAATTATGCACTGTTGCCATGGTTATTCTGTGAGACAATAAAAGGCAATGGGGCCGTTTCTGAAGTTAGTGGGAAAGAACCCCCGCAAAATCACTGAGGTGGACTGCTGACTCTTTTGAAAAATTTCTTCCCAAGTCAGCGTGTGTCTGGGTGAGCAGAAGTCATTAAAATATGAGGCCTCCTGTTCAGCAGTGAGGCTGCTAGCCCACCCCCTCCTTAGAAAAACAAAAGAGATTTCTCTAATCATAAAATATCTTCCATCAATGACTTTTCCAATTAGATTTGTTTCACCAACTGGAAAAAAAAAATAGCAGTCATAGACCAACCAAGGGCCTGAGGGTGATATACTAACCTGAAGGAAAAGCTGGTTTGCTATAACAGGAGCAGAGGAGTCTTTGATTCAATAAAAACAGAGGTAGCAAACTGGATTTAATGACTGTGAGCTTTTGCTCCTAAAGATATTTTCTACTAGGCTCAACTGTTTGATATAACAGTTTACATTCAGATAATATACGTGATTTATATACTTTTCACTGACTTCTATTTTTAATTAAAAAATTCTCTGAGAATAAAAAAAAAGTTGGATGTTGGTATGACTGTTCAGAGAAATGGATCTTAGGAAATTCAGGAGCTGGGTTCGAATAAAGCTATGTAGGAAGGCAACCTGGTATTGGAGCCAAATCTATTATGGAACAAAGAGATTATGATCTGAACAAAAAGCAAAAAAAGCATTCTTTTAGTGTGATTAAGAAATAGTATTTTAAATCCACAAGACCTAGCTGGTGCTTAATCATACACACATTAGAAAACCAAAGACCTGAGTGACTTACAGAGGACTGCCTACTCCATTCCCCATCTTTTAATCTCTAGGTGAATGAGTGAGTGAGTGAGTGAGTGAGTAAATAAATAAATGAATAAATAAAGGAGTGGGGGGCAAGGAAGGGCAGGGAGATGAGGGAGAATCGATGAAAGACAGGAGCACAACATGAAAGGTAGCCATCTTTAGCATCCTGAAGAGGAAAAGTTGTTCTTAAGAGATTTAAAGATGTAGGGCTGGACAAGCTATCCAGACTTTTTTAGATCTTTGTTAGGATTTAGCCAATGTCTTTACAACAGGAATATTTGATTTTCTCTTTCCCTGCAGTTTATCTGGCAGTTAATCTACTTTTAGGTGTTTGGGTCCCCTATGTGCCACATTTCTCATTGGGCAGGTACCACTGCTGTACTGTCACTCTTCTCTTGACGATTTCGCTGTGAAGGACCTTCCTCTCAAGGATGCAGCTCAGAAAGACAGTTGACACGTGGTGCAGTTACCCTGTTCCCAGAATCCCACCTGACAGGAAAAGGAACTAAATATACAACTGAAGACTTAAGGAATCCAAGGATTTTCCAGATTAAGGTAACTATCACTGCAGAAAAGTATATCATAAGCATGTGCTGAAAACTGAGGGTGTCATTTATTCTAGAAACAAAATTCATTTTAGTCAAAAAAATCCCATTCTTTCAAATTTCCCTGTTCAGGATTTATCATTTTTCAGATATAGTAGATGCAATTCTAAATGAGTAAAACTGACTTCATTTCAGGGTCCACTAAATATTTTATGATACAATAATGAAATCTAAGTTATTGTGAATTATATTTTTTAACAACTTCAGTTTTGATTATTTGTCCATGTTTATTTGTCTTTTAATGGAATGTGTAAAGCTTGAAACTAAAAACATTTTCTTTCTTTTTTTTTATTTTTAGAAACTGCTTTAGTATTCCCACAACTACTTTTGGAGCTTTTTAAAATTCCTTTAGTTATAAAAGTGAGAGCTTGGTTTAATTATGAACTGACATATTAATGAGTTTTTGGAGAGAAGTTAATGTATATGATACGGCTATAGGAAACCAGATGCTCACTTATACTGTGTCCCTTTTAAACAACTATTGAAAACTTCCTTTAATGTTGCTTCTGATGACATGATTATAAGTACATATTCAACAACTATTTTGGGATGCCAATAAATGTTAACATCATTTGACTTCATTAGAAAGAAAAACAAGAAACCTACACTGGTTTCCCATTTGGGGCCAAATTTGAGGCTTGCATAAGTAAGGGAAAAGTTGCATTGGCTTTCTGGAAATCAATCCAAATGCTTAAGTATGCTTCCTGCTGGGCTTGGGAAACAGAGGGAGAGGATGAGAGATTCACATGGCGGATCCCCAAGGGGTATTTGCCAGCACTTACGAAACGAGCTTTCACTCTCTTGGGTAACTCTTCATCTAAAGTGTAGATGTCCTCTCTCTTCATTGCTATCTGGGATCCATCTTCAAATTCAACCTAATGAGAAATAAGGTATCATGCATACAACAAAACATATACACACAATATCACATATACACATACATACACAAAGAAGCATTCACCATTTTTTTTCAAGGTTCTAAGTAACTAAAAAAAGGGAAAAAGGATCAAGCAGAACAAACAAGAGGACCAGCCAACAGCTAAAGAACAAAGAAAAGCTCTTTCCCTTTATTAAACTAACAACATATGCTTTCAAACAGGCCAAAATTCTTGAAAATGAGTGTCTTGGAATATGTGATATGAAAACTTTATCCCTTCCCCCTACCCCCAAAGCAAAAACAAAGAAACACAGCTGCTTCTCAATGATTTCTTTGAATATGAAATTATGGCCAATTTGGCATTAAGAGCTGGGCCTGTCAGTACCATTTTTTTCTTTAAGAGGCTCTGACACCCTAAGAGGGACAAATGATGATATATTTACTCTTGTATAATAATCCTCCAGGATAAAGTAATTTCTCAAGTTATTAGAGAACGTTCAAAACTCACTTCTATAAAATTCAACCATTTGGCCAAAAAAATCCCAGGTTCTCAACCTCATAACATGTAAAACTACAATAATGGGTGAAAACTTTCATCTAAAATGAAATTTAAAACTTTTTATTCAAGTAAATCAAATGGCAGCAAATAACCGCATAACCAGTATTTTCAACATTTTAGAAGATTTTGTCAGAGAAAAGTAAGTGACACTGGTTAAAAGAAACCAAGGGCATCTGGGGGAAATTCATCAAATTCCCTATTCAAAGTAATTGGTCTTGGTTTAGTCTTAAACCACACATGAGCTCTATCAGGAGCAAACAACAAAAGGGAAGCAATCAGAGCACAATATCTTTTTTTTTTTAAGTTTACTTATTTATTTTGAGAGAGTGAGCACAAGCAGGGTAGGTGCCGAGAGAGGAGAGAGAGAAGAGACAGAATTCCTGATGCAGGGCTTGAACTCAACAAGCCCCGAGATTATGACCTGAGCCAAGGCAGACACTTAACTGATTGAGCCACCCAGGCACCCTTCCTTTATTCCATTTCTCTCTCTCTCTCTCTCTTTTCTTTAATATTTATTTACTTTCAGAGAGCGCAAGTGGGGCAGGGGCAGAGACAGAAGGGGACAGAGGATCTGAAGCAGGCTCTGAGTGTTGACAGCAAAGAGCCCAATGTAGAGCTCAAACTCATGAATCGTGAGATCATGACCTGAGCCAAAGTCAGACACTTAACCGACGGAGCCACCCAGGTGCCCTCAGGGCACAATATCTAATATGTTCTAACCTTGAACCACTTACGACATTTTTGAATTTCCTAAGTTGTCTGTCTGAATTCTTTAGGTGTAAGCAATAAAAATAGGCTTGTATTTCTGGTTAAAAGGTAAGTGAAACTTTGCAGCTGCACTAGGTTAATAATAAAAAAAAAATCTGCTGGACTTCAAAAAATACTAAAATTAGGATAATATATATAATTTTCTTTTTATCCATGTACTACACACATTTGACTAAGCTGAAACAATCGGTTGGAATTAGGTCTCGGTCACAGGAGAGCTCTCCCTGTTACTTCCCAGAAGGCTGAGATGGGAAGGCTTTTCTTCCTGGCCTTATTTTAGCAGAGTGGTTTCTTTAATATTTAATTAGGCCAAGGTGTCATCTCATTTATACATTTTGATAGCACAGCTACAAGTACTTGTGCCTACCTTTCTTCTGTTTTAGATCATTTGAAAATTCTGAAAAGCGAAAAAGGCAATTATAAAACTAAAAGGGAGTATGGTGTGATGACCAATCATCCCAGGACCCAGGGGTCTCCCGGGATGCAGGACTTCTAGTGCTAAAATTAGGGACAGTCCCTCACAAGCTAGGATGGTTGTTCACCCTAGTTGGGACACAGCTTAAAGTAAACTCTGGTCCTTCCCTTTACCAGCTGTGTGATCTTCAACAAATTATTAAATTCATGTAACCTTTTTACCCTCATTTGTAAAATAGGAGTCAAAAACATTTATCTTGCAGGGCTACTGTGAGGGTCAAAAAAAGTGCACACAATTAGCATATTTAGCTCTGTGCAATAGGTATTTTAGTTGTATCTTTTTTTGTGAACGTCTTTGCTTATTCAATGATGAGACTAAACAGTTAGACACAAAACACAAAATGATCTCAAAAGGGCACTTGGTTTAATGAGGAATTTTAAATTCCTTGTACTTGAGAGATAATTTTAATATTAGTCTTAACTTTTTCATGGAGTCTATAAATATGCTTATATTCTATGTTGATAGGCCATCATAAATTCCACTGAAGTTAACATACTGATTACTAATTAGCCTGAATTTCATCGGGTCCTCACTGTGATACTTTTCATGTAGCTAAGAGCTTTGCTACATGTAAGATGCTTCACTTTTACATTTATTGTTTAATTAAATGTCATTATTTTCTTTTGAATCATGTAGTAATGCTTCTTTTCTAGGAGTCTCCACTATTATCAGTCTGTCTTATGTTTTTTGCCTAATTCTGGATGTTCTGATGCAAAGAAACTCCAGCACCTACCCTACCACAAATGACCTGAATCTGCAACTCAACACTATGGACCAATACAAAGGGGAAAACAGCCTTGACACAGACATGTACACACATGTGCACCAGTACACACACATACAACATACACATAAATGTGCTCTCCTACCTGCTCACCTTGGGTTTTTCTAGGCCTTAAAAAAATGTTGGTTTCCTAAACTTCTTTGAACCCCTTTAATTACATTGTGCTCTAGTTCCTGATTCAGTGTCTTATAATGTACTCTGCCACTTAAACCCCTGCCCCTTATCAGTCTTTGAACAATTCTAAGCTGAAACTGGCAGTCTTATCATTCTCCAGCTGTTTTTAATTTAATAGGCCTGAACCTTCTTACTCTTTTCTTCTTTTAACTTCAATCTTCCTGTTTTTGCTCTACTGCTTAGCTTGAGAATGTTGATTTCTGCCATCGTGTTACTGAAAGTACTACAATGTATGGATTCTAATAAATGTGTTCCTTTTTAAAGTCTGAAGGAGAGCCACCTGGGTGGCTCAGTTAAGCATCTGACTTTGGCTCAGGTCAAGATCTCACGGTTCGTGAGTTTGAGCCCAGCATTGGGCTCTCTGCTGTCAATGCACAGCCTACTTTGGATCCTCTACTTCCCTCTCTCTCGCTGCCCCTCCTGTGATCATTCTCTCTCTCTTTGTCTCTCTCAAAATAAGTAAATAAACTTAAAAAAAAAGTCTGAAGGAATACAAACGCACATCTGCCATCCATGTTGTTTTGTTAGAGTTTAACTCATTCTCATTTCTGACAGAGATAAAATATTTTCAGTTTAATTGCAATTGCACTCTTTAATAATATGCAGAGTTCCCTAGTTAACAGAATATCCAACCAATAGCTCTACTTTTCATTAAATAAGCACTCCATTAAGTTTAAGTGGACAAACGGCCACAACTGTGTCAACACACAGTTGATTTAGGTTTGCTGAGACACCCAATGGAGGTAAGTCTCTCAGGCAAAAGCCACCAACTCAGGGGCTGCTAGCTGATGAACAGCCATCACTGTCTTGGCATACAGTGAGATAAATCAGCCAATTAGTCTCTCCCCATATGATGTAAACACAAGAAAGCAGCCTACCATCCAGTCGCTTATCTTTGGGGCCTACCTATATTCTTTACAATTAAACCACTCATCAAATGCTAATAGAGTTTCCCAGTGTTGAATTTGGTAATAAAACTCCAATATCTGTGCCATCAGACATTGAATCTTTGCCTCCTTTAAAAAAGAAGAGGTGCTCCAAATTCATGTGGCCTATTCATCAGCAGCATACTGGATATACATGTGCCCTCTGGCTTCCTCTCAGTGAACATCTCACACAGGACAGCACTCACCTGGTACATGTGGGCAACATTTGATCCCAGATATTTTGCTCCATAGAGTTTGCCATCAGGCCACTTGACTTGGACAACTTCTCCCTCAGCAGGAGGGCCCAGTTTCACACAGTCTCGGCTCTGTGGAAGAAACACAGACAGGCTTTTCAAGGCAAGTGTCTAAGTGACTGCATTTAGAACTTAGCAAATGATGAACTCCTGGCAATTAAAAGGAGTTATTGCCTCTGTTTTATGGATTATGATCTTGCATGGGTGTTCAGGGGAAGAGATATGAGCCAAAGGAGTACTTAAAGATTCAGCCTACATCATAAAGTTGCAAAGGAGCCACCATAAGCCAAGCAGGAAAAAAACAGCAGCATTTACATTTGCTACTTGACAAAGAACTGTTCAGAGGGTAACTAAACTATGCATGGAAAGTCCTTTAGCTGAAGAATAGACCAGCTCATGATTTACAACACCTGACATTTATATAGCATTTTTGCAGTCAACTAAATGCTCTAACACACAACTCATTCGATCCTCATAATCAGTCCACAAAGTAAGCAGAGATTATTAATTATCCCCATTTTACTGGCAAGGAAACTGAGCCTCCAAGGAGGTGGAAGTGGGGCCAGGGAGGAGCACAGTGAGGTCCAAGCTGTCAGGCTGTGACAAAGCAACAAGGGAAAGGAAAGCAAGAAGCATCTGCAGCATGGCAGGTGAGGCTGGGAGGGTTGTGTGCTGTTTAGCAGGCCTCTTCGGAAGACCCTTGGACCTCCCCAGAAAGTCATGCTTCTGTTGGCTGTCCATTAAGTGACCAGCCCTCTTTCTTCTACAGGCATCCATGGTGGCCATCCAAAACCCATCTTCTTCTCACTCATGTCTTGGACTCAACAGTGCTTCCTCCTAAGGCAGGGGTTCAGAGAAAAACCCAGTAGTCCATCCTGGAAGGTGCTTGCTTTTTGGCAGGGAAGGGAGGTAACAGGTCAAATAAAATGTTTTCACAGACATAGTTTGCAAACTCTTAAATTTGTATGTATTGGGTATGACAGAGTGAAATTTTAATACAAATGAATTAAATACTTGACCTCTTTGGTAAAGTTTTTGCACATTTAGCAATTTGTGTTTTGCTAATACCAGTATTTTACTGATGAGGCCAATATGACTGATTGAAATGCACACTTGATCAATCAAGCTATAAATGCAGACTGGGCATGGTTCTATGGTTTAAATGAGAGGCGCACACGGGAAATACTTAGTTGTTTAGGACTAGAAATCCACCCTCTATTCCTTTCCATTACTAATAGAAATTTTGCATTATAAAGAAGTGGACATTTTATTGTTGGATTCAGAATACACATGAGAGGCTCAGCTGTTCATTTTCCTCACTGCAGATTCACTTCCATTTAAAGCTACGGGCAAAGAGAAACTTGTGTGCTCAGAAGCTCTATAGAATTGACAGTCTGCATCTAACTTAGTTAAACAAAAATAAGTTTCTCCTTGGCCTTCATAATATTTGGCCTTAGGGCATGCAGAATTGAAAGGGAAGGCTATAGAAATGTTTTCTAGCTATGTCCCTGGGGTTATCCTCTTACTTTCCATTTCCCTTCCAAAGATGAACCTGGTACTAAGAACACTGGAAAGTGCAGCTTCTAAATAGACACTATCCACTCTGCTAGCCTGGGAAGTGATATCAGCTCAGGGGTAACTGAGCTGAAACCTAGCAGAGTGGGGAATGGGGGAGGGGGCACAAGAGTATATTTCTTCCCTCTCTTCAAGTTTTCTTCCATGTGGAGGAAGCTCCATTGGGGTAAATGTTCCTGGTTTCTTTTCCACTCTCTCATTCATCCACTCTTCCAAGAGAATAAGCAGTGACTGAACTTTGTTGTTGAGTTCTCAAGGATATGGCATTTTCCAAACTATGCACCATAGAGCCCTGGGGCACCACAGCAAACTCACAGGGGCTCTGTGGGATATTTTCAGGGGAAACCCAGTGACACTCGTCAGACATCCAGCTTACCACTACTACTCTTAAGTTGTTTAGACCTAACTCACTTAATACATGGAACTGTGGACACTGTAAAAAAAATTGTGCTGAAATACTACTTGGCAATGAGAAAGAATGAAATCTTGACATTTGCAACAGTGTGGATGGAATTGGGGGGTATTATGCTAAGTGAAATAAGTCAGAAAAAAATATCATATGTTTTCACTCATATGTGGAACTCGAGAAACTTAACAGAAGACAATGGGGGAAGGGAAGGGGGGAAATAGTTTCAAACAGAGAGGGAGGCAAGTCATAAGAGACTCTTAAATACAAAGAATAAACTAAAGGTTGATGGGGGGAGCAGGGGAAGGGGAAATGGGTGATGGGCATTGAGGAGGGCTCTTGTTGGGATGAGCACTGGGTATTGTATCTAAGCGATGAATCATGGGAATCTATCCCCAAAACCAAGAGTGCACACTGTATACACTGTATGTTGGCTAACCTGATAATAAATTATATTTATATACTATATATATATATATATATATATATATATATATATATATAGTGTGTGTGTATATATATATATATATATATATATATATATATATATATATATATATAAAATTTGTGCTGAGATACCCAGGGGCTGTGAACCAGTAAAGCTTGGTAATTGTGGCTTTACCCCCTCACGTTCTCTTTCTCTTTGGAACCACCCTGTGGCCAGAGAACACAAGTCCTGCTCTGTTCCTTCCACAGAGAGGAGCTGGTGGTGTCCTGAAACCCTGTCACTAGGAGGCCTGTCTGATCCTCAGATGCAGTATTAGGAACTTTGTTTGCCCACAGATATAAAACCACACACTACAACATCTGCTTTACTAGTAATGAAGAAGATCTTTTCAGTCTCCAAATCCTGACTCCGTTGTCTCTTTTGCTTTTCCTCAGGCAGGATAAATTCTATTTATTGGGCCCTTATTTAATCCAAATGGAGGGAATTCAAGGCCTTGTGGAATACAGAACATGCACTCCCCATTTACTCACCTACCAAAAACAACTGCCAAGCAGGAGACTTAGGGTCCTTAGTTTTAGAGATCTGACCTTCGTCAGAGATTTTCTAACCTTTAAAATAAATCTTCACAACAAATCCTGACCTGAAATTTTAAGTACCATATCACTGAGGTATGGCAATGGCCACAGAAATGTGGTCTATGGCAATGGCCACAGAAATGTGGTCTAAGCAAAACATGAAGATACTTGAGCAATTTATCATAAAAACATACCTTGATAAATTAAATGTATGCAACATTACCATGTGAGAAATAATTATTTTTTAAAAAGGTGTTTGAGAAAAAAATGTCTGAGATACAGTGTGTTATCTGTCTTACCTGTCCATTTGCCCTTTACTCACAAGTCCCAATTTGGTATTGCCAGTGCCTGACCTCAAAGAGCCAATGTACAGCTCAGCCTCCACTAAGTTTACTCTGTGTCAGCCCCCCAAACCATGACAGAATCTAGTAAAGACATTGCAGTTATCTTTCTCAATCTTCTTGCTTTCAGGACTCTTTTTTTCTTTATTCATAGGAGAAGAAGAAAGAAAAATAACCATCCAACTACAATATACAACATAAAATTGGCTGTGAACTCCTTCCCTCCTCCACCACCAGGAGGCGTCCTTCTCATCCTCTGCCAGGTCAGTTAGCTGGAAGTGGTTTTATTTTGATTTGCATATAACTTCATTTAGTAAGTATTATTCACTGTTTACACCCCAGCTACTTTCCAAAAAGGATTTAAGGCAGCTCATAGTAAAACATAAAAAGGTTTATTTCCGTAACATCTAGTTTCCTCCATAGAGAAATGGTTTCAACTCACCAGCTGTCTCAAAATTTTGAGTTTGCTAGAAACCTTCTATGACTACATGGAGTACAAAGCATCCAAACAGGAATGGAAGCAGAAGCACACAGGCTGATGAAAAGAAGCTGGAAGGTTTGACACTGAGGTTCCCCTGGTCTCTCCAAAGCAGGTGTCTCCAGAACTGTCAGAGTCACTAATCCAGTGTCTGTTTACTGACCATCCGTGTGAGACACTAGAGGAGCCACCAATGCCCAGGGACAGAGGGCCTCTTGACCACACCTGGAGGCCTGTCAGCTCTGGGGCATGAGCACCTCAGGGTCTCTGCAAGGGAAATCCATGATCACTTCAACCAGAAAAGAACTTCTATTTGATTCATAGATTGGGTTTCAGAATAGGATTTCAGGTTTAAAGAAAAAAAAAGGTTTAAAAGGTTTCTGTCAAAAATCAAAAGTCTGAAAAATAAAATCACCTGTCTAAAACTGAGGGGATTTAGTTTGTGGAGAGCCCCAGTGAATGGTCTGACCCCTCTTTTAAAGACCTTCAGCTAGCTCACACTTCCCTGTGCTGTGCACAGGGAGTATGGCTCCTTACAGTATGGTCCCAACCATCAAGGCACACATTAAAAATCAAGATGCCAGGGGTGCCTGGATGGATCAGTCGGTTGAGCATCCGATTTTGGTTCAGGTGATGATATTGTGGTCCATGGGTTCAAGCCCTGTGTCGGACTCTTGTGCTGACAGCTTGGAGCCTGGAGCCTGTTTCAGATTCTGTGTCTCCCTCTCTCTCTGCCCCTCCCCTGCTTATGCTTTCTCAAAAATAAATAAACGTTAAAAAAAATTAAGATTCCAGCCTCCCACCCCCATAGCTCTGTGTGACCTAGGGGATTTTGTTAAAGCATTCTAGAATTTGAGATCTATTAAAGGATGTAAAGGATGTAAAATGCTAAAGAGGTCTTTTCCTAATGCAGTTCTTAGTGTGTTGCTGGAGCAAGTAAACACCTTTGCTGGGAAATTATATGCATTAATACTTTGACTAATGCATTTTCTTCAGTTGCTGTCTGGACCCTCAGAAGCAGTCTGGCTTCACCTGACATAAATAGCTGTTCACCATTTGCTGTACTGCCTCCAGGGACGTGTAAACCCCCCTAAAGCCTGCCAGGGCCCCGTCCACAGAGACACTGGTGTCTGGAGCTGCCAGTAAGCCTGTGGCTAGAACACTAAATAGATGATGTGAGAATTAAAGACAGAAATCATAATCACAGTCAAGAGCGGGCTTCTGGCTATGATTAAAGGGCTCTGATGAAAGGACTGGGATGGGTCACCAACCCAGGCAAGAGCATGGTGTCATATCACACTCCTGCCATAGTCGGGGCTGACTCCTGCACTTGCTCCACCAACTACAGAGACGAGACGAGCCGCCAGTCTGATTACCTGAATTCTGAAATCACTGTGTTCTTGGAACTTTTACTGGGGCCTATTGAAGGGACCTCTGCAAGTGGCTGTCCTTGAATGATGCCCGTTTTGCCATCCTCCCCCCCAGACCCAACCCCACCTCTGCTCCTAACATGTAGAAACCACAGAGCAGGCAACCCCGTCTATCAGTTCAGCTGTAGTACATGAAGACAGGGTACTTGAACTCCCAGTAGTTAATTGCCATATAGTCTGGAGCCTCTGGCAGTCCCCCTTGAGGACAACGCTTAAGTCACCAGGAGCAAACTGATACCCGCAGCTGCTGGCATTTTGAGGGATAATCACCTGCTCATTAATGGACTCTGGCAGGGATTAACAGACTGACTGATAGCCATGTACTAATTGTACTAGCTATCTATCATTTGGTTGGCTGCCCGGCATCTGAACCCCTATCTCCCTTGCAGGGTCTCAGTGGGAGAAAGAGCTAGCCTGCCATTATAGACACGGGAAAATGCCAGATACTCCCTTACCCAGCCTCCCTGGCAGCAGACATGGACAGGGGCCTGGCCAATTGGCTGTACCTGCTCAGGATGTAGAATCTGTGATCAGAGATGCAGGGAAGCAGCAGAGGGGAGAACAATCTCAGAAGGCAGCAGTGGCAGCCATAACAGCAGCACCCACGCACCAAAAAGGCACAGCAGGGGGCCAGGCTGACCACACACGTGGAAGTGGCTGTGTCCAGGTCCATGGCCCGGTCCTGTCCATGCTCCAACTGAGCAGCCTCCTTTGTTTTCACCTATGCTCTGACCTTGTCCTTTTGCATTCCTGGAGATTCTGTGGGCTTCCTAATAACTTCCCACTATATTCGTTTATTGCTTAAATTAGTTACGGTCACTTTTTGTTGCTTACAACTGACAACCCTGAATGGTAAGTAACTGCTGGTTTAGGTGATGGCAGATCCTTCCTCTCACAAACTAGAAAAGACACCTTTCATTTAATGGTGGAATATAAAACTGGGGAGCTTCCTAGACCACCCAATCCTCATTCAAATAATTTGAGGAAAGCCATCTTTCAAAAAAGAAAGGAACATATTCACAGCACCACTTACCTAATCACAAGGCTTGGCCCTAGATCATTTGTGACTGTCCCCGGACTTTTCATAAATACCACAATCTGAAGAGGTACTCTCTTTAAGGATATCCACAAGAATGCAACCCAGGCCATAAAGGTAAGTCTCCAAGTATCCTAATCAATGGTAGGCTCTCAAGTGGACTCTTTTGAAGGGAATGCATCATATTTGGATGCATTAAATTCTGGACTATTTGTTAAATAGAAGTCATATTTCATATCACCCTTCATGTAGAGATAACAAATATAGAAAATACTTTAATACTATTTTTCTTAATAATTCTTTGTTCTGAGTATCTACTATAATTTCATTAGGGGAAATTACAGATTTTTTTTAAAAAGATATAAAAAACAAAAACAACCCAGATTTCCATCACCCAGAAGTAAATGCTGTTACCACCTGTTAGGATGGCTAAAATCAAAAACACAAGAAACAAGTGTTGGCAAGGAAATGGAGAAAAAGGAATCTTCATGCACTGTGGTGGGAATGTAAACTAGTGCAACACTCTGGAAAACAGTATAGCGCTTCCTCAAAAAGTTAAAAATAGAACTACCATATGACCTAGTAATTGCACTACTGAGTATCTACCCAAAGAAAGTGTAAACATTAATTTGAAAGGGTTACATGCACCCTGATGTTTATAGCAGCATTATCTACAAAAGCCAAATTATGGACCCAGCCCAAGTGTCCATCAACTAATGAATGGATAAAGATATGGAATATACATACAATGGAATATTGTACAAAAGAACGAATACAAAAGAACGAATCTTGCCATTTGAGATGACTTGGATGGATCTAGAGAGTATAATGCTAAGCAAAATAAGCCAGAGAAAGACAAATACCATATGATCTCATTCATATGTGGAATTTAAGAAACAAAACAAATGAACAAAGGATAAAAAGACAAACCAGAAAACAGACTCTTAACTACAGAGAACAAACTGATGGGTTACCAGAGGGGAGGTGGGTGGGGAGTGGGTGAAATAAGGGGACTAAGAATACCCTTATCATGATGAAATGAAAAATGTATAGGATTTAATCTCTATATTGTATACCTGAAATGGATATAACTGTATGCTAACTATACTGGAATTAAGATTTTAAAAAAATTAAATGCTGTTACCATTTGGATTAATCTCTATGCTTCTCTGATTTTTACAAAGTAGGACCTCCTATATATACATAATTATTTTTCATAACTACAAACTTTATTTTCTTTCACATGGAGCACAACTGAGCTCTCTAAAGAGGCAGACAAAGCCGCCTTTTGTGAAGAGCTCAGTGTTGCAGTCCATGCCATGTTTTTTCAATCATTCCACACCATTTGGAGGGAAGAGGTCTTTCTTTTTACTGTGGTAAAATAGACATAACATAAAATTACTATTTTAATCATTTTTCAGTACACATTTCAGTGGACTTCACAGTGTAGTACAACCATCACCACCATCCTCTCCAGAAATGTTTCATCATCCCAAACTGAAACTCTACATCCACTAAACACTAACTCCCCACTCCCCTCTCCTCCCAGCCCCAGGTAACCTCCATTCTACTTTCTGTCTCTATGAACTTGATTATTTCTAAGCACCTCATTATAGGGGAAATCATATAATATTTGTCCATTTGTGTACATATATAATTTTGTGCCTTGCTATTTATCCCCTATAACTACATTATAAGCATCTTCTTAGTTATGAATTATCCTTTAAAAACTCCATTTTACTGGCTGAATACATGCAACACTATGGCTATTCCTCAATTAATTTAACCACTTTCCCACTGTAATATTTCCCACTGTATATTTGTCTTCATGAATCTTTGTCCAAATTACTGACTATATTCTTAAAGTCTTGCAATAGGAATACGTTGGTAAAAAGTCATATAAACTATTAATAAAGTTGCTTTCATTAAGCTTTGAAAAATTCAACATCAGACTCATTTCTCTCATTCAGTAAATCTTAACCACCACAGAAAATTCTGATTCAGTCAATCTAAGGTAGGGTCCAAGCTAAATGTTCTCCCAAACAATATGATGGTTGGCCAGATTGATAATCACTGTTCAAGATTATCTCCGGAATACACTTCTACGTATAAAGAAAAAACTAATTCCAAGCTGCTTCCTCTGAATGTAACTTTTCTACAGTGAGAGACATCTAACATACTTGAAAGAAAACTTGGAATGTCCTCACACTGAGGAACTTATCTGTGCTCTGTCCTAGTTATGTAACACTGTCATTGCAGCCTGTAGGATAATGGTTTCAGGCCAACCTGCTTCCACACTGACACTCATTATTTAGGGAAAACTGCAAGTTTGATGTCCAGCTTTCCTTTTTAATAGTTTTTTTTTCTTTTGTAAGGGAAACACACACACAAACACCCTTTCTCTACCCCCAAGATGTTCTGTTTGTCTCTGTTAAGCTGGGGCAATGCCTCGTTATTCCCTCAACCAGCTAGATTCTTTCCCAGCAGTCACACTTTGCCAATGCCCTGACACTTAACCACACCCGTCTTATAAAACATAGCGTCTTCTCTGCAGGGAACACAACACTGACACTTATTTGCTGAATTCCTGAGGGCCAAGTTTAGCATACACTTTCCCTTTAGCTATAAGCCAAGAGTGGATACCATGCCTGGTAAAAATACTGATGTGACAGAGATGGAGGTTGTTTTATTTTTCTGAATGTTACCACAGCATTAAACCTCAGAAAATATTTTTCTTTTTTAAAAAATGTTTATTTTTGAAAGAAGGAGAGAGAGAGAGAGAGAGAGAGAGAGAGAGAGGAGAGACAGGGAGGCAGTGGGGGAGGGCAGGAGAGACTTGGGGACAGAGGATCCGAAGTGGGCTCTGCACTGACAGCAAAGAGCCTGAGGCAGGGCTCAAACTCACAAACCATGAGATCATGACCTGAGCCAAAGTCGGATGCTTAACCAACTAATCCACCCAGGTACCCCCAGACAATATATTTCTAAAAGAAATCACATCTTTATGTTATTAGAAATAGGTGAGATTCTGGCAAGCAAAAGCTTTAAAAGGCACAGAAAACACAAAGTTGGGCAGTCTCTTTAGAAATTATCTTCCAGTTCTTTTAAGTGAAGACAGTATAAGAAAAGTCATTAACTAGAACCAGGGGTGACACTGGGGAGCTCATCTAATAGCAAGGGCATGTGAGAGAGGGATATGGAGACAGCTAAGGGAGGTGGCTATGAAGTGCCAACAATGGGTCCTCTGCATTCTTGGGACTGGAGAGGATTAATGGCATTGAAAGGCTCATTCACTCACTAGCTACACATCTTTGAGAGAGACCACCTGCCTTCCCAGCCTTTTCTCCCTCCCTCTAGCATATTATAAGTGTCTCCTCTGTGCCTAATCCTGAACTCAGCACTGGGAAAAGAGAGACAGAAAGAGTCCTTTTGAAGTCATTTCCCCAAGGAATTCAAGTCCAGTTGGGGACTTAAATGTTTAGATGAGTATCTGCAATACAAGGTACCATATGTGATTGTAGTGAGTGGCAAGGAGGTGGGAACACTGTGTCCATGACTCACCCTCCCATGACACCAACTGTGTCAAGGACTTTCAGCTAGAGATTAACCAAAATTCCTTCCTATCTTCCCCTCAGAGTTAAACCACCCTCCACATGAACTGACTTAATTAAAACCCCCATTCAGGACTCTCCTGCACTCACCTGGCTAGGTGTATGTGAATGCTTTCGAAACTATGGTGAGAGCAGCAATGCAGTCCTTAAAGACAGATGTTAGAGGGAGAAGTGAGCTGGCAGCTCTAGCAGAGCTTTGTGGGGATCCACTGTTGGAGGCTCTGGCATTAGCAGTTTGATTTTATTGGGGCTCCTATAGTTGGCCAGGCTATCCCACTGACTATGTTGAGTGGTGTGGCCAAGTCAGGAGGACAAAGGTGTTGCCCTGACCCCTCTCTCTACTTCTCAAGAGTGTTCTAAAATGATGTCACCAATGATTGCAAGGCCAATGCCCCATAACACCAGGAACCCAAACAGAAAATCTTCTAAAAGCCCCAGAAATGCAAACCACTTGAAAAGGGAATTTGTATATTTAAAGCTCTCTGGTACTTCTTCTTAGATCTCCTTTTCAATAACCTCTCCTTTTATAAAGGTTTGGAGTATGTGTCATTTCCAAGTGTTACTGGGAATCTCATGCTTAGGCACCTCTGACCAATGAGCTGACTGAAAACAACTGGCTGCTACCACCAAAAATAACCAGAAATAGTCACACTACTACTTGAGTGTTTATTATGTGCTGGGCACCACACTGACTGCTTTATATTATATTTCAATAATTCTAACAATAATCCTAGTATTTATTATTATCTCCAGTTTAGGGTTAAGGTAACTGGTGTCAACTTCCTTGCCCAGGTTTGCATGGCTGTCTGCTACACATCAAGTTCCTCCCACCTCAGACAGAGCTGCATCTTCCTCCTGTTTTTCCTGCAGACACCAATGCATCAGCACCCCAGGACTGTAACTCTTCATACTCAAATAAGGAAAAAACATTGCCATCTATAGGACAGATCTTTCCCCCTTTATATAGTTGTTGGCAGAGGCTAAAATGCATGAGGGGAACAAATATTTTACTATGTCAATAAAAATGTATGTTGTAAAAGAGAGAAAGACAGCCTTGAGGTGAATTTCTCTATCATGATTTCTAAAAATAACTGTCAGTTCCAAAAGCTGGAAAAAGATGAGGAAAGGAAAGATAAGGGTAAGCATTATGAGAAGAGAAGGCTCTCCTGTGCTCATGCGCCACAACAGGAGCTCTGTGATCAGAAGAGGAGTGCCAGGCCCACGCCAGCCTCTGTGGATTCTTGATCTGCTCCACAGTGTACATTCCACTTCCCAGAGCAGCTGCACTGAAGCGGCACAGGGTGCAGCTTCCAAGGTCTGGGGTCACACCGCCTGGGGTCAAAGAAGAGCTGTGACTGGACACAAGCTACTTTATCTCCTTACACACTGGTGTCCTCATCAGTCAAATGCATATAATAACACAACCTTAAAGGATTGGTGAGTGAATTGGGGCTAAAATATATTTAGAAGGAGAGGAGAAGAGAAAGAAACGCACAGCACAGTGACTGGCAGCTGGTGAGTTTGAAGTGAACTGTGACTGGATTTAATTCATATCAACAGGGAACATCTGGAGGATGATAGCAAGGGGACAGAAAACCTTGGGAGCAGATGATCCTTGAGGTTTAAAACTGTGAAGATGCACTGAGAAGCCAAGAAGCTACTAAAAAGGTTATCAGACAAGGGTATCCTGGTTGAAATCCAAAACAACCCAGCAGGGTCGATAAGCAGGTGTCATCTCCTACCTAGGTAGAGAAGCACAATCATGTGCCCCAGTCACACGGCCAAAAAGTGGATGAGTGGGGTAGTCATTCATTCAACACCCACATTTCAAGCATTTCTCGTGTTCTCAGAACACTGGGGTTACTAGTGAGAAAAACAGATGTGGCTTTCTACTTCATGCAACTCTTTAGTGGAAAACACAGACATTAAAATAAAGAATAAAAATAAAAACGTTAAGTGTAGGAACTCCTGCATCATAGAATTACAGTGCAAAGTATTTTACCAGAAAGATTATTAGCACACTATGTGGTTATTATATTCCAGAGAGCTTCAAGACGCCTCAAGAGATGGAAGAACTAAAATGAAATTTTGACCCAAGAATCTGAAAGAGTCCAGACAGAGAAAACCCAGAGAAAATAAATCATGAAATAAGGAGGTCTGTGAATGGTTCAGATTTAAAAAGAAAAAATAACTTTTTTATTATAAAAATAAAACATGCTCATATGGAAACTATAAGAAGGTGGTAAAGTTGAAATCATAATCACCTATGATTACATTCTCTAGAGATAACATTTCAACGCATTTCCTTTGAGGATTTTCCCTTCACACATTTATATTTTTATATATGATTGGGATCATACTGTACATACTGATTTTTCCATTTATTAAACATCCTTTAAAATATTATTTTTAATAGCTACATAAATAATTCACTTAGTGTTCCTCCCAGGTGCACTGGTAAGTGTTCAATGCCTAGGTCTAAAGAACAAGGAGATGTAATGTTTACATGGTCAGACTGGGTTTAGGCACAGTGTTCTCACATCTGAGAGCAACATTTGGAGTGGGGTACTGTCCAAAAAATTTCATCCTGAGGGGAGTCCTGGAGCAAGAGCACTCTTAAAACCACTTTCTTATGAGATCATTCATTGCTCCCCACAACAAATATGTATTTTTTAATTTTTTTTTTATGTTTATTCATTTTTGAAAGACAGAGAGAGAGAGAGAGAGCACAAGCCGGGGTGGGATGGAGAGAGACGGGGACACAGAATCCGAAGCAGGCTCCAGGCTCTGAGCTGTCAGCACAGAGCTCGACGCGGAGCTTGAACTCACGAACGGTGAGATCATGACCTGAGCCGAAGCCGGACGCTCAACAAACTGAGCCACCCAGGGTCCCCCCAACAAATATGTATTAAGTGATGAGGCAGGAGGACTGTTTTGTTTGGATTTGAGAAGACTCGGGAGGAACCTGAGAGTCCTCCACAAACACATGAAGAGCTGTGAGTAAAGAGAGAATGGGCTTGTTCATTTTTGCCCCGGGAGTCAACTGAGACTGGCTCTTGGGGTGCTATTTAGGCTCCATGCAAAGAAGTCAGTGGTTTCTAATTATTACAGCAACAAATTGGTAGTGAGCTCCCTGTCACTTGTAGTGTTCAACAATGGACCTGAAGTCACTCACCAGGGCTATGATACAGGAGACTTCCTGCAAGGCGTGAGAGTTTGAGGGAGTCACAGAGGAGGGTCAGAGGAGGCTGTGAGTGGTTCAAAGGCTATGGTGGGAGGAGGCTGCACACTTACCCCTTAGCCTGTCTTATTTATGCAGAAGCCCTGAACTGTGCCAGTGGTTATCAGAGCTTTTAGACAAGAGACTCCCTGGCTAAGATTCTCTCATTGAGGGGCCTGGCCAAGCCTCACTGATGTTACAGTGGATTAGGACTATGGTTCCTAAATTTCTAACACTCTTGTCAAGTGCTGTTCCTCTCTCACTGAAGTGTTGAGAATGGAATATGCAACGAATGGAAAGAAGAATCCAGCACAAATGGACAGTTATCTTCTCCCTTAATCTAATTTCAGTCACTCTGTGGCTATGCTCCTTCAGCTCTTTATAACGTCAGCTTCCTCCATGGCCAAAGAAAGGGGTATCCTTCTGCATCAACACCCCAAGGAAACCTATTCCCTCAGCACAACCTCATTCTCTGGAGGGCACATAAAAAGGTCTGTTTTAACTTAACCAACTGGGTAACTCTCAAGTGGGTGAAGCAAAAACATAGAAATGATGAAAGAGACAGCTGTGTGGCCTCAGCCTACTGCTGTGGAAAAGGCTTTTTTTACAAAGCTTTTGTGGTAACATGAACAACTGCATAAAGATATCATGGTGTGTAAAAATATGCCAAGGATTAATTACTCCTGGGCTAAGACCTAAGAATAGCTTGGTCCTTCCTCCAGGCTCCAAATGATACTGCAGTATACAAATTGCCCATCATGGTGCAGTGTGTGCCGTGTGCCCAAATCAACAGTCACTTCCCAGCCCTCAGCCTGGCCCAAGCTGGCCCGGATGTAGTCCTTCACACCTACAATACAGGTGGTCATCAAGGCCTGGAATCACGAAAGGGAGATGTGTGTGCAGAAGAGTGGACAGCTAGGCCAGGGGAACATTCCAATGCTTATAATCAGAAATGATTAAGGATAATCCATTTGCTTTCTTTCAGAAGAGGCCTAAGAGATCCCCGGTGGCCAATGTCCCCATTTTAAAGAGAAGGGAGAAGGATTGAACAGTGAAATGACTTGCATAGAGTCACAGCTCACTAAGAGATGGCTATCATTTGATTTAATTTTGCATTTCACAGCCCAGCAGTGCAAGATTTGGAGTAAATGACTAACATCTGGAAAGGATTCCACAGAGGGGTTTAAACAGGAAGGGGTGAAGACAAATGAAAGGATTTCTGAGAATATGATTTGTCAAAAAATGTCAGCCCGTATTATATTAAATTCAGAAGCAGACAAGTCCTGAAGCATATGTATGTACAAATGAAGTAATCCAGAATTTCCTCAAAGTTGCAAATGTGCCTGAGGATAACAATAAAATGTGAGCAACCCCATTTTATAAATATTTCCTATGTAAGCCACTGCTTCTATCTGTTAATTCATATGTCCTTCTTTTCAGATTTAATGCAAATGCATAAACTTAAATCATGTTCATAACAGACTGTCTTATAAAGAACAGGACGTGCATAATTACTACCAGCCTATCTCCACAGAGGCTAGTCTGTTCATAAATGGCAGACACATAAATAAGATAGTTGGGGAGAGGATAATGAACCAATCTATTTACTCAACACTATTACCCTTAAAAAGAAGTCAGAAATTTCAGAAACTCCCTAAACGATTTTTTGTGTTGTCAAAAGACTCAAATCAAAATAATCTTAATGTGAAATTAAGGAGAATTTTGCTGTTTTTATGTTCCCAGACAAGAATGAAACTGATATGTAGATAACACAGTATTGTCAGATTTCTCCAAACAAGAGCTTTTAATCCAAAGACTTAAAAATACATTAGCGAAAGGGCAGGGCATTTAGCTTTACTGATTACACTCAAGCCTAGAATGCCTGGTTCAGCATTACACTGGGGATTCTGTTGTGCCCTTTTTCTGATAGTTAACAAACCTTTGAAACAGGAACCTCTTTGTTATTTTCACACTGGTTATTAATCTTTATTTGAAGCCTGATTCTTGCTAACATCTGTCTTGCCTAAAGAACACTGAGTAGTCAATTAACATTTCAGTTATGATATGGTCTTTTTTTTTACTCTCCTCCCTCAAAACACATGAAGTTTTGTTAGCATTCTCCTTACTCCCCTTGAAACATATACTCATAGTTTTCAATTGATGTAGATTTGCAAGTACTGGCAACTGTGAACCAAAATTATGCCACAGGGAGGGGGATTACAAGGTATGTGGGCATCTAAGAGAGAGGTCAGTGGATGTGATACAGGCACCAGAACAGCTGAGCCTGGGTTTTGTAGGTTAAACTAAGAGGGGGTGGGGTAGGTAAAATCCCAGAAATGATACTGTGGAAAAGCAAGTATGGAAGTAGAGGAAGAGAAAAGGAAACAGCTTTTCAGCAAATGGTTTTAACATCCATCACTAACAACCAATTAGCAATAATATTAATAGTAAACAGGATGCGATTTTGAGCTTTTAGCAAGTCAATATTCTGCCAAGTGCACTCAAACAAAAATCTGCATGCACATACACACCCATGAAGCTTGCATATGCATCTTAAAAATCTTGGGAAGATATACAAGCATCAAGTGGGGCAGTACTCAGATGTGGGGTGCTGCAGGGACTTGTACTTTTCTGTATTTCTTGAACTTTTGACAACCATGGGTATGTTATATGTGCATATGTGATTGTTAAATATTGGCTGCTAATTCTTATCACTGTGAATCAAACACATTTTGTCTACCAATGTAAATCACTGAATCTCTCCCTTAAAAGAAAGGTGCATCTTCCAAACAAGGGATGTTCAAGATTCTAGAAGGCCATGCAGTCCACCTCCTTCAGAAAATAAGAGCTCTTCCCAGGGCACACAGCAGATGCATCATCCTTACACTGGTTCATGGTGCGGCAGCGCTGGGGTGATGAGGCACAGCAACTAAAGGCAAAGGGAGGTAAAAGATCCAAGCGGGGGGAGCTCCCAGACAACATGCACAGAAAGCAGGTGAGTGCTCAAGAGAGCTATAGATCAAGGGAATGTAGGGTGAGCTGTACAGTGAGGCCAAAGTCTACATATGTGCAGTTGGGCTAAATTTAAATGTTTGTGTGTCAGGGGTGCCTGGATAGGTCAGTCTGTTAAGCGTCCAACATTGGCTCAGCTCATGATCTCACAGTTCGTGGGACCGAGGCCTGCACTGGGCTCTGTACTGACAGCTCAGAGCCTGGAGCCTGCTTCAGATTCTGTCTCCCTTTCTCTCTGCCCCTCCCCCACTCATGCTCGCTCTCTTTCAAAACTAAACATTTTTTTTTAATTAAAAAAATAAATAAGTAAAGTTAAAAAAAATAAATGTCTGTGGGTCAAGATGGAAGCCCCAGAAAGGGTAAATATGAATCCATTTTGGTGGCTATATTGTCATGTTGAAGAATTACTGAGCAAGCATCCACTGTTCTATCAAATGGGTGAGAGAGAAGTTAATTGTGTGTATGTATGTGTGTGTGTTACAATATGTTCATTCAGAGATGAAAATGGAGTGCCTGACCATGCCATTTCTGAAATGTGTGATGTCTGTTCTCAGACTGTAGCATGAGGTCTTTTCACTCAACATCCCTTCAACACTGAGGCAAATAAAAACACAAAAACCCCAAAACCGATGCTTTGTAAACCAGAGGTCTTGGGATGGCCCTAAAAGCAGTAACTACTCTAGATGGGAAAAGCAAGCAAGCAAGAAAGAAACTCCAATATAGCCAAGTCTGATCTCATAATCTTGGCCCTAAAACCTGGGCTACTTCCAACATTCCCTCATTGACAGGTGTGACCTTCCATTTGGCTAAGCAAGCCAGAACCCTGGGGATCACCTTTGACTTCTTTTTCTTCCTCAGCTCCAGTATCAGTTCACCACTGAGTCCTTTTCAGATTCTTCCACTGCTCCTAACTTAGTCCCAGCTACATCGCCTCTCCCCTAATCTACTGAAATGCTCTCCTAACTGGTCTCCCAGCATCTACCATGGCCTACTCTCCAATCTGTCTTCTTCACTCTAGCCAAAGAAAATACTTCATAACAAATCTCTTCATGTTGAATTCTGCTTAAGACCATCAATGGCTTCTCCCTGCTCTTAGAATAAAGACCCAACCCTATAACATACTCTTCCAAACCTAGCCTACTCTGGCCCTTTCCTCCTCTCTAGCCTCATCATTTACCTCTTTCAGCAACCTGAGCAGGCCATGCTCCTTCCTGCAACAGCTCTTGTGTGTGCTTTGTTTGGGATACTCTCCCTCTGTCCTTTGTCTAGCTAATATACTGATTACTCATCTATATAAGGTATTTTTGGTTACATGCTCTTATAGGATTATATGCCTATCATCCCATGGCTCATCTCAGTTTTAAGTACATTTTTATTAGCATAACTGTTGTAGGTCACTCTTTCCCTCTAGATTGTAAATTAGATGAGAGCAAAAACCATTTCAATTTTATACATCATGTTTCACCCCGTACAATGTTTGGCATGTAATAGGTGCTCACTGTAAACAAATTTTTATGGTAAAGCTACCACTTACTTAAGAGTAAGATATCCCTTGACTAGGGAATCCATAAATCACCATATGCAGGTATCCAGATGCAGTTAATGAAAGTCCTGCCCCTAGGGGAGTTCCTTCTCTACAAGAGGAAGGGCCTCCTGGGGGAGCATCAGCCTTCCACATCCATATAAGCCCCTCATGCCTGGAGAAGAAAAAGGACTTGAGCACCAACACAACGGTTTCCCCATCCTCATTAGACTGCCCCTGGAGGAGACCCACTTGTAAATATATATCAGTTAGATATTTGTCCTTTCAACTTCATACAAAGCAAAATGTAACACAAAACAAAACTCTATAGAAACATAGTAATGACATGGGGCAGAGTTCAGGATAAATAATATAAAAAAATGGTTTTACTAGTATTGAAATAAATTTTATAACTAAATAAGATATTAAATTTAATACACAAATCATTTAAAAATTCTTTGGCCAGGAAGGGAATAAAATACCTAGTAAGAAGTGGAAGCAAAGTTATAAAACCTACTAGTAGCATCCTGGAATAAGGCTTGTTGCATGATGAGATAATTTCCAAAAGATATGTCTTACCTCATTAGGGAATCTCACTTAATGTCAATGGTGCTCATGTTTATGTTCTCTTAATAGCTCTCTTACAGTTCCTATTTCAACAGGGCTTCAGATCCTGGCTGCTTAGGATGCAGCAGCTACAGCCTGACTTGTTTTGTGCTAGTCACTGCTTTTACGGTATAAATCAAGTAAACCACTTTAGAAGATTAAACTTTATCTTTTACTCCCCACCAAAAAGAGGATAGCACATACAAAGGAATCATTAGGTCAGAATATTCTTAATTAAAGGCTAAAAAGGGTAAATATAAGGCATATTGTAAAAACAGTAGCCTATAAATATATTGTTATAACTATACTACTGGAAATATGCATAGTTATAATCCTCCTCCCCTTCTATTGAGTTGTTAGCCATTAATCTACAGAAGGCATTTTTTCAGGCACTGATCACATCAGCATTAATTACTGTTGGAAAACCCTGCTTGGATCTGAAAAACCGGGTATAAAACATTATTTAACACATTGTACTATTATAAAGGAGCAAAACATTTTTTATGTTTAATGATACTGGATAAAATATCTAAACCATAGAAGACCTGGAAGCATAATATCCTCTATCTTATAGAAGCAAGAAATCAGATGGTGCAAGGCTGCTAATCTACAGAAACACGTACAACCAACAAATATTATAGCAGGTCACAGCTTTCAAGTTTTCTACTTACTTCTCAGCAGAGAACATTCTCTGAGGGAAAGAATGGAAACTGAAGGAAAAGCACACTGTAGTCTCCCTTTACATCATTCCTCCTCTCCCTTTACTCACATACTCTAGCTTCAAAATAAAATTTGCTTAGTAAAACAGAAGGCAAGTTTTATTACTGGTTCTCTCTCACCCATGAAAATCAGCTAACCTCTTTCAAATAAGGTATGAAAAGGAAATAATAAAATGAGTGCAGTGTCAGTTCATCAATAAATAGATAGCACTGACTTCTGGATATACTTATCAAACAATAATCTAAGTTCACTCTACTACCAAAATAATTTAAACCCCATGGTCAAATAGGAACATAAACTCTGTTGATTTATGAGCTCAATATCTTCTGGGATATGTCACCAATTTATGTGCTATATCCCAGTGTGTTAGCACCTGGGGTTGGCTAGAGGTGAAAGATAATGTAAAAGGGCTTGTAAACAGGAATCTCCCTGTTGACTGTTTGCCTCAGGAAGCTCTCACTGTTAGCTATATATTTCAGAAATTGTATGCAGAACATCGTTCTTACAACTGTGCTACAGGAAGGGTCAGTTCCAGAAAATTTAAGGCATTTATAAAACATGTATGATCATATCACACTCAGGGTCAGTATAAAGGTTTGACACCAAAATGAAGTTAGAGCAAGGAAAGATTTTAAAGTTTGAAACCTCACATCATAAACAGCTAGTGTGCCATTTTTATTTAAAGAGGAATAGAGGGTCAATAATGAATGGTGACAGTCTGATACTGTGACGTGAAGCAACAGTGACAACTGGCCACATATTCATTAAAAGAAATGAAGAATTTTCATTATGTTTATATTTTCTATTAAACGGAAGTCGATTCAGCCCTCTAAGATTTAGAAACGATGTCACTGATATTCACAGTTTGGAGCTGAATATTCATGAGGAGCCTGTTAAGACCACTAGAGACATTTCCCAATAGTCCTGGCTCTCCAGTAGACACAGGTAACAGCAGCTGCATTGACACCATGGGTCTCTTAGCCCTCTTTTCACAGCACATGAAATTTACTTCATCTGAACTAGTGGTTTCAAATTTTTTCAGTGTTTGGGGCACCTGGGTGGCGTGTTGGTTAAGTGTCCGATTCTTGGTTTTGGCTCAGGTCATGATCCCAGGGTTGTGGGATGGAACCCTGAGTTGGACTACATGCTGAGAGCAAGAAGCCTGCTTAAGATTCTCTCCCTCTCTCCCTCTGCCCCTCTCCTGCTTGCTCAAGCATGCATGCACACTCTCTCCCTCTCTCAAAATAAATATTTTTTTTAATTCAAATTTTTTCAGGGCTAGAGGCTTGTTTCTTCAAATAAATCATATGTGGAATCCCAATCACTGAAGGCTTGGATCCTGCTCTAAGAACTAAATATTACCTGGAAATGGCATAAAAATTACAATATAAATGTTGACTCAAATTTAAAAACAATTCTTAACATTGACTATGAGTTTTAAGATAACATACTAATTGTCAAAAGTATTACTTAGAATAACAAATTTAATACTTGAATGTGTGAAAGGCTATTAATATTAAATCATTTAATATTTAATTCAATGAGTATTTATTATCTTACTATAATCCAGGCCATGTACTGAGAACAAAGTACATAATAGTAATTCAAACAGATGTGGTCCTTGTTTTTAAGCTCAAAGCCTCTTGGATGTCAAACATCAAACTTGGCTAAGTACTATGACAAACAAATTCACATTAAAATGGAAAATTTGGTTTCCTGTCTCACATTCAGGTCCTTTAACCATTTTGAGTTTATTTTTGTGAATGGTGTAAGAAAGTGGTCTAGTTTCATCCTTCTGCATGTTGCTGTCCAGTTCTCCCAGCACCATTTGTTAAAGAGACTGTCTTTTTTCTATTGGATATTCTTTCCTGCTTTGTCAAAGATTAGTTGGCCATACTTTTGTGGGTCCAATTCTGGAGTCTCTATTCTATTCCATTGGTCTATGTGTCTGTTTTCGTGTCAATACCATGCTGTCCTGATGATTACAGCTTTGTAGTAGAGGCTAAAGTCTGGGATTGTGATGCTCCTGCTTTGGTCTTCTTCTTCAAAATTACTTTGGCTATTCGGGATCTTTTGTGGTTCCATACAAATATTAGGATTGCTTGTTCTAGCTTCAAGAAGAATGCTGGTGCAATTTTGTTTTTTTTTTTTTTTTTTTTTTTTTTTTTTTTTTATTTATTTTTGGGACAGAGAGAGACAGAGCATGAACGGGGGAGGGGCAGAGAGAGATGGAGACACAGAATCGGAAACAGGCTCCAGGCTCCGAGCCATCAGCCCAGAGCCTGACGCGGGGCTCGAACTCACGGGCCGCGAGATCGTGACCTGGCTGAAGTCGGACGCTTAACCGACTGCGCCACCCAGGCGCCCCGCTGGTGCAATTTTGATTGGGACTGCATTGAATGTGTAGATAGCTTTGGGTAGTATTGACATTTTGACAATATTTGTTCTTCCAATCCATGAGCATGGAATGTTTTTCCATTTCTTTATATCTTCTTCAATTTCCTTCATAAGCTTTCTATAGTTTTCAGCATACAGATCTTTTACATCTTTGGTTAGGTTTATTCCTAGGTATTTTATGCTTCTTGGTGCAATTGTGAATGGAATCAGTTTCTTTATTTGTCTTTCTGTTGCTTCATTATTAGTGTATAAGAATGCAACTGATTTCTGTACATTGATTTTGTACCCTGCGACTTTGCTGAATTCATGTATCAGTTCTAGCAGACTTTTGGTGGAGTCTATTGGGTTTTCCATGTAGAGGGTAGGGTAGGGTGGGTGATGGGTATTGAGAAGGGCACCTGTTGGAATGAGCACTAAGTGTTGTATGGAAACCAACTTGACAATAAATTTCATATTTAAATAAATATATATATATATTTTTTTTTAATTGATAAAAAAAGATTAAAAAATGGAAAATTTTGGAGTTTAATTTCATCTTTAAGTAGGCACTCCTTCATTAATTTCCATTACATTGCTAACAAAAATTTTCCCCCTTCCGTTCCTTCTTTCTTTGTTTGGAAAAACAAAATATGCCCTTGCTTAAAACCCTAATCTAAATATATCAACTATTGCTCAGGTCTAAGTGCATTTAATCATACTTAAGATCTCATCACAGAAGGAACCACTGTTTTATCTGGTATTTTCTGCTCTTTTTCTTTAAAGATATAAAACTTAAGTTCAAATTAAATTTTTAGAGACCTATACAATACACATTCCCAAAATATTCCTGATATTAAGAAGATCTGCAAATGAGCTGTTCACACGGCTTTCTAGAAGTTCATAATATTAAAAGAAACAACTAATATGGATTTTTCCCTTCTGTGGTACAATTTTGAGAAAGTTAAGTCAAGGAGCTAAAAGGAACCACAGTTTTTGAGCACCTACTATGTGTGGGTGTTGCACCATAATGATTATAGACTCTCTCGCATTTAATCCTTATGGCAATTCAGTAAGTTAGGTTTCATGGTTTCCACTGTGCAGAACTTGAACTCTGACCTCACACCATGCACAAAAATGAACTCAAAATGGATCACAGTTCTAAATGTAAAACCTAAAACTAAAAAATTTCTAGAATAGCCCCTGAGAGAAAATCTTTGTGATCTTGAGTTAGACAAAAGATTTCTTAAGACATGACACCAAAACCATGATCCATAAAGAACAAATTGATGATTAATTGGGTTTTACCAAAATTTATAACTTTTTCTCTGCAGACACTATTAAGAATGTAAAGACAAAACACAAACTAGGAGAGAATATTTGTAAATCATATCTAACAAAATATTCACATACCGAATATTTTTTTTTAATTTCTTACAATGCAATAAAAAAATAAGTGAAATATTTGAATAGGCCTTTCAAGAACAAAGATGATGTATGAATGCCTAATAAGCACTTTTTAAAAAGATGCTGAAAATCATTAGTCATCAAAGAAATAAAAGTTAAAATCACACGGAGAGGGCACCTTGGGTGGCTCAAGTCAGTTAAGCATCTGACTTCGGCTCAGGTCACAATCTCGTGCTTTGTAAGTTTGAGCTCCGTTTCTGGTGAGTTTGAGTGCCCCTTCGGTGAGCACGAGCCTCACTTCTGGCGAGCTTGAGCCCTGCTTCGGGTGAACCCCGCTTCTCTCTTTTTCTCTCTCTCTGCCGATTGTGGGTTCTCTCTCTCTCTCTCTCCCTGCCCTTGCTCTCAAAAAAGAAAAAAAAAATCACACTGAGATACTACTACATACCTTCTAGAATAGTTATTATCCAAAAGACTGACAACACCAGTGGTGCTGAGAATGTAGAGAAACTATAGCTTCATATATTGCTGGTGAGAATACAAAATGGTACAGCCACTTTGAAAAACAGTTTGGCAGGTTCTTATAAAGCTAAACATACACTTACCATATAACTCAATAATCTTACTCCTAGATATTTATCCCAAAGAAATTAAAACACATGTCTACACAAAGACTTGAAAGCAAATGATCATAGCAGCATTATTCATAATAACTCCAAATTAGAAATAATCCAATGTCCATCAACCAGCAAATGGATAAACAAAATAAATCTTACTCACACATGAAATACTATTTAAACTAGGAGAAAAAAATGTGAAGTATCCAACAAAGGACTTGTGTCTAAAATACACAAAGAACTCTTACAAGTCAGTAACCCAGCTCATCTCTCTCTTTTCTGGTGCAACTTCCTTCAACACTCTGGCCCACTGTGATTGCTTCTATCTCTGAACTTACAATAACCTTCACAGGGTATTTTTCTTGTAAAATCTTTCAGATCAGCTCCTGGTTGGAGGTGAGGGGATGTAAGGGGCATCAGTGACGAAAATTAACACAAATGGGCTAGAATGGGATGGGGCATGAATTCCCAAAGATGAAGTGGCCTCTCAGATAAGAGGTGTCTCGTCATCAACCTGGTCTCTGCCACTGTAATGTCTTTGTGGCCACCTGACTTGAAAATTGAGGAGCTTGCCAGAATCCCACCCATGAATGTTTCTGGGAACAACTAATTTTAAATTTTTTTTTTAACGTTTATTCATTTTTTGAGACAGAGAGAGAGCATGAACAGGGGAGGGTCAGAGAGGGAGACACAGAATCTGAAACAGGCTCCAGGCTCTGAGCTGTCAGCACGGAGCCCGACGCGGGGCTCGAACTCACGGACCGCGAGATCATGACCTGAGCCGAAGTCGGCCGCTTAACCGACTGAGCCACCCAGGTGCTCCTGGGAACAACTGATTTTGACCCACTTGGGTATTTTATTTTGCCTCCAGAATACCCAGGATCACTCCTACACCTATGTTTATATACCTCTGAATCTCCCATGGTGCCTAGCACAGTGTTGAACAAGCACATCAAAAAGAATGAATGACATAATTGAATATTCCCAAACACAGGGCAGATGTGGTTCATGGTGCCCACCACTCTTGGGCTTAAGCTCTACACTGAGAAGAGATGGTGAAATACTGGAAATTAATAATATTGCTCTCAAGTTCAAGGTAGTTATTCTGATTCTGTTGGACTAAGCTCCCTTGGAAAAAGGATGGGAAGCAAACACCAGCAACCTGTCTCCTGGGAATAAGTTCCTAGACCAATCACCTTGAGATAATTACTAAAAGGGAAATAAGAGAAACACTGTCAAGTGAGGGAAGTATATATTTGAAGAAAAATGTAGCTGACATTGTGCCTTCAGGGCAACTAGTTAATCTCCTACATGAGATATCAGGGTGATGACACACTTTTTTCTTCAGAGGATCACCAGTGCTAAATGGAAACTGTCAATATGATGGCTGCAGAATTGTAGTCAGTGAGATACATACAATTTATAAAAGAGAAAGGGAGTCCAATTCAAGCAAGGGCTTGAATCCCATTAGTATGCCCCAGGCTTTCATGCAAGAAGCCACACAAGAATTATACAAAAGTGAATAAAATCCCAGGGTTTGGTAAGTACCCACCCCCGCTAACTTGAGGCAGCTCATGAAACTTCTAAGACTAATTGGGGCCTCAGTGAAGAGCACAGTTTAGCGAGCTTATGAACAGGTGAAAGGAACTGTGGGTTTAGTCTTCATAGGTACGACCAGACTCTATTCCTCTAAATGGCCTTGAAATTCTTCATTTTTTCTAAATAAACTCCTAGCCAACAGAGTAATATTCCCCCTCAGTTGTAGATTCTATTTACTATATATTGATTAAACTGTGTTCTAACACAGTCTCTCCATTGTAAATTGTGTTTATAAAGGTGCAGTAGTGTATTTTGTAAATACTGAACTGCTTTATGTGTTGTTTTTTGAAGATTTCTGAAGTAATTCGGAGAATGTTAACTACTAAACTAGTGCCTGATTTATACGTTATGGACACGAGAGGCTTAGAAAAATTACAACATTTGTAAGAATAATATATATTAATAATATATATTTAATATATTAAATATATATATAATTTAATAATATATATTAAATGTATCTACCATTACATTAAAGATGTCCAAGGAAATTTGGTTACTTAAATTTAAAATGGTTAGGATTTGATCTGTCAAATTTATGCATTATATAAATGATGATCAAGGAACTAATGAGTTTGCACTTATTTTTCATGCAAAAATTATTAAATTTATAAATAAAATAAACTTTGTCAACTGAATTTGAATTTAAACTTTAAATCAAATGTTGATTAAAATCAAAGTAATAACAGTTATTCTTTTACGAGTATAAAAGGCTTCCCAAGGGAATACAGGTTAATGGGAATTGGTCAAAGCTTTCACCTCATAGACTCTCAGCTCCACAGTCAAGAAAGAGAACCATGGGCACCACTACTAAGCAGTTAAATACCACTTGGGCCATACCTGAAGAATCCTAGACCAACAAAAGTCCCCAGAGCTTTCTCTGGCAAATGTCCATTGATTCTAGGAAAACCAAGACTGGCAAGGGAAGTGGGAGGTTAGGGGCATCGATCTAGAGCAAACATAACCTAGATGGTATGGGATGGGGTGAAGTCTCCACCCGACTTGAAAATCTAGAGAACCTCAAAATCTAGGAGTCAATAAGAATTTGAAGATGCTTTCCAGGATCCCATAGCATATAATGTTTCTGGGAACAACTAAGAAGTTTATCAACACCCCTCAAATATTTTCTTTTGCCTCTGGAACATTCAGAGTCACCCCTACACCCACACTTGCCAAGTGGGGCCCTAGGGGATGCTGAACAGCAGCTTCCACACCGTATCCATCAAAGGAGGCACAAGGTCTTCTACCACAGCTATACTAAGTCACGGAGAGCAGACTTCCAAAAAGGTGCCCCAAATCATGGAGGCAATAGCCCTAAAAGGTAGGGGCTGATCCACATCCTGGACCTGTGTCACCACCTAGCTCGGAATGCTGGGATAGAGCTTTTCAAAGCTTTTTTGTGACTTGGCAAGTATCACATCTGTGAAATGAACATGAACTTACTTTGGAACAGGGTTTGTTATGAAAAGCCACTGAAATAACACTTTAAAACCCAGAAAAATACAAGCGTAAGTGTAGAGAATTAGGTCCTTTATTATAAAGTCTGAAGATGCTAGGACTGCTTTATATGCAGCAGGTAGAAATGATAAACTGATTCAGTGAAATATCATATGTACAGGTGCCCATTTAACTAACAAGTAGGACAGAATTCTGTTCCTCTAAAATACTTTCTACACAAATTTCATCAAGACCAGAAAAGGGCAGCATAAATGAGATGGGGAGGAAAAAAGTTCCACAGACTGACATTAATATAAAATATTACATTGTGTGCCAACTCTGTATCAGGCAATTAGCTCACTTAGTTCTTTCAGTAATCCTAGAAAGGTAGAAATTATTATTCCCTTCTTAGTGGGGAAAAAACTGAGGTGTGAAAGTTGAAGCAATTTGCCTAGTCCTGAGAAAAAAATTAGCCCTAAGAACTTCAGTCTGCATGACACCTCCCAGAAACACTGAAGGCCATGACAATCCATCCTTAGAATCCATGACGATCCGTCCCTAGAATCCTGAAGACTATAGTTCCTGTGCTTCTTTCACATTTCAACAGAGGCTGAAAAATCTAGCAAGTCCTCATGGAAATTTCAGTGATGGACTCTTGCTGTCAAATTTCTAAATGGTCCTGTTTCTCTTCTCACACCCAGTGGTGAATGTTAAGTGCACGTCCTAGAGCCATCCAGGCCTCACCGCACTGTCCTCCTCTCCGGAAATGAGCTCTAAGTTCAGAGGAAAGGAAGCAACCATCACTCTGGTGTCAGCACAGACATTCGAGAAGAGCCCAGGTTGCAGCAGCAGCTAAAAGGAGGCCCTGGAATCACTGTGCTTGTTGCATTCTCTCAGGTGGGCAACTTTCATTCCCATCAAAATAGGAGGAGACAAAAAAATTCATCAGGAAGTGTGTTGCAATTTCACAGACTGACAGACGGAGGCATGTAGCAATACATCTTTTATTACTTTCCTTGACGGCTACAGATTGCATGCTGAGTTTAACTGGGCTGATACACACATTCTGCAGGTGTATTGTTGAGAGAAAAAATTTTGGACATTTTTCCAGCTATCATGGAAATAAAGTACCTAGGTATGGAAAGAAATTTCCTGGTAGTACAAAGAATATTTCTCCCTACTCCTCCAAATACCTTCTAGCTACATAATCCTAACATAGTCATTTTCATGCCTGGTAAGTTTATTTTTAAACATGGATAGACCAGACTGCATTAGAAGTTTCTCTTCTGTTGTGTTTATAAAATGATTCATAATCAATGATTCTACAACTAAGGAATGCAACTTTTGCTAAAGCCTTAGGCTGCAAAAGGGGTTGCATCTACTTTGTACATAAATAAACAGCTTAGAATAATTAAATGTGATATTCTCAATGCTATTTTCACAGTTAAAAAATTGGAATTGCGCTGTGCCCATTCTAGGTAGCAAGCACCCACAGCTCAGAGAAGCTACTTCTTCACTAGCCAGTGACACTGATGTCATATTGCACTTGATGAAAAGAGCCTTCCCAGAGGCACTCACCCCTGATAAGCACATTGTGTGGATTAGAGGTACAAAGAGAATAAAAATCATTTTCCACCTTAGTGTCAGATGCCACAGGTGTATCAGCTAATGAAAACAAAATTTCTCTAATTTCCACCAAATAATAGTTCTACCACCATCTATAAGACACGGAGACAGAAACACAGCTGACTCTCTTCTTCTTATCTCCTGATGAGACTTCCCATTGGGGTGTCAGGCATCCTAGGACTATCCCAGAAGACACCTCTGGTGTAGGTGGAGATCATACGTGGTAGTGGGATAACTGCAGCTGCAGCAACTAATGGCCTAAAAAATGGCGATGTGAGCATGTTTACACAGCATCACATACAGGAATAAATACAATTTATATGTGAATATATTTATAATATACTTAATTATGCACACACATTATGTCTTAAAACATAACATCAAGTTCCCCATCTCAAACTGGTCTAGTTGACATACTACATACAAAGGCATTTAATCATGTAGCTTTCGTTAACTTTAGTGAGAAACTCAGACCCCAACCAATCCTTGATAATCCTTTAAATTTTAAAAGTTTGCCTTACAAAATCCATGACTTGGCTTTTGGAAGCCTAGATGATGACCAGGACAAAGTATGTGGCTCCTGGAGTGGATCTATAGACTGCTACAAGCCACCCAAAACAATGTGGCTGCTTTATGGAAAAGAAAACTACACCTTGGGGTAGAATCAGAGCTTCTCATATGACAAGATGAAGAAAGAGTCTTCTAAAATGACACAGGAAAATATAGGTTCTGGTTAATTTTATGTATCAACTTGACTTGGCCACCAAGTACCCACATATTTGGTCAAACATTATTCAGGGTGAGTTTGTGAAAGTGTTTTTGGATTGTTTTAATCTCTGAACTGATAGACTGAGTAAAGCAGACTACCCTCCCTAGTTCAGGTGGGCCTCATCCAATCAATCAAGGGCTGAACAGAAGAGGCTGACCCTCCCCCCAAATAAGGGGGAGTTCCTCTGCCTGAGTGGCTTGGAGCTGGAACTTGGCTTTTCCTGCCTTCAGACTTGGAATGAAAATCAGCTCTTCTCAACCCTGCAAGTTTCCAAACTAAAACTACACCACCGTCTCTCCTGGTTCGTAGGCCTTTAGATTTGGACCCGGAATGAAACCATTGCCCCTCCTGGGTCTCCAGCATACCAACTGCAGATCTTGGGACCTCTCAGCCTCCATAATCATGGAAGCCCATTCTTTATAAAAATGTCACATAGGGGCACCTGGGTGGCTCAGTTGGTTAAGCATCCGACTTCAGCTCAGGTCATGATCTTACAATTCGTGGATTCAAACCCTGCATAAGGCTCTCTGCTGTCAGTGAGGGGCCTGCTTCGGATCCTTTGTCTCCCTCTCTCTCTGCCCCTCCCCCTTTCACACTCTTTCTCTCAAAATAAATAAATAAACATTAAAAAGTCATATATATATGACATATATATACATATATACACACACATACACAATTTTAATATATATGCACTTGTAATATATATACACTTGTAAGATATATATATATACACATGTATACACTTTTAATATGTATATTACACACTTTTAATATATTTATTATATTAAATACAAACACAAAAACCCTACTGGTGCTGTTTCTCTGAAGAGCCCTGACTAACACAGCATTACAATGGAAAAAAATTCTTCCCTACAGAGCCACCAAAAAAGTCAAGCTAGAATGTCTCTTCCTCACCAAGATAAATAGGTCTCAGCAGCCAACAAATGGTGATACTATTAGAAAGTATGTGATATTTGAAAATAAAACATGACTGAAGTATTCCTACTTATATAAGAAGTCTGGAACAAGTAATCAAAAATGTAAGAGATGGGATGGGGTGGGGTAGAGTATTGAGGGTGAAGGAGAGAAGACCAAGGTGGTCTTGAACAATCCTATGAATTTTTTTTACAAGGGCAATATACATTTTTTAAGTTTATTTTTGAGAGAGAGAGAGAGAGAGAGCGCATAGGAGGAGTAGAGAGAGAGAATTCCAAGTGGGCTCAGCACTGTCAACACAGAGCCTGATGCGGGACTTGAACCCAAAAACCATGAGATCATGACCTGAGCCAAAATCAGGAGTCAGACGTTCAACCCACTGGGCCACCCAGGTGCCCCTATACTTTTTCATATCTTGTAAAAACTCAAAAGATTATATAATAGCAGATGATTATAACTTATTTCTTCCTGCAGAAAGTATCTTTTCACACCAACTGAGGCAGAGGCAGATGCTAGCCCCTCCCTCCAAGGCTATAGTTGTGACCACACACACACACACACACACACACACACACACTGCTGCTCAACCTCAATCCTTATCAAATATGCTAAGTGACAGCTAATCAAGCTGTAAAGAATGTTGTTTCTTCATTCTCATTGACTTAAATGCCAAGGTGGTCCTGAACAATCCTGTTCTTCTCACGGCACCCACATATACTTAAGATCATCTTTGTTCACAGAGAGAGGAAACAGAAGGTGTAAAAGGAGAGACTTTTAGAATTTCAAAAAACTTCCAGGATCACAGACATTTTACAAGCTAAAGACATTTTAGGAAAGCTTAGAACACGTTGGGTATATGGAGACTTTGTAAGTGAAAGGGAATTTAGGATTCATTAAACACTATCATGGATAAAGACCTAACTACTTGCTCAGGCTGGGGATTGGTACTCAGAAATCTTCCATCCCACCCTGCAAAGTCTCCTGGACTCTACCAGCTCAATGGTCACAGTCTGCACAAAAGAAAGCTAATTCTGAAGTGAGAATGTAACCTGGACAGGCCAAGGCCTCCGTCTCCTGCATCTTCTGTGCCTTTCTTGCCCTTGCACATCCCTTCCTCTCCTTTCTTCCCAGGGGTTAGGAACAGCGGCTCTGGAGCCAGACTCTGGGATTGAATACCTTTTCTGGTATTATTAGCTATGTGTGACCTTGTTATTAGCTATGTGTGACCATGGGGAAGTTATTTACCTCTTTGTGCCTCAGTTCCCTCAGCAGAAAAATGTAAACAATAGTAGTGCCCAGTATGTAGAGTTGTGAGGATGAAATCAGTTCAAGCACAACACATTCTTAAAGTGATCCTGGCCTGTGGTACATGTTGGTGTCAGCTCCTTACTAACCCTGTCAAGTCTCTTACTCATTCTTCCAGACTCAACAGGTAGTAAGTTGCTTTTGGTTCATTTATTACATTTCTCACATGGTATAGAAAGCACCCATTTACCAGCCTGCCTTCCTCTAGACTGAGCAGGAATCACACATTCTCATTATCTTTCCCAGCACCCAGCGTTGGCACACAGCAGGCACTCAGTAACTGTGGATTGAGTGCTTCAAGACATAACTAATTCTAACAAGGAGAATGTGTTACCTAAGGGCTACTGGTTATGAATGGCAACAGCAATGCAGTAAAGTGAAGCTCTAGGTAGAATTCTGCAAAGAAACACAATTCACCCTTTTGGTGTATAATCAAGTCCTGGGATTTTTTTTGTCTAAATTCATTTGCTTTAAAATCTTTCAAATAAGGTCACTTTGTCTACATATTTGCCCCTCTTTTTTTTTTAATTTTTTTTTAACGTTTATTTATTTTTTAGACAGAGAGAGACAGAGCATGAACGGGGGAGGGTCAGAAAGAGGGAGACACAGAATTGGAAACAGGCTCCAGGCTCCAAGCTGTCAGCACAGAGCCCCACGCGGGGCTCGAACTCACAGACCGCGAGATCGTGACCCGAGCCGAAGCCGGCCGCTCAACCGACTGAGCCACCCAGGCGCCCCCATATTTGCCCCTCTTAATGGTACAGAGAAGTAAACACAACAAAGCTAATTGAATCAATGTTACTTTTGCCCCAGGAGACCAAGATTCTGAAAATATTAATGAGCAATCTCCTATGGTAACGTTCAATTATCAATTGCACATATAATGCATAATCATTAAAGAATCATTAAAAAAATGCCCTTCCAAGTAAAAACAAGAGCAAAGCATCAAGCAGAAGTTACAACTACATTATTGAGGCCCGGCTCCCCCAAAATAACATTTCTCTTAAATATAGAAAGGATAACAAGATGACCACTGGACTAACCCTGGTCTCAAGTATGTGATTTGAGCTCAGTTTCAAAAAACCTTTTGTGGAAAGTATTCTTCTCATGAAACATGCTATTAAAAAGAAAGCCCATGAGACACATTCACGAGTTCCTCTAAATCCCGAGGTGTTTACTGAGGAGACAGAGGAAGGAGAAGACAGACAGACACGCATATGCACACACCTACTCATCCTGTATCAGACCAGTTAAGAAGCTCAGTAAAATTCAGTCTTTTTCCTAAGTGACTTTTGTTATTCCAATATGAAACATCCACAGATGTTTCTGTTGGATCACAGATGTCACTGTCAGGTCAGATTAATAAAAGCCATATTTCCAGTTAAGCATAAAGAAAAAGAGGTAGTAAAGGAATTCAAATATGCTAATGCTCTGTAACAGAAAAGAATAGGTGAATTTGCATTTGATGTTTCCTAGCCACATACACTTCTCACTTACTTAAAGGAATTTGGGAAGATGAGTCAAAGTACACATGGCTACTACTTAGAATGAAAAACACTAGGAACCTCCTGGAAAACAATTCTTGTCAGTGCCAAAAAGCACACCTGAGTTGAATATTAAGTGAAATGAGTTACTCCAAAAGCCGAAAGAAAGATTGCTAAAAGGTTCAGCTAGTTTAGTTATACAAAAAGTAAACTGGGGAGCAGATCCCCCAGGAATTTACTCACCACTATATCCTCAGGGAATGTGTCTCTGCTGAAGGAGCCATCATCAAACACAACCTCATAGAAGGTCTGCGATGTCACAGCGATCACTCTGCAGCTGTAATACCGGGTGTTCCGATGCTTCGTGATGACCGTCTGCCCCACAGAGATGCCCTTCTCGCCAGCCTTGGACTTCTAACAGAAGAGGTACACAAAGATGAGAGAAAAGAAACAGGAGAAAGGGAAAAGGTAGGAACAGAAAAGAAAAGATATTTATTTAGAAAAAAATAATTCACATGGTTATGATATATATTTTTAATTTTTAAACTTTTTATTGGGGAATAATTTCAAACTTAAAAGTTACAAGCATATGAATAGTACAAAAACACCCATATACTCTTGACCCTTTTACCCAGATTCACCTATTGTTACCTATTGATATTTTTAACATTTTACCATTTCTGTTTTTTTGCATATTCTGACTCTATTTTATATATGTGTGTATTTACACACACAATGTTTACATATGTAATTCCTATGTTTAGAAAATACACAACTGACACACATATATATCAATACACACACACGCACACACACACACACACACACCATCACAGGCCTTTTACTCCTAAATATGTCAGTTGTGTATTTTTTAAGCACAGCGATTTGCCTTCACATAACCACAACAGAGTTAGTAACTTTAGTAAATGTAACATGGATGCAACTTATGTTCTGATTTTGTCAACTGAGCCAATAATGATCTTCAACACCACCCCTACCCCCGCCCTGCCCCTGCTCTCCAGCACAGGGTCCTGGGGAGTCAGGTACTGCTGCTTCTCTTTAGCCTCTGTTAATCTGGAACATTTGACTGCTATGTTCTGCTATGTTAATCTGGAACATTTTCACAGCCATTCTTGGTCTTTTATGATCGTGAGTGATACTTCTGAAGGACACAGTTCCCCTTCTCCCTTTTTTAATAGAGCATTTACCTGATGTTTCCTCATGATTGGATTAAAGTTATACATTCCTGGCCAGAACACCACACACATAATGTTGTATTCTTCTCAAGATATCACATCTGGCAGAACATGATGCCTGTCTGCCTCTCAATGGTGATGTTAATTTTGATCCTAAACAAACTGTAGTCCAATTCCTCCATGTTACAATCACTATTTTTCCTTTGCAACTAATCAGCAATCTGTGGGAGAAACTTGAATGCCATACAAACATCCTGTTCCTGTACACATCCGCTCAGGTTTAGCACCACTGACGAGTTGTTCCTGATCCGATCTTTACTATGATGGTAGTGATATGCCGATTACCACTGCTCTCACACTCCCTCCACACTTAATTGCTGGCACTTGGCGCCTGTTAAGTAAGAGGCTCTCACTCTCCCCACATTCTGCTCTTGTGTGGCAGGGGAGGAGGGAAGGCAGAAGACTGCAGAAATGGTCAAGGGCATAGGTCAGGGGCTATGAGGGGAAGAAGGAAGGAGGGAAGTTCCTTTGCCATCGTAAGGAGTCAGGACATTATCCTGTGGGCCTAAGGAAGCTACTGAGAGGTGGAATGAATAGAAGAGAAATGATCTAGGTCTGTATGGCTATAGGTGGAGAAGGTGAGTGGGGAGCCTATCACAATAGGCCAGGTGGAAGATAAGCGCCTGGAGTAAGGCACTGAGGACAAAGGTGCTCATGATTTGGATGGAGGGGTGACTCCCTCCCAACAAGTGTGTCCCTACAGCCTCCTACTTGTAGAGTGAGCTCTGCCATCTAGTTTCTCACATGCCTAACAAAATAAAAGGGTATTTTTCTCCTTGATACCATTCCCCAGTGACTGTTGGGTTGGTTGGGGAAATTTTCTTTGCCTTTTGATGTAGTTAGGTAGATGTGTAAACATCTTGACAAAAGACAACAGTAAGAAGGCTAGAGTGATTTAAGTGCACTACGCTTGAAGCAGACATCATTAATAGCTAGGCCAAAGTATGTGACAGACACCAAAATAATTACCTAGTTTCCTGTTTCATTCTCCACCCAACCCCTTTAAATATATCTAACTTCTCAAAGTAAGAAGAACGACTTAGATGTAGATAGTAACGAACACGAGTGAAAGCAGTTTGCAGTTACATAACTCCAAAACTGGGCCCACAAATGCTCCTAAGGACTATATAGGCTTCAGCTAAGTGTAGGGGGCGACATGACAGCCTGTGTGGCCATCCACAGTGGCCCTTAGTGACTTCATGCTGGCAACAATTTTTGTAGATGTTGTGATCTCTCTGTCAAACTGACTTAAAAACACTCATGGTCAGGATTGCAAGTACTATATTTTACTATGATATTAGTTCCTGTGTGCATATCTTATTAAAATTGGAATTAACCCTCTAAGGAAACAATGATTTGGATTTGAATTCTAAGCTCTGCTACTTACTAGCTGTGTGATCTTGGGATCTTGAACCTTTATCAGCCTCAGTTTGTTCATCTGTAGGAGGGATAATATTTACATTAAAGGTTTGCTACAAAAACAGGATAAAGTACATAAACTACCTAGATTCACAGGCAATTGGTTCTTAGCTACTGTTAACTGGTTTTATTTTTGTTAAGTGGAGAACATACATAAGACCCTAGCCCAGGTTAATCAGCCACTCTTCTCTGCTGTCCCTCAGTACTTGGCATGTATGACTGTGCAGCACCCTTATTTCACACAAGTGGCTGAATCCAGTCCCATCACTGTTCTGCTCTTTACCTCATCCACTTCTGATTCTAACTCTTGTCAAACATGGGCACAAAGCTATATGGTCCTTAGCAGGGAAGGCGTGTAAGGTGGCCTCCACCCCCCACTCCCAACTGTCTTCAAGTCCTGCCCAAATGACACCTTCTTGGACTGTTCCTCCTACAGCAGGGCAAAATCCATGCATCAGCGCTAGGCCTACATGTCTTTTGTTCCACAGCACCCACCGAAGTATGTACAACACTGTTACTGCTGGATGAATGATGAATGAATGAACAAGTGAATGAATGAGTTTTTAAAGACAAATGAACGAACTGTAAGGATGGTTACAGACACATTTTCATAATAGGAGTGGACTAATTCTAATAATTCATGGTCCAGAAAAGGGAAAAGAGAAACAAAGGGGAATTTCAGGAAGATGTTCCTCTTTCTTGGAGTGCATAGGCATGTATATGAGTAGGGGGAGGGAATAAAGAAAGTTTATGGTGAAATTCACAGGGTCTGGAAAGTGGAAGTGGCCAGTCATGGGAAAATAAAAGTGATACAGACTTGATAGAGAAAAAGTTGACTCTACACACAACCACCTTCTTCCTACTTAGGACCTGAAATTTATGCAAACTGGCTGGTTGGAAAGATGGCCAGCACACAAATTAAATACATAGCCTTCACCCAAGTAAAAATTTCCATGAGCTTCAAGCATGACCATTTTGTAGGGAGTAGTAAGGAAAACAGATTTTTTCCATAATGCTATTGTGATAGGATTTCTGATTTATTTTTGTACAGAAAATTTATTGACAAGAATTCCCCATAACTGATTATACATTCTCAAAAATATTTCCTGTCAGAAAAGCCTAAGGATCTATTGATGTTAACAGGGAGGCTCTATCAGATTATAGAAATGGCTATCGTATTTTAAAGATTAGTACACAGGCTAAGGCTGAGAAAGTTAAATTTCCTTCAAAATGCACTAAGCAGAAATGAACAAACAGTTGTTTAAGGAAAAAAGAAGCACAGTTTCTTTTAAAGAAAGCTAGAGCCAGTTTGAAATGCTGGGGATGTGAAAAAAATGTTAAGCAAGAAATGTCATAGACATTCCATGAAAGCATCAGAGAGTTCCTGGGACACAATTATATAGGTGGAGTTACCAATACATGTCCATATACCTTAGTTAATTAAATTCTCCCAACAACTCTGTGAGGTAGTTGTTATTTTCATTAAATAGATGAAGTAACTGAGGTACACAGTCAAGGGACTCTTCCAAGATCTCAGAGATAGTGAGAGGCTACTATCTCACTATAGTGAGAGATAGTGAGAGGGCTCAGAGGCAGGCGTTCTCCTATAGTGAGTGCCTTGGTATCATCAACCAGGAGAAGAAGATACACAGACAGAAATCAGAGTATAAATAAAACCTACCATGGGTGGACCCAATGGAATTCAAACAGTTGCCTAAAGAAGTTACATTTTCTTTTGCTTTCTTTTCTGATTTATTGAGCACCTCCTCTATTCTACACACCCGTTGAGATACTTCTCAGCTAAGAAACCATTTAACCACCCCAGTATATTCAGTATACTCCCCAGTATACACAGAGTTGAATCTGTAACTTGGATTTGAAGCCTATATGGAGATGAAAAATGTATAATGTATAATGACATGCTGTCCATTTTTCTCCACGTACACATGACACAGACACACTGTGGTAAGATGCAAAAATGTCCATACATCTTCATTCCTTCCTGTTTTCACATCCTTTGCAATGTGACCTTGCAGCTCTTCCTTTCAGGGACTGGACATTATTTCCCCACCCTTCAAATCTGGGCTCACCTTGTGGCTTAGCCTGCCTCAGCCAAAAGAATACAGCTGAAGTAATGGAATGCCAATTTAAAGCCTTTGCTCAAAAAGCCTTGCACACTTCTGAGGTTTCTTTCTAGGGGCTCTAGATTGTCATGTGAACAAACTCAAGTTATCCTACTGGAAGATGAGAGATCACATGGACCAGAGCTCAGGTGCTAGACATGAACCCAGCTAGGAAAAGGCAAGCTGTTCTGTAGCTGACCACAGATGAATGAGGCAATCAGCCTGGAACAGAAGAACCACCCCCCTGAGGTCAGCCAAAATTTGTGACCTACAGAATTTCCAGCTGAAGAACTATCATTGTTTTAAGTCACTACATTTTGTGATGGTTTGTCACACACACACAACTAAGAAAAAAGAACAGTAAGAAAAAATATACTAAACTGCTAGCAGATATAACTCTAGGTAGTGGGATTTTGTTTATTTGCCTCTTTATGTACTTCCCTGTACTTTCCATTACATATTTCTTTAATTATTGAAAACACTAAATGTAATAAAATATAAGAGTTTTTGTAAGTTTCTAAGTTCTTTAAATGACAACCAATCCATAGTCAGGTCTACTTAACTGAGATGCTCAAAAAAAGCTGAAGCCAAATTATTTAGTAAGAAAAGACTACCCTCATCATTTATCTTTCAGTTAAATAAGATGAAAGAAGGGCCTCAGGAAATGATTTGTAAAGTAGAATGATACACAAATTTAGTTATAAAATTTCATCTGACTTTTTTATATCTCCCTATATTTATGCCAAATGTGACATAACAAAAAAGGCACCTTTATTTTGTTCTTATTAACCACTACTGATTCCTAAGACATGCTTACATGCTTCAGTAAAATGAATAGATTTTGTTCTCAGGTTTGGGGTTCTATTTAAAAAACATCAATAACAACAACAACAACAACAAAAAACAACATCAAAACAAAAACAAAACCCCTCAACAAATCTTTTTCTATTCATTGCTATACCTGTCCTCTCCATCATACTAAGTCACCTCTAAGGGGCAGCACAAATAATAGGATGTTGAAGTGTTTTCTCCCCCGATACTGTGTTGCCCTTAGGAGTGGGCTTAGAAAGGAAACAGTCCCTTATCACATAGCTCTCTAACGTTTCTGTGACTCTACTGATGTTTAAATAAATGGCCACACTTGAAAGAAAAGATGGCTAACTATCAATGATCACAACCCAAATAAGGAGAAAAAGATGTTTCTAATGCCTGGCCTGGTTCATCAAAGGCATTCCAACATCGAATAGGCTAACTCAAAAAATTTAACGCTAGTGTTGATAAAACAGAATGAAAGAAATCATCACTGCCTACCTGATGAGTACACTATAGTAGTAAATCCTGAGCCAAAGAGTCAAGAACCAGCTGGCAAGCAATGCAAAGAGGAAAAGCAATGCAAGGATGGACATGGAGTAGAAAAAAAAAAGAAAGTGGCATTTAAATAAGCAGTTACTGAGTGCTTGTTATAAGTAAGGCACCTTGCTAGGTGCTAAAGATTAAAGTACAAGAAAGAGAGAGTCCCTTCTCTCAAATAGCTCACAGGCTAGTAGGGAAGACAGACATAGCTCACCAAAATGCAAAGTATTGAGAATGCCCACATGAGGGCAGGAAGGGACATTCACAGGTTTCACTACAGGGAACATCTGAACCAAGTCCGAAGGAGCCAGGAGGCACTCTTGCACACATGCCAGGAAGGCTATTTGAGAATGGAGTGTTTGGTGTCACAAACCTCTGGCCTTTACCACCTTGTCAGCCTGTGGGCACCTACTCAGAATAATGTTTTTAAATGTATAAAATAAAACAAGAAAAGATTACAAAAGAAACAAATTATACTGAAATAATATTGAGAAGTAAATTTGTGGTATAATATCTTTGCTTCTTTAATTATGTATTAAATACTATTATCTAGTGGCAGGCCTAATAACTTGATATTCTAATTTCAAAGTTGTGATGAACATAAGCAATATTTTAAATCTCTGTTACAATGGTAATATGGTTTCTATTGTGGACAGAGTCACAGAAACTGTTAATGCCACCGTGGCCTCAGAACTGACGGGAATTGTTAAATTCTCGCTAGAGTTAGTGGAAAACAGTGGTAAATCTTTCCTCATCCTTTAATAGACAAATTTTCCTTGATACTAAAGTATAAAAAAGAGTTTATCACCTGGAATATTTAAAGGCACAGCAGCCAACCTTCTAACAGCCTTATAAAAAAATCACAACAATATTACTTACATAATATTGTGCTTGTATATAGTGAGATAAAAGAACACAATAGCGAAATGAAAATCAATGAAGGCATTTCTGTGAAGGGTAAAGTTATGGAGACTAAAACGGGTGTGACCTAAACTGACACAGGAATCTAACTTAAGTACTGAGGCTGGAATGTACACTGCATTCTCAAATATCTTTCTCCCCATTGGGTTTTTGAGAGCAGAGAGCAGTTAGTTCACATAAGACCCCTAAAACAAGGACTCAGGGGGAAGGAGTCCTGTGTGGCAGAAGGAAGGAAGATTCCTATGCTTTTGCAATATCTTCTCTGATCAGACCTGGCAAAGGCTTAGCTGTGTTTATGCCTGGAAGAAGGGTCACTCACCGTCTGACAAGGTGAGTCATGGGCAGAGATGTCATCTTGGGAAAATCCCTGACTGGGTTCTCCATCTATATAATGATGTTAATAAAGGGTGTAAATCCAAACGCAATAGTGTATATAGAGCCAGCAACACTGGAGAGTTGAAGAAATGAAGTAACTTATCCAGCAAACCGGCCAAAAAGCACATTTCATTTATCTCCAGTAACCTTCTCAACTTTATTATTTCTCCCTAATTTCTATGATTTAATAACCCATGAGATATTATTATTGTATTTTTTCAAGGTACCATTTTATAAAAATTCCTAGAGGGATCTGAGTAAATTAATACCCACTATTCTTCTTTTACCAAATTTCTGTAGTAGAAGTCACTCACATAAATTTGCCTTGTAGTAATGAAAGCTTTCTTTGTAAAATTACAAGAGCTAGGTAAAAATCTTCTACCCGGAAAAACCCAAATCCCTGGGGCTTCATGAAGAAATAATTGCTCCAACAGCAGAAATGCACATGCAGACCCATAAAAATGTCACAAGTATTTAATTTTCTACACGTCTGTTTGTTCACGTGTACTTTCACTTCTTGTGCATTTTTAAGTACAAACATAATACAGTGGGAAATGGTGGTAACCAGTTTCCCAGCAGATTTAAGGTCTTATTCATTTAAAATGCCTGTAGAAGTATAACTAACAGGCTGCAGAAGATACTGAGGAAAAACTAATTCTTTTCCATCTGAGTCATTAGCTCACCTCAGAGATCTTGTTTGGTAGGGAAGTGAAGAGGACTGAGACAGGAGAACCATCTTTAGATGCTCACTCTGTCCATGTAGGGAACTCTCAACAGGTAGGCACCACCTGCTTTCTATTCTGAATAATAAACAACTTACTTCAAAAACAGCAGAGAGCAAAGTTCACATCCATTAGACTGGTGGAGCTGGAGGGGTGTGGAAGCCTCCCACTGCTAAGATGGAACTTGACATGCACTCCTCCTAAGTCACATCCAAAATCATTAGTTGCTAGTGAACATGCAAGTCCCTGGATGCCTGCCCCCAGAAGCTCTGCCTTGGGCTTTTACATTTCAGGAGCTCTTCAGCCTTCAGCGTAGCAACAGTAAAATCTGGAGAGAACTACAGGTTCAACAAAATCTCAATCATTCACAGCAGGCTGTGTGTGTGTGTGTGTGTGTGTGTGTGTGTGTGTAGAAATTAACAAGTTGATTCTAAAACTTATATGAAAATGCAAAGAAACTAAAATACTCAAAGTAATCTTGAAAGAAAAAACAATTTAAGAGGAACTATAACAGGGGAAAGGAGCAGGAAAATCACTGGCTCAATTATAAGGTAATAACAACTTTAAAAAATTACCTCAGATGGGACATTTTCAACAGAGAGAAGCAAGTATCACTATATGGCATTCTTGCCAATAAGGATTTTTGAATCTCAATTACAGCTGGTGTATGGGTTCAAAATAGCTAAAATAGATGCAAAAAAAATGTTACCAGAAAATTCAAAGTAATAAATTAGACTAATTAAATGGTTATACAGTTTTTCCATGCCACTAAGAAGGAAATCCAGGTAAATAATGACACTATGTAAACTAACCTAAGCTATAGTCTCAAGTTGGAAAAGTGACTACCAAAACCGCACAGTCTAAATAAAATGTCACACATGCTGTGACTCTGATGACTTGAAAGCTCTATATCTTTTAATGATTTGTGAACTTCTCTGAAGTGCCACTTCATCATCTGTAAAATGTATACAATCATAATACCAGGGAGGTGGTGATTATAAGGACCAAATGAGATAAATAGTTATATATAAACATACACGGTAAACTATAAAAGTCACTATACAAATATTAGCTATTATTATATTACTTTTATTCACCTTAGTCTGCAATGACACACTGCTCCCAACAAAGGAAGGTAGTCCCCTTGAACAGAAGATAAAATTAGGGTGGCATAAGCAATTGTGGTTCTATAAAAACAGAGTAGTTATAGGAGCATGAGTGAGAGAGGGGGAGAGAAAGGAGGAGAGAGAAGAGAGAGAAGGAAGAGAGAGGGAGGGGAAGGAGGGAAGGGAAGAGAGAGACACACAGTGAGAGGATGCACTAGATCTCAAAAATGCAAGCTTCTTAGGTTTCCTTTGAAATTTCAGGAGAAATAGCCATAGGAACAATGGAAGAAGAACCAGCCAACAGCTTTCTACCACCCCTCATGACAGCAGAAGCACAGAATTTGCCTGGCCATCGCACCAGTGTTAAAATCTTTCCATTGTTAATCAAGAAAATGAACATCCATCTATCAACCTATCTAGTTTTACTTAAGTGCATCTCTGTGCCAAGCACTGTGCTTGAAAAAGATATGTGGGGTTCCTGTGGAGGCAGAAGGGATGGGAAAAAACTGAGAGGTTCTGTAGCAGGAACCCTTTCTTTCCCCCCCATGTTCTCTCAAATATCACCTGAAGGTAATCTCTGTGGTCCCTATAGCCTTGGCAAAAATTACTTCTCAGTATCTAGTAAGGACACCAGTCTTTACTCCAAACACATGATAAAGATATATAATAACAGATTTGAAGGTACAATTAAAAGGTGTTGAATATAAGGGTTGGAAATTTTGTATTTTCTTCTTATTCCTGAAAAATATATGAGGAAACTTAACCAAAAGGCTTAACTAGTACTCCAGGGGGGTCAAACAAAACCAAAAGTAAATGATTAAGGTATCTGATGCCCACAGAAAAGAGCATTTCAATTCCAATTGCTTCCTGCCACAAGCAAAAGCTTCTGAGTGCCAGGTTATCTCAGTAATGGCTCAAAGAAAAATTAAAAGAACGCTGTATTTAAAAATGTAGAAACAGTAATTTCTTAAGTTTCTTCAGATACTACACTCTGTAATTTCACTGACCCACTACACACAGTGTGGGATAAACAGAATGCATGGTATCTCACACACACACACACACACACAAAAAGCCAATTTCAGATAAAGAATGGAAAAAAAAAGAAGAGCTGATTTGCAGGTGTGAAACTGTCAGACCCCAAGATGGCTACCAACAATTTATGGAAAGGAAGGGCACAGAAGTTGGGGTGTCCCCAGGCTGACTGGCTTCCTGCAAAGAGACCTCATAAGGGCTTTTTAGTTAATCCAGGGTTTTATACATCATGTTTGTTAAAAGTGGACAGATTATGTTGACCTAGAAAGTAACTTCTTAGATACAAACGTTGGAACTTATTTACTTGCCATTTCTATTGTTTGCAGCTAATACTCTTAAAAAGCTACACTTTCATTGCATTTTGTTGGTATCTATGGGTTGCATTATGACTATGGCATCTAATTACGGTACTCTACATGAAAGAATTGAGAAACCCTATCTCTTGTGCTTTACAAGATGTTGGAATGTCAAATACCCTTTCCTATTGTCTGTCTGTTGACACATTCCATTTGTATTTCTCTACTGTATCCATAGTTCTTCATTCTAATACCAATGTTAAAATATGGGATTAGTGTCACTACCTAATTTTCTTCACAAGCTATCAGACAATAAAGCGTGCCTTAATTATTTTCTTTTTTAAAAAAGACTATAAATTGCTAAAGAGCTTAAAATTTTCTGGGTACTGAGATACATTAATTCTGTGGAAAAAGTGCGCAAGCATTTTACATGGAAACATACCTTACCTATGCTAAAAAGTGAAACCAGGTAAGTGGTCCTTGGAAAGGAAGACTTGATTTCCTCAGTATGTGTGGTCCTTGAAGTCGCCAAATTTCAACTGTGTCATGTAAATACTCCTTCCTGCAGTGCAAGCCTAGGTCTTGCTGACTGGCTCCCTGGTTCCATGCATGCTGTGTGATGGGGAAAACAGAGCCAAGGAGGAAACACGACACGGACAAGTTTCTCCTGGGGATTCTGATGAGTCTGCTTTTGTGGTAAAAACGAAACACCTGAACCAAGATGCAGATCTTTCTTAATTTTTTTTTTTTAAATCAGGATTAATTTGCAGTTTTACAAGGCCAGAATAAAAAGTTCAGCAATATATTCTTTTCTGTGAAGCCACATATTACACATTTTGAGAGAGATAAAGATAACCGAGGCTGTCAGATAAGAGATCTAATAATCAAAGCTCTATAGAGGGTAACTATGAACACTCATGTTAAAAACACATGAGGCCTCAGTCCCACAGATGGCTTCAAAGTGATTTCAGGGGCTCTTTAGGCCCTCAGGAGTAAGTATTGCCTATTTGCAAAATAAATAAGGTGTCCCACACAATGTATGTCCTAACATTTTTCCAGTGCATTTGGTTGTTTCCAGGAAATATATCTGAGATAATGTTCTTTTACCCAACCAGATTAAAGGATCAGAAATAAAAGTCTGGAAGGGCACCTGGGTGGCTCAGTCAGTTAAGCACCCGACTTCAGCTCAGGTCATGATCTCACAGTTGTGGGTTCGAGCCCCGCGTTGGGCTCTGTGAAGACAGCTCAGAGACTGGAGCCTGCTTCAGATTCTGTGTCTCCCTCTCTCTGTTCCTCCCACATTCACATTCTGTCTCTCTCTCTCAAAAAAAATAAACACTAAAAAAAATTAAAAGAAATAAAAGTCTGGGGAAAAGCTATTCTAAGAGAAGGGATATTTTTCTGAACCACCTGGGACCTGACTCTGCTTTCTGCCCCCAGATGAAGATGTGGCCTTGCTGACCCTGCATCTGATTCAAGAGCCAACTCCTTGCAAGAATTTCCTTAAATGGAAAGGCCTAGCCTCTTAAAAGTAAAATCTTCCACAATGGAGATGTAAGTCCTTAATATAGAGCAACTGTATGGTCACAAAATATGACTTTTATTCAGTTCCAGCAGCAGCCAGCCCCATGCAGACACTGCCGTAACTGGGGAGAGCCCCAACAGGGAGCAATGTATAGGAGACGTGCCACCCCCAGGCATTCAACCTCTGCTCTGCCTGCATGGCCTCCACATTCTGATCACTTTCCATATCCTTGGCTAATTAAAACCAGAATCTGCAATGGAGGCATCTGTTCTCTGTTCCCACAAATCCAAAACCCCTTTAAACACTTCAATTAGCATCAGAAGTGGGTTGAAGATTCCTGCAGCTCGTGCCTGAATCAGAACTGGTACAAAGACCCTTACCAAGTAGCCAGGCTTTGAGAAAGATCTGGAAAAGGGGGAAGGAAAAACAAGCTAGAGATGGCTCAATTCAAGGCAAAAGAGCCTCAGGTCTGGGGTCTATAAGGTCACTGTAGGTTGCTTTCTAGGGAGCATGTCAGTGGAAACCTCTCCCCACAGCCAGGTCCAGTGACTAAACAGCAGGCCCAGTAGAAGGCAGGATGGCCCACAGTGAGACTCCCTGGCTCTTGCTGCCTTCACTAAGAAGCCAAGAACAGTGAGATCCCCAAACGGAATTAAGCCCAGGGCTCAGGGATGTGCTGCTCAAGCCCTTTTTATCCTGACCAAAAGCATGGGGGAGAGAAGCTCTGTGCTCACTGATCCCACCCTTCCTATGGAAATGGCTATGGAAGTAGGAGGAGGAAGTTAAATGTGGGGTATTAAATAGAGAATAGAAAAATTTGAGGTAGGATACACTTCATTTTGTTTACAAAATTAAGAAAAAATGATGTCTTTACTGGTTTTACCTGATAAAGTGAGCAAGGGAAAGATTCATTCCAAATGTAACTATTCTAAAATGTCTGTGCTAAAGACCTCTCCTCAGAGGCTAATCTGATGTTAACTTTCTATCACCTGGGATATGTGGATTGAGATCTCAACAAAATACTTCTATTGATGAAAGGGTAAGGGATTCATTTTGTTTACTGTATGTTTGATTGAGGAAGATTGATCAGATTCAGGCCTGAATCATTGTAGTATTTTTTTTTAATCCTTATTGAGAATTGTTTTTTTATTCCAGACCTTTTCTTTGATTAGAATTCTGTTTTTCATTATCAGTGCAAAGTCAGCAGGGCATTTGGAAAATAACTTATGTAGAATGTAAAATAAAAAAACCATATATAAACCCAAGATGATTGTGAGCAAGTCTGAGAAGAATAAAGTTGGCCATAGCAAACATAACTGAACAGAATGGGAGCTGGCAATATGCAAAATGTTATGAAAAAAACAACATCCACCAAAACAATTCTACTACCTACAAAACACAAAGACACCCACCCAAGTCTGGGAAACAGGAAGAGACCATTCAGATCATTGTTAGATGAGTTTTGGCTAAATTCTGATTCCCTTTCTTTTCTTTTCTCTTCCTTTTTTTTTTAATGTTTATTTTTGAGACAGAGAGAGGCAGAGCATGAGTGGGGGAGGGGCAGAGAAAGAGAGACACACACAGAATCCAAAGCAGGCTCCAGGCTCTGAGCTGTCAGCATACAGCCGGACGTGGAGCTTGAACTCGTCAACTGCGAGATCATGACCTGAGCCAAAATCGGATGCTCGACTGAGTGAGCCACCCAGGCGTCCCTGGTTCCCTTTCTTAAAAGAATGGAAGAGAAACTAAAAATGGACGAGCTGAGCCATAGAACTGAGCTCCAGACTAAAGGAGGGAAAAAGGAAAGGAAAAAGAAAAGGTGGATTCATTCCAATGCTGCATTTCATTGGTCAACCCTGTTGGAGCTGAGGCAAGTTCACTGGCATTAGAAGGCCACATTTAGAGCAGACAAAACTCTTAGTCATAACCTCCTCTGTGAATTCTACCTGACTGTCTTTGTAGAGTTACTGGCTTCCTTCTTTGGGCTCCCAGATAAACATTTTATCTTTACTTTTATTTAGCCTATCTTGTTACAGTAATAGAATATAGTAGTTAAGAGCCTGGGCACTGAGTCAGGTTGCCTGGTTTTGATTGTTCTTCCCCTTACTACCTATGTAATAAATAGCAAATTACAGAAACCTAAGCATCTTTTGCCTCAGTTTCCTCATCTGTAAAAAGGGATTAATAATAGTATCTACCACAAGTGGTGCTTTGAAGATTAAGGAGATAATACTTGTAAAGCCTTTAGAACACAACTGATGTTATGTATTAAATAAATTTTGTCATCATTTTTTCATCTGCTTAAAACAGGTATATGAATGGAGGCATGTCAGAAGGAATGTTTACTGTTGGGCTGTGAAGTTAAAAAAATATATATGTTTTTATTCCCAGGACACTCCATGGCCCCTAGTATATTGAACTGAACAGTTTGAGCAATCTAACTGAAGTTCTCTATAACTAACCTTTGTGCTGGATATATTTCTTAATGACCTGGTGCTGAGAACATAAGTGGTGAGATAAAAAAGAGGAGGCAGACATTATGGCTGGCCAATTTGTTATCAAAGTTTCCCTCCAATACCGACAATCTTTAAAAAGTGGCTTTATTTTCCTTGGCTTCAGTTCATTTAAAAATCTTGGAATGGGATCACAATTTATGAGGTTTCTACCTCATTCCCATCCTTTCTTCAAAAAGTTTAACATGTTTGCAAGTTTGGGGAACCATCCTGAAAGGATAATGAAAGGGAGCTGAAAACCAGAAGGCTGCCCTCTAGAGAGTAACATGGGTTGCAGTCTGGAGCTCTGGTGCTGGGTACGTGAGTGGTGACGAGATGGGCCTACCCCCAAAACCATTCACAGCCCATGAGAAATTAAAAGAATTTTAGACAAAACATCAAAATCTTATATTTTTCTGAAAATCCTAAAAATGACAGTATCGATGGTGTTAGTAGTATTTTCATTGCTTTAGTGTTTCTTAAAAGAAGATAAGCATTTTTTGTTTGTTTCTTTTTAGATAAGTGGTGCTTAGGTGATGCTTGAAGTTGGGATTTTCTACACCTAAAAAACACTGAGGCCAATTCCATGACACTTGATCCAATGGTTCAAAGAAGAGAAAACCAAGACCCCTAAAATTTTTATCAGCAACATAATACAAACACATGTAGTATGACAACGTATGCTGTGACATATCAAAAGACCAGTTAATGGTAATAAGAAAAAATGTATTAATAAAGCCTTAAAATTAGAATATAAAAGTAAATTTATTAAAGATAGGAAAATTGGACACATAAACATAAACATTTTTGATCATTTGAAAAATTTTTACTTTTCTGCTCTGTCACTAATGTGGCTCCGTTGCCCAAGTAGCCAGTGCTCACATGAAACAAAAAACAAAAACACCCTTCATTCCAAATGTGGTTGCTAATAGAGCACCTATAAAAAAGAAGCTGAGCCTGGGTGGCTCAGTTGGTTAAGCGTCTGACTTCAGCTCAGGACATGATCTCATGGTTCTTGAGTTTGAGCCTTGCGTTGGTCTCTGTGCTGACAGCTCGGAGCCTGGAGCTTGCTTCAGATTCTGTGTCTCCCTCTTTCTCTGCCCCTCCTCCCCCCCCTCAGAAATAAATATTAAAAAAAAACAGAACCTGGGCTCCTTGATGAGTTGCTGATTTCAAGTTTAGAACAATGAAAATCAAGATGATTTTGCCATTGCTTATTGAAATAAAGCAATGACAGTTTCAAACATACCTGAAGTGGTTTTAAATAAGGAAAATAAAATCACCTTGAAGAGGCCCCAAATAGTCAAAGTGTGACAGAAGTATCAAGAAGAAAATTACAAGTCAATTGGTACTCGTTGAGTCTATAAAAGGCTATGAACCAAAATGATGTTCAAAGGGTCAAATAATATAAAGCACAGCCAAGCAAAGTACTTACTGATGTGAATTAAATAAATGCTGCCTGATTACAAAAATATAAGCCTATGACCACCCATCATGGGCCCAAGGGGCACCATATGTTAAAATGCAACATATGATGAAATATAATTCTGGTCTTCATGTATATCGCATGTATATCAGAACTAACTGGATTAACAGTCATAAGCCAGAGTCAGGAGTAGACTCAGGGAAAATAGGTTTCTAGAACAGTAGAACACTGTGGGGAGATATTGCTTAGGTACCAATCTGGGAACTGAGGCTACCTTCTTCCTCTGGTAGAGTGTGTGGTCTTGTTGACCTTGATTCTGTGTAAGAACTAGGGTGTTTTCATGTTTATAAGCATTTTATTAAATGAAAGGCATGGATAATTAGTTTTCTTGAATGAGTCCCAAATATAAACACCTGTGGTACAGCAATATATTGTTTGCTTCAGATCTGGCAGCACCTAACACACAGGCAACTGCATATGCTCATTAGGGAAATATGGCCAAGGGAAGTTTTGTTATGATAGGTTGCATTCACTTCCACCCTCTCTGGTCAAACCATTTCTGCTACATTTCTATATCCCTGGCTAATTAAGTGGAAATTTACAGTGGGAGTGTGTGTTGGGTCTTTATCAATCCATAATTAACATGAAACACTGAAGATTCATTGTAATTAATGAATTCATATAAAAGTGTGAACTGATTTCCCAAAGGTTGTTTTGTTTTTGTTTTTGTTTTTTTTCCATTACGTGTTTTCTCAATAACTGATACTGGAAGTAAAATATGCTATACAATATTCTCCTGTGATAAGAACTATTCTAGGGTGTAGAATTTAGGAGCTTTGATCATCCATTGTTCCACAAGTTGGTGAGGTAAGAGCTATTTTTGCATACCAAGAGAAGACTTTATTAAGTTAGTTTTGACAGGTATCTTTACCCGACACCACCCAAAGGTTAGTTACATAAGCAGAGATTAACCAGAAGAGCCATCTTGCCCTGAGCCCATCACCAGATCCCGTGCAATGTGGGTCCTGTCCTGAGCCAAGCATAGTGATGGCAGGGAAGAGTTGTCCTGAAGGCTTCCTGAGGAGCTCGCCTGAAGACATGAAGCCTGGGAAAAATAAGTCCGTAAGTGCTGAGCAAGGTCTCAAGTTCTATTACAAAGATGAATGCCAGAATAGGACACGAAGGATGGCTAGAAGGGCAGAATAACAAAAGACAAGACAACTTCCCAGAGCGGGAAGTACCAATACAGAAGCCAACATAACCACTACTTTCCATTATCCACACCAATAACACAACCTGGAAATAAGATGCACATGCAAAATATCTAACACACCCTTGACATAAAGTTGCTCAATAAATACTAGTTCTCTTTCTTTCCTCTAATCCCAGTCATTAGCATTAGAGAATTATTTCAACAAATTTATATCAAGCAGCTTCCATGGATGGCCAAATGCTAGTTAAAGAGACAAAATATTAATTAAACCTAGTTAAATAATCTAGTTAAAAATAATTTAGTTAAAATAATATTGAATAAAATAATACACAAAATACTAGGGAAAAATTGACCACTAAGATGTTTTCTCTATAAAAGTTCTTCTTTGGATAGGTGTCTGTCTCCATGTTAATAGTTACAACTTAGAAAACTATGAAAGAAACAAATTTCTCAAATGTCATGTTTTCCAAGAGGAGGAGAGGATATTGAGATAAGAATGGTGTACCTCATACAAGATACCTAAGGTACCTGGGTGGCTCAGTCGGTTAAGTGTCCGACTCTTGATTTTGACTCAGATAATGATCTCATGGTTCCTGAGTTTGAGCCCACACTGGGCTCTGCACTGACAGTGCTGAGCCTAGTTGGGATTTTCTCTCTCCCTGTCTCTCTGCCCCACTCATGCACTCTCTCTATCTCTCTCTCAAAATAAATAAACTTGAAGAAAAATACCTTGTTTGACCCCTAACTATATGGTCAACTAATCTTTGACAAGCAGGAAATAGCCAACGGAAAAAAGACAATGTTGGGAAACACTGGATGGCAAAAAAATGGTGCTGGGAAAACTGGACGGCAACATGCAAAAGAATGAAACTGGACCGCTTTCTTACACCAAACACAAAAATAAATTCAAAATGGATGTAATACCCAAATTTGAGACAGGAAAAGATCAAAATCCTACGGTAGAACACAGGCAGCAACCTCTTTGACCTTGCCCACAGGAACTTCTTACTAGAAACGTTGCCAGAGGCAAGGGAAACAAAAGCAAAAATGAACTATTGGGACTTCATCAAAATAAAAAGCTTCTGCACGGTGAAGGAAACAATCAACAAAACTAAAAGGCAGCCTATGGAATAAGAGAAGATATTTGCAAATGATATATCTGATAAAAGGTTAGTATCCAAAATCTATAAAGAACATAGCAAACTCAACACCCAAAAAACAAATAATCTAGTTAAGAAATGGGCAGAAGAATGAACAGACTTTTCCAAAGAAGACATACAGATGGCTCACACAGGAAAGATGCTCAACATCAGTCATCATCAGGAAAATACAAATCAAAACCATGATGAGATACCACTTCACCCCTGCCAGAATAGCTAAAATTAACAATACAAGAAACAACAGGTGTTGTTCTCTACGCGAGGGCGTAGAGAAAGGGAAACCCTCTTGTATTGACGGTGGGAATACAAACTGGTGCAGCCACTCTTGAGAACAGTATGGAGATTCCTTAAAAAGTTAAAAATAAACTACCCTATGATCCAGCAATTGTACTACTAGGTATTTACCCAAAGGGTATAAAAATACAGGTTTGAAGGAGTACATGCACCTGATGTTTATAGCATCTTCATCAACAATACCAAAGCTATGGAGAGAGCCCAAATATTATCCATCAATTGATGAATGGATAAAGAAGATGTGTACACACACACACACACACACACACACCATTGAATATTACTCAGACATCAAAAAGAATGAAATCTTGTCATTTGCAAGGATGTTGATGGAGCTAGAGTGTATTATGCTAAGCAAAAGATGTCAGAGAAAGACAAATACTATATGGTTTCACTCATATGTTGAATTTAAGAAACAAATGGATGAATATATGGGAGGGATAAAAGAGAGAGGTAAACTAACCATGGAGGGAGGTGGGTGGGGGTTGGGTTAAATGAGTGATGGGTATTAAGGAGGGCACTTGTTACAAGAAACACTGGGTGTTGTATATAAGTGATGAATTATTGAATTATACTCCTAAGTCCAAATACAAAATTGAAAAATAACAAAAAACAAAAACAAAAAAGGCCTTATTCACTGCAATGAACTAATATATAAAGTGCCAGTGATTTTAGTGTTTCTACACTGCATGTATGGAATATTCTAATCCAACATGAAGGTTTATTGAAGTAAGTTGCCTCAAAAAAAAAAAAAAGATCTGTGCATACCATCTTTCTCACATCCATTACTCTCCATTACTCAGGTGTCTCTTCCATTGGACACCTGTCTAGTTTACTCAGGTGTAAGGAGACAGACCCTATGGTAGTTGTACTTTGCAGGAAGTATATAATTTATGAGTAGTTCATTGTTTGCTTTGGAGAAGGAATATGTTCAAGGATGCCAGTTTCAAAACCATTTTACTATTTATTGTGTTCTTTGGTTTTTCCTTTTCCTTATCAAACATTTGTGCAAGATCTACATAAGTAGGTTAGGAATACATCCAATGGAAACTTCTGAAATATAGCCAGAAAATAGGTCACACTAAATCATAGCAAAGGTGGGTGGTCAAGTACCACAACACTACAACAGAAACACATGTGCAGACACAGACACACACACACACACACACACACACGAATGAAATCTTACATTTGAAAGACAGCAGGTGCCAGTCAAAAAGTATGCTCGACAAAAACACTGAAAAATATATACTAAACTTTAGATTAAAATAACTGGGATTAGCTATGCACTTTATATAATGTATTCATAGCTTTAAGACTTTGTAAGCTGCCTATTTTTTCAAATACCACCTTTTCAATTAAAAGGGTGCTTACTTCTAATGGAAGAATTCATTATAATAAATCAGATGAGATTTTTGCACTCTTATCTAGAGTGATTTTATGCTCAAAAGCTCAATAACATTGAAAAAACTATTATATTTAAAACATTTCTGGCATTAAAGGAAGAGTAAAGTTGCCTTAAAACAGTCCTTTTTGGTTCAAACAGCAAATAATTGGGAGAAAAAAATAAAGGAAACAAAAACCCTAAAATGAGTAAAAATGTAGACTCTATTGAAGGAACTGCAGCTTTATACTTCATTTCACTGAAACTAAATAGGCATCCTCTGTTCTGTAGAATGACTGGATTAGGCTGCCAAGTTAGCCTGAATTTTATTTACAGTTTTCACTGCTATGATTCAGCAATTGTCCATTACTCTCAAATAATCAAGGTATGGTGGAAAATATAGCCACATTATGGTTCCAGCTCTTGAGAGCACAACTCCTGGCATACGCAATTTACACAAAGAGAAATACTGGAATGAATTTGAACTTTTGTATGCTTGAAAACTATTCAATATAGTTTTCAAATATATATTCAATTTCAAACTATATTCAATATAGTTTCAAAGCATATTCAATATAAACAGGGACAATTCACAACGCTCTGAACCAAATTACCAGATTCCATGAATTCCTTCTGGTTAGTTGTCAAACATTTTGGGGAAGAATCCATACTTGAAGTCCAAATGAAGAATAAGGGATAAGTAATAGCTACCAGAAATATATTTTGGAAATGTAGTATTCACAGTACTTCCTGCCAGAGAACTTCTCAAGGCAATTTAGAAATGCTAAAATGTTATCTTCATAAGGAAAAACTCATTTAATGTAAATTATATGATATTTTACTCACATTTGACAAAGTGTACCAAACTTAAAGTCAATCTATAGAGGAGAGTAGATGTTCTTTTTGGTCATCATTTATGAAACAAACAGTAATATAAACATGACTGAACCACACATCACAGTTAAGAGGAATGAAGTCCTGATTAAACATCTGGATCTCTTTAATAGCAACTTCAATATAATCATCAGTAACCACAGAGCTTTGGAATATTAGAATAAGAATGTGTGATCCCAAGCAAAGCTTTAGATGAACACCTCTAGCTCCATTCAGGGTTTGGAGTTGGGAATTCAACAAATAATAGAGCATGAGCTGAAAAAGCACTGACATTCCAGCACCTGTTGCTCATTAACTGAATCCACTTGGACAAGGAATTATACCTTTTGGCACTTAGGTTTCTTATCCTTGAAGCAGGGATAATACTACTCATGTGGCCTCATTCACATAGAATTGTAACACCAAAGCCAGCAGCAGCACAGCAGTAGTAAAAGAGAAAGTAATAATATGGCTTTCATTTTCTGAGTGTTTATTCTGTGCCATGGACTAAAAACAACATGGTGAGCATAGGCATGCCATCATTTGTAGACAAGGACGCTGAGGCTTAGAGGGCAAAACTTGCACAAGGTTGCATATGTGCTGCTGGCAGAATCCAAGTGTGAACACAAACTACTCTGACTCTGGAGGTCATGATCTGATTCACATCTCAAATGCATTCCCATGTGTCATCTAATGAGGTATTGATGGTACACTGTAAATGGCAAAGCACCACAGTAATGCAATGTGTTATTACTGCCATTTTTTTAAGTTTTTAAAAAGTATTTTCTTCTAAATATATAATACTATTGTTAGCAAGAGCCCATTAATTCAAGAAATTAAGGAAAAAGCATGAATGAATATGCAACTTGTCACCTAAAACATGGAAAATAAGTTTAAAATAGAGGTGACGGTGGTGTCATTTCGTACATTTGTGCATTCACACACATCCGCACAGTCTCAACCTGCAAACATCAAGTATCTCTCAAGATGCCAATGGAAGTTGCTGGAATCATTAAAAATCCAGGAGATTTGTTGTGTATGGGTCATGACTCCCCAAGTCCATACTGACACCCTGGCAGTCTGTTCACAGAAGGTTATTAGAGACATAGGACAAGCATGTTAGGCTGCAAATAGTCAGTGGCCAAGCCTCCCAGGGATAACAAAGGGCAGCAAGTTAGCAAAGCTGAAGCTTTAGCCTCCTTGTTGGCAGCAAAAAACAATTACAGTGAACTGGAAAAGTAACAAAGGCATATCAACCATCTCCACACTGTCCTAGTTTTTCTAAGCACTTAAAACAGACAAAAGATTCCATTTACCAAGGACAGGTAAACTAATTTATAGTTAAATTCACACGCTATTTACTTGCAAACACTCTTTTCCCAGAAATAGGTTCAGTCCTGAGTGAAATAGAAAAAAACAGAAAAAAAGTGACCTCTATACTTCCCTTCTACATTTCTGCTTTTCTGAAATTGTCCTCATTCCTCCTAGGGCCTCCACATGCTATACCTAGCTGATCCCATCACAGACAACAAGGACCCAAATGTTTATGACCACCTCCATTCTCCCTTTACTGTGTTACTGCTCTTTGTTTCTTCCAGAAGAGATGAAATAAAACCCAAAGGCCAGAATGTACAGGTACATGGATTGAACACTGCATGTTTTCAAGTGGTACTTTCACATCATTCCCTTCTCAGAAGTGATCTCACCTTCATCCTGATATGTGCAGTGCACAATCTATACAGCCATACTCAGTAGACCTACATACAGATCCAAAATCAGAACAGGCATAAAGAATTTTATTCATTCATCTGTTCATTCACTTATTCAACTCAATAAATAATTATTGTATCTAGCATGTGCCAGACACTGATGGGTCCTGGACAAATACAAGTAAATAATAATGTACAATCCCTGCCCTCAAGGAACTCACAGTCTAGACATGTCAACAATAAGTAACATTACAGGGTAGAGCATGCTAGCCATGGGACAGGAGGGAATTCTTATGCAGTCCTGGCATCAGGGAAGGAAAGGAGGGCCTTACCACATTTGGGTTGACCTTATGTCGAAAGCATGTGATGTTCACCACGTATGGCCAATCATCAGGCTCCATCAGCACCCCAGCAGCATGAGCACATGTGACATGGAAGGAGGCTGGGCAACGGCCATAGGAACACTGGATGCAGGCTCCAGAGACCTTCTTGACCCGGTGTCTGCAGAAGATGCATTTCTGTAGGGTGAAAATGAAGAATATCAATTCAAACTCTGTAACTCAGCTTATTTCCACACTTCAGAGAATAATAGCTATTAGAGATGCAGAAAACTGATTACATCAACAAGTCCTGGCCCTCCAGGGGCCCTAGTGGTGAGAGCAACTGTGAAAATATAAGTCATGTACTTCTAATGAAACGCACTGCTATGGTCACATACTACCAAACACATGTTGAAACATCTGTGGTTAAGAAAGCCAAAGCCTTTTGCATATGCTTCTCCAGGCACAGTGAGGAAAAGCCCCCAGGGTGCTCCTATAAATCACCCATGAATGCTTAAGTTACCTCCCTTTTACCTCCTGCATGGCAGGACTTTTGGTACATCAAGAGATAGAATATGGGTTTGGAATACAGGTACCTACTCTCCTAAGTTAGATGAAGTCTTCAGAAATATCCAAAATAGCACACAGATGGTCTAATTTTTCTATTTACAAGGAACTGTGTTAAATGGTCCAATGTGGAAAATCGGGGCTCAAGTGCTTAATAATACACATCTGAACCCTACATGACTGACACAAAAATATGCTTCCCAAAGTAAGAAAGTTGAAAATCACCCCAAAGGGCATGATTTTGTTGAGTATTCATAGCTGACTATGCCTGAAGAGAGAATGAAAACAAAAACAGTAATCTAAAAACTACCACAGTCTAAAAATTAAATCACATACAGTTGGCCCTAGACATTATTAGTATATTTGTTATGAAAGATGAGAAAAATCAAACAGCTTCACTATATGTACAATTAGTAAATACTTAAGGACTAGAAACAGTGGGTGTAGAATAAGGTTTAGAAAGCAGAAGAAACAGAATGATCTAAAAGCTTGACTTTTCATTCCTATGGATAAAAAGGGTCTGCAATCTGATCAAATGCTGGTGTGCTCTTTTATAGGAACATTTTCCTTCCTGGGACAGGAATGGTACTTAAACTCAATGTCTTTTGGGGATTGTAATATTTTATCACAGACCTTAAGAATCAATGTGCACTTAACTTTTCACTCTTCTTTGCCTTCACATCCGATCAGCAACTTCAGTCTTACGGATTCTGTACCTTAATCTTGCTCTGATCTCTCTCTATCCATCTGTATCAACTGCCACTGCCTCTGCTCATGGTACCCAGCATAGGAGTGTCCTCCTAATCAGTCTTTTATTTCATTCCACTTCAATCGTCCTCCCTAGGAAGAGGCCAGTGATCTCTTTACAACATAAATCTAAGGTCAGCCCCCTGCTTAAATGTCCTTCAATGGCTTCTCCTTATCTCCAAAATATTCCAGAAAAAAAGGAACAGCATGAGATGGAAGAGGAAACCTTAGAAAAGGCCCTTATGGTCCATATGAGCAGTCTTATTTCTCACTAGTCCCCATAGGGGCTCTACACTTCAGGCATTTATCTGATCTCCCTATACATCTAGATTCAATATACAATGAAGCATTTTTAAAGTGGGGGTTAAGAATGTGGCTTAGCTGATTTAAAAACTACATACAAACACACAGAACTGAAACAAGATCCATTACAATCTGAATAAAAGCATTATTTAATATCTTGATGTCTTGGCAATTCTTGTTATCAGTTTCAATACATTCTTGGTAATTCTTGGTAGTATTTTTTTTAATACTTATTTTTGAGAGAGTAAGGGGGAGAGGGAGACAGAGAAAGAGTGAAAGAGAGAGAGAGAGAGAAAGAGAGAGAGAGAGGAGGGGAGAGGCAGAGAGATACAGGGAGACACAGAATCCGAAGCAGGCTCCAGGCTCTGAGCTGTCAGCACAGAGCCCAATGCAGGGCTCAAAATCACAAACTGTGAGATCATGACCTAAGCTGAAGTCGGACACTTAACCGACTGAGTCACCCAGATGCCCTGTTATTTTGGAATCTTTTTGCCAATTCCAATCTTTTGAAATGTGATGGCAGATATAACAGCAAAAATTCATAACAGGAGCCCTAGGCATAATCAATCTTTTAAGAGCCTAATCATACTACCTAGATGTCAGCGTTTGAGTAAGTTCAGATAATGACAGATATGAAAGCAGAAACTGTTTCTTATTTTCCTAATTAAATAGGATTTTTTAAGAGTAGGAAAGAGTATTGTGTTTAGCTAATTAATGAATTGGTAACTCCAGCCTCTTCCATCATTAGCTTCCTCATTAAACAGAGACCTTCCAGAAAAGGTGAAGGAGGAGTGCATGGGTGGCTCAGTCGAGCATCTGACTCTCGATTTCAGTTCAGGTCATAATCCCAGGGTCATGGGACCAAGCCCCATGTCAGGCTCTGTACTGAATGTGGAGCCTGCTTGGGACTCTCTCTCTCCCTCCCTCTGCTCCTCCCCCCACTTGCACACATGCACACACAATCTTTCTCTCTCTCTCAAAAAGTTTTTTAGGGGCACCTAAGTGGCTCAGTCAGGTGAGCATCAAACTTCACCTCAGGTCATGATCTCACAGTTCATTATTTTGAGCCTTCATTGGGCTCTCTGCTGACAGCATGGAGCCTGCTTTGGATTCTACTTTGGATCCTCTGTCTCCCTCTCTCTCTGCCCCTCCTCTGCTCTCTATCTCTCTCTCTCTCTCTCAAAAAAAAAAAAGAAAAAATAAAAAAAAAAGAAATAAAAAGTTGTTTTTTTTTTTTTTTTTTAAAGGCAAAGGAAACAGAGATAATACACTTAATCCCAGTGAGGATTCAATCCTTGGAATCCAATAAGGGAAGGGCCCTCTTTTCCCCAGAGGCAGTCATCTCTAAGGATACAACTTTATCCTTTGCAAAATCAATCTAACTTCAGACTAGTATAATTTGATGCTTTGGAAGATGTTTATTCATAGAGTTGGAAAGTTTGACTTAAACATCAAGCAGGTTCTTGAGATAAATACATAAAACCAAGTAGGGGAGCCATTCTGTATCTTACAGTATAGCCTAAGTTACATTTCCAAACCCCATTTTCACTTGCTGACTACTAAACCAGTTTTTCTGTACCCTGGATGAAATGTCTATGGCAATCTGACACCTATACAATGTCTTAGCTACAGAATTTAATTCAGCAGGGCAAAGACAAGGACAAATAGATACTTCTTAAGAAATGTTACAATGGAATAAGCACTATGAAAGAAGTAGAGACAAAGTGCTATGTGGAACCAGAATGACTGTGCAATGAGTCATGCTTGGAGGCAAGACAGGGAAGAAGGCCTTCAGGAAACACATTGCTGATTGGATCAAGATGGTAGAGTCAGCCTGTGTTACAAACTTCCCAGCTTCAACCCCTAAGTAAAGATAAAGGAAAAAGAGTGAAACCCTAATAGTACTGACTATCAAGAAAAGGTGTAACTAACCCCAGGGAGCAAATCCCCAGAAAACAGTAGATATCTCTGAGGAGACAGTTCTGGTAAGGCCAGTGCCAAGAGTGGAAGCAAACACCTAAAAGACAAGCTACCCACTGTCAGACCAGCCCATGGCCCATCCTGCCCCAATTATCATCAGCAGGTGAGGTCATCTTATCTGATCTGAATCCGAGTCCTGTGATCTGACCCATCATTCACCAACAAGACAAGTAGATTTTCATTTGGGCTGAGAAAAGAAAAAGTACACCCACGATGTGCAACCAAAATACAATCAGACATTTTAAAAACCAGAAACATTTGAAGGAAAACAAAAATAAATGAGAGGTGCTATGATTATTACCAAATAGAAGAATATCTGACCTAAGGAGTCAGGTAAGTGAAAGCAGATGAGTTTAAAAGAGGTACAGTATAGATTATGATACAGATTCCAAAATATATCCCATCAATTAAAAAAAAAATGAACAACTACATAGCTCTAAGACATTCAAAATATCATTGTTAAAAAGAATCAAGATGGAGTGCCTGGGTGACGCAGTAGGTTAAGCGTCCAACTCTTGATTTCAGTTCAGGTCATGATCTCACGGTTTATGGTTCAAGCCCCACGTCAGGCTCCACACTGACAGCACAGAGCCTGCTTGGAATTCTCTCTCCCTCTCTCTCTCTGCCCCTCCCCTACTCATGCTCACGCTCTCTCTCTCTCAAAATAAATAAACATTAAGAAAAAGAAGAATCAAGGCCCGTGGCAGAGGGCGGCGGCAGGCAGGCAGACAGGCAGGCAGTCTGGCCGGTGCATGGGTGAAGCGCGGCACCCGCTGGGCTTGGGACTCGTGGAGCAGGCTCTTGAGGCGCCCAGCTGCAGCCGCTGGCATGGCCATACCACCCTGAACGCGCCAGATGTCGTCTGATCTCGGAAGCTAAGCAGGGTCAGGCCTGGTTAGTACTTGGATGGGAGACCACTTGGGAATACCAGGTGCTGTAGGCTTTTGCCTTTGGCCTCCTTGACCTCTCCTTTGGCGCCCGCCGGCGCCCCCCCCCCCCCCCCCCCCCCCCCCCCCCCCCCCCCCGTCCCTCCTCTGTCCTCTCTCCCCAGAGAGGGCGGCTCCTGGGGCCAAACACACCCCAGCCACTGCTCCCTCAGCCCCTCCCGGGCCAGCAAAGCGGCCTGGCCAGGCCCCACCCCGCCCAGCCGGCACACCCCACCGCACTTCACAAGGGGCACGCTCCCCGCTCCCCGCACCCAGCCAAATCGCACTGAGCGGCTGGAAGCCACACCCAAGCTTTGCACCTTTCCGGCACCCGAACGGAGGGGGGGTGCGGTGCGGGCGGGGCCGGGGGTTGGCGCCTGGGGGCTGGAGGGTGGGGGCTGAGTGGGTGGATAAAAAAAAAAAAAAAAAAAAGAGAGAAGAAAATGAAAAAGAAGAATCAAGATGTATTGTATTACATCCCAAATTAGCAACTGGAAGATGGAGCCTATAGAAGAGAGAAGAAAATATCAAAATAAGTAAAATAGAACACAAATGCTAACCAGTTTCGTAAAATCCAGATATTCTATTATCTTTCCAAAAGGCATTTAGAGGAATAAAAACAGACAAAATAACAGAAAGTTTTTCCAGACCTGAAAAAAAAGCCCAACAGGTAGAATCAAGTAAAAAACAACAACAACAACAACAACAAAAACAAAAACAAAAACAAAAAAACAAAAGAAAAGAAAAAAGAATCACCTAAACACATATTAGACTTCAAAATAAAAAGAGAAAATCCCAAAATCTTCCAGAAAAGAAAAGAGAAAAATAAGATTACCATCAGATCTCTAATTTGCAAAAGTGAATGTTAAAAGACAATGAAGCAATGTCTTTGGTTTCTGGAAGAAAATTAAATTTGGTCTATATTCAGCCTAGTTATCATTCAAATGTGAGGGCAAACATAGGAATTTTTCCTTTTTCTTTCATAAACAAGGATCAGAAGTAAGTGTGAAGAACAACCAAAATGCTAAATATGTAGATAAGTCTAAATTAATATTGACTTTATGCACAATAATAGTAATGACTTCTGGGTTTCAAATATAGAGAACATGAACAGATGACAACTAAAGTGTATAAGAAACGGTAAAAGTGACATTTAAAATGTTCTAAGGTTCTTGAGTTGTTTGGGACAAGGGTGAAAGTACCAATTAACTTATAGTGTGAAAAATGAAACAGAATAAGGAAAAATAATAAATTCAAACAAAGGCATGAAAGGAAGGAAACAAGCAGCACAGACAGGAGTAAAGGGAAAGCATATTGTAATCTGGCAGAATTGAACTCAAATATGCCAGTTTGTTATGTGTAAACAGACTAAACTTTATAGACCATGGGTAGCAAACTTTTTCTTACAGTGCCAGATAATAAATATTTTAGGCTTGTGTAGTATATAGTCCCAATTGCAACCACTCAATTCTGCCATTGTAGCACAAAAGCAGCCATGGATAATCTGCAAATGATGAGTGTCATTGTGTTCCAGTAAAACTTTATATACAACAATAAACACACACCTTAGTTTGCTGACCCCTGCTTTGGCCATAGGCACATATGTGAAGATAGTAGGCTGAGAAATGATAGAGTTAGTATTTAAGAGTAGCCACTCTAGCAGCAAGAGGGATCAAGGTGGAAAAACCGTTAGGAAGCCACAGAAAAACTGAGGCACAGGATAATGAGGCCTTGGGCTCGGGAAACAGCTATTAGGAGAAAGGTAAACTTAAGAGTTTTTTACTCTTGTTACCCTTTGTTGATAGAGGTTCTAGGTGTTCCTCTAAATAGAGCTCCACACTTAAGATCAGGGTTGAACACACCAGCATTCTTCTCGAAGCTAGAACAAGCAATCCTAAAATTCACATGGAACCACAAAAGGCCCCAAATAGCCAAAGTAATTTTGAAGAAGACCAAAGCAGGAGGCATCACAATCTCAGACTTTAGCCTCTACTACAAAGCTGTTTATCATCAAGACAGCATGGTATTGGCACAAAAACAGACACATAGACCAAGGGAATAGAATAGAAACCCCAGGACTAGACCCACAAACGTATGGCCAACTAATCTTTGACAAAGCAGAAAAGAATATCCAATGGAAAAAAGACAGTCTCTTTAACAAATGGTGCTGGGAGAACCAGACAGCAACATGCAGAAGGTTGAAACTAGACCACTTTCTCACACCATTCACAAAAATAAACTCAAAATGGATAAAGGACCTGAATGTGAGACAGGAAACCATCAAAACCCTAGAGGAGAAAGCAGGAAAAGACCTCTCTGACCTCAGCCGTAGCAATCTCTTACTCGGCACATCCCCAAAGGCAAGGGAATTAAAAGCAAAAATGAACTATTGGCACCTCATGAAGATAAAAAGCTTCTGCACAGCAAAGGAAACAACCAACAAAACTAAAAGGCAACCAACGGAATGGGAAAAGATACTTGCAAATGACATATTGGACAAAGGGCTAGTATCCAAAATCTGTAAAGAGCTCACCAAACTCCACACCCGAAAAACAAATAACCCAGTGAAGAAATGGGCAGAAAACATGAATAAACACTTGTCTAAAGAAGATATCCGGATGGCCAACAGGCACATGAAAAGATGCTCAACGTCGATCCTCATCAGGGAAATACAAGTCAAAACCACACTCAGATATCACCTCACGCCAGTCAGAGTGGCCGAAATGAACAAATCAGGAGACTATAGATGCTGGAGAGGATGTGGAGAAACGGGAACCCTCTTGCACTGTTGGTGGGAATGCAAACTGGTGCAGCCACTCTGGAAAACAGTGTGGGGGTTCCTCAAAAATTTTAAAATAGACCTACCCTATGACCCAGCAATAGCACTGCTAGGAATTTACCCAAGGGATACAGGAGTACTGATGCATAGGGGCACTTGTACCCCAATGTTTATAGCAGCACTCTCAACGATAGCCAAATTATGGAAAGAGCCTAAATGTCCGTCAACTGATGAACAGATAAAGAAATTGTGGTTTATATACACAATGGAGTACTACGTGGCAATGAGAAAGAATGAAATATGGCTCTTTGTAGCAACGTGGATGGAAGTGGAGAGTGTTATGCTAAGTGAAATAAGCCATACAGAGAAAGACAGATACCATATGTTTTCACTCTTAGGTGGATCCTGAGAAACTTAACAGGAACATATGGGGGAGGGGAAGGAAAAAAACAAAAGAGAGAGAGAGGTTAGAGTGGGAGAGGGCCAAAGCATAAGAGACTCTTAAAAACTGAGAACAAACTGAGGGCTGATGGGGGGTGGGAGGGAGAGGAGGGTGGGTGATGGGTATTGAAGAGGGCATCTTTTGGGATGAGCACTGGGTGTTGTATGGAAACCAATTTGACAATAAATTCCATATATTTAAAAAAAAAAAGATTAGGGTTGAACAGTCTGTCCCCTGGGGGAAAGATCCTCACTAGCAGTGGATGGGGTAGAGGCAAAAGTAATTCTAGAGGGACAGGGATAGAAGGGAGCTTATGAATGGCAAGGCAAGATTATCAGACATTTGAAAGCAGAAAAGATTCAGAAAGACAGGGCCATTCTTCCTGCAGGTCTCAGAGGTGTCAGTGTCCCTCTGGGAAAGGGATGAGGAAGCAACTGGTGGATGACAATTAATGAAGGAGATTTGAGAAGTCAAATAAGGCAGCCCAGAGGACCACTGTTTTTGGTGCTTTAGAACAAAGTTGAGGAGGGGCTGCCCTCCAGGCAGGCCAACCACAGCAGGAAAATGCTAGCACAGATGACACTAGAGAGATTTTAAAGTGTCCTTTTCCTTGAGAGGACGCTTGGGATGTAACAGCTACTCAGTGAAGGTTTGCTCAATTAAACTGAATCCAAACAAGTAGATTAGGATGAAGCTATGGACCTGCTCACCTTTTTCCTTAACAGTAAAAAAAAAAAAAAAAAAAAAAAAGGCCTTCATTATAGAACTATGCCACAGGGACATTAGAGCAGGTCACAGGGAGACCTGCTTAACACAGATTGCTGGATCCACCCCCAGAGCTTCAGTGTGTCTGGCTAGGGCCACCAAATTTGCATTTCTAACAAGTTCCCAGTGGTGCTGATGTTGCTGATCCAGGGATCACACTTTGAGAACCATGGGTTGAGGGTTAAAGGGTTAAATGATGTTGATTATTCTGAGCCTCTTAGGATAAGGCAATTCAGGAAGTACAATGATTTTTCATCTATTCTTCTGTGTCAAGGACTTAGAGAATCCTCGGGCGAGTATGATTTATAGAGCACTGTACTTTCTTGGGGGACTGGATTTCCATACTTATTCCAATGGCATAGGCCATTAAGGCTCCTAATGGATTGAGGAATTAATGAAGTATCTGGCAATGAAGCTTTGTGTATCATTAGATTCCTTGAGCACAAAGGGCAACAAGAAATGATGAGCTGTGAAGGAGTTGGAAGTTCAAAGCACATCCATTGCCTTTTTTTTCCCCTTTTAATATGATTTGTAGTATGATTTTATTGTTGTTTTGCCAATTTAGTGATTGTTTTTCCTTTCCTTATATAGGCAGGTAATTTCCAAACAGGCACAAATGTTTTTTAATTAGTGTTTCCCTATCAGACAACTAACAAGCTAATGATAATGATATAGTAGCTAATTCCCTTTTCCTTTTGCTCTCCAAAGATGCTTTTTCCAAGCACTACACAGACTCACACCACTCACACCACGCAGAACTGTCTGACCTCAGTCATCTAAGCATGTTACAAACAGAAGACACTATGAAATGGTACAGTAAAACTCAATTCTGAATACTCATGCATCAGCTCATAAGTCCTTTGTCTCCCCACCCTCCTCACGAAAAGTTATTTCTACACTTCAAGTTCAGAGCATTAAAATATATGGTTCATGATGTCAAGTGTGTTGCATTAAATCTTTATTTATGATATGTATCAGAAGCCATTTATCTCATTGCTTTTTGTTCAGTGAGATTCACCATGCAAAAAAATGAGAAGCTAAGAAAAAGTCAAGAAGCAGGATAAAGAGGAAAGGGCAGAGGAATGAGCTCAGTCAGGCCAAGAAACACAGCTAGAAAAATGGGCAGAGGTGGTAGGGATCAGATCAAAGTCTGCACTTACTCAAAACAAGGCTAAAGAGTCATTGTTGACCCTGAGAAATTTAAAGAAGCACAGAAGAATTCTAGAACTGGAAAGGCCATAGTAGTTCACACATAAACTGACAAATTAACAAATGACTCTTGAAAAGTACTATGTCAACAGCCCAGTCACACTTTTTATTTTAGATCAGAAGATACACCACAGAGAAGCTCATCAAATAGGAATCCGTCTGGAAGCACCTTTTAACCCCAGCACCAGAACACTGACTGCACACAGCAGGTGTATAATAAATACACACTGATTAAATGAATTATTGTTTCCTTATTATAGATCATGTGTTAATCCATTCTTTCGGCCATTTCAATACTTATTAAATATCTTCCATATAAAAGGTACTTTGCTAAATGTGAAAGGAGATATAAAAGTGAAAAAGATATAATCTGTGTATTTAAGGAGCTCAATCTGGCATACAAAAATAGCTGTAACAAAAGCTTTGCAGTGGTCATCACAATAAGCAAGATGAAGTGCTACTGGATTTGGAAGGAGAGAGGGCTGGAGAACCAAGGTGAGGCCAACATGTGGCCTCAGTTGGTCACTTCCCCCGCCCCCAGCACTTCTACCATCCTTCTCTCACTGAGGGGAAAGACAGGATGACCTTCATGACAGCCATTTGAGGGACACCACATACAGGACAAGACAGCAGGTATGATTCTGCTTGAATGGCTCAGGTCATGTGGCAGCAGAGCTCAGGCAAGTGACCTGTGCACCTCTCTGAACTGAGGGCACAAGTCACCAAGTCCAGGCACTGTCAGGTCAGTTCCATCAGGCTGGCTCTAGAGAACTTGTAATAAAGTAAAAATGGGATTTCTCCAAAGCCAGAAGTTTCCTATAACTAATTTCTTGGAGTTTAGAGACAACGTGCAGTGCTTTCTTACCAGGTCAGACACTGCCTTGGAGAGTGTTGGGGACGTTCTGTACATCAACCGAGCCTGCAGCAGCAGGGATACAGGGTTTGCCACATGGTTCAGAGAAGCTGCCAGCAGGGTTTTAGAAAACTAGGGAGGCTAGCAAAAGCAGGTGGTGCTCACCTTGGAAGGACCAGCAGGTGTTAGCCAGTGCATGTGCAGTAGCATGGGAAAGAGGAAGGACATTCTAGATAGATGTAACAAAGCTCAGAGATGGAAAAACAGGCAAAACTAACTGAAGTGTGAGCAAAGCGAAGGGATGAAAGGCTGGAAAGGCAAGATCTCAGAAGGTCTTAGACGGTACCTGACACAAACCTCACCTTCTCTTGCCAAGATGAGAGACTGAGGAAGGTTTAGTAGTGTTGGTTTATTTTAGATGGAAAACAGAACTGCTATTTTATTAGTTTTCTGAGTGACTTAGGTTTAAACCCAGGCAACCAAGCAATTCCCAAACCAGCCCATCCAGAAAATCAGAACAACCTTTGGCTAAGAATGCTTGTTGCTCAGGTATGTCTCTTTGCTTGTCCGTCTTTTGCTTCTCAGGGGTTGGACAAATTCTACTCATCTTCTTACCAAAGGCACCTGGCACAGTTTACAAAGTATCTGGGAAGTATGCTGACCAAAGACCACACTTCTGCCTTCCCTACACAGACAGGATTTCAATAGTATTTGGAAGCCCGCACTGGGAAGTCAGAGAGATGTGGTTTTGACTCTAGTTCTGCACAGGTACAACACAAGGGCAAGTCACGGGAGGGGTGGGGGAAAGGGGCCTGAACACACATAAGTGAAGAGAAGGTCCTGGGGGAAACAGGCTAGCCTCTGAATGCTTCCTGCCCTTCTTTCCTATCCTCCCTCAACATAAAACAGTTTCCCCTCTGCACTTACTACCTGGGCTGCACAGAAAAACCCAGACATAAAAGCAGCATTTGCAAATAAATTAAAGGCAACATCACAATCTCTTGCTGAAATAGGCACTTCACTGATAGTATATAGCAGCATTTGCTGAATCACAAAATAGGCAATGTTATCTATGTTGGGAAAAATCAATCACTTATCATTTCTACTTCTCTAACAGCCTGTTTGGATTCCACCCTTCATTTCAAGTTTATTTCAAATTTAAAGGGCAAAGGGGGCATACAATTACAGCATACAGAGAGCTTTAGAACAAATCTTATTCCGAGTACTTATTAAGTGTCACTAAACATCTTTCAGCCGATGGGAGGGAAAAGCAAGCCTCCTAAATCACAAAATAAACATTCTCTAAGTACTTTTGTATTTGCATTTTTATTTCTTTTTATGTTAATATTAAAGAGCACCTGTTTCCTAGAGGAAATTTCATTATTTGAAATTACTGTTTACAAGAGATCAAACAGGAATTCTTACTCCCCTTGAATAAAGCATTTAATTGAACTCAAAATTACTGAATTATTTACTTAATTTTTTTTTAAAACCCTCTATTCTTTTTGGTACAAGTAAGCCCTGCTAAAGTTACTGAGGGTGCTCTCCACCCATTTAATAAAAAACAACCCAGATTTGTAAATTACTTGTAACTTAGAAGGATTTCTAAACTCATTTTCTTTAGATCTCTCTGAATTAAGGTTGGAAATGATAATATTTTAATCATTTAATTCTCAGTGTTAAATTTAAAAAGAAACAATTTTCCTGTTTCACACAACTTTGGAAGGCTGGCTTACAAAGCTTTCTGCTGCTCCAAGGGCAGCCCCCACCCTCTGCCCCTGGCCAAAGAAACTTTATTTATTATGAATATCAGATATGATTTGCTATTGGCATTATCAAATCAAGGACCATAAAACATTTTCTATTTATTTCTGGCCTTGAGCCTGACGTTCTAAAGATATTTGACCAAAAAATAAATAAATCAAAGACAGAGACCGTAGCAGTATTTGTTTTGAGACAGTGCAAACATCCAATACCATGAAAGACTGCAGTATTGTTTTGTTCAATGTTTTGTTTTTTTTTTTAGAGAGGTGCGTATAGTTTCTTAAATCTCTGTTTTCTGTAGATTTATTGAAGTTTCTTAAATCTCTGTTTTCTGTAAATTTATTGCATTCATTGGTGAAATCTGGGTTGGAAGAGTAAAAACATTTCCCATTCGTCAGTCTGCAATGAGGGAACTAGGTTGTGTGAGTCAGGTTCTAAGCACCTCTCTCATATCCAACTTCCCACACGCGTTTTTTAGCAGTTTAAATGAACAATTATATACACTCCTACTGCATATGTTTATCTCAGTGAATGGTTCTTATTCAGGTGGTTGGGAAAAGGAAACATCCAGAAGCCTCATCAGTTTTCGCTGAAGGCTCTACAAGCTGCTGTCCTGGGACATGCTTCCTGCTTTGAGCACCAGAGCTGTCCCAAGACCCCTGCATACATCTGACCCTTATTAGAGACTGTCACTTATGAAGTACTTGGTCTGTGGCCTGCCCCAAACCCTTTGCCTCTTGTCCTTCGATTATGCCAGCCTTAGACCACATCGAGAAAATTTACGCTTACATTATAATGCCCTGGCAACGTATGCCCAAACAACCCTGAGGAAGCAGCGATGAAAAGCTATAAAGTTAATGCGGTGCAGATATGTCCCATGTGACTTTTCAGAGGAAGAACCTCTCCAGTAGAGACGACTGTGGTCCTGCAAAGAGCTGACTGAAGGTGTGAACAATCCAGAGCCTATCCTATCTTCTGCGGCCTCCATCCTACTGCCTTTCCTGTTCAGGTTTCTACAACAGTAGCTTCAGGAGAAAAATCACCAGTGAGCTTGAGGATTTATCTTCTAGATAAGACAAATTATCTTTCTCAGTTTCAGAAGTGGACAAAAGGCAGTAAAACAGGCTCTCGTCAAAGGTTTAGGACTGAATCCTAATGCTGTCCCCAATGAGGCCCTGAATTTGCATTACCAATCAGGGATATTACTTCTGGATTATTTAGGTAGACTTCCTTTGAAGAACAGTGAATGATCTATTCGTGGGTAATTTCTCCAAGCTTAGTTACCACACCGGTCAAGTAAAGATGACAGTAACAACTATCCCTCATGAGAGTGTTCTCAGTGTTAAAAGAAATGACATACATAAAAAGTTTTGTACAGTACCTAAGACACAATAAGAACTAAGCAATGCTGCCCCATCTGTTCCAAAACCTTAACACTCTCCAACACTAGCCCAACTCCTCACATTCTAGAAACCCTGAGCCTCTTCCTTCACCCAGGTAATAGAGATCATCAGGCATGAAATTCCCCACCTGTCCTGCCCTCCCCTCCACCTTCAGATCCACAATTTCAAAATATTTATACTCACAATTACTCAGAAATTAGGTAACGATGGCTTTGTCACATCTTGTTATTTAATGCTTTGGTAGTAAAGCATGTGTTACCATATCACAAGCTAATTTTAAAACTATTTTAATAAGTGCATTTAAATATAATTGTCTCCTATGTAATCCTGTATATTTTATTTTAAAAACTTAAAAACATTTTTCTGAAAAGAGATCCATAGGCTTTACTAAAAATACTGCCAAAGGAGTCCATGGAACAGAAGAGTTAAGAACTCCTGACACAGAACTATTAAAAATGTCCACAGTCACTACGGACACCGTGATTACAACCATGCACACAAATGAACAGAGACTTCAATGAAGAACATCATGTTTAGGTTAGTGGAATTCTGGGTTTTCTTTTTCTCCTCTAAGGTTGTTGCTTTATTGTTTTTACAATAATATAAAAAAAAAAAGGATAGGGCATAAACCATGATATCTTTAGACCTATTTTTTCCTCTCCTATCATTTCAGGATCAGAAGTAGCCAACTTACTCCCACAGTGAACCAAAGGCACCATGTACTACCCTCTGTTTCCCTGTCTTTGCAACTAGCCATGAACAGGTCACAAAAAGGTGTACAGCTGCAACAGAGGAGTAAGTCAATTCCAAAATTGCTGATTTTCTTCATGAAAATGATAATGCCTTATCTACATTGTATACAACATTTTTCTTTTGTGAAAAATTGGCTGATCTTCAAACTGATGTTAGACCAACCCAGCAATGAACTCTTCAGCCAAAGGGTGGGAACATTAACTTCTTTTAAAAGTTCATTTCAATTAAAAGTAAGTATTTTTTGGATGCTAGGCCACATCTTAATTATCCTTGGCATGGCTCTTATAATAAGCTTTTCATTCTCCCTCTATTTCTTAATGGATTTCTCAATATTTAAAAATTCCATTTCTGTGAGATCCTTCCAAACAGAACAGTGAATTACCCAAGCAGATGTGTGAAAGAACGTGTTCATACTTTAAGAGACATTTACTGCTTATACTATGGCTCGTTGGCAATCATAAAACTGAAGTGTGGTCTTCTATCATTCACATTACTTTTTTAAAAGATGAAGACAATCCAGTTTATCCTGGAATGCACACACTTCTATTTCTGTCATGTGTATGCTTGTGTAGAAAGAGAGTCCCTTCGCTCTCTCCATTCAACAAGAGTCCATCAAGCTTCAAGGTAGTAAAGTATAAACGGCTTTGGTCTAAGTGTATGTACACATATGTTTTAGTCCTACAACTTCAAGGCCAAAGTAGTACTTTTAAATGGTAAATTAAAAAGAAAAAACCTTTTTGTTTGGAATCCTCTTCACTGGCCCTGGTAAGATTAATGCAACTGAGGGAATAGAAGAGTTCAAGGCCTCGAGATTTTTTTTGTAATAAAGTAAGGGTTGGGGCTCATAATGCTTACTGGTATTTCAGCAATTTTCAGACTAATTCACACCACTTACCCCTACCTGCCAGACTAGAGGCACTGGTAGAGCCTAGAGTATGAGTTCCAGCTTTTCCACTAAGGAGGAGCACTCCTGGGCAAGCACCCCTGTGCCTGCGCCTCAGTTTCTCCAGCTATACTTGGCAGAATCACTGTAGGAATTAATGGGTACAGAAGTGCCCTCTAAACATAAAAGGTTACAAACACGGCCATTGTTACTATTTTCTTTAAAAGATGAGGGGGGAAAAAGAAATAGAATGTGATAATACGTCAGTTCTCTTCAGGGTGCCAAAGCAAAAGGCACCAGTGCTTGGGTATACAACACAAATGGGGCAGAAAATCAAGTTGCACTGTTTATCAGGGGAGTGTACCACCAAGGGACAAAAATGTGTGATTTTTAAACAAATCTTCACAAAGAGTGTAGCAGCATTTGCCGAACCTGTGCAGAGCCCAATGGTAAGACAAGCATCAACAACTCTTCTCAAACTAATCTGTAGCAAGTCTCCTTGATGGACCTGGCCTCACTCAATGTCATGTGATTTTTTTCCTGCCAAAATCTTCCCAGCTGTGAGCCGGTATGTTCATTCTTCAATCCTATCTTCCCATTTTGATGGCAAGTGTGATGACTACAGTTTAACTCTTTATCACCAGTGTACGTTTTTCAGATTTATTTTTATGAACCAGGAGGAGTGGGGAGAAATTTCCTTACCAGATTCAGGGTCTGCATCCAGAACACTGAAGTATTTACATTTTTTTCTGCTATAGCCACGTTTAGTAAACTAATTTTTAAAGCAGGGTCACTAAAAGCATGTATCTACCTATGTGCATCTATCACTTATCAAAATATAAGAAGCTAGATATTTGGGCTCACAGACTTGTGTTATAGTACAGACAGCATCTATTTCTACTTTCTTCTAGAAGGGAAAAACTCTATCAACGATTTCAAGTTTCTCAGTTAAACAAAACAAAACAACATCTACATTATTAGGGTGGAAAAATAGTCTATTCTACTACTAGACTTGTGAAAAGTTTGGCAAAATGTCACACAGTATTTTCCTATTTCTCTCAGGTGGATTCAGACCTCCACTCTGTATTAGGTTAAAGCCATTCCCATGAAAATGACAGACTATAAGTTTCCACTGAAAACCATCTTCTTCCCAGGGAACAAAGAGTCACCTGTTCAGGTCCACTTGAAATATTCATGAACTCAGCAGAGAATCAGATTAAAAACAGAGCCCCCAAGCAGTGGAGGCTTTTGGTTTTTCCACCAAGTTTTAGGCTTTTCGATGGTCTTTTCACAACTTGGCTCACCTGTTCATAAAATGGTTCTATGCCCTACCGGGATTATATATTATCTTGCTAATTTTTACCTAATGAAGAAGAACAGGATATACAATTAATTCTTCCCCTTGCAGGTAAAGTTTAGTTATCAGTAGCCATACATGAGAAATCATGTCAGTGGGTTGCTATGCCTACTACCTCTAAATGACATTGGAGTTACATTAGATATACATCACAGGAAACAAATTCTTACATGAGTCAAACCTATCGGTGGAAAGGGGATACACCACACACCCCAAAGTCATGTAAAAATGGTGCTGTTGTTTTGAATGGCCCACTACACTGCACCTTCTGTAAAAACGTTAAACAGCATCATAAAAAAAATCTAGTCCATTCCAAAGCCATCCCTTTATTTGATCACACCAGACACTAATGCAAAGGAAGCTTAACCCTTCTGAAAACATTTTAAGCCTGATCAAATTAAAAGCAGCACCAGAGGGATTATTATTATTTTTTTTTTTTAGCAAGAACCCACAAGCAATTTACTTGACTACAGGAAAAAATGCAAAGAAATCCTTTATCACAAAATAGCTTCTTAACTCTTTCCACCAATAAACCTTCCATCCATCCAAGAATGCCTATCCTCCCTGCTGATAACAAGCTGTGGAGATAAATATTTTATTCTTTTTCTATAAAACCCCAAATGATGTTTTCAAATAAAATAAAAATAAAACTACCACATGCCACTGTCAGAAATGGTCCTAGAAGAGGTAAATGTCATTTTAAAGGCTGTGTGTTAAAATATTTAGGAGAAAGAATGTACTTGTCAAAGTTCCCACAGAAAGCTCCAAAGAGGTTATAAGTGCATTTATCAAATTTTCATCTACCTTAAAGCTGACCTACTGGGGAAACCACAGAAAGCCTGGCCTTCTGTTATGAGGGAGCTGGAGGTTTAGAGCTCTGGGCAGTAACAGGGTCACAGTCAAGTACAAGATGAGGCTTGAGACAGATTCTGCAACGACTCCCAGGGAAGGCACCATCACTCGGTGGCAGACTTCAGCATCCTGCTTTAAGCCACGGTTCAAACTAAGGAAGTGAACCCATCTGATGGACCATCAACCTTCCTGGGGAGAATTCTGACCTCTCACATCAAACCTAGCAAAGAAGTACCAACCAAATATTAGCAAAAGAAAGGCCAAGCCAGCAAAATACAGGAAGGATTTTTTTTAAGTCTAATTTAAATAGCTTCCATACCCTACCCTTTGGGAATTATATTCAGTAACTTTTTTTTTAACAAGGAAAATTTGGTTTTAAGGAGCTTATGGGAACATTTAACTTAGACTGGAAAGGTTATTTGCTCAGTGTTAGGCTAAAAGCCAAAATCTACTTTTAGCCAGAGATGATTTTAATATTATACCTCACAAGAGTATTGTCATGTGAGCAGCCGGTGTGATAAGCAGTGTAGTAAAGTTATGACTTCCCCCAAAGACCCATTAAAATGTATTATTAAGTGGAAAAAAAGTTCAGAAAATCCAAAAGGAATCTGTCTGTACTATCTCAGAAACAGTAAAAATGGTCTCCAACTTATCACTTCTTTGCTCTGCCTACCAGTAAGTAAATACAGTGAAGAACTCAATGCTGATGCAAAAGAGGATGAGAATGCCTGACAGCTGTGTGCCACTGCAATGTTCTGAACATAATCTTTCCTTGAAATGTGCAATGAAGGAATCTATGGTGAATTCGAGTGACTGTAAAAAATAATATACATGCGGAAATTCCATGATATTTTTTAAATTACCCAACCCGTAATATATGTAAATTAGAAACGTTATTTTGAAGACAAATAGTAACTTTTTCCAATTGTAGTTTTTATAATTCTAGATTTTAATAACTCCAATATTTTTCTTCTTCCTTTCTGTTTTGGTTTTTAACTCATTCAACTTTTCCCCTTCATTGGTTCTTGAAAATTTTCTCCCACCTCTTCAATTAAAAACAAAACAAAAAAAAAGAAATGTAATAACTTCATTTAAGTCAAGCAAATGTGCTTTAGAAAGCTCGACCAAATATCGACTTTCTCACCCAATCCTGCAAGAATGTGTAAGCACACTTGCAAAGGAGGTCCAAGCTGCTATGGAAACGACATTCTTTCTTCATAGTAACAATACTCCCGGCTGAGGATGGCTGGCATGCAGGCACCCAATCCGAGCCCATCGACAGCTTGTGGAGTGGACAGATGAGGCGTGGAAAATATTTTAAATTAGTTCATTTATCTTGTCGAGACACAGGAAACGGCAACAAATTTCTCACATAAAAGAAAAAATAGAGAAAGACAATGCACCCACGGCAATGTGTAGCAAATTTAGTCCATTAAGTCAAACCCTTCAGACTATTTCATACTGCCTAATAATAGCCACATTTCATATCTTGAGGGAATTTTTTATGATCAAAAGATCTAGGAGGATGGCTAGGAATCACTGACTACTTTTCATTATTCAATGGACTCAGATTTTGAAACTCAAAAAGTTTCTAAATCAATGGTTTTTGACTGATCCTGGGTAGATCTTGGGTCAATATTAATCCTAATAAGGCTAAAACATTGCAATAAGGAACTGAAAGTTCTCAAAGAGGAGCTCAAAAATGCCACTTAGGATGAGCTATGCAGCGATCATTTATGGATAATGAACCTCCCCTAAAGTGAATGGACAAAATGGCCTTTGTTGCAGCTCCCCATTCCATGGTGGACACCCCAGGAACTTCTGGCTTTTGGTTTCTTCCCACCTGAGTGTCTGGCACCGCACCACCTGTGCAGTGGTCTGTCACCTCCTGCTTCAGGAGTCCCTCCCAGGAGGAAAGCAAGCAAGTGTACACGAGAGAGCCAAACACTAGTACTGAGATCCACTGAGAATCAGGGACTTGTGTGAAACATAAGGTCCCACCCCAGCCCCCAATTAGAATTTCTGATTCATAGTCTGAACAGGGGCTCAGATATCTGTATTGTTCATACACTCCCAAGCCAGAGCTGGAAACCACCGTAGCATCCCAAACCAGCCTCCTTCACAAACCAAAAACAGATAGAATTTTGAAAATCTATATGCTCCTTCACACAGTTTTAAGTAGACATATAAAATTTCTCATAACTTTAAGTAATTATAAAAGTTATAATTCCTCTGGGGCACCTGGGTGGCTCAGTTGGTTAAGCATCTGACTCTGCCTCAGGTAATGATCTCTCAGTTCGTGAGTTCAAGCCCCACGTCAGGCTCTGTGCTGGCATCTCAGAGCCTGGAGCCTGCTTCGGATTCTGTCTCCCTCTCTCTCTGCCCCTAACCCACTCACACTCTGTCTCTGTCTCTCTCAAAAATAAATAAGCAGTGTGGGCACTTGGGTGGCTCAGTCAGTTAAGGGTTCGACTTTATCTCAGGTCATGATCTCATGTTTCGTGAGTTCGAGCCCCATGTCAGGCTCTGTGCTGACAGCTCGGAGCCTGGAGCCTGCTTCAGATTCTGTGCCTCCCACTCTCTCTACCCCTCCCCGATTCATGCTCTGTCTCTCTCTGTCTCTCAAAAATAAATAAAAGATTTAAAAAAATTTTTAATAAATAAACATTAATTTTTTTTAAAGTTATAATTCTTCTGTATTAAATATTGATGTTTAGAAAAAAAAACACATCTCTACCCCTCCCATCCATTTAAAAATCATGAAAGAACAGGCGCTTCTTTCACAGATGTTATAGCATTCCTTCTTCTTTTTAAACTTATATTATCTATATTCTACTTCCTCCACAGAATTTTATCTGAAGATACTTTTATGCTCAAAGACCTTTTATTGACCACTATCATAATCCTCTGCATAACAAAAACATGCATATTAATTGAAGTTTCAGTTTTTAATTTTCCTATGACAAGGCTCTAAATTTTTTTTTAATTTTTTTAAACGTTTATTTATTTTTGAGACAGAGAGAGACAGAGCGTGAACAGTAGAGGGGCAGAGAGGCAGGGAGACACAGAACTGGAAGCAGGCTGTCAGCACAGAGCCCGACGCAGGGCTCGAACTCACAAACTGTGAGATCACGACCTGAGCTAAAGTAGGATGCTTAAATGACTGAGTCACCCAGGAGCCCCGGGAGAAATGTATCTATTAACCAGATAAACAAATGAAGATTCTTTTAAATTAGCTTATATAAATATGGGTTTATTTTGCACACTGATGGAGTGAGACAAGTTTCAAGTGTCACTTAAATTGTATTTTTCTTTTAAAAAAAAAAAGCACTCACATCAGTAAGTGGGTAGAAATATAAGAGTTCTGTTGCAGCAATATCTCTCAATTCTTTTGAACTCCTTCCAAGTCAGATGCCCAAATGCATACCAGCCCCCATCCAGCACTATCTAATGGCTGATATCCTTTGGGAGCTCCTTCAGTTTTGTCAAAAGTAAAGGAGCCATGTGAGTGGCAAATAAATACATGTTACCCTGTCATTACTTTCAGTTTGCAACTTTATTAAGACCAGTATTTTGCACCCTACCTCTGTTTAGCATGCCAGAGGTCTTTCAACTTGGGGCAGGAGCCGTGTCCCACCATAAGATTAGAAATGAGGGAGAGTCAAATGGGAGACTGACTGAAGGGCAGGAGGCCAAAAGACCCTATAGACTTCAGGCCTGCTCTCGGGCAGACAAACTTTAGGGAAAAGTATGAATTACCCATGGGCCTGTCCTTATGAAGGTACTCAGGGGGTGTATACCAGTTTGAAGGTTCTTGCAAGATGATTCTGCAGCCCATGATTGCAGGGGTCTTCTGGTGGCACCTACAGTTACCCAAGGCAGAGAGCACACTGATAGCAGCTCAGACAGAAGAAAGGACTAAACAGGGTGGTGTCCAGTACAGTGCTTACTTCCCAAGGACAGTGTGGCAGATGGGGCGGGGGCACTAGAACTGAAGGAAGGGTGTGAATATCCCTCTTAGAGGAGCCTATCCCAAAGTGGACTCTCCTGGCTCCACGATCTCCCCCAGCCTCACTCTTCTATAAAGAATCCATTGGGAAACACAGCACAAAATGTGGATAATTATTTCCCTCTGTGGCAGAAGGCATATTTACTCAGCAGAGTAATTCTGTTCTGATACTGCTGTTGCACGAATCACTGTACATAAGAGGACCCAAGACCAAAATCCTGTGTGGCCTAACTCTGAAATCCACAATTAGGGCTGGTGGAGTTTCAAAATATAGAAATATCTACCAATTTTTAAAACTTTCCTGCTTGATGTGGTATTCAAATATACTAGAGATGAATATTTTTAATGAAAAATAATAAAAGAAAGAAAAAGGAAAACACGAAATTCTTCCGCTGCATGCTCCATTCACCTCAGGAGGGGTTAACGTAGAAACTCAGTGGGGAGCAACGTTTTCTATAAATGCTAAAATTATCTCACCATATAGTCTGAGAAGAAAAACACAACAACAGGAAAAAAGTTTTTAAAAGTCCACACGCCTGTGAGCAGAGGAGGGGTGTGGGACCATCACCCTAACGCCTGCCTTTCTGCATCTAGCAGGAGCTTTCAACATGATTCCATCCTCAAGCAAGATTAAATGTCATCCAAGGACCCAGAGCTGCCCAAGGGTCAGCCATCATGACTCCATATCTTACAGCATAAAAGTCAGGTTAAGCATCAGACTAGAAAGAATCTATTTCTCCCTTCCTTTCATTTGTTCCTTAGTTCTCTCTAAACAATTAGAGTTTGTTGGAAACAACTCATTGGCTCTTTGAAACTAGGAAAGGAAAAGGGAAGACAGATCCTAGAATATTAATTTTGGAACTGAAAGGATAATTTTAGAAATGAAGAAACTAAGGCCTGAAGAGGATGAGCATTTGCCCATGGTCACACAACCACGGCCAGGATGCCCGTGTAGGCCATGCTGCTCTCCTCTGCCACACTGCTCCAGGGTTCCTGCATCCTTCTACTTGGCTCCCATCCCACTGGCTTCTTTCAGTTCCCTGATGTGCCTAGCTGCTACCCCCTTCAGGGTCCTTGAATGTACCACTCCCTTTACCTACATAACTCCCTCCCCTCTTCCCCTGCCATCACTACCTTCATCTTGGCTATACCTACCAACCTTTAAGCTCTGAAATGTCATTCCTTCAAGAGAATCCATTCTTGACCCCACAAATTAACTTAGTCTGCCTGATAGATATTCTTGCAGCACCACACGTCTTCATAATCATTTTTTAACATATCTCTCTACTTAGACCTATGAGCTCTAAGAACTCAAGAACACTGGAACTAATATGTCCTTGTTCATGTTTATAAGCCTTTATGTGTAACCCCTTATAAGTAACTTCTCAGGACCTGGAACATATTTACAGACAAATTTAATAAATATTTACTACATGTCAGACATTGCTTTCAGGATGTTATACAAACTATTCACTTAATCCTCTAAACTCCATGAAATAGGTAACACAAATATTTCCACTTTACAGAAGAAGAAACTGAGGTACAGAGCAGTTCAGAAACTTCACCAAGATCACACAGCTTGTAAGTGGAAGAGTTATTTAAAATACATACAGTGTGATACTCTACATGGAAAACCCAAAAGACTCTACCAAAAGACTGCTAGAACTGATACATGAATTCAGCAAAGTCACAGGGTACAAAATCAATGCACAGAAATTGGTTGCATTTTTATACACCAATAATGAAGCAACAGAAAGAGATATAAAGAAACTGATCCCATTTACAATTGCACCAAGAACCATAAAATACCTAGGAATAAACCTAACCAAAGATGTAAAAGATCTATATGCTGAAAACTATAGAAAGTTTATGAAGGAAATTTAAGAAGACACAAATAAATGGAAAAACATTCCATGCTCATGAACTGGAAGAATAAGTATTGTTAAAAGGTCAATATTACCCAAAGCAATCTACACAGTCAATGCAATCCCAATCAAAATTGCACCAGCATTCTTCCCAAACCTAGAACAAACAACCCTAAAATTTATATGGAACCACAAAAGACCCTGAATAGGCAAAGTAATATTGAAGAAGAAAACCAAAGTGGGAGGCATCACAATCCCAGACGTTAGCCTCTACTACAAAGCTGTAATCATCAAGACAATATGGTATTGGCACAAAAACAGACACATAGACCAATGGAATAGAGAACCCAGAATTGGACCCATAAATGTATGGCCACCTAATCTTTGACAAAGGAGGAGAGAGCATCCAATGGAAAAAAAGACAAGTCTCTTTAGCAAATGGTGTCCAGGAGAACTGGACAGCAACATGCAGAAGAATGAAACTAGACCATTTTCTTACACCCTACACAAAAATAAACTCAAAATGTATGGAAGACCTGAATGGGAGACAGGAAACCATCAAAACCCTACATGAGAAAGCAGGTAGCAACCTCTTTGACCTCAGCCACAGCAATTTCTTACTCGACACATCTCCAAAGGCAAGGGAATTACAAGGAAAAATGAACTATTGGGACCTCATCAAGATAAAAAAAAAAAAGCAAAAAAACACTTCTGCACTGCAAAGGAAACAATCAACAAAACTAAAAGGCAACCAACGGAATGGGAAAAGATATTTGCAAATGACATACAGGATAAAGGGCTAGTATCCAAAATCTATAAAGAACTCCAAACCTGAACACACCTCCACCTCCAAACTCCACACCTGAAAAACAAATAATCTAGTAAAGAAATGGGCGGAAGACACGAATGGATACTTTTCCAAAGAAGACATCCAGATGGCCAACAGACACATGAAACGACGCTCAATGTCACTCATCATCTGGGAAATACAAATGAAGGCCACACTGAGATACCACCTCATGCCAGTCAGAGTGGCTAAAATGAACAAATTAGGAGACTATAGATGCTGGTGAGGATGTGGAGAAACAGGAACCCTCTTGCACTGTTGGTGGGAATGCAAACTGGTGCGGCCACTTTGGAAAACAGTGCGGTGTGAATGTTCCTCAAAAAATTAAAAATAGAACTACCCTATGACCCAGCAATAGTACTACTAGGAATTTATCCAAAGGATACAGGAATGCTGATGCAAAACGGCATGTGTACCCCAATGTTTATAGCAGCACTTTCTACAATAGCCAAATTATGGAGAGAGCCTAAATGTCCATCAATTGATGAGTGGATAAAGAAGATGTGGTTTATATATACAATGGAATACTACTTAGCAATGAGAAAGAATGAAATCATGCCATTTGCAGCAACATGGATGGAACTATAAGGTATTATGCTGAGTGAAATAAGTCAGAGAAGGACAGATTATCATATGTTTTCACTGATATGTGGATCTTGAGAAACTTAACAGAATGCCATGAAGGAAAGGAATGGGGAAAAAAAAATAGTTACATAGAGGGAGGGGGGCAAACCACAAGAGACTCTTAAATACAGAGAACAAACTGAGGGTAGATGGCAGGGTGGGGGAGAGGGGAAAATGGGTGATGGGCATTAAGGAGGGCACTTGTTGGGATGAGCACTGGGTGTGGTATGTAAGCCAACTTGACAATAAATTATATTCATAAAAAAAGAATAATTAGTTTGCAAAATAAACCTAGAAATAAATAAATAAATAAATAAATAAATAAATAAATAAATAAATAATACATGCAATGTGCACTGGGTCTCGTTTATGGTAGCAGCTTTATGAATGATCAAAGAGACCTGCATTAGGACATAATCAATGCTTGGAACAATTATTATCATTATTTAAGTTTATTTATTTATTTTGAAAGAGACAGAGACAGCACAAGTTGGGGAAAGGCAGAGAGAGAGGGAGACAGAAATCCCAAGCAGGCTCCATATGGCCAGCACAGAGCCTGATGTGGGGCTCGAACTCACAAACCATGAGATCATGACCTGAGTTGAAACCAAGAGTCAGACACTTAACCTACTGAGGCACCCAGGAGCCCCCAACACTTAGAACAATTACTATAGGACAAGCCCACTGGGCACTATGGCAACATTTTCCAAAAGCATATGATTGAACAGACTTTATATTACTTTCATGCTCTAGTAGAAACAATCTCTAAAACCTCAGTGGCTAACAACACAAAATGTTTATTTCTTGTTCATGTCAAATGCTGGCTATGACTCTGTTCTGGGCCTTTTTTAATCTGGGATCAAGGCTGAGGGCACATCCCCCATCAGAACCAAGCCATTGTCACAGATGGTGGCACCATGCAGGGGCTCCTAAAGCTTCAGTTTAGTAGCACTCAGGTCATTACCATGGACATTAAATTAAGAGCTCCCATGCTCATTATTTTCTTTCCTTAAGTTCCCCAGTGCATTAGAAGCAACCAACTAACTCCATTAAGATTATTTTCACTAAAATGCTCATGGTTACTTAGAGTCTGTCTTCTCTAGGCACTTGATTACAAGGACCTAAAGGCGATGATCTGAGTAACTCTTTGCCACAGCTATACCACAGACTACCAGTTGAATCCTTTCTATAAATCTCTAAGGCTTTTTAGTCCTGTCTCTACATAGTGCTTTTACTCATTCAACCTTATCCCAACCGAAAAACCCCTTAATGACCTGGACCAAAATTCTCATAGAGGTACAGTGGAGAGACCTCGCCTATCTTTCCTTTGAGAGAAGGGACGATAAAGAAGGAATATAATCTAACAATTTTACTGTTTAAATGATACCACTTTGTCTCATATGGAACTTAACTTCTATTTGCCCGGGGCTCTTTACATGTGATAATTCATGATTCGTTATGTCTTTGGATGTTAGGTATGATTATCTCATTTTACAGGTAGCAAATAATATTAGATGCCTAGTGATTAAGTTCCTTGCATTAAGATTCATAGCCAGCAGCAGAACCAGGACAAGAAGACCCCTCCTGGTGTTCTACCCCTTGCACAGAAATGTTAACCTATAATTTCTAATGACTTTGAGCTAAAGTTAAGACATAGCTGGAGTAAACATCACCAATTCCTTTCCCCTGACATACACAAAGGTATCTATTCACACATACTAAATATATATATTTTTATATGCATGTGTGTGCTTTATATATATACACACATATGAACATATGCACAAAACACTGACTCAGAATGGTGGGGGTGAGGGGGTAATGTTCTTGAACTGTTGAATACTTGCACACTGGTGAACTGACAGAACTCTACTTACTTGGTAAATAATTAAATACTGTGCTCACTTCTTCATGAAAATAGACAATAGGGAACTGCAGGTCTCATTCCTGCTTGAGACTGAACCCTAACAACGGCAAGGAACATAAATATTAAATAAGGAAAATGCCTGTAATGTTTGGTGCTATATTTTATCACTTCTCCTAAATCTGACAATTTCCTTTTATTGCATACAACTTGATCATTCATTCTGTTGAACAACAGACATAAGCCCCTATTGTCAGCTCTCTGTTTTGCTACTGCAAATGCTTGACAAAATTGCCCGTTTCATTTTTTATTCCCTATAGATCGTTCTGCCCTCAAGGAAGTGGCTCTGAAGCAGTGTGAGATCTGGAGTGGAGCATGACAACCCAGCAGTCTCAAGATGAAGTGTCAAGTCAGCAGACAAAGCTGGCTGCAAAAGCAAAGCAGACTCTCACAGGAAAAGGACTGCCTGCAGCCCTCTGGCAGCATGCTGGGACTCACAGGCAGGACACAATCAAAGCTCTGCTTCTGCAAATGGTTACATGTGAAGGACTATCCCTTTCACCATCAACCTCAGAGAAGACCCAAACTACAAGGCTCTGGAAGATCCAATGAACATTTGAGGAGTCACTCTAAATGGGATGCCTTTGTCCCTCGTGTCTTACCTTGATCACAATATAAGTGACAATGCCTGACTGGGTCTCCTAACTCCTCCTAAATCTCACCTGCTAGGAATCCTGATATGAAACACAGGTGGGCACACACTATTCCTAATGGAGTATTGGTTTGAGTCCCCGTGTGCCATTCTAGCAGCCAAGGTTGGAGGGAAATCTTGTAACTTGTCCACTCATTCATCATTTATTTTCTATTTATTTATTTATTTTATATTTGAGAAAGAGAGAGAGACAGAGACAGAGACAGACTATCCGAAGCAGGCTCCAGGCTTCAAGTTGTCAGCACAGAGCCCGATGCAGGGCTCAAACCCATGAACTGTGAGATCATGACCTGAGCTGAAGACTGACACTTAACCAACTGAGCCACCCAGGCACCCCCACTCATTCATCATTTAAGCCTTTTCTGGGTATGGGCTCAGGCCCCACCTGAAGCTCTAGTGATGCAAAGACGAACAGATTACAGTCTCTGTCCTGCAGGAAGAACAGAATCCCCAGAGAAAGAACTTTCTGGAATATTTCTTTGGTGATTTCATTCTCAGAGCCACCATGATGCCATTCACAGGAAGACAGGCCAAGCCAAGAGAATGGCACTTCATGTCTAAATGTAATCTACCCAAATACCTTCCTAAAAAGTCCTTTGGCCAGTAATTAGCTCTTTAGTTCCTGCACCATCCAATCTCTAAAGGAGTGCAAGAAATTTAAAATATTCATCCTGTCCCTTGAGTTTGTGAAGTAACACGTGCCATTGCTTATGAGCCCCTTGGTCTACCTTCTACTGACTGCCCCTCTGAACTCATCTCCAGAGCTTTAGACACTTATTTTTCAGACACCAGAAACCCAAAGGATTTCTTCCATCAACATGAAGAGGTCTGTCTTCATATTTCTTTATGCAAAGCAGCTATTCTACTTCCTAGATTTCCCCATTACTCCTACAGGCTCTGGGCCCATGGGTGTGTTCAATGTTTTTCAACAGAAATGTCAGGTGTGATTCTGGCATTTATGGTTGCCAACATCTTCAAAGTGGATGAATGCCAGGGATGTACTCCTGGAGGCACTATCAGTCGCTGGGTTAGTAACACCTATGAAAGCGGATGATCTCCTCTGATCTTTTACGTACCTGTGTGGAGAACACATGCTCAGGTTTCCCTCTGTTGCTCCTTGCTTGCAGTGAATTTGGCGTATTGTGTGGGGCATGGGTAGGAATGTTTCCCTTCAGTTATTTAAAACCCTACGGGCGTCAGGCTTGCCAAACCATAAATTTAGGAAATTGCATTCTGTTAGACTAAGTCCTTCCCTTAGCACTTTAGTCACTGAGTTATTCTTCAATTTCTTCCCTACAAACATTTGGCCCAGATCCTGAGGTCCATCCCGTATCAATGTGTCTCTTCGGCACATAAAAGAGATTCAGGAAAGGAGAAGAACAATAAAAATTCAGGTTTACTGGCAGCACTAAGTGAAGTAATCCCACTACGCATACACTTTTCTTACAGGAAGAAGTAAGAAGGTTCTTACTCAACCTTTTCATTCACCTGCCTGATGAGATCTACAAATATTTTAAGAGGGTAATTTGGAAGACTTACAACAGCAGAAGTTGTTCAAGCTGTAGCATTAGTCTCCATCGTTTGCTTTAGGTTTGCCCTGGACATTTAACTCATTTACACAAGTGAAAAACTAACTGCCTATTTATTAATCAGGCCAACAAAGACTCATTTAAACTATTTGCTAACAGTCCTCTTTATACAGTAGTCGTCTTCAAATGTTTTTTCTTACAATTCCCCAAAGACTTTTGGAAACTACATCTTTCCTTGCATATGTTAAAGTTAACCCTTATAAATTTTATTTTTTTTTATTTTAGGATTAAAAATATTACAGGATATTATTTTCTAGTATAGAATTCTAAGTTATAATCATATGTGTGCTTTCAATATATTTTTGTCAAACTTTTGAGACTATAGATTAAACCCAATTTATGTGAAGTATCTGATATACGTGTGTGTGTGTGTGTGTGTGTGTGTGTAACACAACAGACAAAGGCAATCCTCATTACCAAACCAATCTGCCAAAACTGATTTGGTTTCTATCAGAATAAGTCTGAATTCATTTTTAAAACAAAATACATATATTAATAAATATTCCCTTATCAAGCATCTCATTTCTGAATTCTATTTCGAAGAGTTAATCAAAAGTGTATTAGGATAAAATATAGGCCTCAAGTATATAATGACTTACACATAATAGGAATTCATTTCTGGCTCATGTAACAGTACTGGGCTGGAGCAGCACTCCTCTAGTCATTCAGGGACAAAAGTGCCGCCATGTCAACATTTGGGTTCTGGGGTGTCAATCTGGACAGTAAGGAGAACAGCATGTGGGGAGATTTAGAAGCCAGACTTGGGAGTAGTACCCATCATTTCCACTCCCTTATCTCTGGCTGAGCTTCTAGCTGCAAGGAAGGCTGGATGACGCGGACCAGCTGTGGACCAAAGAAGAGAAGACTGTGGATATTAATGGGTAGCTAGTAGATAAGGTCACAGCTTTTGCAATAAACTTATGGCCTACATGAAACAATGTGCTATTCTCTTTAGTACTTATTACCTAATCTATCTTTGTTTTGCTGCCTTAAGACTTGCATTCAGGGGGCGCCTGGGTGGCTCAGTCGGTTAAGCGTCTGACTTTGGCTCAGGTCATGATCTCACAGTTCGTGGGTTCGAGCTCTGCATCAGGTTCTGTGCTGACAGCTCAGAGCCTGGAGCCTACTTTAGATTCTGTGTCTCCCTCTGTCTCTGCCCCTCCCCTGCTTGCATTCTGTCTCTCTGTCTCTCTCAAAAATAAATAAACATTAAAAAAATCACACACACAAAAAAGACTTGCATTCAGGATTTCTTTGTTTACCTATCTGAGAGTAATGCAATTATTCTATAAAGCAAAATGGGTAGTGGGAAAAGAGAACCAGCAGCCCCTTCCAACATTCATTCTCATACAGATCAATATGAGAAAAGAGTACATACAAAAGTTGAGGGTCTGGTAATTAATTCTCTCAGATCTATCACTGCATTGGATCTCTAAGACAGTCTTTGCATAACTCTATGCACCTGGACCCCAGTTTGAATCACTGACATACAAAGTATTAGAACACATTCAGGATCACAGAATTCTAAAGTACAAAGTACCAGTGCATTTTACAGAGGTGGAAAATTAGCCAAAGAGATGTCCAAAGTCACTCTCACAGAGGTTAATGCACATAGTAGGGCCATTCCTTACTTTAGCAAACTCATTTTTGCCTTTGGTGTGAATAGGTATTTTTAGCTTTTATTGCATGGTGTGTAGATAGGAGCTAACAGAGCAGGCCTGAGATTG